>NC_073697.1:7531000-8140000 GCF_023634085.1 Falco cherrug
AAGTGGATTCTGCAAGGTGTTAAGTGCTGTGGCATGGTTCCAAGGAACCACTTAATCACGTACTTAACTTTAACTACATTCACAGTCCTGCAGGACATCAATTAACCTGATCTTAAAAAGACTGCTTGAAAAAACTTGACATAACATGCTTGTAACTCCTGTAGGACTGGAGCGAATCAGCAACCTTAAAGCCTCCTGTTATTTGACAGGTAAAAGCAAAATCTGTTAGCTCTAAGGGAAGGTTATTTTCAAAGTGGTCTGCCTTCAAAACCTTTTTTCCTGAAAGTTTTGTATTTCTCATTAAGATTAAAAATTCCAAAAGCCTCAACAGGAAAAAATAATAGCTCCCACTCTCTCTTCCCCTTCTCCTCCTTCTTCAATTCTCTATTTTCCCTTTTTTTATTATTATATAATTTTGAGTTTTATTCCTCAGTTTTGAAGAATTACAAAACAGCATGATAAAAAACCGATGGATCAAAACTTTGTTAATTCGATGGTATAGGAAAGAAGGAAAAACTAAAAATAAGGTATTCATTAAAACGTCTACACATTATATTTAACGGTCTGAAATGAAGACAAATTATTTTAGGCTGCTTAAGTGAAATATTTTTGCTTTAGCTGTGAGCGTGTATGAGATTGTGATTTCCTAATTTTTTGGAATCTGTCTTCATAATCAAAGTTGGCACTAGTTTAAAATAAATTAGTACTCTGGAGTAGCAAAGGTCCAGAACAAACATCAGTAGCACAAGAATTGCAAATGCAAGTGCAACAAAGGAGCCAAGTTTATCTGACTCAGCCCAGAGACTCCTGCTTCCTGCTAACCAGTGCCCCTTTCTCCTGAAACTGTGCTTTATATTGCTGCAAGACAGCTGGCACACAAACCACCCCCTAGAAGTCGATATGCCAGCTCTTCAACTTTTGTTGTTACATCTAGATGAAGCAAGGGGCTCCGCACAGCTGTGATCCCACCACAGGGTCCTACCAGCCAGTGCCCCGGGGGCAACAGAGTCTTCAGAATCTCCTAAACATGTTCCTCAACCAAGCCAAAGGTCTGCTGAGTCTATGAGTGAATTTTGAACTAAGTGTTATTAACAGCTCAGAGACTAACAAAGCAAGGAATGAGTAGAGTTGGAGGTCAGTTGGAGCTCAATAATTTAAAGGGTTTACCTACAGAAAGAAGAACAGGAGAAGAAAAAATTATTTTCATTTCATTCTATTTCTCAGTTTCACGCTTCCAGGTATTTCTCTTCCTCACGAGTTGTGAGCTATGAGCTCTTTTAATATGGGGACATGCTATTTACCATGAACTGCATCCTGGAGAATTCTGCTAGGCTTTTTCCACCGCAAGCAGTGTCATAAACAAAATGTGGCAATGACACCGAGAGTAACTGGGGTCAGACCGCAGATGACTTTCTGAACTACAACAAAAGGGGAAAACATAGCTCCAGTGCTTTCACGGTAACAAACTACTCTAGATGGAAAGGTGAGGAAGATTGTGTGTGACATTACAATGCCGATACAGAAGTTATCTAATGCAGCAACTATTTCTGTCAATGCAGATTCAACCTCCCTGAGAAGCCCAGCATTTGCCCCAGACACTGCCGGCTCCTGGCATTGGATGTGGAAGACAGAGGAGTTGCTTCTCAGAACATGAAAGTGTCCTCCCCAAACCCCTCCCAGTATTTTTGTTAGCGTCAACATTACTTTGGAAATTTAGGAAGTCTTTGCACACCTATGGTAAAAGCACTAGATTCAGCTTTATGCATATATATTAAAAAAAAAAATCATCAATCTGAATAATGTTACATGGCTCTGGAGCACAATGTATAGACAGTATTTAATCAGAAAAGCCTGAAAAAGCAAGACACCATCAATGCAAACAGGCACGATTAACCTAAGCTAAAATAATTTGAGCAAATTGCTACATAGTGTAGCTTTATACATTGGGGATAGTTGAAACTTCTTCACCTAGACTTGGCTTCGTAGCATACACAACCAAAAGCTGTGTAAACTTTCCCAATGAAACAGAGAAACTTACAGTTGCTTTTCCCTAAGCTGCTTCCCTGAGCCACCTGTTTCCAGGAGAAACTGCGTCAGGTGCAAAAGATACAATAGGTTTAGGGTCCTGTGTAAAGCAAAAGCATTTTATATCCACTGTCAGCATATTGTCTCCAAATATTTTCCAGTTGAAGCATTCTATCAAGAAACATTTTGAGCAGGCAGACTCAGCCATGTTACATAACACAAAATGTATGAAAATTGAAGTTATTTAAGTATACACATACTTTCCACTAGTTCAAAATCTATTTCTTAACTATAAACTGCAACATTTCCTCATAGCGGTATCAAGCTTCAAGCTGACAACCTCAAACTGCTACAGAACTCTGCTTCATTTTATTCCTTATCTTTTTAATATGAACCCGATATCGAATTATTATCTTTTCTTTGCATTAAAAAAAAGTAATTAAAAATCCAACCTTCCTATTTGCAGATGAAAACTTAAAAATATAATGTGATTGTCAACTAAAAGTGTTAAATCATACTATGGAAGACAAAGGAGACAAAGTAAAAAGAAAAAGAAAACAACTTTAAGCCAGTCCTCAAACTCCTGCATAATTTTTTTTTAATTTTTTTTTTTTTTAATACTGTATAGGATTGACAATTCTGAGCTATATCAATCAAGAAACTACAAAAGGAAAAGGAGCTGGTATGTAATTCTAGCATTACATTTACTGTCTTGACAGCTCTTTTAAAATCTTTGATTATATAAAACCATTTGTTGATGCAGCATATCAAAGCACAAGAGAATGAAACAATCTAACCTTGTGTATTTTAAGTCTAGGATGATTTCTGATATTATGTTAGCCAGCTACGAAATGTGATTGTTTCCTCGAGTCCTATGTAACTTAGCAAGCTTGTCCTTTGTACTGTTTTGTTTCTCTAAAATCTTCTCAATACTAATTTCAACACTGGCAGCTGATAAAGAGCAACGTTTCAGAGGTAAAACAAGAAGGGTAATAACTAGCCTTGGCTACTTTCCACAACTACATTTGTACATTAATTTCTGCATCTATGCTGTCCCACCTTATTTTCTGTTTGACTCAATTCTCAAAACCCATATTCATGCAATTCAGAATAGTTGGATTTATCTAACAGACAACGGTCACAGAGACCACGCACTGGACTTTCAGGATGTGTCGCTATTACTCGCAGATCTACACACCCACGAGGGATGCACATTCACTTTAACCACTGCAAAAGTACCAAAGCTTTTCAGGAGTCGCTTTCATCCATCCATAAAACCCCTCAAATTATCATCTAAGCGATGGAACATTTGGGTTGCCACGGTAAAAGCCAATAGTTGTATCTTATTTATGACTATGTAAATCTCAGCCATTTCATAGTAGAAAGGTGAAATATCAATATAAAGATCTAGATCACAGACTGCTTTCTTTTTGAACACCCATTTAGAAACATCATCCCACCTCTCATGGCTTGGTTGTTCACGTTGAGAAATGCAAAAGCAAGGCTAGAAAAGAAAAGCTAGAATAATTTCTGGAATATTCCCCTTTTTTCAAATCAGCTTACATCACTTAAATGTTTAATCTCTTCCTGATTGCAAGAAAGAGTTTATAGCTCTTGCTCAAACTATTAATACGCTACACCCCTGCAATGTTACCTGCTCATTAGCTTACTAAAACCAAGATCCTCAAGCTTGGAAACGTTCCCAGCAGCAGACTGGGGGGGGGGGGGTTGGAAGGAACAAGCCCCCTCGTTCCCCAGCCGGTGGGCTGACCGCAATGCAGCGCTGTAGCAGCCAGCACAGCAGTCCCGAGGGCTGCAGTCCCCACTGCTTCCAAGTGCTGGGGAGCAGCCAGAAAACCCACATTGTCACAGGGCTGCTGGCACAAGCCTGGCTCCTCCTTGACTGACACCTGCTCTGGCTCCCTGGATGTCTTGAACCATTTCAAACAGGTAAACCCTGCAGAGAGATATCGGTGCATGCGGAGGGTTACTGGGCCTGTGTACAGATCAATGAGCAGCTCCCACCTACCTACGTTGTGTTAGACAGGCCTTCCAAGCCTAAGGACATTTATACAAACCCACACATGGAAGAAGTTTAAAAGGATGTATCCAGCAGCAAAACAGAAGCAACTACTGGACATTCCCCTAAGCCCTCCTCTCTATCTAGACTGTAGATGGATATTGAACTATCCACTGTCTTCTTTTGCGTATTTATGTCTCCACAAGAAACATGAAGCTTATACTCTTCCACAACGCTCATGCATTATCTTTCTTGAATGATCCAGTTATGACAACCATGCCATTTTTATGTTTTATTCCTTGTATTCATTTCTTGTTCTGTCAGATAGTTTTACCAGCTGACTACTCGACTTGATTAAGTGATCCATGCTTATTTGGGATACAAAAGCTGCTCCTCTACCATAAATAAAAGTGAGTGCCAAGTTTATTTCTGACACTATCAGTTCTTCATCAGAACATAGAAATGGGCCTATATAATTTCTTTCACTATGACAGAATGACAGTTTTGATAATGGTGTGTTGAGCAGTCAAATATCCAGCCATCAGAGAGCAGCACCAAACACACACCCATTTCACCTACACTTGCAGAGGGAAGAAAGGCACAGCACCTCCAGAAAGCTCGGTATCTAAGCTCAAGAGGCAAACATCAGTTCCAGATTCCAGACAATGTGCTAATAAAATATGACCTATACTGCAACAGTTTTCCAAGGACTCTTAAATGCACCCTCCTCCCCATAGCGGTCTGAGAAATGCTAGTGCACAGCACAAATAAACATCAGTCAGCTCTGGAATTACTGCCACAGAGTGCTCTGCACGGCTGGCATATTTTCTGTGTTGCTTGCAAAGCAGCAGGCATCTCCCTTTGTTGCCGATGCAGATTGTTTCCAATCTCTCAGCATGTCTTTCTCAGCCACTTGCTCCTGAAACTTAAAAGGAAAACAGTGCACATTTAATTTGAAAAATGCTTTGCAGATTTCGTAGCAGAAAGGGTTTAGTAGGTTGGAGGGGGTAAAAGAAACTGTTTCACAGTGTTATTGAGGCCATGTGTGACGGGCTAAACAAAACCTTCAGGCAATTCTGTCACAAGTTATTTTCACTTCTTACAATTTGCACAACCAAGTGGGTGGCCATATGTCTATCCCTTCTCCTTGCTTTTCAACGAATGAAATGAGGAGGATTTTAATATTTTAATAGTTTAGCTCATAGAAGTTATGCCTTTATTGTATTCAGATTGACTATGTGCAACCGAACAAGCTTCCTCATTAAATTTAAACACAAAAGCAGATGATGATCATGCTGATGAGGCTCCTTGTAGTAGTGGATTACTTCTATGTATCAGGCTATATTTATCTTTCATTCTGCTCAGAAAAAGGTCATGCACTGTCTTACACACATCATGGAACCAGAGTATAAATGCAGCGCCAAACACCAGCATTTGTCTAAGATATTCAAGAAAAAATAAACAGAATCTGAACAAAGCTGACAGTAAAAATAATAAGCAAGTCTTATTTCTCTTTCATTTTCACACTCAAGCAAAGGTCAAGATTGAGATAAATACAAATAAGGCTTTTCTTCCCATACTTGAAGCATAGCACAGGACCAGAGTGGGGGTGCCTTCACAGTCTATACAGACCAAGTAGAAAGGTTACCCAATGGAAGTCTTGGTCTTGATGGCATATGCAGTGATGGGACCATACTCCAAATAGGAGATCTGGGGGAAAAAGCCTCAGGGAGACATAGAAGAGTTTCACGTCTCCAGTCTGTCTTGCAGCTCAACCTGTTAAAATGGAATTTTCCTTCTGCCTGCAGATTAGCAGTATTATCTTTTTCATTTCTGAGTACCTTGAGGGTGCAGAAAGATGTCTGTAACTCAGCAATCAAGTTCTCCCTGAGAAAGAGTGGACCTTTATAATATTATGAAATTATTGGTTTATTCATCTTCTCTGATTTAAGCTACTCAGCATTTCTGAGTGAGCAGAGGACATGATTTTTTCCTCATTCCAAAGCAGTTAGCCTACACAGAAAAGCAGTTGTTTGGGAGTAAAGCAATAAATTCATATACATTTTTAATATCTGTTATAAAGAATTTCCAACAATGGAAAGTGAAAAGACAGTTCTTTCAAACTGTTCAGTATATCTATGAGATATTAAATTGGAGTTCTGGTAAAACAATCACTAATCCTATTCCCCATTTAACTAAAAGCTACTCAGGCTGTACTCTGGGGTAAGTATTGAGGATACCATTCTTCAGAACGGGGTCAATTTATGCAACACAGTTCAGTCCCAGCATATTAGAAAGGTTTTTGATTGTAGTGTTACTCCCAGGGAGACTGCCTTCTGGAAACTGATATTCCAGCACGGCAATGGTTTTACCTCAAAAAAGGACAAAGTTTTTACTGAGTAATAAATATATATACATATGTCAGGGAACAAAGGAGGAAGCTGGGTTGTTTGCTTCTCTCTTTAACCCTAATTCTACATATTCCATCCACTTATTGAAATTCCAGTCTCTTTTCATGCTTCTCAGTCCCCATTCTCTTTTTAAGTTCTTTACCAAGGCAATGCCACTCTTATCTTCCCTCCAGAATATAACTCCCACTCCACGCACCCATCCTGGACAGGATTCCTTTTCGTGTCCTACTCTTGTTCCTTTACCTTGACATAACATCCTCAGCTCCCTATGCACCCTTCATTTAATCTTTGTTTCCTAAACGCTAACCTATCATCTATACCTGTAACTGAATTTCCTAAGCTTTCCAAGACAATGCTTCCATTGTAGTTCTTTAAATACTGTAACCAACCTCTAACAGTGATTTTTCTTTTCCCCAGCACAGTTTTCCAAGATTTCCCACTACCTAAAATAGGTTTTGCTCTTTTAAATCAGTGCATTACACTGAAGATGTATAGCTTTTCTTGAAAGTCGTACCAGTTAAATCATTTTAAGCCTGCAATGCAAAAAATCGAGTCACACAATTTTACCTGCTTTTGACTGCTCACATTCTTTTAATTTGCCATCAGCCTTTACAACGCATTTTTGATCTAGTATTGCTGCCTTCACTGAAGAGAAGAAAAGGTAAGTTTCAATATACATGCATGCATATAATTATACATGTGTATATATATATGTTCAAACATATAAAACAAAAAAACAAACTCCGTGTCATCAAGAATCTTTCTAAAATTAAAGGTGCAAAAAATCAGTTTGTCATTCATTTCCAAGTCAAACTCCTGATGCACAATTTTGATTTGAGAGGTACTTAACTAGAAAAGCTGAGACTCAAGAAGTAGTTTCACTATGCAACTATGTATAAGAACATTTAATTTGTTTTCATAATCAAGTACACCATGATGACTAAAATACTCTCACTTTTTCATCCATAAACCTCAAGTTCTTGACTAATCAGGTAGTCCTTTGTGTTCAGCAAGTATGTCTCATTTTGTTCTAATTTTTAGCGACACCAAAATTAAACAGCAAAACAGTAATACCTCTTACTGTGTGTGAGGAAACTCAAATCTGACAGCAAAGGTGCAGGCCAGGGCTACCAGGACTATCAGAACAGAGAACTTATTCTTAACATAAAAAGTATTGCGTTTGTTTGGCCTTTTCCAAAAAAAGGCTGAGATGGCATTCATCGGTAATGCTATCACAGAGTAAATATCAACAAGGGCAGAGAGCTGCCAAAGCCAAAGATCAACGTTGATATAAAAGCAAATACAGGCATGCCATGGACACGTTTGGTTGGAAATGACACTACAGCATTTGAGAAGGGCCTGCGGATAGGAAATGCCTGTTACTGGCTGCATCACCTCCCCAAGGGCAAAACCTCTCAGAACCCACAGCCTGCTCCTGAACCCCCCTCCCTCCTTCACCCAGACTACATAACCCCTGGCACGCATCCCCGCTCCTGCTCAGACCATACAATGCCGGTTTTCATCCAAGTAAAGAGAGGCAGACAGCAAGGGCTCGTCACAGCTCACCCTCAGGCCACGCACGCAGCACATGTGGCAGGACCAGCGTTACGGAGGCACACGCTGCACACTGCAGCCACCCCGAGCCAGGACAACAGAAGTGCTTTCAAATCATCTGGAGTGATTTCCCAATGCGAATCAAATACCTCTTCTCTCATGGGGCTGGATCTGACGGGTCAAAGGGGTGTCTTGCCATCCTCCAGCTGTCCTGCGTTTTGTCAAATCTCTCCTTTGTTTTATCTTCCTTATTAAAATAAGAAAAAACTGCCAATATTCAGGAACATTCTCTGGTTCAAATACAACCTGGCAAGGTTCATCAAGGATGATGATTGATGTTTCTGAACAACCTCCTTGAAACTTTATGAGCTCAGTTAAGATGCTAGTGAGACCAGGTGTGTTTCCTGTTCTGAAATTTTAACTGGTTAAGTTTTACTACTACCAATAAACTTAGATATCCATAGAAGGGTAATTCTAAGAAAAACTAATACTTCTGATTTCAAAAACGTCCTCAGCATTTTTCTGGCTCCTTGGCATAGCTGAAATCTATTAAATTTTTAAACTTGAAACCTCAGCTGATTTTATTTTATGAAGACTTCAGAAATTTGGTATTTGTGCTTAGTTTATTTTTGGTTATTATCAGTATGAAGCAGTTGTTGACACTATGTCTGAAGCATCATTTTTACCATTGATTTAAATTAGGATTTTTTTTTTTTTAACTATCTCTCTATTACTTAAATATATGAAGTACACCTGTTAAGAAAAAATTGTTTATGGAGCACAATTATTATAATAAATTTTTATTTTACTGTTTCGTTTATCATTTTAAATCTGATCCTGTTTTCTAAGATGGTCTGTGAGAACAGGTAATGACTACAAAGGATGCCAAGTTTATTGAAAATTAGCAGTTCTTGCATAAATTAATAGTACTGACTTACAATGAATTGTGCCATTTGCAAAAACCTCACCCAAAAAGACTTATGAGGAAAATACCCAATACTACCCTTACCTGCTACCTATTATAAATGATGTACTGCTACTACCTGATACTTGGAAGGAAGAATTATTCTTGTCTTGATACGTGGATCGGTTGCAAGTGCTTACTTTCTCCCAAATCCAGGATAGTTTGCATTGTCCCAGGTCTGCATCTAGCAAGGCCAACAGTATTGCCATTGCTGTCAAGAAGGCCGAAATTAAGAGTTTACATTTCAACATAACCAGATGATGTCTACTTAGCATGAAATGTAGTTATTATCCAAGAGCTTTACATTCCAAGCAATTTCTTAGCATAATATATTTTAAATCCGTTGGGTTTAAGTGCTCAGAAATCATCTGCTAGTATCTATAGAAAGTTCACTACAATCATATTTGCATTATTTATGTAGAGCGAAGGAATCCCATTTATTCTATTGTTAGAAGTTAATATCCACCAAAACGCCATCTCTGTTTCACTAGCTCCTTACAATTGCTTATCAAAGAAAGCAAGTGCCAGGCTTTCTAAAAGAAAGATAAATTTTCTCAGGTAAGACTCAATTTTGTTCCCTCTGAAATGCTCACACAGATCTGAGTCACAACAAGAGATCTAAACAGAAATGAAATCAACAACAAAATGGAGTTGCTTTGAGCAAGTCTCCAGTTTCCACACTTTGGATTCACCACATTCTAGAACAGCTGCCTAAAATGAGTGGAATATACTCCCCTATGGAAACATTTACCAAAAGGCTAACTTTTCAATGGGTAAGGTAAATGCAAATTATTTCCTCCTCATAGACAGTTCGCTATGTCATTATCTGTATTGTACAGAGCTTTATATTAGAAAATGCATTGACAGAGTTGGATGCTACTCAAAGCATGTATACCTCAGAAATCACAATTTGACCTGTGGTCTCTTTTCTTTCTTCAATGGACAGCAAATCAATAAAATAATGACATAATGCATGAAGTAGCAGCTTGTATTTAAACAGGTACCCAGAAAGACAACTCAGGATTCACAGGAAGCCCACCTGCCAGCAAATATGTCCATATAAATCCTTTTCATCCTTAAAACTCATGCCCTGCAGCAAGCACTCAAGCCTACAGGAGGCAAGCTGCGTGGCATCATGGCTAACGTTTGGTCCAAAATCTGTACACCTCATTCTGTATTTTATGTAGAAATTGTTCTCCCATTTGCCTTTTCTCCTCTGAGTGGAGCAATCTCCTGCATCTTCCTTCCCTTTATAACCCCAAACCAGCATAGCATAAGAGAAAAACAGCTTCCCAAAGCTCACTGAGAAGTAATATGTCATTAAGACTCAACCCCTCCGAGGAAATTAACAGGCAGTAGTTGAAGATCATAAGGACCTGGGTAACACCACCACCTTCTCAAGAGATAAGTCCATTAAGCAAGTACATTGCTCATCACTTCCATTCTGCTTTGAGTTAATGAACCAGCTATTCCTGACAAGGAGCAGGGAGAAGGCCTAATTTATATATTACTATCCTTTTACATTTTACTTGATCATTACATCAGAACAGGCACTTCACTTTTGTTTCACATTACTCCAGTGGACCACAGCAAAGAAAAATGAAGTCAAATGAGAAATAAATAGTATAAATTTATATACCGACAAATCACATCGTATTTCAACAAATGTATGAGATATTTGGGGGTTTCCTTCACCCTGAGCAGCTGTAACTATAAAAGAGCAATCATGCAACATTCATTAATAAAACTGTCTTCAGAACCTCTTCTTATAGACAGATTCAGCATCTGCAAGAGACACCCATGACACACACATTTTGCTGCGCTTCCCTTTTTCCATTCACATTTGATATAGACTGAAAATATGTTATTAATAGGTATGAATACACCATGCTTCCAAACTCTTTCTGCTAAGACATAGGTATATTTATGTTATAAACAATCAAATGTAATATACTAATGTATGGCATACATATCGTAGCAAAGTAAATTCATTACTTATCTCCTCTAGAGAGTTCAGCTTAAAAGTAACTTGGAAAACAGCAAATAGTTGGCCAGGACTTTCAAAAGTGACATGAGGGAATTTCTCGTTGCCCCATTTACGGTATCTGCGGCAAGAAACAGTAATGGGTCCTCTTCAAGGACCAAATGTTTTAAGCAGTATTCAGTGTAGCATATAAATTTCAGCTAAGCAATTTACAATGGGCAACAATTCATCTGGCCAGCTCACACTTTAGATAACTATCTGTAAAATCCAGACCAACCTAATACGCCAAGGGCTGTGAGGTAGCCAACAGCCAAGAAGTTAAAGAAAATTAGGAAAAGACACAGCATTCCTCAGCCTGGCTAACCCAGATAACATCTTCCAGACATTAGTATGAAATTAAACAGAGAGAGAGGCTGAATTACTTCCAGTGTGCAGATATTGCCCTGGTGAAATGTGACAGGTGACCTGCAACATAAAAAATGCACTTAACTGTAAAAACTAGAAAGTGAAGCTAAAAATGAGAAAAATAAAAGCTGTTCCTGGATATGTAGTAAAAGACATACTGACATAATAAATGGGAGGAGAAGGAACAAAAAAGCACCCACCCCATCCAAAAGCTGCACCATTAAGGTACAAAGAAATAAACCTCTTTTTTTAAGGGTGAAAAAACCAAAACAACCAGACATGAATGAGCTCAATAACATTCAAAATAGTATTATTTATTAGAAAATCATGTGCCGCAATGCCTGAAGCAAATGTTTTGCAGTTTATTCCATCATTCCTTCGACCCAGGGCCTTGACCACATTAGTGAGAACTTTTAAAAAATTATTTCCTTGCCTTACAGTCCTTCAGCTCCACCAATGCCAAAGTTTGCTGCCACAGTTAGTACATTATGCACTGTCATGTTACCATCCACTCTGCATAAGAGAGCTCAGGATGATGAAGAACGAGTTGTGGCAATTGCTTGATGTTTTAGAAGGATGTTCTCAACAGAATAGCACAAACTCTGCCTTTATTCAAACAGGAATGAAAAGGAAAATAGCAGATATTAACTTTATTAACAGGGGGTGATGAGGAGAAATGTTAGGCTGTACACACATTCAATCCAAGCAACAGCAACTATAGGTGAAGTTTAAAATTTATGTTTACTCTTTGGTAAAGGATTTTCACCGTAGTTATGGCTCTCAATGAACTCCATGTCCAAAAGGGATACATTAGATGATTAAAGACTAATTGGATTGTTTTCCCTTCTCCTGTAGCAGTTCCAGTAGGAGAGATAGCAAAGACAGTTCCCTAGCCTTCAGGCATTGCACAGAAGTAGGATACATAGTCATGCAGTCAGACTTCAGTTATTTATATAAGGGCCTAAGATATGAAACTAGGCTGCTTTTAATAAAACATGGAGAGAGATGAGCTCGTACCACTAGTCTAGTATTGGACCCTTCTCTCTTTCTACTGAGCACGTAAACAGTCTGGACAACATTAACATCCTCCGTAATACAGATTCAGGACTCTAGTATGAAAACTGCACCAAGTCAAAGCACCAACTACCTTTCATTTTTTTGCATCATGCCAGAACGACTAAAAAGGAAAACCTATTCCATTTAGTATAGATGAAAGCCCCTATAAGTATATAGGAAGAGTAGTTGTATTTTGTAACATTGTTCCCCATTTAGAAGTAAAACAGAGGCTGGTGTAAGTCAAGCAAGGGAACAGAAAATGCAGAAAAGAAACCAAGGAATTTGAAGCCAAGTTTTCAGCTGTTACATACAATCATACCATGCAGTGACATTTTACAGAATGGCAATCACTTGCTGGAATGCAACCGAATACAAGCTGTGCAGTAAGTAACTGCCCAACAGATTAGCTGCTACAGCCAGTTATGCTCATACTCTTAGTCCAAAATATGTTACAACTCCAACTGAATGGCACTGTAAACCAGAACAACATTGACCCCCCCTTTTTTTTTTTTTTTTGGCAAGTTCAAAGCTCTCAGACAAAAGAACTTATGTAGCTCTTTTCATTATTATTTTTGCTATTTTCACTACTAGCCATAAAGTTTACTATAGTAACCATGCAAGAATCCAGGATTACTACCACATTAACAATACTGAATATGTCTCTAAGAGTGCATTGTACTGGATAAGACACCAACAGAGAACCAATGATGATACTTGTCCTCCCAGAAAAAGTAACAGACAAAAAAAGTGTGAAAATACATTTTTTAAATGCCTGAAATATGTTTAAATTTAAATATACTGCAAAATATTCAGAATGCGCATACAATACAACATACTACAATTAGGACTGATCTAAATTTACTATGTGCTCCTTACCCATGTTTGTAACTATGCTTCAATTTGAAAGAGAAGAAATTAGGACTAAAAATAGAAATAAAGAAACAGTAATAGAACGGGGCAGAGAGCACCCCAAATATTGGGCATGAACCAGTTCATCTGAGGACAACAAGCAATGACAGAAAGACAATTTTTTCTTTCCAAACTTGATATATGTTTACTGCTCCACTAATAGCCTTCTGAAATGGGCACACCACTCTGGAAACTGAAGTCACTCTACATGATCATTTTGTTATAAAATCCAAAATTAAAAATTTGTTTTACAGGACATCTCGTTCTTTGGTTAAGGAGACTTCATGCCAACAAGAAAACAATCATGTATAGTCAACACCAGAAATTATGAAGACAGCATAAACTGTTTCTAAGATCAAATTATCCTTGGAAACTTACACAATCGTGGAAGAAGAGGGGTGAGGGGCCGGCATATTTAGAAAAATCAATTCAGGATATTTCTCTGTGCTATTAATACCTTAAATTCAATTATTCTGCCCTGATACAACCTCCTGAGAAAATAAAAAAAGAAATAAAAGTCATACAGGAAAAACTAGTGTTGGATGTAATATGTTTACTCAGACATGATAAAAATGCCTGATTTATTCTCTTGATGTATTGTCTTAATGAGAAGCGTTGACTATTCTTCCATTCAAAAAGACTATGACATTAATCCTGTAAAGGTGAATCAGAGAAAATTCAAGCTCTCCGTGAGTTCCAACTCCACTTACTTTTCTCATAGTATTCTGTTTCAGGGACAAGTAAAAAGAAAAGTGTCAGACATACAAGCTCCTCCACATGTTTTTAATTTGGCACAAAATGTCGTGGTTTCACCGAGAGAAAATTTTGCTTCTACCTGTATGACTTTAATACATTTTCTTCACTGCATTGAAATCAAAGTCTGTGATTCTAACCCCTGTTAAATGTGCTGGAACAGAGACAGAGAGACTTTTGTGGAGTGAAGTAATCGCCTGAAACGTTTGGTGCTCTCCTCCACTTCTAAAGCTAGAATCCCTTTGGAAGAAGTCATAAGGAAGCCTGAATCCTGAGGTTTGTTTATTTAAACAAGAGGCTGTTCTCAATCACCTTTTAATTTGTATCGGAATTGTCTCCAAGGTTTTAGAGACGCACAAACTACAGAAACTATACAATACGAAAGAAACATTTATTTTTTGTTGCAAAGAAACAAAGAAGGAAGACAACCCAGACCATGGGACTTGAAGTTGAAGCTACCCCTCATGTGCTTTAGAACCTAAACAAGGAACTCCTACCCTTTAATCTTATCAAAAGACTATTTTCCCGAGTGTGTGAGCAGAAGAAAATACCATCAGTGGCACAGCTAATCGAAGTGAATTCCTGTACACTGTAGCTTTGGCAAGGGTCCCTCTCAAGATCAGAGAGGCTGTCCACATTACACCTGCACAAACAGCGATGCTTTGGCAATTCTTGTATATCTGAGCTATAAAAGTCTCTTCCACATCTGGGTTGATGGGATTTCTGTAGTCCTCACTCCATGAGCAAAGTACACACACCCTCTCCGTGGTTCGCTTGTAATATGAGTAGATAGAAGATAACAAAAACAGTATTTATTTTTTTTTTAAAATAACTCCCATTCTCACTTCCCTAGTATCAATGTCAAAGGGAATTTTCCTCCTTCAATAAGAAGATTCAGTATTCCATAAATATTAAAAGCTTCTGGACAGATTCAGCTAGATTTGAAAATGGATAGTTCTGAGACTTCACCTCGATATACTTTGAGGAAAAAAAAAATTCAGTGGTGAGCACTGCTACAAGTGAAGTAATTTACAAATACAACAGTTAAAACCCAAGATAAGCATCTTCATGCAAACACACTGCCTCACACACCCTTTTTGAAAAGCAACAGTGATCTATGGATCAAAAGAAAGAGTTTGCATTGTTTTTTAAAAAGATGTTTTTTAAAGTATACTGTACACATCTGTCTGTGACTGCAGAACCAATACATAGAAAGTGCTCCTACACGGATCTTTTGCAGAAGTACTCTGGAAAGCAGCTGGGGAAGGCATATAGGAGTGATATGAAAGTATATTTCATTTACTTTATTTTTTCCAGATGACCCAGTAGCAGAACCTCAGCATGTACCAGTCTGAGAATTTTGGAATGGTTTAAATGGGAACAGATCAGTGAATATAGCTGACAGTAAATGTTGATGGGGTGCACTGCTTTTGGTGCTGTGTCTGGAAGAGGAAGGACTTCACACTGTAATAAAAGAAGAATGGGAATCTTAAATAATCAAAGGTACAGAAAAGGCTGACTTGGCTGTACGTTTTGTGGCAGCCCATTTCTGAACTGTTTGAGCAGGCAGATCTATTTTACTGACAATTCTTGAGTTCTTGTTATGCCACAAACGACTGCTATCTCTTAGCTCAACTCTGTTAACCTTAGTTTGATGACAATGATTTTAATGTTACAGTTAGGTCAATGAAATAGGCTTGGGAATTCCTCTTGCTTCACCATACAGTTATCTTGTTTTGTTCTTCTGTGTCTCCAAGTTCCAATCTGCAAGTTTCTCACAATCGTAACCTGTGTCCACTTTACCCATATGAATCTAGTTACTCATGGTGGAGCTATGAGTCTCAGTCTGACCTCACACGGTGTTTCACAACTGTATACTCATCAAGGCTTGTGAAGTAATTTACCAATGTGTCTCCCTAATTTACACAAATAAAAGTGAAAACAGGATCAGGTCAAAGATGAGAATAAATTTTTATATTAAACAATAATTTGAAAAATTAAATAAAAGCATCAAATTAAAAAGCTGCCTCACTTAAAGTCAAGGTAAAACTCTTTTCCTATGGGCGTAAACACTTTTAGAGAAATCGGACCTTTCCACCTTTAAAAACATCCACTTTTACTGTATCTAGATTAATGCTTGCAAATACACTGGTGAACAACATTACATGAGCATAGCACCTGCTCTAACAATGCTCATCCTTGCAGGGAAATCAAAATAATCTCAATTCAAGAATAAACATTTTCATTAAGATGTTAACAGTATGCTATTTCGGTTGGCAAAATAAAAAAAATTAAAAAAAAGAGGATAAAGTATATAACCGAAAACTTAGCACTTTCAAATGTGAATGCTTGAGCAAAGATATATAGATACATATCTATTAGATATCTCTTCAAATTAAACTTAAGAATTTGAGTCCCAATTTTGCAAACTAAGAGACTGAAATTTTTGTACATAACACATATGTCACTGACAACAAATATAAAAGGAATTCAGAAATACACTGCAGCTAGAGCAAGGGAGATCTGGAGAAACTCAGCACTTCCCGAGGTCAAGATCTTTCCCCCAGAGTTGCCGCAAACATCCGTGACCACCTGCCAATTTCTTAATAAGGATTCCCACAAAAATGCTGTCTGCATGTCAGCAGCCCATGGGTATACGTAGGTCCTGCAGAAAGAATGACTAAAGAACACTTTCATTTTTCCCACTCAAAAATATTTTCTTTTAAGGGAAACCAACAAATATACATGAAATATAACTTGAAAATAGGGCTCGTGGATGCTTCATATGCCTTACCTACACAAGGAAAAAGTATTGATTTAAACTAGAGGTGTAAACGCACAAATATTTCTTTCAATTTAACGTCAGGTTTGCTTTAATTTCAAACAGGTTTTAGCTCAATCAGATCAAGGACACAGGCAAACATATACTTGAGGTCCTAGCTTTATGAATTCTTTACTTCCAGCTCCTCGTTACCACTCCCAGCTGCATGTTATCAGCCTCCTTCCCGGGACAGTAATAGACCCTCTGAGTTTCAGTGAAAAGTGAGGCAGAGTAGTTTAAACTGACAGGTGATAAAGCTGATAAATTAACCCATTTTCCTCTGCACTGAAGCAAATGAGGAATGTTTACACATGCAATTCCAACATCTCAAGTGATAAGACTAAGTCCCAGATGAGGGACAACAATAAAGAGCTGGATAGCATTTTAAAGTTACATTGTCCTCACTCCACACCTTCGTAGTATTCACAGAAAAGTTTACAGGTGATAACATAAATTGAAGTTTAATGTGATTTAGTTTAACTCAATCAGTTTAGGTTTTGGGGTGTTCTTTTTCCCTACAAAACCTGTACTAAGTGTAACACGCTTAATGGCTGAATGTGATATCCACCTTGTCTTATGTGCAAAGAAGAGACATAAAAATAGATTTTTCCTTAATATTTTCACAAGCATAGTCTCCTGAAAGGCTTTCTTTTATAGGTTTTTTTAAGGTACTTTCTGATATATAACAGAAAATTTGAAATCCATAAATAAAGAGATACTCATCCAAAACTTAATGACAAGGTACTCTCCAGAAAGACTCAACTAATGCTCTAGAGAGAAATTACTCACTTCAAAGTCAAAAAACGATCCCAATTGTTTTGTGCAACTAGGAGGGAAGGGGCTTTCAGGAGTCCCCTGCAGCATACCATGTAAAAATAATGGTGGGAGCCACTGTCTGTAAGACATCCCGAGTGCAAAAAATCAGTCATCTGCAAAGCACACGCTTAGATGTTCTCTGGGTTTATTACTCTGACTTTGGCTGGAAGGCTGATAAAGATTCTGGAAACTGCAAACGCAAATCTATTTTTTATTAAAAGTTTTGGCAGCAGGATGGGTGCGTGCTTTACAATAAGAGAAGGGTGGGGGGAACAGAGTGCTGAAAAACCTCCAGTCACAGCACAGATTTCCAGCACATCTGCTGGAGCAGCAAGCACTGTGATTTCTGAGAGGCTTGTGGTTAACCTCATGGCACGGAATAAATTATTCCCCAATTCCGTCCTTCATTAAACCACCCATTCTCTGAAATGTGTCGACGAAGCCGACACATGGCCAGCTACTAATCAGCAAGATGACAGTCCGTCCCCAAGATGCTCTTTTTTTTTGGCCAGAAGAAAACAGAGCTGTTCATCCCATATAATTTTAAGTTGTTTATATTGTGTCCTGCCTAGAGGTATGAACAACTATCATGATTTAATTTAAACAGCCTGTATATACACATAACAACATTGGATGTCATGCAACATGCCTTCTAAGTGCAAACAGTTTTCAGACCCTCACAACTGCAATTGAAAATATAAATCAGATACAAAGATGAAAGATGCTTAATATACTATACCGTTTAGGCACCTCTCAAGAAATATCTACAAGAATGTGTCAAGACAGAAATTATCAGAATGCTGAAATATTTAGATATAAAGGCTTTTATGCCTCCTGTGTGATTCATTCTTCCTGTGTGGTTCACTCATGAAATTAGTGATCAAAAGTAATTGCTATTATGTGACACTTTAAATGGCAGAAAAACAGAGAGAAAGAGAGAAAATAAACATCACCAGAATTTTGTTGAACTACATTTAACAAAACCAGTACATGATGTTGGGCTACCATTTAAATTAAGTTTTTCCCAGGTGATCAGTTACAAGATTTCTCTTGCTTTTAGTGTTCACATTGAGAGGTCTGATTTGCTGGAGCACGGTGTCAATAATTGCAACTGGCATTAAAAGGAGCTGAGCTCTGAACAAATAAAGTGCTCCTAAAACACCAAGGGAGAAATCAGATTATAGGCAACTAATTAGGAAGCTAACATCGGCCACTTCAGGCACTAGAATCTTCATGCCTCCTTTCCCCTAAGGAGATAACTTCATCGTATTATCTCACAGGAAGATAGTAGGAATTGAAACAGTTTGGTAACAAGGGAGCTGGAAAACCCCACAAGGAAACTGCTAAAACTACACTTGGAACAAGACTTGAATGGTATGAAATAAATAAGGCATGTGAATCGCAAGAAACAAAAATAAAGCGTAAGTTTGGTTAGATGTATATTCAGTGAGCACAGATTACCCTCACAGTATATTTGGAAACTGAGCTAACACTTTACAATCAAATATGGCAATCATATCACCAGTAGGCTGCTGGTGGCTCCAGGCCACCAGATCTAGACCCATTTCAATTATGAGGGGGTTTTTTAATGAAGTTTTATGAGTTTTCTGAATTCAGCTAAGTGCTCTTTCTCTTCTCACAGGTCACATTTTCATTCTTGAGTCTGAATAAAGTAGTGCTGTGTTGCTCCTGATTTGAGGAAAACAATCTTGTCTGAATGTGGGGCATAAAAACTGAGCATTGCAAAACAAACAGAAAATTGGCAATGGAGAAAGAGTAAAGATAAAATAGCTATTTGTGGCAGCAGTTTCTAATTCAACAAGACAGAGGAAGATTTTGCAAAACGCACAAAGACACTTAGTCAATACCTTTATACAAGAGGCTGTTTCCCTTATATTGATGGCAGGGGGGAACTGACTACATTTGCAGAACTTGCAGATTTATGCTTCGTACAACAAGTGCATAAGATGAAATGCAAAAGGTATATTAGCCTCTAAAATAACAACAAAAAAAAATTATGTGCTTCCTTCACGTTTTTTACACTGACCATCAGAAATTTCATTCATCTTAGAAGCCAACTAAAAAGTATCTCTGAGGTTTTGGCAAGACCAACAACTATTAGTTACCGTGTCTGGAGTGGTGGGTAGTGGTGGGTCTTTTAAGCAACATTCTAACATTTTTTCTTTTTCTCCCCCACCCCTCCCAAAATAAAATATCCAAAGACTGGGAAAAGCCCTCCCATGTTGTACACTAAGAGCGTGTGACACTCGAGGGAGCTACCAGGAGCTGGCAAAATTTAAATCTGAAACCAGTTTATTACAAAAGGAAGTTCCAAGCAACCTTAAATTACATACAAGCAACACTCCAGTCATCTATCATGAGGAAGAGGGTGTTACTCCTACAGCTCAGCTTGGCCAAGCTCTCATTTGAGCATTCCTCCGGCTTCCTACTTCATACTTCCCAGGCTTTTTACAAAAAAGTAAGCTTAAATTACTGTAATATAACTAATGGGCTTGGTTTCCTCACTTTTTCCAGTGGTCAACCTAATGCATTATAAATGGAGTGGAGAGATGTTTCAAAGGGACTAAACTTAACACCATTCTGAAACGTAGGCCTCTTCAGCTTTTTTTAATTTTGTATCCAAAAAAACCCCCACCCTAACATACATATATATCACTGCTCACATTTAAAATTTAGTCCTGCATGCACTATATCACCATTGCCTATTGTCATGGCTTTAAATGCCCCTTGGTATCTCTCAGCAAATAAATGCAATGTATTTCAGTCTCTGCCAGTCCTGCATTGCCTCTCTGCTCTATCTCAAATTTCAAGTTGCCAAAAAGAAGTGTTTCTTCCACCAGCTTCACAAATACTAATGCTCTGCTAATCAAACCTCCTCTTCACTTGTTTTACATTTATTACACAAGTCACTGGGGTAAAGGAGAGGCTAAGTCAGGAAAAAATGGGGTGGTGTTACACTTAAATAAAGCAGTAGTAAAATCAAGACACATGCATAAATGAACCTGAATGTCGTTATTATTGTAACCCTGACCCTTCCTTTCCCTGCTCTTTCCTGCCCCCACACATATGCACATACACTTTTCTTCTCATTCATTGACTCCTGTCTGAAATAAGATCTTCTGCTCCTAAGGACTGAGCCGTTTCTTCAACATAGCCTGTAAAATGCTCAGTGCAAGTACCATGTAAGTAATGAACAGCCATTCAGATACCTGGTTAAAATTAGTCTAATTCCCAGTAGGCAGGTATGATCCTTAAAAAATACTTCAGCAGACATGGCCAAAAGTTTTTTTCTGACCTTCTATTTTGAAATGAGCTTTCAAATAAAGACAGAGGTAGAGGAAACAGTCTGAGGAAGTGTGAATAAAATTGTAATATTGCTTCTGCTCATTACATACCCAACTTATAATGTAAATAGTAATACATTATAATTATAATTCATATTCTACGGTATGCTAAAGCTGTCTGCTTTCATAAGCATTATAACACCTGAAGAAAACCTCTTCTTTATTTGACTGCTCTAAGGCATGTCAAAATCCTTCACCGATTTTTAAGACAATAAATAAATTCTATTAAATAAACTTAAAAATGAAAAGAATGCCTCAATATAGTTAAGACTCAGTGAACTAACAAGTCCAAAAATAAAATTAAAAAAAAAAATCGAACCCAAAAGTCACACATTGAAATTTATTTTACATATTATGACAGAGATTATCCTTACACTCATATTGCTGCTCGGAACAGGCAGAACCATGAAGGGATGCCTTCTCTAGGAACAAACAAGCCACTGAACTAAAACAGATGTCAAGTCATATAGCTCCCCTAGAAAAGAAAACTAGTTTCACCACACAAAAGTTTTTCAGCGGGGTTATTTAGTTTGAGCAGAGCTTTGTGTTAATGTACTTGTACCTGGTCCCCTGAGAACTAGTTCAGGTCTCCCTGAAAACCACCGCACCCAGTAGACATAGCTTTCTTTCCTTACATTTCCTTTAATATTGATTTTTCAGCAGTTACTTTTCTTTTTTTTCTTTTCAAGCTTTTTTTCTTAACTTCTTAAAGGGGACTGATTAGAGTTCATTATAACTCAGCCATGAAAAATTGCTGGACTGAGAGCAAGGAGAGCACAATCCTCCTGCAAGGATACAGTAGGTAGGGAGATCCATTCTCAGTCTTTTTTATCTTTATTTTGTGCTACCTTGTAGACCAGGAGCTTTCAGTTTCTATCATTTGTTGTACTAGCTTTCTGGAACTCGGAGAAGTCCAGCTGGTAGATTTGACTGTGGGAAAAGGCACAAGGTCCTTCACATACCCTCCTTCTACACCTGCAGAGTGGCTGAGGAGCCATGGCAGTGCTCGGATACTAAGTCCAACCTCATCAGACATTATAAGCCAGTGTTGAGTAGCTGTCACCGTCAACAAGTACAGTAACTGTAAGTTATCCCAAATACTGTTATTTATTGTATCAAAAATAGTAAATTAATCAATCCCTGTCATTGGTTTACTCATATTTTGACCCATAACAGAGATCCATACAAATACTTGCATAATATTGTTTTGAAGAAAAAAATAATAAATACTCTACCAGAAAGCCAGCAATACAGGGGATGGCTCTTTGTTAACTTGAACTAGAGGTTACTTTTACCTTGAATTCTGACTTTCAGATACATCTTTTACCGTGAGGATCAACAAACATTTGCAAATAATTCACCAGTATTTAAAACACCTAACAATATTTTCTGAGACCTCATAAAAAGCGGGCTAACTTATGACTGACCAATGCACATATTGTCCATTTCATAAGGAAAAAAAAAAAAAAAGATGTTTATCATTTGCATGTGCCTAAAAATACACAAAATGTGTGCCTTTTCAAATGATAAATGGCTTAATTTTAGTGCTGATATGATATGCTCATATTTGTGGAGGGCCAAGACAGACGTCACGAGGAAAGCTGTGCTGCAACAGCATAACAAAAGTTAAGTACAAATACGGGTAGCTACAACAAATGTACGTACGTGTTCTGTAGCTCACTCACGTAGCAACATGGGACTGGGCAGTGTCAACACTGATATCACCAGAGCAAAACACAGAGTCAGAGTATGGGTTATTCTTCACAATGCAGATTTCAGGGACCCAATAGTTCTGGCACGGACCTTCAGAGTAGACAGAATCTGGAGAAACTCCAGCCTGAGGAGAGCTATTTCACCTTCTTTTCTATTTAAAGCACAGTGTGCTAAGACACTTCAGCAAACCCTAGAAATGAATAGCATCCAAATATCCTGCATTTCCAGTGACTTACATTCAGTCGGTCCAAGCACATGCAGAAGCGTTACATTCCACCCAGCAGTGTAGTTCATCATACTTCATCCCCTGAAATGCCAGCTTTAGAAGGGGATATTTCTATGTCAAGTAGTAGAAGCCAAACCCCTTAAAATAATAATAATAAAAAACCCCAGCACTGAAACAAATTTAAAAACCCACACAAAAAGATGAAAATGAAAAAACTGCAAT
Organism: Falco cherrug; assembly: GCF_023634085.1. Classification (NCBI taxonomy): domain Eukaryota; kingdom Metazoa; phylum Chordata; class Aves; order Falconiformes; family Falconidae; genus Falco; species Falco cherrug. Next base: position 7,554,245 of record NC_073697.1, read on the forward strand.
ATTATGTTTTCCAAGTAAGTACCTTCTAATCTGTCTTTAATATTCAAATCTCCCAACCTATCCTTCCAAGTGACTGCCTTTTTTGCAGCATTACAGACGTTTCCTAACTATACCATTATATTTATACACTTCTCTCAAAATGAGATGATCAGCTTGGCGTTCTCTCATGCTCTTAAGTTTGTGAAGCATTGTAACAGATAGGAAGCTGCTACAAAATAAAATACTGAGAGGTAAGGGATATATCAACAATAGGTGCAGTGTGGTCACTAAGATGAAACAATCACGGATAGGACTGTAAAAGTCTTCCACAGATGTAGATTAAGCAGCAGGAGAAAAAAAAGCCAAGAAAACATCCACTTGAAGAACCTTCTAAACATGGTACAGGTACCACAGACATGTACATGTTGTGAATAAAAAAAAAAAAAAATCTTTGGGGGGGGGGGGGGGGGGGAAGCAGGGGAAGACTATACCAATATAGCTGGTTTATTTCCACACTTTTGTAGTACAGCAGCAGACATGGCAGAGGTTGAAGCAATTCCCACAGGAGATCGTATTTCCAAGCCATTAGTCAGAAGGACACAACTATTGCCCAAAACTGGGTTCAGAGGTGTAAATAATTACAAAGCCCTGCTCTGGAAAAGGAAAGGGTCTCCCCAATGGACTGATATAAGACAGAGAAAGCATAAAAAAAGGGGACCAGAAAGATCTTGACCCTTCTTGCTCCAACAACTAGCCTCAGGAATAAGCTGGCAGGGATACAAACAGGCTAGACCGAATGTACTCTGCTCATATCAGTTCGACAACTTTTTTCTGCCTAAAGTGATGTTAAAAAATCTTGGGTGTTTTGTAATTAAAGGTGGCAAATAAGACAAGCCAAAACAGTCTGCAGTCACCTGATAAACACCTCGAGCATTCTGTTAGAGCAATTCTGCATTATATAGTGTAATAACTAACCAGTCCCAGAACACAGGTGTATCTTCAGGTAAGTTTAGCACTATTACCACATTCAAGTATTCCCAGCCCAGCCGTATACACCAGCTCTTTCTTCCTACAAAACCTTCTCCTCTTACCCACTGTGATTTTTTTGCCCCCATAGTTGCAGCTGAACAAATATCAGTGAGATTGGTGGAACTGTATCAAAGTATAAGAAAAAAAAAAATAATTGCAGGAGTATTTTTACATGGGATCAGTTCTTTTATCCAGCTCGCAAAATGGTTCCATAGTTTTGCTTCTGCAGCTGAGGAAACTGGTGCTGCAAAGTAAAGGTAGCATAAAAATGCATTGAGGTAGTATTGTTACAGAATGTTATACACAAATCCATAGCCAAAGACAATAGGTCAGTGAAACGGGAACATCAACAGGCAATTAGTTAACTCTATAGAATTTACCAAGAAGGGTGGGGAGCAGACAGGGAGTTTGGGACTGTAGTGCCTTTCATAAGATGTTTTTTCTAATTATTTTTGACAACACCCTGTTTATCACTGCCAGACTTTTCAACAATGAGTGAAGAATTAATTTTTCTCATCCTCTACATATCCATGGGTGGGCTAATTTTCAACTGATAGCCATAAATAATTTTCATTTTACAGAGCCTTTGCGGGTTCCTTTTCACTGCTGGAGTAGTCATTTGGCAAATTAGGAAGTGGGATTGAGTACTGGTAGGATAAAGAGTCTTGTGGCAGTAGCAGGGCGTCAGAAAAGATTCAGAACCAAGTACTTACATCAAGCAGTTATTGGCTAACTCACTCATACGTATTTACATTACTGCTGGGCTCAAGGCAGGATTTATAAAGTTGCCCCCTAAGACAGGTTGGACAAGGACAAGAGAGACTTTAAGGCTGAGCTTGTTGTCAGGCTGCAATTGAACACAATCAACCTTGGAGGATCATTACTTACTAGGTTTTGTTCTCACACAGTTAATATCCTCCTCAAGAAATAACAGCAACAAGCACTGATGCCTCATATAGTCAGATGCTACATCAAGAATCTGTTTACAGTTCCAGAATCAATTTTCACCAGATTTCAAGTAAAAAAAAAAAAAAACAAAACCAAAAAACATCCTCACTCTGCTGTGATTAACTTCTACTGTATGGTACAAGAGGCTACAAGAAACCTCTTTCCTGAATTGAGAAGATGAAATAAACATGCAATGGCTTCTGAATTACTTGCTAGGTTACAATTGCAGCATAGCTATCTCTTTCTCTATGGTGCTAATTACTCCACACATTAAAAAAAAACAAAACATGACCTTTATTCTTCAGACCCCAGAAGAGCAACAAAATATGAGAAGTGCATTTCTATCCCCAACACCTGACATATTTTATCTACAAGAAAGATGAAGAGTTAATTGCTTGCAGAAGTTACTGAAACTCACCTACATATTCGGTATCCAAAAGCATGCACAAATCTCACATTCACTTTGAGGAGAATAAACGGGAATGAGAGGTCTTTTTGTAAAACAAACCTGAGTTTACTTTTTGGCTAGGCTGCAATTCACTGAAGTAACTACACCTAAATGAGCATCCCCCAGTGCTTTTATTCTGAGAAATATATTAATAAGAAGTGGGTTACGGGATGGTATCTTTTTTGAAATGCACCAACTACTAACCCAGTAAGTAGTATATCAACACAAAGTTGACACAAAGATATAAACAAAAGATGAAACTAACAAATGTTTACCTGCATTTAATTATCACGCAGTGGAGGAAGAGTCATATAGTAAATAAGCTCCTTGTTACCAGTTTAGCTTCCTTCTTCTCTCACATCTAGTCCGATAGCTAAGCAGATGAAAGCATTGCCATTGGTAGAACACAGAACAGATGTTGTACTGACTTTGCAAGGTCTCGGGACTGAGGCTTGTCCTGGCCTACCTGGAGCTAAGTATTATCTGGTTTAGGTGTCACAGCAATTCTTCTAATGACCGGGTACCTACAGCTAATTTTCATATGGTGTAAATAATTTTATACATATATTCAACAAAGTATATACACTGTGTATGAGCATATATACATGTTTACATACATATATACACACATTTGAAAATACATATATATACACACATTATACAATACGAGAAAGAAATCAAAGGGGACATGGGCTGACACTGGGGACTGTAGGCTACTTGCTCATACCCAGATAAACAGCTATCACAGAGAGTTTAAAGAAATACAGACCCAGGAGCTGGGAAAACTGCCTTTAGGGGGTAATAAATAAATAAATAAAATTTTAGGATATGTTTGATGTGAAAAACACACCATTCACTGTAAAATCTAAAGAAACATGGAGTAGCAACCAATAAAGAAACCATGCAAAACTAGTGACAAGCAGATCCTAGAGTAAGGAAAAAGCAACTCCATCGTTCACACCACATTTTCTAGCTAAGACCTCAGGATACTGATGACTTGCTGCCACCCTTCCCACACTCCCCCAGCTTCTGCTTAAGGAAAACTTAGGACCAGAAGGGCAGTGGAAGAGCGAATGAAACAGCAGAGAAAAGGAGTAGATACAAGGAAGCATACATGTAATAGTTTTAACTATGTTACTGCTGAGAATATCTTTTCTGCAATAGTACTTTTTATTTCCATAATCGTTAGAGATGGAGTAAAGTCTGATCCAGCTGCTAAGATTTCAATCACACCAGAATTTGGCTTTTTGTCATATAAGGTTTGTTTCCTTTTTTCCTCTCCTATAATAAAATTTGAGCTGTAGCACACATATGCAATATAACACTGAATTTAGGTGTTCTTTTTTGGGGATTGGGCTTTTTTGGAGGATAGTTGGGTTTGGTTTGTTTCTGTTTTTTACTGAGGCCCCAGAGACAGGTCAACTGTTTCTGTGTCTGATCCAGAGAACCTTGGCAAGTTCCACACAGATTCCTCCTTGACCCCAAAAAAATTTTAGGGTACTCCTATGAGATACTCCAGAGGTACAGAAACACACCAAAGGCTTGGGTTAAACTTCTTAATCATTTTACTAGTCCCTGGCTCTCTGCAAAAAAAAAAAAAAAAAAAAAACCAAAACAAAAAAAAAATTGTAGAACACTTTCACATTTTTAATTTCACTTGTTTCAGCCACTGAAACACTGTAATGCATTGGTCTGTCTATAAGGATTCCTGCAGTTATTGGTCTCCTATTTGCTTCTTAACTCAGAATGCTGTGTCATTTGGATTTGACTTACAAACACCAAGGTAAATCTAGAAACAGTGAAGTGCGCCACCATCTAATTCATTTTTATAGATTATTCTATATTATATGTACATGCATTTGTATGTTTGTATAGATGTATGAGAATGTAGACATGCTGAGTTCCAGCCAACAGTAATTTTTAAATTATTACATCTATGCAAAATACAGCAGTGAAAACAACTGACATCTGTAGTAACACTGAAGATAATACTGTGACGAAAATCCTACTCTGACAGGTTTTTTCTTCCCAAATTGGAGGTGCTATAAAGAAACTCAAAAAGGAAACATTCTGTATTCCTGCACAATTGGAGGTGCTATAAAGAAACTCAAAAAGGAAACATTCTATATTCCTTTACAAGATATAATTTTCTCTTCTGCTTCAATTCCAATCTCTGTCTAGGCTGTGTCTTCAAACGCTATGCTCTCATAAACTGGCTATGGTCACTGTCTTCGCATGATGTGTAGAAGAAATAATTGAATCAAATTCTATTTTCTAAAAGCTAGCCTTCTCTCTCTTTAAAGGCAAAAATGCTTCAAGAGAAACTCCAAAATGCCATCAGCAACTTTACTTCTCTGTGAATTAGGAAACTGAACCTGGTTACACACAGGTTAACCAACAGGCCGACTCATCGAACCAGAGTGACCTGAGAGGGAAGGGGCCAATGGAAGTCACCCAGCCCAGCTCGCAGCCCAAAGCACAGCCAGCTTCAATGGCACATCAGGTCACTTCATATCTGCTATATGCTCTGTATCAAGCTTGAAATCAAGGACTTTGCTTTGTCTCAGGTGCTATTGCTGGTAACGGCGCAAAGAAAAAACACAGTTGACAAGTATGCAGAGCTACTGAAGTACACTAATCAGCTTTGGTCTATACAGTTTTGCACGCACCAACAGCTAACATAGAGCAATAATTTCACAGAGAATAATTACCGTTTAAGAAAAATTTACTTCAGAAAATACAGAATCAATACTGAGTATTAATTCATATAACTTAATACACAGCACAGTATTTATTTTCACAGTTCAGTGAACTGTAAACTTGAACGTAGCCTGATCAAAATAAATATTGGGAAGACTACTACATAGCAGTGGACAGAAATAGAGACGGTCTGCATTCTGTTCTTAGTAAAAGCAACAAATTCTGCCATTAGAATTCAGCAGGACCAAGACCACCCAGTAATGCTTTATATTGATAACATCAGGGCTACACATCATGTTCCTGTTGGACTAGGCTTCCTCTGGGATTTGCTTTTAGAATTTGTTCATTGGCTCAAACAAGATAATAGGCACAATTCTTTTCAGTTGATTGCATCACAGTTTTTTTGATGCCATACTTCTGCGCTGTAAGAAGACACAAAAATGAGTTAGTTGTAGGCCTAAAAAAACCACAGAATCTATAAAAGCCAGATCATAGGGCAAGAAAAAGAATTCCCTTATCTTTTATTATTATTATTTATCTAGCTGCTGCTAATATATGTCAGGACAGTACCACTACTTCCAGCTAAAGATGGCTGAGAAATGAAATTGAAACCAACACTTCCCTCCCCTAGAGGCCATACACATATTGCACTCCATTTCAGCTCTGCAACAAAATATAAGCAAAAATAGAAAACATCAGCCAGTTAATAGGGAGAAGATATAAATAAGGAAAAGAGATAAATGTAGGAGAACTATCCATTTGAAAATAAAATATATTTCATTATTACAATGCATGACCCTGTCTTGTACATGATGTCAGGCACAGTAAAACCGAGCAGATACTTATACAAGAATATCAAGTAGTACTCCCTCGGACCAGGCCAGCTTCAAGTTTTGTGATTTTTTTTTTTATATTTTTTTTTTTTACCTTACTGTTTTAGTTTTAATATTATCTATGCACATTCTTCAGGGCAGTGAGAGGGAGCGGACACAAAGGAGAAAGATTTGTCCCTCTGTCTGTCTGGAGGAGAAGATGGATTTTGGATTAAATCAAAAAGCAAAGTTCAACTCCTCTAACACTGTGAAATCTCTCCCTCTCAAATACAGCTCCTGCTAAGCTATTAAACCAAGGTGTAAAAAACGTCACAATCTCCTTAACCATGGTTTCTCCCTGAATCAAGACATTGGCTGAAGGATACTGACAAAACTAATAGAACAAATGATATACTGGAAATTTTAAGTTTGGATATGAAGTCAAGAAGAGGAAAAGATTAAGTAATTCAACTTATTTTAATTCAAATTTCATTTAATTCAAATAAGACAGTCCTCTTTGGCCCAGACTCAAACTGAACCTGTATCAAAATTCTTTAGAAACAAAATCTATCAGTATTTGACAAAATATTTACCACTGTTCATAGCAACTGGCTATTTATGCCTATGTGTATATCTACACATTAGACTGCCAAGAAAGCTCTGTGAATAAAAAAAATGCTGATAAACAGAACTGACTTCATACTACAACGTAGTTGTTCTCCTTTTACTTGGCCACTGAGATTTATTTCCAATGAGTAAGTGACTGGAATGACAATACTTCACATTATTTTCCTGTGCAAGTGGAACCTTTAGCAAACAAAAGAATTCATGAAAGGCTGAAGGCTGGCATAAAGTCAAACCTTATTGTGCCATCTGGTAAATAGTTTTATTTTATTTATTTCTGCTTCATAAGATGAGTAAGTGGGTATGTAGGAATTTGTTGAATTTTTTCTGCCTTTGGATTGTGTTTTGGTTTTGGTTTTGGTTTTTTTTTTAAATGCATGACCAAAGAATCCCTTTAGTTGTAGTGGATGACTGTGGCTTCTTCACCTCTTCTGGAGTCCCCAGGTTTTTTTCTTACTTGTTTTGTGGTGTGGACATAACAACGTTACATATTTGTCATGTAGGGCACCTGGTCCAGCCCTGTAATTCTCTTTCACTTAGGACCCTTTGCTGCTCTTTATACCCCTCTGCCCTTTGGAAGTACCAGATAGCCAGGGCAAGGTAAAACTGGTGAAGGTCATCATCAGCCACACACACAGTAATTTGTGTTATGAAAAGATGGAAAACCTATGCTTGGTATGTGTCAGGCTTAATTTGTATTTGTCATGATATTATCCTGTAGGATAATCCATAACAGGCAATGAATTTCTGCTTTGCTTGATAATTTCTCAGATAACTTTCTCTTAGTTGACATTTTGCCTGACCTATAAATAATGAACAGAAGCAAACTGGAGTTTTCTTGACTTACATGTCTGTTAAGTCATTCCCCAGTGAATGTTTTACTTCCAAAAGATCGAGACTCATCTTTTCACATAATTTTTTTATAGATGAAATTAATTCCTTGGGAATAAGAACAAGTTTCTGCACAATGCGTTACTGAAGGCCAGCTACTGAGTTTGCATCATTTTTTCCAAATATTTGCAAAACACAGTGTAAGTATATAGAGAGACATCCACTTGTATATTGTGACTTCTGGCACAAGCAGTAATATTTTACGTTAATGGGCAAAAAAAAAAAGATTCATAGATATTAAAAATCCAAAGAGACATTTTCAAAAAATAAGGATATTAACCTTGTCATTCTGATCTAACATATGACACCATTCTAATTCCCTCACCAGTTTTAGCTCCACATAGTCTACACTTCCAGCCTTAAATTATTGCACGTACAGATATAGCTACCAGTTTTCAGTCAACAAGAATTCACAACTCTTTCATAGGCAAAGTGATCCTTCTATTTAGCAAATAAAATTTGCCTAGTGCTTTGCCATGAAAGCATGCAGTTGTGTCTATATATTAGTTTTAAATACATAATGAAAGACAAATATGTATATTTTTTGAAAGGCCACTGTAGTATCATATATGTATGCCCCATGAAGTTTCTATGCGCAATGTCAATGCCGCATGTTGCACACTGTTTCCATTCTGTTCCCTTCAATGCGTTTGGAATCAATTGAAGTCAAAACATCCTGAAAGAAAAGTTCAGGTTTTTCACCCCTGGTTTCAATTATTTTTAAATCTGACGCACAAACAGCTTTTTAAGATATGTGAGTGGAGTGCCAAATAAGGATCTTTTGATTTTTTGAAATACATGTGGTTGAAATCTGAGACCTGCCTGCTGCCAAGCCACAGTATTTGGAATCAAGTACTGGCACAAGAAAATAAGCCATTGTTCAGAGTATAATTTTAAGAGGAACTATCCTGCAAAAAGGAAAACGTAAATTCCCATACTTTAGCTCATAGTTACAGGACAATCCCATAATCCTTTGTTAAACACTTGAAAGTTGAAATATAGATTCTAGCTATGTTTATCCAGGCTTGCAGAAGCAATCTTCTGATATAAGCTACACTACAGCCTTCTTAAATTTTTCTACATTATAAAAAGAATCAAAATTGTGACATGGAATAGTCAGTCTCATCAATGTTATTTCTAGTCCTGTGTGTTAACATTGCCTGGTTTTACATATAGTTCTTTTGGTATTTTTGCCACTGACTGTTGCAACCACTGTAAGAGAGCCAGACCTTCAGCCACCGCCATTCCCATCTTTGACTGAGGAAAAAAAAAAAAATTAAAAAAAATTTAAAAAAAATAAAAAGCAAAAAATGTGTCCTATGTTAATGAGAGGTCAGAAATTAATTTTACTACAGGTAGCTCTTCCTGGAATAATGAAGAAGAGAGACATGGACAAAATCAAGTATAAGAATAGCAAAAGAATTCCATTATGTAGCCTTTGTGAGGACTAAGATTATATTAGAAAGCACACAGTAAACATATCATGGATATTAGCATACTAAAAGGATCTAAGTTGAAAGATTTAGCACAAAAGAGAAGGCTGTCCTCCTTAAAATAAAACTGAGTAATTTATAATCCCAGGTAGTGAAACTAAGGGAAAATACAACAACAACAACAACAAAGAGGGAAGCAAATCATCTTTCAGTTCATTAAACAGAGAAACACACAATAGGAGATTTGCCAAAAAATGGTTTCTTCTGATGAGATAGGCTTTTTGTCATTTACTGTATTGGTTAACGAGTCTAGTCACAGCTCTAGTCACTGGGATTTTAACAACAAATGTTGTCCTTCCAGCACTTGGTACTGGAGTGACACACCAAGTCACAAGGTTTAAATTGGGTTTAGAGGAAAAAAAACAAGAAATTAGTCTTAATCTCAAACTCAAGACTTAAATTCCAGTTTTCTCACTCTGTCCTCTGTGAATACACATGCTAGCTCAAAGTCTTTTTCACCAGTTTGCCACCAGATTTCACTACAAAGCGAGAGCCTAGTTGGACCCAGATCTACCTTTGACTAGAAGCAGCATTTTTAGGAATCTTGCTATTTTCTTTTTCTCAGAGAAGAGCAATGATATCACTGAATTTTAAAAGAGTGTGCATTAAAGGAACATGTCTCCTCAAACAATCACAGAAAGAAAAAATCTCCCAAGTATCCCAAATTGCATCCTGAAAGATTCTCTCAGTTTAGACAACTGCTCTAGAAACCTTAGGAAACCGGTCACTGTAATTAATCACTGGGATGTTTCACCGACAGCTGTTACTGGCCAACAGGACAAACTGATGTCTTGACTCCAGATTACAGAACAAGCATAGCATTACACATCAACTGAGTTGCCCTGGCAGAATCCCTAGCTGAGCATCCACAACAAACAGACCAAAACTACAGTTTTAGCTTCTATCAGCCATCTAGATTAGGGTAACCACCAGAGTAAACTCAATTTCATTGCATATCTGGGTGCTTCTTGACAACATTAAGGATCCAGCCACACTCATGCTCTGATCAGTGTCACCTAAAGAACTTCTAAAAGAACACCATATACCACTTACTAGTCTGTGGTGATTTTGACAGGGAGGCATGAATTGAAAAGCCTTTAAAATCCTAGGCAGACAAGTATTTCAGCAGAGAAAGTTCCGTCATTTCTTTGACAAAAACATTAAGAGAAAAAAGTACAAATTGCACCTTCAGTATAGAAAGGCAAACAGTTTCCTTCTGTGCCTGAGAAAGCAGAGTACAGGCAGAGGCAGCCTGCTCCAGCAAAGGCTCAGTCACAGGACACATCACATTGGAATTAGGAAGCATTTTGTGAAGAGTCAGTGGGCCAACACACGCAGGCAAAGTGAGCAGCCTCTCGGCATGGAACTCAGGCTGGTGCGTACATGCCAGTACAGAAAATACATCCCTCAACATTAGAGTATTCTCACACCTGCACCATTGACTTTTCAGTCAACGTCTGCTGTGCTAAAGACCTATCTTTAACCAAGCCTGGGATTAAGATAAAGGAAGGTTACAAAAATTAAGAGAAAATATTTATTGAGCTTGCCTTACAGTCAGGAAACAGGTTCACAAACACCAACATACTCCTCCCTGCCCATGGTGTAGACTGATTTTACTTAGCTTCACAAATTGCCTTAAAGCATTTACATAAATGGAAACTGCTCCAATGTTTATGCAGTCTTCAAGAGGTTTTCCGCAGATTGCTTTGTTTCATAAACAGTTGACTCTTCCTTTTTCTGCTCATCTTTTATTTGGATTAACACTCAGTATGTGATATGTCATGTTTAGAGTGATGTAGTGTCAGTATGTACTGACATAGTGTGGACAAAGCCCACCCCAGATCATCATTAGCAAAAGGAGGGTGGATGGGGGGGGGGTGTGTGTGATGCCTGCGTGTGCATATGTGCATTTGTTTTCACTGAAAAGAAAGAGCTAAACTTACGGCTATGCCTGTCATCTGGCTTCAAGCCTTTGTTATGTCAATACTCTGAAATAATCTCAACCAAAATATTTTCTTTTGATGCAACAGAAGCATTAATGCATGGTAGATACATTTGGAAATTATTTCTCACTCGTTAAGAAATTCTCTAAATAGAAATTATGTGAAACAGGCTACATGCAAGGTCTACAAAGTGACTTCCTTGGTCTCTGAGGTGCTGAAAAATCTCATGATGTTCTCAGAGCAAATAGCGCTTACAAAACGGTCAATAAAAAAGGTACGAAGATTACATTGTGTTCAAGCAGAATCTTCAGACATGCGTTTGTTCAGAATCATCTTCACCCAGGCACTCTGCTCCCCTTCACTCATTGTGCCTGCTTGCTCTTTTAACTAGGTTTTCTTTCAATATGTTTATAGGGAGCAACTGAATAAAATATAGCTGGGGGGGCTAATCGGGACACTAATGTGAGGGCTAGTAGATGATGCAAACCAATAGAAAATTCTTTGAGAAATCTTAAATAAAATTTCTTTCCTATGATGTATGAGCTCCACTGTGTAAGCTCCAAGGAGAAAGGCTGTTCCTAGCAAGTTTCCCATGAAAAACCTGGGAATCTGTTTCCATTTCAGGTATGACAGTAGCATTCACAAACAGGATTTAAGAGGTTAAATAATCTATTAGCATCAGTATAATTAAACATGAAACTGAACAAGATTCTGACTGCCAACTGTATGACCACTGGCCCAATACAGTAATATTCTGACATCTCATAAAAAGGAAAAACATTTAAATCTAGCTGTCAGAATTTTTTTTATTCAAGATACAGTAGTATATGAGGAAAAAAAGGTACCCTTAAGGTACAGTTTTCCTCACTGCAATTGCTGTACTACTTTTTTAGCTACAATTAAACCATCACCAACAAATTCATGGGATGTGGTGCAATCAAACTGAAGCCCAATGTGCTCAATTGTTCCGGTTTGCACTATTAATAAATGCATTTACAAAATAATGCTTTCCATCTCTCCACTGAAATCTTTTCCATGTGGTGAGAAAGTTCAGGTCTGACTCTGAATTCACATGCTGTAATACAAGGCAAATTTAAAATGAATACGGCCATTCTGTGGATTAAGAAGTCAAGGATGACCTGTCAGTTCTCTTGACAAAGGATTTGTGGTTTCCTACAGAAATAAATTTGCATTCCTCACTTGATAGGCAGCTAGATCCCAGTGATATGTACCTCTCCCAGTACTTCATCTGGTTTTTTCCTTTACCTAAGGCCATCTATACTGATATAGTTTTGTTATACTTAAACATTATTACTAGAATTAGATTAATTATATGTCAGTTCGGTAAGGGCTGGCTCTGTAGCAGCATCCAGTAACACCACACATTCCTTCATAGCTCTTGGTACTCAAGAGTTGCAAAGTAAGTTATAATTTGTGAGTAAAGCTTCACATCGTTCTAAGCCTAGGGAATACTATCCCTCCCACATTACAGGCTGGGAGACATGAACACACATTGTACGTGAAACACCCAATATCACAAAGCACACTGGTGACAAAGCTGGGAAAAGGACTTGACTCTCAAACATTTAAGCTAGTAGATAAGGGAAATAATTTGCCAGCCTCCCACACACACATAAATGGAGTTTTGCTGTTGATCTATTCAGTTATTTGGCACTGAAAATACTTGCAAATTTAACAGCTACAGCCATAGCTTCATTAAGCAAAACATTTCACAAATATGACAACTTCTAAGCCAACCTACTCTCCCAGTAACCTGACCTGCTGCCCTGACACCAGTGATGTAATCCAGGGCAGAGGCTCCAAGTAGCATCTGGTAAAACATGATGATTCAGTGGAATCCGGTAAAACAAGAACTGGAAGGTCCAAATAAGTCTTTGAAGGAATTCCACTGAAGCTTGAAAAGGAGGGAAACCAGCACAATCGTGCCAACAAGATTACATCAGGGATTAATCTAGCCTGAGATCAACTTCACCTGCCCCTCTAACTACTCCACTTAGATCCATTAACTGGCTCCACACCACCATTCCTCTTGAATTAGAACAGCCTCCCTGACTTTAAGGTTTTGCTCACCTCTGCTCCTGACAGCTTCGTCCCAATTCCCAGGACCGTCTGGCTCAAACATTGTGCTAGCTCCCCTTCCCTTTGCTTCCTTCTTTCTCCCGTTTCATACAGCTACAAACCATACACCAAGGAGACAGTTGTTCTTTCTTCATGCTCTTCTTTCCCTTCCCACGCACAGGCTGTGCTAATGAGTTTGGTAATCCATCACACCACCCCAGTTCTCCCCAGGTAAACCTCTACAAGAAACCTTGCAAGTTCCTCCCAGTGATTTATGCTCACATCTCTTCTGGATCTTACTGCAGGGATAAACACAGAGGCTAACAGTAATTCTTCCCCCTGAAAATTCGTGACAGGTTTGGGTGTTTTGTTTGTTGGAGGTTTTTTGGGGTTTTGTTCTTTGGTTTTTTTTAAAAGTAGAAAGACGTTCACTTTACTGAGCATTTTCACAGCCATTCTCTGCATTTCTTGATCAAAGAATGCTCAAAGTTTTGCAGTGGGATTTATTGTGGGGGTGCAGCTGGGGAGGAAGTTTGGGTGGTTTTTGTTCCTAAAACGATCATATTTATGCAACCATGATTAGGTTGGCTTGTTTGTTTGCATTTTGTTGGGGGTTTTTTAAGACAAAACCCTAAAAATTCATTGGGAGAAAGGAAAAGATTCCAGCCTAGTTCTAATGAAGACAGATTCCTTCCTCCCCCCAGCCTCTATCCCTCCCTTGCCAAAATGGGGCAGAATCCTTGCCTGGAAACCAGAGAAGAATCAAAAAAAGGCATAAAAACAGTGAGCTAAGATCTTCCCTATAAAGCTTCCAGATAAAAGAGTACAAAAGTCATTCAATAAAACAGAGTACAAATGTAGAATAACTGGTACACTGGGTACTTGACAAAGTGTGAGATATGATGTCCTTTTTTTTTTTTGTTTGGGGTTAACGTCATCTTTATGTATTCACTGCATAATCCAAGAGAGACCGAATGGATATTTGGGAGGGATAATGAGCTCAAACAATCATGTTAAATTGATATTTTGAGCTTGCAGTTCTAAAATATCCTGCATTTATGGTTTCAGAGAAAACCCTCAAAATTCCTTCCATTGAGTCTACAGACAGCCTGGAGCTACTAATCAAAGAGTGGAGTTACCTTCCCTTTCCCTATGGGTTTTAAGTTAAAACAATTATCAGGCTTGGCAAAAAATGGTGCCAATGAAAATTCACAGAACTTTTAAGCTGCTGTAAGGGAACTGAATTTTTCGTAGCCTGTACTATCTTCTTATTCAAGCTAGTGTCTTCATGAGTGCCTGACCTTTAAAAGTCAACATTATCTGATCTCACTTCCATGAAGCATAAAGGAAAGGAGAATTGAAAACTCCTCCCATTCCTGGATAGTATTCCCTACAACTCTTAATTCAGCAGTAGATAAGGAAAGAGGATCTTCTCTTGGACACCTTGTTTCACCATGGTTCCCCCATCAATCACAGATGCTTACGCACTTGCACACACATACATACACTCCCCATGACAAGTGGCAATTATAGCAATTGCTGGCTTGGAAAGTAAATGGAGAAATGTTTAGTCTATTTTTAGTAGTCTTAAATGCAATTTAGCAGCTGCAAACAAACAGAGAGCGCCAGCAACAGACAAGCAGCCTTCTGGAGACCACAGTTTGGGAACCTCCATGCTACTGGATCACATCTAGCACACACACCCCGTGGCTGGGTTTCTGTTCAGAGGCCACAGTCTCAATGTGGGAGCAGGCAAGACAAATGAATAAAAATAATTCCAGCATACTGGCAAGGAAGAGACCTATAGACCTCCAAGATCAAGAAAAGTACCAAGAGGACTAAAGAAATTATCCTGCAAAGAGCAGACCTGTAGATTTGGATGCTCCGTGCCTACTTAGGGCAGTAAATCCTCTTTTCCCTCTTTCTCACACCAGCCTGCCCCCTGGGACACCCCCAGCATTTCCCCCAAGCTCTGCCTGGGTGCTGGGCCAGGAGGGAGCACATGCCTGCTTGCTTGCAAGGTGCCTTAACAGTTCATCAAGGGTTTGTATCAAGGGACCAAAAAAGTGCACAAAGAAGAGATAACTACAAAGTTCCACAGTAACCTTTCTAGGAGGACAAAAAGGGGGATTCCAAATGGGCTTTTTCACCTTGCCCAGGCACTGGTTTCTGCAATACCAGAAGGAATTTCCTGCCTTTGACCTCCGGTCCTCAACTTTATCAAAAGATTAAAAACATATTGGCAAAAAGTTGCTTCACAAGCAGGCACAACGTAACTGCATCAACATCACTTCCTACGAAAGATGGCTAAACCCAAGGAAAGTTCAGAGGAAGAGAGGGAATAACAGAACCTCAGAAGAGGTAAAGACACTATCAGGAAAAACAGAGACAATATTTATCTGCAATCAGCAATTTCTCAATTCTGCCACAGGAGATGGCCCATCCTGTACTCTATACTGTCTGTGTAAGGAAGGCAATTACTTGAAATACTTCTCCCCAGGAAATAAGTTACTGAACAAGCACGCTCTGTAAGATCAACCCTAAAAAAGTCAAGCATCTATTGGGAATCCCACACTTCACATAAGTCTAAGGTATAAGAGCCACAAGGAGGTTTCCCACTGACAAAGATTTTTTCCCTTGAAAGGAAGAAATCATGTGTGCACGGGGACAGACAGACCCTCAATGTTTCCAAGGCATTACTGATTCATACTGCTTTTCTCAAAGAGCCACTACAGAGTAATAAAAAAAATAAATAATTAAAAAAAAAAGGCTGTTTGAGAAATAACCTCTGGGTCAAGTAGAACAAAACTGTCTCCTGGTACAAACTCTGAAGCTTCCAGTGAAGGGAGCCACTTTCTTATATGCTGGCAGAAGCACATGTTGAATGAGCTGGCAGAAGCTGAAGTAGCCCATCACACCATACCACAGAAAAGGTACTGCACTAAGAGTGAAAGAGTTTCCTTTAAAAATACTAAAAGAAAATAAAACTTTTTCACTGGCCTTATGCGTGTTTGATTTCAAAAAATTGGCCAAAATTTGACTGTTTGGCATTAAAAATACAAACTTTTCCTTTAATGTTTGGATGACAATCTTTTGCTACTGTGAAGACACATCAAATTATGCTTAGTGTCCTACACTGAAAAGATGAGAACCACTGTCTTTTATTTTTATATATATAATATATAAATTTATATAAAATATAATAAATAGAATATTTATATTGTTATTATGTTTATTTTGATAGCATCACTACCATTTAGCAGGGGGGTCAAAAAGGCTTTTTGCAGTAAAATACCACCTAGTGATGTGGCCAAGCTGACAAATTCTCAGCAAAATTGCAAACTTAAGATTTAAATTTGTACCAGTAACACTCAAGTCCTTTTCCTTACTGTCACAGATCAAAGCATTAGTTGTATGAAAGAGTTCACAAAGGAGAGACATCACACAGACACCATCTTCTTAGTTGTTGGTTTTATTCCAGTGAAGACAACTTTCCTAGAATTGCAGAAGACACTGACAAATTTAGAAGTAACTCTCCGGGCACAACTCAGAAGCACTTGTTGATGTAATACAAAAACTTCCAACCCCTTCCCCTCAGCACCAGAAGCCCACGCTGGCTATCTAGCGGGCAAGAAAGCAGACATCTGTGAAATGGGGTCAGGGTTTTTGGTTGCCACAGAGGTGGCAACATGTTACTGCAACATCTCAGCTTCCTGGGTTAGAAACACCACAGCTGATGCTGCAGGTACCACAGGTACTGGCAGTAATAACTCTGCCAGTACTATATTGCTCTTCCAGGGCTCTTGCAAGATCATTCCTCATGTTTAAAAAAGAAAAAAAAAAATCCCAAAAGAACTAGTGGTTTGTCATTCCTCCAAATTGCCTTATTCATTCCTAATGATTTTAAAGTACTTTGCACTTTCCTTAACATGACATTTTCTGAATTAAGAAAATTTCAAAACAGATGCTTGAGTTAAAAACATCTGATATTAAAAACATTTTTTTTTCCTTCAGCACCAGACTGCTCTCTTATGGGAAGCAAGTTTATATGTATCATCTGGTTGCAGAATGTTGCTTCAGGGCTGGAGCACTGGAAGCATTTAGCAATTTATTTTTTTTTTTTTTTTTGGTCTCTGCACTAGAAAACCTCAAGAGAAATCCAAGACTTCAGAACTTGCTAGATGTCAGCAAAAGTTATCAGAAATATGTAATATGCAAAAGTCTATAATAAAAATAACCAAGTTATAATGAAAATATCTTTATAAAAAAATTTGTACTGTTATGTTGGATATTCTGAACTGGCTATAAATGTTGCTGCTTTTAGGACAGATCCTGACTGGAACTTTCTTTTATTGCATTACAGTATCACAAATTGCTTTTTCAGTATTAAATACAAAATTGTTGTCCCTCTATTACAGATTTTAATTGTTGGCAGTTATACTATTGTATTTTCTTCACAGAATAAATTAAGAAGTTTGAATTGTGTTTGTAAGTAGTTGCAGATATATTTTTAGAGGTCCGCTAAAAGCTCAGAATCACATTCCTCAAATTCCATAAACAAGGTAAGAAACAAAATTAATTGTGCTAATAAGCCATTAAATGTATCTGCATGCTTATAGAACAGGGAAATGAAAAAAAAAATATTTCTGTGTTCCAGAAAACAATGTAGCTGGAAATGTCAACATTATTAGGGAATTAATGGAAGTACCAATAAAAACATTCATAGACCATAGTACCATTATGCTAAACTTTAAAATCCAATGTCAAAAGGTCAATAATTCATATATTTTTTCCAGTATTATTTCCTTTAAGTTAAAACACATTTGCTCGCTTGATTGGAAGTAGTGCCAGAGTCCATTCCTGTGAGCTGATCGCTAAAAATCCAGTTTGGGACTCATGCAGAGCACCTAGGTCTGCTGTTTGCAAAACGTGTCAGATCACTCCATAAAGAGAAACAGACTGAAGAGTTGTAGTAACTGCCTGACACATTCATTTATAAGATTTATGACTTTTACATAAAGGTAGGATTAGCAAAATGTATAAAAATTCCAATTGTGACAGAACATTTACAAGAGAAAAACATTAATGTTTTTAAAAAATTGGGGGGAAAAAATTGTAACATTTCCCCCACCCTATGATTACTTCCCCGCCCCCCGAAAGGCTCTATATCTTTCATCACAGCACCTTTACAAGCAAAGATTGCTCTCCTGTCTATTACATACCTTCACTTTCCAGGGGAAAACTATTCCAGAACTAGGTCTTGTAACTAATGTGGGACAAACTGAAAATCACGTATGATTTCCCAACCTTCCATTTACTTGCTTGTCCCTTAGTTAGTCCCCATTTCTCGTGCAATATCAGCTGTTTGCACCAATTACAAGACGAAAGCACACTAAGAATTCAAACGTACTAATGCACACTAATTTGGTCTGATACACATGAACACATTACAGATCTAAGTATAAGTAATCACAGATTCCAAATATAACATACCCTGCTCTTCTACTTACTAGTTCTCCCATTATTTTAGGTAGCAATAGTTCACACTCTCAGATGCAGACCAAGCAAAGCCTTGAGGCAGTCATATGTTTAAAGACAGGAACATAGTTGCAGGCTGAGGTGAATGCAGATTTATTAAATTTTACATTTCTTATTACCAAAAAGTTTCCAAAGCTTGATCAAAAGGAAATCACGAGCCCACTACACCTTCACCCTGATATGAGCATAACAGAAATCCACAGCAACTTCTGGTAGCCATACAAAGGCCATCCTAATGACTTTACAACTGGCCTATAATTCCCATAATGAAATCTAAATTATAAAAGAATCAAATAGATCATGTGAATGAACACTGGACAAAGTATAAATTGAAAATAGTTATTCAAGTGTGAAACCGACTTTCATTAGAATTGACCACGCTTTCATACTTATTTCCCAAAAATAATGAGTCATTAATTTGTTGCTATTGTAAATTCACTAAAAGAAAATTTAATTATGAATAGCTTTGACTATCAAATTGCACATGTAACTGCAGTGGACCCTACTCCACTTTGCAGCACAGCTTATCCAATTAAGAAAAAAACAAAAAAAAAACCAACAAAAAAACCAGTTCTGTGACTGCAGTGAACAAAGAACCATTTTTCAGTGCTCCCTACTGCTGTAGCTCAAATCCAGGGCTATTACAGTATTGGCAGTCTTCACACAGAAAGAGTATTGGTATTTTAAGTACTTTCTCATTTAGACCTGCCCTGAACAATTAGCTGATATGGTGGTGCATAGAGCAGTGGCCCTTAATAAGTCTGTCAGTGCCATGGCGTGCTATATTAAAAGGAAGAAAAAAACAAATACACACAAAAAAATAAACTTAATCGTACCACTTAAAATGGGGTTAACAAGAGTGTAAAACTTAGACAAAAACTTTCCTACTGTAGAAAAATCCATATACAAATTTCTAAAAAACTGCCGAATTAGAGATTGCTTGATGAAGTAATTTCAGAGGTATTTTCAAAATACAAACGTATGCAAGATATTTTGGCTTTTGTACAAAAGCCACAAAGTACAGTGAGATTAGTTGAACATTCATTATAAATCATCTTGATTCTACTTCATACAACACAACCAACACTTTGAATTACATTAATAAATATATTAGTTAGAAAGCAGATGACCACAACGTCCTGGAAAGATCAATTTACTCTTGATCACCTTCTGGATGGTTCAAGTTTTTGATCCTTTCTCAAGGTTACTATAGACTAGAACCGAAATCATCAGCACTTGAATCACCGTGGCCTGTTCCCAGTAAGCACGGACACCTTGCCAACAGCCCAGACAAAGAACGAAGCACGCTGCACAGCGGGTCACGTAACTGCTTCGCAGTGCTGCAGGGGATCGCAACCTCTCACCACTGACCAAACTTCAGCAGAGCTCATTCACTCTGTTCTCAACTTTTTTCCAGATACTTGAGAGCATAAGTGGTTTACATACACGTGTGTGACAATACAGCAAGAATTCTGGATAGCAGCATTGTCTTTAAGTGCAGGCAACTGCCTGCAGCCCCTGGCTGCTCAGGAAGTGAAAACCCCCTCCTACAACAGTTTGGCAATATTACTTGGGATCCACGAATGACGAAGATCTGCCCCCACTAATTGTGCTACCCGCAGCAAGCAAAAACACAAAACTGCTTTCAAACTTAAAATGCTGTGTTTTTTTCTAGAAGTGTTTAGAAAGCATCCGTAGAAAAGTAATGGTCTCCAGTCATTACAATCTCAGAAGTTACATGTCTACAACATTATATTCTACAAGTGTCATTTCTTCCCCACTAAAAGAAACCACTGTCAGGAAAACTCTTATTCATGACAGACAGCATGCTTCTTTTTAGCGGGCAAGAATTTCAGGGGGGGGTGGGGGGTGGGGTGGGGTGAGTGTGTGTGCACACCACACAAACTAGTGAATTAGTATGTGAAAAACAGACAAAAATTTTTTTTCCAGGTTTTAGATGCCATAATATCAGTCCAGAAATCATTACCTCTGACCAAAACCAGCACAACCATATCAGGCACGAAACAAATTTCCCTGTGGAATAGCCAATATAACACTGAAAGTGGCTAGCATTACATTCTCTGTATGAAACCTTTGCTACCTCGCTTAGAAGCTGCATTCTCCACTCTGTAACATTATGGGTCACCGATTTATTTCTAGATGTACACTTCTGCCCTAACTGCACATTACTGTAAACTCATGTCAACAGGAAAAGAAACACAACATATTACTGACACTATGTAAGGGTGTTCTGGTTGGAAATTATTTTAGTCTTTGTCGTACACCATGACACAGAGGTCAAGAGAACGGACAGGGAGAATTCCCTTCTCTTGGTGTTACTATTCTTACAGCAAAAATAAAACAGAGGGGTTGTGGGGTTTTTTTTAATATATTTTTAGCAAGTTAAAAAAACATATTGGACAGTATTCATGTTGAAAGCTGGGTACACTAATAAAAACAGATGAAAACAGATCTCATCTGCCATCCAGACAGCTAAGTTGAGAAAGATCCTTACATTTTCTAATGTATGTTCTAATGTAATGATGTGCATAAACCATGCAAATGTTAGAATACTTGAGCCCTAGGAGCATTTGGGAAAATCTGGCTAGGCAAGTTATCTAGGCACTTGTAGGATCTCAAAAAGGCTTTTTCTTAATTAGGAAATTTTACAGGAAATTAAATAAAAATGTGTTTTTCTAACTAACTGGAAGTGCATAGCATAAGACAGAAAAACAGAATCTATAATTCAACACTAATATATGCCTGCTGTCCTTATGTCCTACCAGTTCATAAAACTAAGAGCTGTTCTGCATTCAAAACGTGCTAACCAGCAATCCATAAAAGTATAATATCTAGATGAAAAACAAACTTAAAACCTCAGTGCCACTTATACCAGCCAGCCACTTTTTTTTTTTTGAGTCTTCTGGCAAAGATGTTGTTGCTGCCACAGACCTATTCTTCAGTTGCTCCTTCACCATCCAAGAAGTCCAAGATCTCTCTTGAAAACTCCTACTTGAGGCATTGCAATGTATCATGATGTCAGGTAGCCAGTCCTAACTGAAGTACATCATCCTGGGACAGACTGTAGACTCCCTGGATGAATATCATAGCTACTCAGAAAATCTCACGTCATCATCTCAACAGTCCAGCTTAAGCTAAACACTTGGCAAGGTACCAAGAGTTATGTCACTGGAGCAGAAGGCATGGTTTGCAGATTTGGAAGAGCAAAGCTATGGGCAGGGTGGCGACGAAAGGGAGATTAAATCCCCCATTTCAAAATGCAAGGTTAAAGAGAAGAGAGTGTTTGTGGATAAAAGAATGGTGGGGAGCTCTCCTTATGATAAAGATGAATTCCAGTAATTGATGGGGTTTCATAAGGGTTATATGAATGCAGACAACAATCATAAATCTCTGTTGCTGCATACACTTACACACAAGCAGCTCTTCCCTTGATTTAACTGTGCAAGTTCCAGACATCTCGTTATATTAAACCCCTGGTACTTACACTTTGGTAATTGGTGTACACAGAAAACCCTTTAATTAAGTCTTAAAAGATATCTATCCAGTTACATTACTTCTGTGTTGTTTAAATACCATGTAATTATAACCAACAAATGTAGCTAATATATTTACTTGTACCCAGTATCCCATGACTAAATCTAAAGAAATGTGCTTGCAATAAACTTTCATATTTAGCATAGGGTAACCATGTTAGTAGGTCTGAATTAAATTCCAATTCGGTAAATTCTCATAAGTGAAAGACAGTGCTACAACTACCAGAGCTGCACACAGTGTAAGTTATATAACTACAAAGGATGACACCAAAACCATTAGAACATAAAACATATTTTTCTTCTATACCTCCTGTGAAAAATGCTTTCCACTGTTAACGCTTTTTCCCCCCAGGCATCTAGGTAGTAATTAATTTCTCATTTGTACTTCACACAAGCCACCACCACACAGAACATAACATTTTCTTTTCCTTTCTGTGGAGCTCTGATACGCTTATCCAATTGGGCTCCCATTAATAAAAAGGCACCCAGGAAGCCAGGGATTTCCAGGAGCCAGGCGTTCCTGGTGTGGCCCTCATGTCTACACCTGCCACATCCCAGCCATCAGCTGTCCACAGGCTCCAGGAGCGCAAGCAGTGCACTCAGCACGGGGGAAGCAGCGGCAGGAAGGAAGTGCCACGAGAAAGACTTCTCCAAATAAATTCCTCTTGTGAATAGTGTTGCCTCACTGGTTAAGGATGAATTACCAGATTTAAAGATGACATCGGGAGGGAATGGAAAAGACTTAAAAAATACCTTTTTACGTGCTCTAACTTCCTGCACTTGCAGCCAAGAAAAACTAATTTTATGTGCTCGCAGAAGAGTTTTGATCAGATGTTGGATTCCCAGGTGTTTCAGGGCTATGCTCTACCCCCCACCCTCTTTTTCAATCTAGTTGAAAGGGGAAAAATAAAGCATCAGATGTGTGCCTCTGAATTACCTTGCAGGTGACAGACTGGGCACATGGGCCAGAAGGTAGTTACCTACCCGTTAGCAAGCCAGATTATAACATCGCAGATGTTGTCACTGCTCTTGTGTTGTCTGTAATTCCTCTGTGCAGAGAAGGCCTTTGTTGAGTGGCTTGTGAAACAGTAGTACAAAACTACACTGTTGAGCTAAATCTTCTGATTAACATTATACTTTATCCTCCTGTAACAGAGCTTGTTGTCTCTTCTCTTGCTATGGTAGCATACAACATACTAACAGCCAATTCCAAGCCTGGATTTTCTTAATGACCACAGTAATTGAGTTTAATAGTTTTCACCTATCACTTCTTAATTGTTGACATGCCAAATAATGTCATTGCAGTTTTATACCATGTTCATTCCACTTAAAACAATGTATTAACTCATTAAACAATGCATAGGAAGCCCAAATAAATGCATACATTTCTTTCAAATACCATAGACAAGATTAATTGGAGAGATGGCTCTGAGAGCCTAGAAAGCAATTTATCTAACAAACTCCTTAAAAATAAGCTGCAGTAAATGACTTACCAAGCACATTTTGCAGGAAGCTGAGAAATTCCTTGCTACAGAGATGCTACTATTTAAGATCCATTTATAAAGCAGTCAGCTGAAGCACGTACGCAAGACCTTTGCCTAACTGGGGGCTAAACAAAAAAAACAAAAAAAAAAATCAGAGCGACAGATTTACAGATCTACCTAAATAAAAATTTACCTCAATCTATCCAAGGTTGTAATTGGTACAGAGCTCAGTATCACAACTTCTAAGCTGTAATCACGTGGCCACCAGCTCAGACAACATCCCATTCTTCCCCAGCCCTTCGGGAACCTGAATGAGCAGGTTGCCTCTCACTGCTCAAGATTCACAACTTTGAACTCTATCTTAAGGCCTTTACTTACAAAGCCACACATGGTTCTTTATTTGTTTGAACTTTTTTCCTGGAAGGAAAGGTTGTTTCTTAACATAAAAGATGTCAGTAGCATCATCCTTTATACACCAGAAGAGTCAAGGAGCATTCATAGCCACATTGCTAAGCCAACTGAACACACTCCCACACCCTTTATATAATACTGCCAACAGCCAGGCACAGGCTAAACTGGAACGTAATCTCCTTCTATACAGAGATTGTTTCACTTTGCAGAGTATTTGGGGCAAGAGAAATAAATTCATGCAGTAGGCTGTGCACATATGAAGATAACAAGAAATTTTATTTTATATGTCAGGGGACTCATCACTAAGGGAACAGCTGGAGTAAGAGCTGAAGTCAAAAGCCATATGAAACCCTCTAAATACTATGTTTCAAAAAAACAACAAAAAACCTAACCCAACTCATTGATCATTCTTCTTTACTCACACTAATAGATTAAGGAGGTCGATAGAGTAAAGTAGCTACAGGAAAACAAAACAACAAAGAAAAAACAAACAAAACCAACCACACCCAAACAGAAACAACCACACACACAGGGCAATGTAGAAGTAAAACAGAAGCCTAAATGATTTTCAGCCACTGCTGTGGATAAAGAAATAGTCATAATCTTGAGGGACATGAGGAATTCAAAATTACTTCGGGAAGGAAGAGAAATAAATGGACAAGTTGCTTGGATCCCAGCGGGAAAAGAGTAGGGGCTTTGCTTAAGTATCACCACTTAAAAATGGGAGACAAGTAGAAATCTTCTAGACAAAACAAAAGAATCTGATATGGATTTTAGCAATCACATGGCATAATAAATATGGGATGAGATTCACTACACAATGACCTAAACAGCTGAAACATGACAAAGTTGCTTTCCTCATGACAGTGCCCTGACTGCCAGAGAATGAATAGGAAGAGGAAAAAGTCACACTTTCACATGCTAGAACTCTTCTTTCTGGGTAACCACCTTTGAACAATTCAGTTGGTTTTGTAGCTTGGTTTCTTTCTCATGTTCAATACTAAAATGACACAATTTACCTTTAAAAATAAAATTCCTTATACATTTTCTACATACAATTTTAAAATTCATTTGCCAACTAGCAGTTACTTTCAATTTCATATCTACTCGAGATAAACTATTGTTTACTAGTAGTATGCGTTACATATACAGAAATAAAAACATTAAAATCATGTAAAATGGAAATATAAAACAAAGGCACAATATTATTCTATTTTCCTTTAGAAATATCTACTTGAAACGAAAATACCTTAACCACTTCAATAGTTTAGTTTCCAGGGAAATATTCCAATGTTATGTTAAAGTCTGAAATACATTATTGTTGTATCCTTCTCATATCACAAAACCACAAATTCGGGCCTCATGGATGCTGAAAGCACTGTCTAGCACTGCATGTTTGAGAAAAAATTATGTCATGGGAATTACTATTTCATAAATCAACCAGAAAATAAATTCTTAAATTTTTCAACCTCCAAATAAGAACGATATAAATATCCCACCATATAACTAAGAAGGATTTCAAGAGGCTTTCAACCAAGAACTTTTAAAAAAAATCAAGTAGTCAACGTAATTCAGTCAAAACTAACGAGATGCATGCAATTTTGCATCAAAGCTACACAGAACTACGCTGATTAACTGGAAACCTTATTCTGTCCCAAGCGTGTCTCAAAAAGAAGCCAACAGCCACAATTACGGTTTTTGTTTTAAATCTATGCCAATCTCTTATTTTTGTTTTTAAAGAAAGATGGTTGAAGTTTACGAACTGAGCCATCCCTGAATATAGCATCATCGGGACACAGTTGTGATGAGGAAAAAAGAAATCCCAAACTTCACTGGCAACATCTTCAGGCCCTGTCACAGCATTGCGTTTTCCCCCTTCTACACTGTTGGACCAACAGAAATTGAGAAAAACTCCACATTGGGCTGTGGCATGGCAATGAGCTGACCCTGCCTTGTTTTGGCCCAGCTTCAACTACACCTGGACCCACCAGAGGCTTTTAGCATTACCCACAACTTACTATTCTCCTTGGGGGTTCTCTGCACTCACAGCAGGGAAAAATCTTTAGTTACCTGATTAAGGTGGCTTCTGACTGCTTTCCACTGGCAAAGCTGCAGCAAAGCCAGGGAAATGAAGCTAGCTATGGAACACAGACCTCTATGTGTACTGAAAACAAACACTCATATCAGAGAAGTTTGAAAAAAGTAGAAAAATACTCTTCTCCAACTTCTCTCCAGAGATTTGTCACAAGCACTTTTGTGGAGGAAGAATACAATTAAAAAGCATCAGATACTGCTAGTAATTGAGTATTATCCAGATAAAGCAATGGAGCCTCTCAGAAAGGGTTAACACCATTTCACATATGTTTGCATTATGTTTGTTCATTCATGCAAATGAAAGTCATTAATTGCATTCTTCTGTATTGCCATAAAGAAAAATCCATTGCTTGCCTTGCTATCATTACAACACATTACCAGTTTCCACTAAGAAACCCACAGTTGGATCAGTTTTCCAATCTGAAACACAAAAGGTTACAGACCACCACTAGTTTCTCAAACAGCTTCTTCCAAAAAAACACAAATAATTACACTGTGCCATAACATTTCTTTAATCAGATGGTAGTCATTTGTAAAGACCTTGCACTTGTTAACACTTCAAATATATAGCCACATAAGGTTTATACATGCTTTCCCAAAAATTCTTCTATGGGTTAAATGTAGAAAAGAATGAAAAAGGAGACACCAATAGAAACAAAAGGGTAGACTATAAAATTGTAACAGTAGGTTGGATGTATATTCCTATCGATTTATACTAAATGGTGAAACTATCAAAGGGGAAGACTTCATATCAAAGGTCACGCTTTATTTCTGTTCTTAGGATTTTTTTCCTCATGCTTCCAATAAGCTGCTTAGCTTTAGCAAAAAAAAAAAAAAAAAAAGTGGCTGTGTTAATGTAACAGCCATATGTTGTACTGTTAAAGAGGTTAGCCCAGCTTTCACAGATTCTTGAGTTCAGCTACAGCTTGCTTGCATCTGGTCTTTGTCTAGATTTATTAATAGCATGGCAAGAAATCTAAATTGTGCAGCAGTGTCACAGAGATCATGCAGCATACATTCAGTCCAAACTAAAGTACAACATTCAGTTTAAACATTTTAATGGGCTTCTTTAAAATAAAACTGGACAAGGCACCAGAAAACACATTTGAGAACAATCCTGCTTTGAAAGGCTGATGAATTAGATGACCTAACCAGTATTTTCCAGTTACATTTTCCATGATCCATTTCATTTTCTGTTATCTCATTGTTCCAGTTCAGTATCCAGGCACTACTCAGAGATTATCTTTTAGACTCAACAGCCCAGAGGTTTGACATGCTGCCTCCCAGTGCTTCAAAAAGCCATTTGGGAAATGTATAGCATCCCCTTCTTTGTCCTTCCCACCTCTGCACCTGCACAGCTCAGGCAGTGCTGAGTTGCAGGTTCTGCAGAAGCACCCTTCCATCCAAGCACAATCCAGCCCACATACAGGTGCCGCTAAGACAGGAAAAATTCCAACACCCTTTTCCTTTTCTCTCCAGAGCTGATGAGCATGGGATATAACATGTCCTTTCCCATCCCTTAGGGCATGTTCTGCAGTAACAGATGAATGAGGGCTGGCAGCACAGTCCATGATCTGAACATAGCTGAAGGGATGTCTCCACCCCAATGGCTTGATTCTCTAGCACTCCTTATGCACACAGACTCCCACCCTAGAAGGGTCTCTCTCCTTGTTCCTCCAAAGGTGAGCTGTCTTGTTAAGGAAAAGCACGGTTAAAACCATTCTTGGCGGACCAAAACAGCAGACCATGAGGCCAGCAGGCTACACTGTGGGAGGGACCTCACGTCATATTCAAAGCTCTGTTCCACACACAGAAGAACTTAATAGCTATGTCCCTGTAGTCTGCTGAAAAACAGCCTCAGGCACGCCACTTGTGACTTCAAGCTTCCTACCCACATTGGCAACCAAAAGCCTGGCTGTAGCTCTGGCTTAAAGCATCTAAACTGTGCTTAGAAAAAGGCAAACTTAGGCTATCTGTTGGTACACTGTATTGTAATGATTCATCCATTGCTGGTGGGTGATGATGATCAAGAGAATAGATCCATTTCAGCTTCTTCAAAACACGCAGCCTCAACCCAAAGCTGCAAACACACAAACAAGGATGGAAAGTGAGTCTTCATCTAGGAATGAGCTTGGACTTGCATCTCACTGGCAGCAAAGACATTCTTTATTGCTCCCAACAACAGTAGCTAACAGACACTTGTATAAAAAGCTTCACCACAGCTTCACATTACGTCAGCTTAGTGGCATCCAGTCATCCATACAAAGGTAAAGCCCTGACAGCAAAGTTAAGGAGAAAACTAAACTGGTTCAAGCAGCCCATTTCCAAGCTTGTAAGAAGTAGAGGTGGCTTATATGTAAAGGCTCATATTTTTCTTTTCACCACGTTTGGTGCTTCAGCCAAGACGCCTGGAAACTACTTAAACTGTAAGTAAAGGGGAGAGGTGAGTTTCCAAGAATCACGAATCTAGATGCTACAGCTATGGGAGCACCACCAGAACAGCAGGCAGGCATAGCCAGGCAGGTAATAGTTCCAGCAGGGAACTGAATTGCCTGGTGGAGGGATCCAGTGGCCAACAGGTAATCCTTCCAGATCTAGTGGTGTTATTATCAAAAGTATGCATGGGAACTTGTACTGCAGCATCTTACCTCTAACAACTTCTCTGTGGCTGGATGAGAACTATATTAGAAATGATGCTCCAGTGGTTTCCACAATTATATATACAAACTCCTCATGAGGAAAAAAAAAAATAGGATTTCTTAAGCTCTCCTAGGTCATTTGTTACACTGCCATTATGGAACAGACATGAAAAAGCAACTCAGTGTCAGATATTGTATTACTGTTTTTCTCCATGTGCGTTATACATAACTCATATATAGGTAAAAATCAAGAGTGAACAGTCTGGATTTCACATTACTTGAATTCAAGATGAGAGAAAAAGTCAGCATTTTCTAAAGCTCTGTGCAGCACTTGGCAGGGAGGCGCAGGGAATGCTTTTATGGGAGAAGGAAGTAGCACAGCCTTCCTTCCTACCTGTAGGGCAGGAACGTGCACAGTGTGGGATGGAGAAGCTATGGTGCAAGGCCAAATAGCAGAGAAAATGAAGTACCAAAAAAACAGCTGAGCTGGCATGCAATCTAGTTTTCTTCTGTGAAGTACCTAGAACAGTTTCATGCCAATATCCTGTATTTACTGTACAGGTCATTTTCAAAGAAGTTTCAGCTGGAAAATACCATGGAAAACATCAAAAGCCAGCCAAATGCTCCTCTCTGATTTTCCCCTCTAATTCCCAGCGGTAACAGTTACCATATTTTCATCCATGATGATTGCTTCAGACTTGATGGAACTGCAATCGGTACAAATGTAATAAACTTACACTGTCAGTTGTCAGTCAGGGGACTCAGCCTGCAATTAAGATCAGTCTGCTAGAACCAAATGGGAGTTGTCCTTTAGTTCAGATACCAGAAGCACACAACAACACAGATCAACTTGACAAGTCAAACTCACAAAAAGGTGAATACTTTGACTTCACTGGAGATTCTCTGTGGTTCTGGAAGAATTTAGCCTTCTCTGTTTACAGAGGTCCCTGTTCTATCATTTGACCATCCAAACAAAAGTAAACTGTGGCTGCATATTTTCCTTTAAATGCAGAGATCATTGAAATAAGCAATTTTAGGTAAAAGAAAAGCAAATCTTAACAAAACGTAAAAGAAAGGCAGCTTTCCCAAAAAAACCAACCTGTATCTTCAGATTTATTAATGTCAGCAAGTTAAATGAAAACGCAATCCTGGAAATACTTTTATTACAGAGTTTTGAAGTGGAACATGCAAGAAAAAAGTTGATGTTTCATCATTCTCACAACTCACATAAAACCAGAGATGATATCTTGATGCAAAACTAATATGGAAAAAGTAGCAACGACTTCTCAATCCTACATGCCTTGCTCAGAAAAGAGAGGATGGCAAGCTAAAGACATGCTGAAGGAAGGGAATCATGACAAAGCCATCTCCACAACTGGAAACCCTTTTCCCTACTCCTTTGTTTTATTCATAAGAGACAGATGAGTTCCTATTTCAAGTGCCATAATCTCCTAAAAGTGGAAAAAACTCAACATCAGAGAAATCTCAGATCAATCAGGCCCGAGATTCTTCCAGTGTGAAGGTTTCAGTGCACAGGCAATAGGCACTACATCTAAAGCCCCTATAAACAGCAAGAGAGCAGCTACAGAAGAGGACACACATATGCAGCATTTGCCAGTTATATGTTACTGTGCCTCTGTCTGATAGGTGGTGACGTACAGCACCATAGAAATTCTGTAAATAAAGCCCTAAAGTTATTTCTCAATAATAGTATACTCTCAAGTTGCAATAAAAAAAGAGCAATGTCCTAAATAAAATAAATATATGTACAATTAAATCCATCTCCATTGATAGTAAATTCCTTATGCATATAGCTAACGAAAGCTACTGCAAGAAGGCCACAGGGAAAATTAAAAATAAAAAATATCAGTGATTACCCACAGTGGAACATTATCTGTCAGCTCCCTTTACCTCTAGGTCTTCCATATACAAAACAACACCACAAGCTGGGTGCACCCCTATAATACATTTGTTTTATCTGTAAATGCACGTGCTTTGGGTAAGGGAAAGTCTCCAGCTAACATTCTGAAAGCCTTTCCAAGCAGATAGCATGAATTTACCCATGAATCTGAATCTTTGACCCAGCATGACTGACAGGTACTCATCTGATTTCATACAGTATCATTTCCAAGGAGTCATGTCTGCAAGGTAAGGAGATGTCCAAGACTGAAGAAGTGCTCTCAGAAGATCAGGATTAAAAACAAAACAAAAACCCACAAACACAACACACCGCAACAATTTACAAATACTAAAAAAATCTAATAGCCTTCTCAGAAAGTAGCGGTAGCCACATATAGATTTTCAGAAATTTCCTCACTCAGACACTGCACATTTAACAAGTATAATTTAAATTGAGCGCTCTCCATCTCAGCATCAGAACAGTCTTAACAGCCCCAATTCCTAGAAACCATTAAATCTACAGAATTCAGAAATGCATTTTAAATTATGTAACCCCATTATTGGAAAACAGTCTTTAAATTATCACTGATCCACTCTCCAGCAACAACAGCAAAAACAACAACAAAAAAGAAATATCAGGGTTTAGATGAGAGCACCACATAGGAGCTATTTATTTTCTTCCGCATTCCAAACCATTAAAGGCTGACTGATCCTTTGTAGTTCATTGACTTTCCTTCCCACTCCCCCCACCCCCCAATCTCTCTTCTTTCCTAAGAGACAACTTTCTCGGTTGTGGAGCTTTCCAATGGTGCTTTCCAGGATGACTTCCCACAGCTATTCTCAGATCCCGTTTCAATGGCAAACCAATTCACATAGAATAGGGTACTCCTGCGCAGCATATTAATAGCAATTGTTAGGGCTTTTTGCCTGATCTGGTTCCCTCTGATCTTTAATAACATCCTGTCTTTCCCAAGACAGGATAGGTAAGAAATAGCAACAACCCTTTTCTATCATTCTAGACTCAGACTACTTTTGGCGTGCTAGCTCCTTGCCCCTAACCAAATGTAAAACTTTGTTACACCTATTTTAAGGGCCCTGACTGAGATAGCAAATGAGATCTGTTTCGTTCCAAAATTCAGAAACCAGTGCCTAAGCCCTCTAGAGAAGACTTAGCTGCTCACTAAGCAGAGCCTGACATCATACGCCTCTGCTGGGAGATTGTACCCTCAGCCCTACCCTCAGACTATCAGCTGCTGAACAGCTTTCAGCCTTATTTAAAACAGCCCAATCCCATCATTGCTTTGTAGCTTAAACAGCTGTGAAGCCAGCAAAATAACCGCTCGGGTCTATCTCCCTTCTGCACGAAGCCAATATTTTGCTGTTCGTCTCCTTGATGACTTGAAATACCCTCTTTGCACAGCTGTGGCAACAGGGAGGTGGGCAGAGGGTCAAGGGGGTTTGAACCACCATCTCCCTTAGTCACAGTACAATGCCTTACTTCTTGATATCACCTCCTGACTTCAGTTGTTTCCTCCCTGGCCAAGTTCATGCCAAAACCTAGTGTGTGTGTGTGTATATATATATCATTACACTCACTTAGCAACATTTTCCTCTCTGGCTCTTTTCCACATGTATCCTAGTGAAAGCTAGCTTTCTGGCAGTATTTCTCAGAGGCAAGCAGTACAACTATTATTTTGGTGTCTGGTGGTTTGACCCTGGCTGGACACCAGGTGCCCACCGAAGCCACCCCACCAGTGCCCTTCTCAGCTGGGCGGGGGGGTGACACAGAGCAGAATGGTTGTGGGTCGGGGTAAGGGCAGGGAGAGCGCCCACCAGTTACCGCACGGGCAGAACAGACTCCACTTGGGGAAATTAGTTTAAATTACGACCTTTCAGATCAGAAAAAACACCTTTCCCTACCCTCCCTTCTTCCCGGGCTCAACTTCACTGCTGATGTCCCTCCCGCCTCCCCCGCACGGCGCAGGGGACAGGGATGGGGGGTCAGTCCCGCACACGCGGCCTCTGCCGCTCCTGCCCCCTCACCCCTGCCCTGCCCCAGCCTGCGGCCCCCCCACGGGAGACAGTTCCCCGGGGCTGAGGGGCACAGCCTGCCCCGCCGGGGGCTGCACCAAGGGCTGCCGGGGGGATCTGCCCCCTGCTGCCCCCCGGGGCTGAGAGGCACAACCTGCCCCGCCAGGGGCTGCTGGGGAATCTCTGCTGCAACACCTGGAGCCCCTCCTGCACCCACCTGGGGGGCTGCTGCTCTCACATAGTCTCACCCCTCTCTCTGCTGGCACAGATGTTGTTTTTTTCCCCACCTTCTTAATATGCTACCCCAGCAGTGCTACCACTATCGCCAGCTAGCTCAGTGTTGGCCATCGGTGGGTCTATCTCAGAGCCAGCTGGCCTTGGCTCCATTGAACACGGGGGAAGCTTCTGGCATCTTCTCATAAAAGACACTCCTGTACTCACTCCACCCCCCACTACCAAAACTTTGCCACGAAAACCCAATACACAGCATCTCTTCATACTGGAGTCATCTCTACCATAAGCATCCTTGTGATGTCTCCCTTTACAGGTGAAAAAACTAGGGCACCAAGGGCATAGAGGTTAAGATTTTTAAGAAGGAATTAGATGCAAAACTACCTAAGATTTCAAAGCATGCTGCTCCTTTGAAGAATTTACTTTAATAAATTTAAACCAACAACATACAGAGCAGAAGTAGGAATTAAACCACGAGCCCAGTTTCCTCTGGTGCTACAACACCCTCACTCCCCGATTGCTTGGACAGTCATGTAAATCCCCAAAACATGCGAAACCTTCAGTCACATTAGAAGACGGTGACTTTCACAGCAAGCTGTATACTAAACCACATTTTAAGACTTTACTGTTTTCTTCTCAGACACCTCAGTGACAGAAAGGCCTCTGAACCACTAATTTCCTACACTTGAAAAACTCAGACAGAACTCTGCCCTCCTAGCTAAAACGTACTGGAAATGTATGGTAAAATACACACCAAGTGTGACCAAATACAAGTAAATGAACTTTCAACAGCTCTAACATACCAAGGGACTATTTCAATAAAGACTTGTACCAGGAGTTAACAGTAGTGTACTTCATTGCATTCATCTCAACTCTTGCTACTTACTAAATAGATTTATCCAGAGCTTTTGGTACAGCAAGTTGAGGATACCTGAAAACACATATTCCTAAGCACTAAATCACATACATACTCAAGAATCATAATTTTCACAGAATCACAGAATGGTCAGGGTTGGAAGGGACCTATGGAGACCATCTAGTCCAACCCCTGCTAAAGCAGGGTCTCCTACAGCAGGTTGCACAGAGTCACATCCAGGTGGGTCTTGGATGTCTCCAGAGAAGGAGACCCCACAGCCTCTCTGGGCAGCCTGCCCCAGTGCTCTGCCACCCTCATGGTGAAGAAGTTCTTCCTCACGTTCAGATGGAACTGCCTGTGCCTCAGTGTGTGCCCGTTGCCCCTTGTCCTGTCACTGAGCACCACTGAAAGAGCCTGGCCCCGTCCTCCTGCCGCTGGCCCTGAAGATGTCTGCAGCCATCGATCAGAGCCCTCTCAGCCCTCCCTTCCCCAGGCTGAGCAGCCGCGGGTGTCCCAGCCTGCCCTCCCCCGGGAGGTGCCCAGGCCCCTCACCCCCTGCGCAGCCCCCGCCGGGCCCTCCCCAGCAGCTCCCTGTCTCTGGAACTGGGGAGCCCAGCGCTGGGCACAGCACTCCCGGGGCGGCCTCCCCAGGGCAGAGCCGAGGGGCAGGATCCCCTCCCTGCGCCTGCTGGCCACGCTCCTCCTCACGCCCCCCAGGGCGCCACCGGCCTCCTGGGCCACCAGGGCTGGCTGCCGGCCCAGAGGCAACTCGCTGTCCCCCAGCACTGCCAAGTCCTTTTAAAGTCTTGCATTTGCGCTGGGCTCCAGAGGACTAATTTATACCCCTTCAAGAGTTTCAGCCCTCCTGTCTTCTGTTTAACTATTTTTGCCCTGAATTTCTAAAAGCTGACATATATTTTTAATGTCAAGCAAGTGCAAAGGAGCCTACTCATTTAATGGTTACATGAACAAAACAGTGCATAATTTTGCAGAGTGAATATATTGTAATTTTGTTTAATGGTTACTTATAAGCGGGGGGGGGGAGTTCAAAAAGGCAAATGACAAATAGCATCCATTGACAAAATTCACTTTTCATAACTGAGCTGCTTCAGCTTACTGTTCCTGGATTGGCTTTGCAAACCTACTTAGAAAGGGCAGCATAAGTACTAGCACCATTTTCATAAGCAAAAATCAATGAAACACACACCCCCCAAAAAAACCCAAAATTAAATAATTACCAGACCTAACAAAGTCACTTTAGAGCAAAGACACAACTTATAAGACCAAAGTCAGTGGAGGCACAAATGAAGAAGGAGCCCAGATCAAAGAATCACGCTTGAAGCAGGGCCACGGGAAATTTTGTTATTATTCTTTTCCTTTGTTCAAACCTGACAAATACCTCAACCAAATAGCCAGCCACATTTTTTCCCCCCATTAGGATCTACCCAGACCACATTCAAGTATCAGACATCTTCTAAATTTAGACCTTATTCCGAGTAAATTCAGCTCTCCCTCTTTTCCCATGGAAAAGTTGATAAAGATAAGTTACTCCTTCTGGAGCAAATGTTTATGAGTAGGATTCTTTTAACATCAGAAAGAATATCTATGCTCTGAAATATCTGTCCATGTTTTTCCCACCACCCACATTTTTCATACTTTAAAAATCTGCAGTAGTATTTTTTCATGTCAGAAAAGACTGGGAGCTCTCAACTCCAGCTACACAGAACCTGGGCAAGAAAAGCAAGATGTCAGGGCACCCGTCTGGCAGGATGGCTGAACCTGGGAGTAGATTGAGACAGAGTTAAATTAAGTAGGTCCGCCCAAGGCAAAGCAACGCATGCTCACGTTCTTCTCCCCATATTACTGCAGGTCCTAGAAATCCCACTGGTGAAGTACAAGACGCCTAACAGAATTCTCAGGAGACTGGGGTTTTTTGTTTGATTTTGATGTGTTTGGACAGTTCCTATAAAGATCGGGTTTGTTCAATTGGTTTATTTTCTCTGTTTAGAAAGCCTTCCTAACACATTATCCTCCCTCTGTAGCAATTCTCAGGCCTTTGGATCAGACAAGGCAATATAATTAGTTTGAAATATTCAAGCCTTATAGGTATCACATTTGCATATCAGTAAACAACCAATTAACCACCTCTCTTCTGTCAAACACTCTGAGATTAACAGAGTTATTCTCAATTTGTACCAGTTTAACTTTATAAATAAAATAGTGAACATCCCCCTCTTCAGGAAAAAGCCATTTTACTGAGATTTCTAGTATAAGTATTTATAAAATTCCTTCCTGTCTCCGTAACTAGCTACGCTAGCAGTCTCTTAAGCCACAATTGCTAAAGAGAAGAAAAACTATTAAGTTAAGAATGAGACATTTACTTGTATTAAAATATTTTGCTGGTGGGGATTTCAGAAGCCTGATGTCAATTTACCTTATGTGTTTATGCTGCTATTTCGTCTCTGGGATAGTTTATTATTGAGGATAAATGTTTGCAGGACAGAGCTTTTTCCAAAGTAAAAAACTACAGTTTTTCTGGCTGTTTACACTAGAAGGTCAGGACCAGATCCTCTGTTTGGAAAAAGAGACATACTAACGATGACTATGTTCCTGAAGTACCTACATTTTTGGCAGTCCATTCATATCTTGGGAGGTAATCCCCAGCAAACATCGCATTCAGTAATCCCAATACCTCCTCCACCCAACACACTGAAAAATAGTCTGTTGAACAAAAAAACCCCAATGAGTCAGTAGCGATGCAAATATAAACACAGCAAAGGACAGAAATTAATCACGAGAAAGAACAGACATGCCAGTAACATCAGCCTAGAGGTACATGTAAAAAAATTCCACACTGAAGACCTCAACCTCTCCTACGACTTGGGTCATCAAGTCCAGTCTAGACAATCCCACACAACTCTAAACACACACAGCCTAGCCTAAAGCCAATAGTTTTGATGGAAAAATCTCTATGAATATAAATCATCTTATTTCTAATGTGAATTTATTTATGGACAATTTGTTTTCTTATAGAGAAAAATATTTTTAGCTTCAATACCAAGTACCGAAGTTTGCTTTCAGCCATTACTTGCCATAGCAAACAAATCAAGCCCACTAGTCATCAAAAATGGATATCCCCTCATATGCCTCTTAACTTTTTCTGCATGTCTTTTAATTCACAGACACAGGTGACTAGAATTGTGTATGGAATTGCACTATGCAGTCTCGCACACCATAACTTGTGTATTTGGGGGTTAAAATTACTCCATATTTCTACCAGAAACGGTGTGCTTCGTAAGTTCAGATGCTGTTTACTCTTCCCATAAGGTTATCACATAAATGACAAAATGTTCAGAAATAGCCTTTACATCCATGCTAGGCAATCTGCATTACTGGGTCTCTGAATCAGAGTCTAGCTGTCACCACCACCACAGTCTTTCTGTGCAGTATTTTGTTCTTCCTTCACATTTTAAGTCCCTCCAAGCTTTAAAAAAAGAATAATAACGTATGCCCTAAAACTGGCTGCAGGAAGAACTATGACAATTAATTTCCCTCCAGTCTTGCACTTCCTTTCCCAAAGTCCAACATTTGCCAGTTATTATCTGTCGTTCCACATACACAAAATATAGGGTACTGTCTATTAACTTGGTTGTCTCGTGAAAAACAGATAAAAAATTCGTTTTCCACAGCTACCCACAAGAAGCCAGAAAGGCTTCATTTCTGCTCAAAGTCAACTTTTGAGGTGGAGGAGAGGAGTATAGCAGTACCTACTATTGAGAGCAGAGTAATACTTGAATAATTATTTTGACTTTCTTTAGGGTAGACAGTGAAGTTATAACGAATGAGGTACATGAAATTTGCGAGATTTACGAAAAATTCTGGGAACCTGCACTTCAAACTTCACTCATCTGAGATCTCCATCACTGTCCTAAATAAAAGGTGTCCAGCTCTCACCTCTACAAAACTCTGGTTTGCTTCCATCTCCATTATGACAGCAACTTTTTAATAAAGTCTGTGCTAGTTGCTATCCTCTCATTAAGCTACAGTAACTTTCTTGCTAAGAACTGAGACCACTTCCATGTATGCATTTTTCATCATGCTCTGGTCAATCTCTATTCCATCGGCTCTTCACACTTATTCTGTTTATGCTCTTGATATCACCATATTTACATGGCTATTTAAAAAAAACCACAGTATTTTGCAACTGATTGCATATTCCTTCTCAAGATCTGAAACAGCCTAGCTTCTAGCAATTCTTTCCCATGCAGATGGTCATAGGACTTGAAGAACTTTCTGGGTCTTCTAATACAGTAGGCAATAGTTTTATATCATCCCATTAATAGATCTACCCCACACCCAAGATTTAGCTTTTCTAAGCTCATTAATACCTTTGTAAACTTCTTGTTGAGTCTTGACTTACTGTTTCTAATACCTTTATTGACATGTTTATTCACCAATTTAACTGTGGTGCTTTCCCCCCCAAGTACTTGTTATTAACCTTTGTGTCCTCAAGTTGTTCAACCAGTTGAGAAGATTTAAGAAGTTTTTCTTTCACTTACACTAACTACTCATCTGTTCCAGTGAATCCTTACGCTGAAATCAAACCAAATCACCTATGAATGACTTAGACCCAAGTTATCTTCCATGATCAGCTCTTCCATGCTGTCCTCTCTACTTAAAATAATCAATGGTAACTTTTGACTCAGTAACTATTTATTGAAGGAATGTTTAAACCTTGGCTTTGAATTAGTCCTATTATGTTTTCTAGAGATGCAGAAACCTGGGGGACAGCAATGTCTCTTGATTAAATGCTACTATGAAACACACTTTTTTCTCCTCAAAATTCTTTCACTACTGCTTAGTAGGCATCCAGAGGTCAGGCTGGAAAAGCTGATGCTTCAAGGCCAGAATAAATTTGATTTCATCCATAGAAGAGCAGAAACTGGAAAGCTATATGAAACGTATGCTTTTCATGTTTAAATGCTGCAGTATGTTTCTCAAAATATTTAAAGAAGTAGGGAAATAAATCTCTGGAGTGGAAAGCTAATAAACATTCACATATGCATTTTGCTCATCTCTGAATGTGGTGGTAGTTTAGTTATTCCCTTATTTATGCAGTGGGACAAAGATCAGGAAAGATCATCAGTGAAAACTATTTGGCTGTCTGTTAACCTTCTTTACTCCCGGTTGTTTAACATTTATTTTTAAAGTTATAACAAATGGTTCTTTTCTGTTTGGTAGGAAAGTAGGATGACAGATTATGGGAAGGAAAGTGTGAGCTATGTGGAAAGAGAACAAGAGCAAGAAAAGGAGGGTGACTAATCCAACAAACCTGTTAATAGAAAGTGGAGAGCAAATAATGAAAAGTGCCCTTTCCTAGCCTATCCCACCACGTCACAGTAGTGAAATCTTATGTAGAACTCAAATCTGAGAAAGCATTACAACACAAGTGGCTCTCCCTACCATAGGGGAGAATGAATTTATAGCAAGTTGTTATAACAATTTATAACATTCATATAAGATGAATGAAACAAAGATTGATCTAGATGGAAAAAATAAGCTACCTTTCCTGAAGCTAAGTATAAGAATAGTGCAGGAATCAAAGCAAGGCTTTCCCAATATACCATACCAGAACAGAAAGTAATCTACCCGGCCCTTTTATCCTCACGGATGTTCAAGAAGACATACAGCCCCTGCTGAAAAATAACTGCAACAAACCTTGTACACCTCAAAGAATCACCGCACTGAAGTAAGAACAAAAATATGAGGCAGTCTTTTGGGGAAATTGTTTAAACAGTTTCAGTCTATCTATGTCTGTTCATCACTGATTTTTTCCTTCATCTCTTACCAGAGATGACTTGAAATGCCAGGTTATGAAGCAATAATTCATCCCCAATTCTAAAAGCAATGCAGCATCTCTTTATCTCTTTCTGTTTTACCCAATCCTCTGAACTTCCTACTGCCTTCAACTTCTTCAAAGACTGAACAAACTGAAATCTTTTTAGGTCTAGTATACCAGTAAAATTACACAGGAGCATGAAATTACACTTGTAAACAACCAGTGGAGTGGTTATAGCCAAAAAGGACACAGAAGGAATAAACCTATAAACATATAAGCCTGTCTTCAATAGTTTGTGAGATTTTAAATTAAAAAAAAAAAAAAAGAAAAATCAAGGAAAGAACACACTCAAAACAAAGTTGGTTGAAAAATTTCAACAACAACATGGGTCTAAAAAACAGACAGATCTTTCTTTGGTAAGCTAATTGATCCCCCAGATTATGAAAATGTACCACAGAATGAGTTCATAGCTGAAAAACGGGGAAGACTGGAGAAATTGGAAAATACATCAAGAAATAGCTACAAAGGAGATGTCACTTAGCTGAACTGATAAATAATCTAGGTTTGAACAGAAGCTGAAAGTTAAATTTCTCAAGTTCTGAAATACTTATTTATTGTCATTTATCAGCTTGTTACAAAACAAGAACTTCCCAATAACTGAAAACATTTGTCAGTTGGTAGGTCAGTCTGAAAGAGGAAAAAAAAAAAGACTAGTCCAAGACCCTGAGATGGCAATGCTAGAAATGGGACAAAAAGTAACTGGTACTAACTGTGAGGTCAGTCATTTAGGGGAATTTTTTTTTTTTTAAAAAAATAATATATTCAATAGGCTGGGAGTCAGCCATTTGGAAACAGAGGCAGAAGTTACCTGGGTGCCATTAGGGCAGGACACAGACAAAGTAAAAGGATGGTTTGAGTTCTGTTGGAGTGAAAAAGCCAAAATTAAGATGACTGCATGGCAGTCAAGACAGTGGCTCCCAAATTATATTGAAAAGATGTCTTCACACAAAACATCTGATCTGAAAAAGCCACCACAGTGTTCTATAATCGCTAAAAGCAGAGAAGGAAACTAACAAAAAAAATAAGAGAAGTGGTCAACGATGCTTTAAGAAAGAGGAGGAAAGTTTGACCCTGTTGCCACAGTTAGTATGACAGGCACCTTTATTCTCTCCTTTCGCAGTTTAATTTCCTCATAAGCAGTTTACGGTTTCTGACCAGCCTTTAAACTTTAATAAAGCCAGACATTTAAGAGTTTAAAGGTCAGGACAGGGAACTGTGCCTACATCATACCCAACTATTTTTGCAATGCTACAGAGTTCACATCATGCAAGGATGTCTCTACCACTTCCTTCGTCACACAACACTTTCTCCCTACCAAGCCTTATATAGCAAAATAAGAATGTGCTTACCTAGCGAACAAACTACAGTAGTTTCTTCTCCTGCAACTAAAATAAAATAGACTTTTAAGTGCATTTTTCCCCCACTTGAAGTTCCTGACTTCTTGCCTGAATTTACCACTCTGTGCTTAAAAGTGACTGGCTTGGTTTTTAGATTAGATACCCAGTACCTATCCATGCTAAGCCAAGTTCTGTCCTGATTTAAACCCCAGGCAACTCTAAAAGAAAAAAATACACTGAGTCCCTTTAAAATTGCTCCAAGACATACCTCGCTATATGGTTAGTGGCCCTTGCCCCAAAACCCAAAGCATACTATACCATAACTGTGAAAATGTTTGCTTGGCAGGTCCCCAGAATACACTATGCCATTTTCGGTTTTTCTCCCATCAGCTTATTTCCTTCAGAGAATATTTGCTCCCACCCATTGAACACTACCATCTGATACCATATTTTCTATTTTACTGTTCTGCAACTTTCATTTGATCTGAAAAGAGATGAGGTGAAACATTTGCTACTGAAAGATTTCACTTAGAGTAAAATCATATGTTTCCCCTTGTTGCTCATATTCATGTATGGTGCATTAAAATTGAGTCCCATAAGTCTTCATTATTCAGGCATTTAATCATATGGAAAGTGTGGTAATTTAATTAAAACAAGCAACATAGGTTAGCTATCCCAAGGGATACAGACTGAGGAAAAATGATCTAATTCATTGAGTTTCCATTTTGAAAATGTATTAATATTAGGCCACAAGACCACAGGGGGAAAAAAAGAAAAAAAAAAAAAACCAAAAAACCTGCTCATTTGCAAAGCAGTAATCTGACACTGAGACAATTTCAATTTAGGAAGCCAAAACTTACACTGCTCTGTCTCATGTCTGCAGCAAGTGTTTGTCAGAACACAACGCAACCAGCAATTACTTATTGTACTGCAGCAAAGCCTGGAATTATTATTTTTATTTCTACGTGAGAAAGGGAAGGTATAAAGAATTATTAGTTTAGACAACACTGCTAAAGATGGCACTTGTCAGACATTCATGAAAAGCTTTCAGTCTTCCTTGCTGTTAAGTACAATGTTTAATTCTTCCCAAAAGTTATGTCATGTACCTGGCACTTGACTTTAGAATGATTTATCAGCCCAGTATTGGGAGGAGGGCTGCAGGGAGGAGAGCAGATTCACACACACAGATGGTTACCATTCCCTCTAAAGTCCACAACACACCCAGTAAGCCAACCTTTTGTTTTTACATATTATTAAATAGTTGCTTTCCTCTGACTGAATAGTCTTTTCCTTTCCCTCCCACATATCCCTCAAACCACAACCCTAATTCCAAAACCTTTTTTAATACAGTTTAT
Organism: Falco cherrug; assembly: GCF_023634085.1. NCBI lineage: Eukaryota > Metazoa > Chordata > Aves > Falconiformes > Falconidae > Falco > Falco cherrug. Next base: position 7,596,519 of record NC_073697.1, read on the forward strand.
CTAAAAGACCCTTCAGGAAAGCTTCCATCAGATACCAGCATCCTAGAAGGCCTCAGAGATGTATATGAAGAACGACTGTTAGGTCTCTTACCCAGAATTATTTTACATAATTAAAGGAGTTAATACATACATTGTCGACACCTACTTACAGCACCGAGTAGGCACTTCTGCAATTCTACATTCTGGGTTTTTTGGTTTGTTTTTTATGTGGGTTTGATCCTACATTTTCTCTCTCTCCAAAACTCCAAGAGAAAATAGCAAAAGAGACAAGCCCATACAATATAGAGGGTGAGTTCAGTAAGAGATGCATTTTTCTATATGGGATAGAAAAGACAGGAAAGTATAGGCATGCTACTCGGCTGGCCTATGTCTGTATAGTTTCAGTGACTTTCTCATAGTTTATATGCAGTGTTGTAAAATACATCAACATACTATATACAAAAATACTCAGCTTATACAAAAATACTCAGCTTCCCACACATTTTCTATAAACATTAAGCAATATTTTATCCTAGTTTTAAACGTCCTCTCAATACACTGCATCCCTTCCTTTCCAGCATGTTCATATTTTCCTATCTCTTTATTTCATGCAGAACATTCAGAGAAAATTACAAGACAGGTATTAAAAAGTTAAAGACATCACTGTAAATCCTACTTAAAAAAAAAAAAACCAAAACCACCAAACATTACAGTATATTCTTTGCCCTAGTGCTGCTGCTCTTTTTTTTTTCTTAGCTTAACCATCAATTATTGTTTCACCTGTTAACACAGGATTATACATCTCAATTTGCTGAGAAAAGGTGCATAATCCAACTCTACCTTTCAGCATTTGTAAGGAAAACAAACATCCAGAGCCCCAGCAGCCTTACCAGAACTCTGTAACAGCCAACACTGAAGCTCAAATATCCAAACAACCACAGGCAGAAAGAGATAAATAGGGTATTCAAGTCTACACACCTGAAACTTCTCAGGTAGTTGGGCTTTAGCTTTCATTTAACCAGAATGAGAAAATTTCTGAAATGCATTTGCACTTCATGCTTTTCTTTTAACTACCTACATATCATTTACAAGAACTACACAGGACTGTGGGTTTAGGATCTTTCAGAAAACTACAATCAAGAGAAAACAGCTAAGGAACCATGGACACATACAAGCAACATCAAACATATGGATAGCTGGTACAGCTAATACTGAAAGAAAAAAAATCTAAAAAGCACTTTCTCCCTTAATTCTTTCTTGGGGGGGGGGGGGGAAGCAAGCAACTTTTGTTATTTATTACTTATTGCTGTGTAAAAAGATAAATCAAAACAGCACTTCACACTTAATTCTGTTTGAGCGAGAGAGCTTTGTAAAAATAAGCCACTTGCAGAAAAATCCCTAACTCCAGCTCTCCTACACTGCCCTTTGCATTTAGCACTGGGAGAACCTAGCCAAGGCTGCGGGATAATAGGCTGCAAGCAGCCTATTCGTAATTATATATGTTTATTTTTTCAGGGGATTTATCATCAGACATACAGCATTTAACAGATGTGTTTTGCCTACCAGTAATCCCTCTCTTTAATTTAATATAGTATGAATTATTTTGGCTAATATTAATATTCAATCTATCAAGATAGCAAACAACCATGAGCTGCCCACGAGAGTGGAATTCACCTGACCTGGTGGTCATGGCTTAGAGGAGCATTACGTGGTATAAATGACCATGTAACACAGGCTTACACTGAGGAACTGGTGCAGAATTTGGCCAAGTCTAAGCTATGTAAAATTGAGCTGTGTAAGATATCCCTCTGCCTATTTTGATTCTTTATTACTTCTTCTGGTTTAGGGGGCTTTTCTCCCTCCAGGTCTTCAGAATTTACTCGTTACGTTGCAAAGTTGCCAACCAGCTGGTCACCACTGGAGAGCTGTCACTCATCACTGACAACTCATACAATCAGTTCAGTGTGATTTGCTTTAAAGGGATGCTAAGCTTGTTGTGCGTTCATCTGGGATAATTTTAAGAAAACAAACACAAAATAAATTCTCACTTTTTTCATCAAGACTACAATATATTTTGCCTGTGGCAAACTGCTACTCAGTAGTCAGCCAGAGGAATACCATGCACTATACATGTTTTAAGTGTTAAGTCCTGCAAACTGCTTATGCTCAAGACTATAGAAGATGCAGCAGAGGAGGTAAATAGTACCACAAACACCACCACCTCATTTAAAGCATCCCATTGACCAAACATTATCGAACACTATTAAGCTCATCTATCAGCAGATATTTTTTTACCTGCTAAATTGTAGATATTGCAATTACCATGTTAAAAAAAAAAACAAACAACTCTCTGGTTTCACAGGGAAGCTCTTTAAGGATTCCATCTGTTGGAAGGAAACCATCCAGCTTTACCTCTTTTCAGAAAGGTTCCCATTTTCATTAATTGCTCACATTCCAGTGAGCTTTCTGCATGAATTTGCAGACACATTTGAGAGGGCAGCACCTGAACCAAGTGGATTCCTATAACGTAAAGACAATATAGCGACACATTATTTAACTATACTGTAAAACAATAGCAGGAGATCATTTATACAGTAGTCATTGTAAAATTTTCATTTCCCATACACCTTCAGTCATTCTTGCCAACACATCAGCAGTCATATGACAAATCTGTGTTATATTAAACTGCAGTTACCATACAACTGAGTAGGGAAAATCATTTCAGACTCTGGCCCACAGTGATTTACAGTCCAAGTTCAAAATATTTCAAGTGGAGGCAGATAATGAAAATTGAAAGTTGAAAGTTTTCAAGGGGAAAAAAAGGGAACTTTCTTAGCATTTGTGAGGACATATGATATCAGCTATTCAGAATTTTTATTGTTAAATTGCTAATAAACAGTAAGCAGATTATACTCTTAAACTTTTCAGTCTACATCACAACCTGTCTTATCCAAGCACTAAGGAGGTAGAAGAAGAATGTTTCATTCTCCAGTGCTGGCAGAATCAAAGCTTCTGGCAGTATGGCCCTCTTTTCCCAAGTGACAAAAAAAAACCAAAACAAACAAAAAAACCCACACCAAAACCCGAGAGAACATAAACAAGAAAGGGAAGGGTAACATATGGCGTAATGCAGGGGCAGAGACCGATCACGAGGTTATGAAAACACAAAAGTTATGATGCAGCAATCAACCATAAAACACTTCAGAAATGCAGAATATTTTTGGAAGAACTGCATTTTCATGGGAATACATCAAGTGTACAGTAAAAACATTTTAATAGAAAAACTATCACAGGTTGTGGCATAAAAATAACAGGGGAAAAAAAAAACCAACACACAAAACCAAAACAACAAGTAGCCAGAAGTTTCCTCCTTCCTTCTCTCTTCCACACACACATAATGTCTTCACAGCTCTGATTCCCTTCCTTTCTGGAAAGACACATTTGTCACAAAGTCCTCTTTTGCTTCAAGGCTGAGGCTAGACTTGCAGGTTTCTGCTCTGGAGCCTGCAGTGCCAGCACAGAGCTGCTGCAAAGTCTCATCTGATGGCACCAGGGCACAGCAGCTGAGGACCTGGCCCATGCCCCCTTTCATTCCTATCCCTCACTGCAGTCCTCCGGGGCTTTTGCCTAGTTCTGCCTCACATCTCTACACAACGCACACACTGTGTGTATACAGAAGGAGGAAATCTGCACCATAAACAAAAAGACACTGTTTATACTGTTCAATCATTTAAGAGACTGCTGCCATCAGGCTCTGCTGAGCATTCCTTTCATTCTTCCAGGCTGATTTTACAGTAACATGAAGTGCCCATCTTGTATTTAAAGTCTTTTTTTTCCCATAATCTCCTCTATGCCTTCCAGTCTTGAAAGTGTCTTGATTCCTGTTATTGGAAACACTTTTAAAACATCATGTCTTTCATACGGAAATTTTCTTCCTGGAAGGGGGATCTTTTCTGTTTTGTTTAGAATCAAGGAGTTTTGCAAGAGAACTCACGGATTAAAAAAACACTTTGCAACAAAAGCACAGTGTGCTTTCATGTAACTAATGTAGTCTTCAAGATGGAATTCAAATGTATTCTTAAGATGTCATTTAATTTAAAATAAGCAAAAAGTTTGCCTCAGAACATTAGGCTGAAATGAAAATTTTCATTTTCAAATCGAACGATTTTCGAAACTCTAAATCGGTGAAGAATTTCTGCTGTGTGCTGCTTGGGACATGAAATAATTTAACTTCAGAGTAACAGTGCCAATTCAGATAGTATACATCCACTTTCAGTCAATTATTACTTATCTTTTTTCTGCAATAAGTCATTAACCTTTTGCAATGCTCTTCCTCACTGAAAGCTTTCTCAGAAAAGTGCATCCAGACATGCATTAAAATTCTGGAAAACAGAGACATGGTACTATTCAAAGGGCAGGGAAGCGAGTTACCTTCAGATGCTCTAACAAGAGCATTTCAAAGGTAACTGATGAATTTAGTAAGGGGTAACCGGGAACCAAACTGTTATGTTACTTTTAAAATCAGTCCTAAAGGTATCAGCTTAGAATGCTCGATAGGGAAGATGTGCACACATGCATATGTGTGCATGCAGCGTTCCTCACTACCACTTCTTTATATTATCTCACATTTTCCAGTAGTTTTAGGCTCCTGATGAGGTTTTCCTTTGCTGACTTATGCCGAGAGGTGGACTATGTAAACAAACTCAGCTATTACTAAGTTCTAACATATTAAATGAAAAATATTCACGTTATTAATTAAACTGTGTATCCTTTAATATAGAATATTTTAACCTCAGCTGTTTACACATAGCTGTAAAGGGGGCAAAGAAAATGAAGGTTAAACCAGCACCAAGTGAATTCCTAATGAAGTGTGTGCTTCCTCTGCCGGAACTGTGGAAATCTGAGAGAAATAAAGATAAAATGACAATGACCTGGAAGGTCCATTCTGAATACCAACAAGATCTCCCTGTCAGTATTGCTCTAGATAATAAGGCCACACCATCTTGTTGGGGACAGTCAGGAATCGTTCCTAGAGAAGCAAGCAAAGGCAGGCAAAGGAGCTAATGTTCTCCAAAAGGCACACAGAACACCTGGTTCAGACACTCAAGTGCTACAAGACTTCCCAGAACAACTTTTCTGAACAAAGCAGTAGACCACGGTCTTCATAAAGTAGAGCTTAAAATGCAATCAGACTGAGAAATGCATTATTAATTTCTCATTATTATGAGAAATTAGCAGAATAAGACACAATGAAGTTAATAAGCTACCAGCATAATTCATCATACTGTATTACCTAAGCTTGCTGAGAGAAAATGTAATCCGACGGCATCGCACAGAAAAATTGTCCATAATCAGTGCTGACCTACACCTTTAACTGGCCTGTCGGCCACGGGGGATTATGTGAGGTGGGGATCAAGGTAAAAACTGGCTGTCTCTGCCTACATGCTTTTCCATGAGTTGGCTTCATCTCATCTGGAACGCTTGGGATACAGTCTGGAAAGCAAAGGCAGCTACATTTCACTTGTCAAAGCAGGAGCCATAAAGAGGAATGAATAGCAGTCAAGCATGCAAAGGCTCTAGGTAAAAAGTCCCTCATCACCTTTATTTTAGCCCAATCCATTGCATCGCTTTATCATCTGGACAAAAACTGTGAGAAATCAGCAGTGCAAGCTAAATATTTTTAATGTCTTTATCATATCAAAATATTTCCACAAATGTTAATTCTCCCTACAGAAAGCAAAAAAATGGGCTTCAGAAAGGACTTGGAGACTGGAAACGATAAGTCATTTTCCTGCCCATGAATCTCACAATTTTATAAAGAGATTTTATGTACTGACTGACATATTCAGCTCTTCATAAGCCCCTGGTATTTAATGAATCAAATTAAAACAGATGGGTTCCTAGTCTTCTCAGTGTCACAGTACCTATAATCTGCAAAATTATCTCCATATACCATAAACTTGTTCAAGTAGTATCATAATAAGGTCAAATGGCTCAGGTAACTAAAATGAATTACTTTTACAAAATAAATCTCCGTTGCCTAAAAGATTTTGTGGTAACAGTCTGCTTTGCTTCTCTCAAGTATATCAAGGCCAGTCCCTTTGTTTCCAAGTCTAATGGACTATTTAGCAATAATCATGTGACTCATGTACCAATTCACCAATGACCACCACATCTGATGAGAAAGTAATTTATAAATATGAAAATTTACGTTTAGTTGAGATTTAAGAAGTTATTTTTCCTTTGCTGCAAAAAATGTGCTGGATAGGTTATCTGAGAGTTAATCAGATAAGAAAAGGAAACCTAGCATAAACACGGATTCAAGAGGTACTCTCTTCTTTTACCCCTTTTTCCTTGCTCCAAGTATAGTATCAGTGCACAAAAACCTTGTGATCCACAGATACAAATTTTTTTGTTGGTGGTGGTAGTTACGTTTTGTTTGGTTCGGGTTTTTTGAAAAAGAGAAGCCAATGTTTGGAGTCGGATTTTTTTTTTCCCCAGTAAGATCTGCTGCAAGTTAAATCTGAGCTGGTAATTTTGACCCTGATTTTCAGCTGGCATTTACTAAGAAAGGCAACACGTCTTAGACAAACAGGTAAGAATGAAAAAATTAATCTTTTATAATAGACATCTTGTCAAAAGCAAACACACATACACTGTGCCTGAGCCATTCAGATCCATGAAGTACAGTAGCTTCTTCAGCAAAAAAACACCACTGTACTTCACACGTTAACCTACTTCATTCCTATGGTGTCTTTAAGTACTGAATTTCTCTGTTTAGGAAAGCTAACTATATGCCAGCCCCACTGAAGTCTTCTAAGTACAGAGCACTGGCACAGTTTGTTGAACAGTTTAAATGTTTCTGCTTTATGGGCTGTATATCATTTGCAAGAGAGAAAACTGTTGATATTGCACAGATAGAAAAAAGTCTCAATAAATTCAGTTGCCCCTGCAACAAAGCACTATTTCACACCCATGTGAGCTAGGTTTTTAAAATAACTAAGAACCATGTTTTTGAGGTTAGGTGTCCAACAGTCAAAATATTCAGAAAAATCAGAAGTGGAAGACAAGAAGGTGAAGACATCTATCTTGACTTCATTTCCCTGTGATTGCTCACGTTTCATCTGCTGTCCCACTCTAATAGTGACTTTTCACCACAAGGGAAGTGACTTCCTTTATTACGCTTGCACAGGTTCTATAAGTTACACCTGCTGCAACTCCCTGTGGCAGTCCTTATTGAACTATACATCTGATAACATCAAATTGCCGCCTTTGGTCCTTTGTGCTTTTTAATAGTGACTGTGATGCCACTTTCTACTCCAAATTCCATGTATACAAGCTAGTATGTAATATCAGAATGCATGTGATTTCATACCTTCAGTATCGTTCATCCCAAATCTGCAGAGCAAGGCAGAGAAGGTAGGTGAGCAATTCTCAAAAGCAACAAAAGAAATATAGACCTTTAAAGAGATTCTCTTAAAACCTATCCAAGTGACCTCAAGTTTTTGGTGTCCATTATTGCATACACTTTAAAAACACTCAAAGATATTCCTGAAGTCCAGGATAAAACAAGCATTTTGAAAACCCGGTCCGTTAGTGCATGCAGAGGTATCAAGAGAGATTTGCCAAAATTGAGGCTTTAAAAAAAAAAATAATCTTCCTGTGAGGGAGTTATTCAAAGACAAATAGCAAGTTGAGAGCATTAGCTGGACACAATACCAGATGCCCTATGCACTTCACAGGACTGAAGGACAAAACCCAAATAAGTGATTTATGCAACAATGAAGAAAAAGATTAAAAATTTTTGTAATGCAATTTTGCATTACCTATTTTAGAGTTGTGTTTACTCTAGTTATTGGTAACATATCTAGGGTTTGGGGTTGTTTTTTTAAAAAAAGGAGGGAGGTGATGTGACTCAGGTAGGTCTGCATACAGCAGCTATTTACAACCTACACATACAGTGTTCTTCCATTAGAACAATTTTCCAGTTAGCCCTTGAATACTGCATTCCACCTACTGTTCATTATCTTTTTGTAAAGAGTTACAGATCTTTTGACTCCAGATTTCTGCAAAATAGATTTGTGTGCCTCTCTAGTGTATGATACAAAGCCCAAAGCACCTACCTTTTTCGACAGAGGGGAAAAAAAGACAATTTCTTGCAAGTAGTTTAACACTTCATTTTATCTTGCACATCTGAAACAGATCACACTTTTGTTTCAGAGGCATAAACACATTTATGCTGATGCTTTTCTATTAGAAAAGGCTGCACCTGGAATATTTCTGATGACCTCCTGTGCTTGGAATATTGCCATGGTCATGAACGGAAGATTCAAAAAGGTCGGTATTAAATGATACATACATATGTGCACACCCACATGCACGACCTACACAAAGTATAGAGATATAATTTTAATAATAAATTATGTGATAAATTCAACATATTTGTGTAATAATGAAGATATGCAGCATGAAATCAAACTTTTGGGGGCTACCAGAATTTTCTTTTGATGTTATTTATAAGTTGCTAAATTTAACACTTCCTTTTATCTGATAATTCCAAAGGAGACCAAAAGCTGTAGCAACCCATACAGTAAATCAAACAGTCTTCCTGATATGAGTTATTATTTTATGTATGATACATGGAGAGTTTCACATTTACTGTTTGTGGGTCTTGCATCTTTTCATCCTTTCTCGCTTACTGAAGTTGACCTCTTTCCAAAAAAATTTGCACATTAAAAATGATTGCGGATGTCAAGTTTAATAAAAAATAACAGTAAAAAAGGACATCTATTTGCCCATATTATTCAAAATCACACTCTATAAGAAGTTTTGATTCTACCAAGTCTGTCCAACACAGACTCGGAAAAAAACAGCACTAAATAATTCCCTAGTACTCAGCACTTTGTTGTGAATGAAGAGTCATTATATCTATTCTGCTCATAGTTGCAGCAATTGTCCATATTGGGATACTCTAATGAAGCCTGTCATTAGCATGCTGAGCCACTTCAGTAGTTTAGCACTTCTTTTTGTTTTCATTTTGTTATTTGGCATGTAATTTGCATTTCTATAAACCTCTAGGAGCTAAGCCTGCTGGGCTAGCAAGTCTCTGCTCCGGGGCAAACTCCAGGGTATATTGCAGCTCACACTGTCAACTTTCAGATTAGATGCTCCAAACATTTCAGTTACTCACTTCTAGGAGAAGTGATACAAGCAAAAAGTTTGTATTTTAATTTTAGTAGTTAAGAAAAGAGCTTTTCAAGACCAGTTTAGCAGCCTCTGGGGGAATGTAATGCTTGCTGACCAAAGCTCTTCATTCTGAATTCCTGCAGAATGTTCACCTTGCTCTTGATTCATCCCAAAGGAGTGAGTTTATATATTGTATGTGACCATTTCAGTGGTGACAGAATAGCGCTACAGAGGGAAAAAATGATGAAGCCTCTTATTTTACATTAGTTATAATATTCCAAAGGCTGCTAAAGTGTTTGCTTTGGGGTAACAAAACCACAGCTTGTCATGACTTTGGTTCTACACTGGGATTTCTGCATATCACACATGCCACCTTCCACCCACCCACACTTTCCCCAGGCCTCAGCACACAGCAGTACCTCTGGACAAATTAATGCAATGGATATGACCTTTCTGTTCCGACCAAAAAAAAATGCCAATATTCAGACCACTTCTGGAAGCACCTAAAGAAGTTGCACCTACATCTTTTGGGCTCTGTGTGGCCAAATGCTAAATAGAATTAGGCAACCAATCAGTTCAGAACAGATCTAAAAAAGACAAAGTTTAAAGTATGGCTTACTGCAGAATACTGTCTAACCTTTTACCTCCTCAGTTGCAATCATCTATTCAGCATGGCTATGGAAGGGGAGAACATTTTAAGGAACATCAAGACCAGACAATGACATTGATATTTTGAGATGCAACCACTTTTCTTCTGAAACCATTTAAATAACAGCTTTGAGTTCATGTGGATTTACATAATTACAAATGCATCTAAGATTTAGTCTTGTTAATTTAACTAGAAAGAATGTCCAAACATATCCTGTGAAATGCCAGCTGGGCTTGTTTAACTTGTATTTTATTACAAGATGCTGAACACACTGAAATGACACTTGAAGGACACTGTGCTCTTGATTCCGGATTTAAAATCCAAGAAGAGCAAGCTAAGAATATGTTAAAGTAAACATGTTTATGAACTATTTGAAAATACAAGCTAAAGATGTGCCTATGAGACAACATATGAAATCCTGCACGTGTTGACTATTTGAGGATTAACATGGATGATGGATAGAAGATGGCATACATGGAAATTAAAGCAACTTTGATTAAAAACAGATGTTTGGAAGGTCTCTCCCTACCCCTTTATTTTTAAAAATGTACCATGAGAGCAACCAGCACACCACTCGGGTAAAAACAATGGGGCCATTCAAAACAAACAGTAACAAAAGATGGAATAGAGTATGAAAAGTTAATGAATTTTACTGGGAGACATCTGTTTTCCAACTGATGGCACGTATATGTATAAATGCCACACCTATATACACACTGCAAAACAACCACAAAAAGAATAGCAACATTGCAAGTATCAAAAGGCTAGCCTACCACATATGAAACACAACTGAGAAAACACCATCTTCAGCTCTTTCCATTTATTCTGAAATTGACTTTGAAATTTTTATTTTATTTGGAATCACACTTTCTCAGTGCTATGACAAATGGCCAGGACAGATTCAGAAAGTGATCAGTCGCAAAATGCAAATCAGTGCTTGGCCAAAACACTTTTTGGTTTTCATAGATCCTGTAAAAGTAATTAAACATCTTACACTCAAATGGTTTACAACCGTTTCGCTGAAAACTATTTATCAAAACAGCTTTTTGCTCCTCTGCTGGAATGGTAACATATTGAAAAGCTACAGGACATGTACGTGTCTGTCTGCAGAAAAACAAATCATATCCACAAAATTCTTGCAAGTACACATGGAAAATTGCAGAAATATGTAACAACATTAATTTTATTATGCACCTTTGACCAGCATTTTGTTTGCCCACTAATTCGGCTGTTGGGATTACTTTTAACTTTCCAACTCCTGAAGTAACACTGAACTGCAGCCATTTGGTTCTTACATCAGATTCTGAAATGATTCTTCAGTCTCCCCTCGCTTTTGGAGTTTCCATTAGGATAGCACCTGTCTATGATCCAGAGAGAAAAAGTTGTCTTAGCCAGCATTTATTTCTTGTCAAGGTTGTTATGTTTTATGGTTCATTATTATTTTGTATGACTGTCTTTCTAAAACCCAGATAAGTGTCTCATTCTGCTGGATAGTACATCAGTATCTTTTTTTAAAACTTTATGAAGCAGAAGTAATTACAGATGAAGGAAAAATTCTGGAAGTATTGCAGAGAGGTCAGTCACCTCCAGCAATGACCTGTCCATACCCACATTAATCGCGTGAGCCTCGTATTTTGCTGTGAAATGGATGCTCATGGGAAGCTATTAGAAGGCAACTTCTGAGGAGGGAACTGCAGATACTGAGATACCACCTGGGCTATTCTGTACCACAGCATGTATGGATTCAAACAGAAAAAGAACATTTCCTCAAAACAACTAATGAAAGGGAGAAGCAATTTGTTTTTCTGGAGTAGCCGTGATTTCAACTACCTTCAACATGATAACATGAGCAGTGAAAATCCTAGGTCTCCCAGTGGTCCATGAGAAAAAGATGTTGCTGGGCTGCTGAAGGCCAAAGTAGTCACAGGAGCCAGCCCCAGGCTGTTTTCATTTTACCTTGCTACTTTAGGTACAAATCAGAGTATTACCATTGGTACGAGGAAATAACAGTCACATTGGGTAACATGAAGAAAATAATTTTATTCAATGCACCAGAAAAATTCCGTACTTTTAGAAGAGAAAATAATTTTATTCAGTGCACCAGAAAAAGTCCGTACTTTTAGAACTTTCTGAAAACTCAGGTCTTTATTTTAAGTCAATTTAAAAAACCAACCATAGTACAGGGAGCTCTGAATGCTCCTTCCAATTACAAAATTTATTTACAAATGGCTACAACAGTGAGAGCATGCATCACAGTCCAAACACCATTTCCTTTATTTTAAAATAGCTTTTCAACAAATGTCAGTTCAGGAGACTTAAAAAATCCAAAGAGTATGCTTACAAGTGCAAGTAACTGCCATGCCAAAATCTTAAGCATAATCTTTTTAAGCCCATAGAATAATGTATAGGAGGCAAAAAACCACCACTAATAATCTGCTTTAGGATGAGAATGTGGACCAGAAGGGCTATATGGCCACTTTCAGACAAAAAGTAATTAAAGGAAAAAAGGAAAAAGCTGTCACACAGAAAAGCAACCAGAAGCCCAAAACTGCATGACTTTATCTTTCCCAAAAGCTCCTGGAAACTGGGGAACATTTGGGTCCAAATCTGTACTAAAATTTAACAGTCCAGCTTGATTCTAATTGATATATATCACATTTCCAGCACCCAAAGTTCTGAGCAAAAACATAGGCAACTACACAAGCAGCTTTACCATCCAAATTAAATATGAGCATGGATACATTGAAATAAAGTAAGTGCAAGAAAAGGACAGGAAAAATTTACAATTAAAGCAGTGTAAGGAAAGTTTCCCATCCCGGAAAATATAGACAACACAGGCTCACAGCTCTTTTGATCTTTAAAACACTAAAAGGAAATGCTAAATTACACTGCATTAAGTGTCTGAGTGTCTAATTTCACATGGAACCAGTCCATAAGGAAAATCAAGATATGAAACAAAGTAGCTCAGAAGTTTTGAAGGAAGAACTACAGAGTGAAATGTAACTGTGCAATGTTGTCATTTATTGAATTTACACATTAAAAACCTATTTGTTCTAACTGGGAATTGATTTGTACTAGAGCTGTCATACCTGCCAAAACGCACTCTAGTTATACTTTTACAACAGACATAAAATGGGGGTTACACACAAAAGAAGCCAACACTTAGCTTTCCAATTCCATGTTTAGTTTGCAAGGCTGATTTGGCAAGACCAAGTTTTTGCTCACAAATGAACTAGGTTTTATCTAAAAATCATTAAACACCACTCTACAATGCAAACTATCCAGAGTCACTACTAGCAGTGGAACAAGAAATGCATTTTGAGACAGCAGAAAGCATTGCAAGTATTTTATTGACTTATTTCTGAACTGGCAGAAGCAGACATTTCAACTATTCCAATGTTTAATGCTGCCAAAAGGACAGATCATAGCTCGCCATAAGACTGACTCAAAAAAGCAAAAACCACTGTGTACATGAGGACTCCATCTCCTCACCATCCTTTGAGGCAAATCATTATATATGTTGCAAGGAAAGAAGAGAGGGGAGGAGGGAAAAAGGCAAAGAAACATGCACCATGGTGTTGTTATACTCCTGCTTAGGTAGTCAAAGGCTTGGATGGGTCATGGATTTCACCCACCCCAAACACAATCAACATATGCCGCTACATATTAAACAGTAGAAGCTTATCACTCAGCTTGAGGGACAGAACCTGAGGTATTTTTGCGACATATGAAACTGCAGTCTTCTTGGGAGGCTTGTGGATAATTCAAACTACACTTGGCAAGGCTGCAAATGACAATTAACTCTACAATAGAGCTGCTGAAAATGTCCATGAATTAATGGATAAACCCTTCTACAAGTTCCCTGCAACTTGACGCATTTCAAAGTTATGGTCACAACTGCAGGCTAGAGATTTCAGTTCACATTTAAATAAGTTTTAACGTTCAAACCAAGCAGAAGTCTAAGCAATTCCACTGAAAAGGTCTGGAGCAGAGCCAACGTGGCCCAGAAGGTAGCACTGCAAGAGACCACCATTAAGGTCTGACGTTAGCCAAAGCACCATCTGCCTCTACGAGTACAAGTGAAGGCTCTGTAAGCACCAGAGGCCGCCAACACATCTCACACCTTGTTTACCTGACAACCATCAGATGGGACAGAACAGCTACAAAACCAGTAGTAAGCAGGTACTACAAATACGCAGGCACACAATTTAACCACTTGGCAGAGTTCTTCAAAACTAGCAGGAACAGAGGAAATAAGTTCCAAACCAGAACCTTATCATCATTCAGTAGTCAGAGGGAGCAGAAAACCTGAACACAAAGACCGTTTGCTCTATTTCTGTAACACAGAGACATAAACAAAATGTCAAACAATAAGAGAGGAAACTGGATATCTGTGGCTCGGCCGCCAGAACAAAGCATGAAAGCTTAACTTTCAGCTCCATCTCCACAGAGGAAGTTCCCTGAAGGATAAAAGAACGGTTTAACAAAGTGAGATTCTGAACCCAGCAGCCCCACTTTGTCACCCTAATCCTTGCAGCTCACAGAAAAGTAGGGACTTCCGCGCCAGCCCTTGGCACGGCAACCAGGAACGGAGTGCAAAGGAGTCAGGCAGGCTGAGGACAAAAGTGGGAGCCTTTAGAGACAGCAGCCAGCTCCGCAGAAACAAAGCGACTGGCAGGATACGGTGACGTGGAAGAAGCCTGTGTCTGTCTGCTGAGCAGAATGACAACAGCTTCATCATAAACCGCAAAAGATAAGGAGAGGGATAGCTGTACACAAAGGCGAAGAAAACGCTCCTATTACTACTTTTGACAGCCCTATTAATTCTCAGAAGCACTCCCGACAAGACATCTATTCAATTTTCACTCCATGTGTTCCATCTAATGGGAGCCGTATTATGTTTCACACTGAGGGTAATTACCTCTTGAAATTTTTGTGTACAAGGGGAGTAAAGGCTTTAATTTTCTGCAGGTGTCTTGGATACATTCCTTACAAATGCTCTGACCTAAAACGAGGTGTGCATTCCTGTTTTACTGGGCTGCTCTCAAATTAGGATGGTTTATATTTTGCAGGCCAAGCTGAAGCCATTTATCCCATCCATTAAATGGAGATGCATAGAATACATTCTACAGTCATCACAACACAAACAATAACTGCTCCAGTGAAACTGAATTAATACTGAAAACCTTCTATTGCTAGTTACCAGAATGTCGTAAATATTAATGGCTCAGAATTTCACAGCACAAGAACAGAAGGCTGCTTCCTCATCTCATATGAGGTGTGCTTGCAAAATTTCCTGAAAAAGTTTCAGCTCATCATGAATTATTGAAGTCAATTAAAAAAACAAGTATGTTGCGTTCTCGCACATTTCTTATTTTACTTATTACAGACTGAAAAGCCCATTTGTATGAAAAGTATATATTTATCGTGCTTTATTGAAAGACAGCAATGTTTGTATGCGTGCAGATCAGCCAACCTGAAGCTAAACTACTTCAAACATACACAGCATCCAGAGCATTGATCAGACTGACATCAACTCAGCCAGCAGAAAATGCTACAAACTTCACCAGCTCCTTAACGTACTAACTTTCACATGAAACAGGACAGCAAAACATTCATGTCCTTCTTGTGTTTTTCACAATAATAGAGACATTTCTAAAAATCGTACAAAAAATCATCAAAACACTATCCTTCTTATGAAAACACTTTTTTCCAGTTGCATGTTTTGCTACTTTACAGTCCTGTTATCAGACCATAAATTACTAATTAGAATTTAAAAGTTTCAGTATGACATCTAGGTGAGTTTTACCAGAACAGTACTAGAATATTTCCCATGTACTTTTTATGACATCTATTTTTTTTATTATTTTTTGAAACAAGAACAAATGGATACATTCTTAGTTCTTGAATTGTATCATCCAAAGAACCATGAAAAACACAAATGAAAGCTTAGTCTGGAAGCAAAAAATAAGCTCCCCATCACCACCACTGTTTCTAGGTACAAAGTGAACAAAGCCCAGTCTCCACGAATCTAAGCTAATACTTTCAATATCTGGCAACTCCCTGCTTCTGCCACAAATGCCTGGAAGTCGGTTTTATGTATATCTTTTCTTCAGATGGTTTTACCAAAACAAAGAAGACAAACTACTTAGGGAGGATCATGACTTGTGTAGAAATTCCCTCAGCTGGCAGGACAAACACCAATGGGAAAAAATAAAGCAAATTCTAGCACAACTCACTAGAATCAGAAGTTACTCCATGAACACGTTTGATCCTCTTAATTCCGTGGTACGCATGGCTATTTGTTCCTTGAATACAAGTGCTATGGAGTGCATCATCTCAATGGGATGCAGACACTGCTGTATCATGTAATAGGCACAGATAAAAGAAAAAAAGCTGTAAAATGCACACACTCATGAAGGCAGCCTTCAGGGATATGAAATTACTCTTATCAACATATAGCTCCTAACAGAATATTTATATTCTTTATGGATAATACTGCAGTACAGGAAAGACATTGTCACCCCATAGGTTCAGACTATGCAGCTCATATTCTCAGAAAAAAAAACCCAACAGTTTCCTTGTGAGTTTACTGTACATGTTACTACTCAGGCTGCTAGGGTCCAAGCTGAGGATGGCAGAGAATTGTAAAAGATTATCTTATGAAGGAAGGAAGGCCAGAGCTAAGCTATGTGAACAGAGATGTACTACACAGCAAACCAGTTTTCAAGAATATGTGTATTTCCTCATTACACAGAACAAACAAACCGTTCCAGTCTTTCCAAGCACGTTCATAAGCAGCAGCGGTTACTCAAGCCACTCCTCAAAAAGGCTTGTGATGCAGACCACCACTGCTCTTCTACAAGCAAGGGGATCATCTTCAAGGAACTCACTATGCTGAAAGCAAATTTCAGTTGCTTCTGTTGGAGCCACTCTACTTGTTATAACAACAATGACATTCTTTAGAAAAAGAATACACTACAAATCCATGCCCAGAATGGGGCAGGAGGGGGAGGGTTCTCATCTGTTTTCCTCCATATGCAATTCTCCCTTTGGCTGAAACATTTCCAGTTGGACTACATTTTGACTCAATAATATTTTAAAAGCTTCAGCTTTGACAATTCTTCATGTTCTGACCAAGAAAAAAAACCCAAAAACACAAAACCACAAAACAACCAAAACCAAATCCCTGCACCTTTCTTAAGTAATGGATTACTTTGCTAAAGAATGTAACATGAGAAACATCTCCTTCACCGAGTCATAGCTTTATTAAAGATTAGGAAAATATCCAGAAATACTTGGAGCCATTTTGTTCACTTTCTCTCCACAGGTGCATTTTCCAGATTTGCCTGGATTTGGCTTATAATTTAACCAGAAATAACCCCCTCTAAAGCATACTTGGGCACTTCTTTTTAAAGGTAAAATACTTCCCTGTAAAACTAGCTTTCCAGCCTTAGTTACTCTGAACGTTGGACTTCATTTTCCTCACTCTCATGCAAGTGATTGAACTAATTTTGTTCAAGCCTTGAAAAAAAAATATTTGGCCACAATCCAAGATATAGAACAATTCATCTGCAAAGCTGAATGTTTCACAAGCCATCTGAAAATAGGGCTTTATAAAAGAAACCATTTTGTTACCTTAGCCATATAGCAGGAGCAACAGCCATAATATAACATTCAGAAGGAAGGATTACAGCTGTAAAAAATGTTCACAATGAAGTCATAAACTACACAATGTGCCCCTTTTGAATTTCTTTACAAATACAAAACTTTTCATAAAGGGTTAGTTAAGATTCACACATCTTTAGAGAGAATAAGGGCCAGTTTATGGAACCAACATAAACCCCTGTGAAATGCTGCTCTTTCTTTTTTTCTTTCCCCGCTGAACCTGAAACTCAAAATAAAAATCATGGGGTGCAGACCCATGTAGATTGAAAGCAAAATTGCTGTGCATGAAGCCTCAAGAACAAAACACACCATGTTTTGCACAGCTCGTTAGGATGACATTATTAGAGCTGGGACCACTTAGGAAAACTCATCTAGAAGCCAAGAACATTCTTAAACAGAGGATGGGAATATATGCTCCAGTTTGCCTGCAAGCCTAAAACAAGCTTAATTAAAAGTTTCAGAAATGTTAAATAACGTTAATTTGTTGCTCTGGCAAGCCGCCTGCTACAGCTCTGCAGACTCTATAAATGAGAGTCTGCAGCAACATTACTGAAACCCCTTCCTGAGCTAGTTAGACTATTCAAGTCTTTTGTGGTTGTGGATTTCTGACTTTTAAAAAGCCTATGAAGCAAAGTTGTAGACAGACGCAGCGCTATCTCAGGTTTGAAAGGAAGAAAGGCCCATGGACTCCTTCCTGACAGTGTTTCTGATACACAACTTTGTCAAGAAACAAAGCATCCTGCCTCCTACAGCAGTATCAAATCCAGATGGCGTTTATAAAAAGTACACAAAATCCTACATGATATGGATGTCTATTCAAGAATTATTTTCAGTTTAATACACACGACAGGACAAGAGGGCATACATGAATATTATAAGAAAAAATCTGATTTGAAGCAGATGTCAGGAAGCCCTGTTGCATGCAAAAAAAAATCATGAATACTTGCAAAAGCCAAAGCAGCAGATTTCTACAGGTACAAACACTGGATCCATTCACAAACAATTGAACAGCATATTGGGATGAGGTATGGCCAAACACTCAAAGACTAACTGACGAGTTCTTTAACTACATTTGGTGCAGCAGTACCGTGTATTTCAGGATGTGCTGCCCTGGATTTCATACCTAGGACCACCTATGGATAATAGCACTTTCAAATATTTCCTTTAGTAATGGCTGTGGATAGATTTCCAGTTCTAAGGTCATACTTCCAGTTTAAATTAGAAGGCACCCTAGACCACTGGTTTACAGAGTATTGCATTCAGCTCTGGGGCCCCACCATAAGAAGGACATGGACCTGTTGCGGCGAGTCCAGAGGGGGCCGGGAAGGTGACCAGGGGCTGGAGCCCCCTCCGATGAGCACAGGGAGGGAGCTGGGGCTGTTCAGCCCGGACAAGAGAGGGCTCCGGGGAGGCCTTACAGCGGCCTGCCAGTGCCTAAAGGGCCTACAGGAGAGCTGGAGGGGGCTTTTGACAGGGGCCTGTGGTGACAGGACAGGGGGGAATGGCTTCAAGCTGAAAGAGGGCGGATTTAGATTAGATACTGGGAAGAAATTCTTTGCTGTGAGGGTGGTGAGGCACTGGCCCAGGGTGCCCAGAGCAGCTGTGGGTGCCCCATCCCTGGCAGTGTCCCAGGCCAGGCTGGATGGGGCTGGGAGCAACCTGGCCTAGTGGGAGGTGTCCCTGCCTGTGGTGGTAGGGTTGGAACTAGATGGTCTTTAAGGTCTCTTCCAACCCAAACCATTCAATGATTCTATGATCATCTTTCTCTCTCTTGTAGTTTATCATCCTATTAACTACACATACAGCCATAAGCTGCAAAAGTACATTGAAATAAGCCTAAGCAGCCTAAAAGAAGGTCCTACAAGAAAAGAAAAATGTAGAGGACTTAAGCTGGCTGGTAATGTACAGCTGTGGGCTGGCTTCAGGGGCAGCGGGTTGGCTGATGTAGACAAGGTGCAGCTGTGGCTGGTTCTGTTAAGGGGTTGGGCAGCCGATGAAGAGAGAGCAGCCAAGGAAGAAGCAGAGAGAAGAGAGAGAGTGGGCCCTGGGTGAGGTGAGGAGAAGGCAGCAGAGGGACTGGCATGAAGGGTATGTTGGTATGAGATGGTAAAAGACTTTGCTGCAGCTTGATAGTTCTGAGTGCTGTGACAGAAAAAGGGGTGGGGGGATTAAAAAAAAAAAAAAGTTATGCCAAGTACAAAATCTGGACCATATAAAAAAACCAAAAGCTTTCACACTAAAGCCTCAGCCTTCTCTACAGAAAGAATGATTAATTATTTTTATACAGACAAATACCTTTCACTTAGATCAGCTTTATTCTGTTTCAGATCAAAGGGATAAGAACGGATTTTGAAAGTAAGAGAATTAATAAGGAACAGGGAATAGAGCAATTTTTTTTCAAATCTACACCCAGTAGACTGGTACACATCAACAACATTGACAGTCAAAGTTTGCAACTGTAAGAATTTTTATTTTCCATACTTCGGCACAAATGCTTTTTAAGCCATATGGGTATCACACTCCCCCATATATGGCACAGTTCCTCAGCAAACCTACAGAAGAACTAGGGGCCATATTCCTCATTTAATGGCCTCAGTAAGCTTTCTAGTGGGGACAAATGTGGCTCAATGAATCACTTCAAAGTAACACTGCAAATGATTGAACTGAGTAGCAACAGTTTTTCACAGAATTGCCATATGTAATCTTAGCTTCAAAGTTTCTGGGAAAGTTTCTTTTTGCATACAAAGCACAAAATTAACAAGGAACTCTCAAGTGCTCTGAAAAAAATAACCTTTCATATGTTTATAACTGAAAGAATTTCCAACAATTAAACCATAACTGAAAGTCACCCGGAATAACTTCTCATCTTGTTTTCATGAATAATCTGCTATTCACACCAGAAGCAAATTTCTGAGTTTTCAGAACCTCAAAGACTTTGTGATTCAGAGATTACGAGTAATGAATTGAGACTTTAGAGCCTGTAAAGATTAACAATTGAATACTTAAACCCTCTTGCAATAAGTAGAGCAGACCACTGACACTTAACCAGGTTCACCTGAAGCAGTTCATTTATCATTTGAAGGGAAACTGGAATTGCACCATAATTCACTTGTTACTTGTTCACCCTAGAAAAAGGAACATAACAGGCATGTCAGAGGCAGACAGGCATCCAGAAATGCCTTTTAAAAAGAAAGTAAAAATAATCTTGATAACACATTTAATTTATCTGTGAAACAGAAGTTCTTAGACTACTGATTAGCAAAGAAATTGTAGTGCTTGCTAGACTTGGATCTCTGCATTTAACATGCCTATGTATCTTTTAAATCGAGAAACAAAATTCCACAGCATTTTATCTACCAATTTTTCACTTGTACCTTGACTGAGGTACCCTCTTCTTTCAGATCTGTCCCATTCTATACCACCTGTCCTAAGGCAGCACAGAATGACTAGTATTTGGGAGACCAAACTGTCTTGCAGTCATACAGGTTCAAGTTCTTCACACTTCCTTGGACAGTGATCTCTCTAGGAATTGCATCTTAAGTAGGAGCATAAGGAAGACTCTTTGGCACTACAAACTGTTTAAGCCCAGTGCACTGCCTACGTGTATTCCACACTACAGCAACCTATTTCACATCATAAAGCTGAACCATGGCTATAAACCAAAGAAGCACAAACAGAATAAATGTTTTCATGAGAATTCTATCTGGCATAATGTCATATATTGCACTTTGTGCATGGGAAAGGAAAGCTACTTACCATCATGGTGGATCTTCTTTTCCAGATAACATTCTAGCAAACATAAGTGTCCTGTAAGCACTTGCCTACACCCCTGCTGGCAAATATTTGGGTCAGGCCACTGGAATGCCTTGACCAGTAAAAATCAAAGGTGGCTAACACTACTTGCAATTAAAAAATGCATTTATTGATTTATTTATTGTCTTTAAACAGCTTTTGCTGGATATTTGAGATCTGTTAATATGGACAACCACTGGTAAGGAGCAGTTTCTGTACAGGAAATAATTAAGCTAAGACTCTTACCTGGAAAAGACACAGCCTTGGGGTAAACACAGTAAAGGACAATAAAAATCATAAGTGGCATGGAAATGGCAAACAATAATTCATAGTGCACTGTCTCTTCTAATACAACAAGTGGGCTCAGGAACACAAGAAGTCAGACAGATACAAAATGAGCAAAAGGAGGATTTGTGGGGCTTGTTTTTTGGGGTGGGGGCTTTGGTTTGGTTTGGTTTTCTTCATCCAAGACATATTAGACTCCCTTGCATTTCTTGCTAAAGGATGTTAGAAATTTACAGGGACTCAAAGAGAGACCATATATGTTAATGGATTACATCTGTATTTTAAGTTATTAAATACACCAGCACTGCAAATTGCAAAGGAAGACCCCTGTCCTGAAATAATAGCTGGAGCCTGGAAGAGTTTTATACTGCCATAGGTGTTTACACTGCTCCTCTTTAGGCTTCTGCTTACAGCCAGCTTTGGAGGTAGACAGACCTTTGATCTGATCCAGTGTGGCTCATACCATGTTTTAATCTTACTCAAATTAAATATTAAAATAGAAAATGCATTCCAAAATTATACTGCTCAATTACTGTACAGTTTCCCACTACACGCAAGCTTTCTAACTTTAAACTTATCCAGTAAAAATAACACTATAAGATGTCTGGTTTAAAAAGTTAATTTTGGTACCATCCATACGGTATCAAATATAAATTATTCACATTTTATGGGTACTATTTCTTTTCTGGATCAGCCAGGAAAAAAAAAAAAAAAAACTAGAGAAAATAGAATTCCTTTATTTCCTGCCCCTCTGACCTACACTGAAAATTTTGGTTAACACAGTAATAATATCCAGTGTTTCCAGACCCAGAACAAGTTCAAGAAGATTTATGATCTTTAACACCTGCCAATGTTGCTTGCAGAAGGTTATGTAGCAGCAGGTAAAACACAAAAGACACACAGAATTTCGTATTCAAATGTATTCCACCAGACTGTGTCAAACAGTTCACTGCATACTGTATGGTTGACATAGTTCCTTGAAAAGTGAATGCTTATCACCTTTTCAAAGTAGATCAATTTTAATAAAGAGCAAAACAAGAGGAGATAGAGAACAGAGAACCAGATATGCGGTAGATACTTTCATGTCCAACATCTTAGAAGACTTATCTTACAGCGCTACATACTCAGCATCTCAGAGTCTCTGGAGCTCCCACAGGAAGGGGTCCCCACTGGGTACCACAGCATATCCACTGTGACTTGCACGGCACAATACCAGGACAGTCAGGGCAGTCATGACAAGAGGTGGGGAACTTCTCTCATTAACTGACAAAATTACCAGCGTTACAAGTCCAGTATGTCATTCAGGCAACAAAGTTAGTATTTTGTATTGTTGTTACTGCTTTATTCTTGGTTTCTGTTACAGCCCTGTACTTCCCTATATGCCAGCCCAATACGGAATGGATCTGGGCTTGCTGCAGAAGTGTAAGTAGGTGGCTGAAGCTCATCGCTCTCACCAGCTAGCTAGCTCCAGCAAAAGAGAAGCTGCCTGCTCACTGTGCCACCCCAGCTTAAACATTTCCCAGGGTACAGCACAGGGTCCTGCACCCCAACAGTTGTGGCGGGGGAGCGTCTTTTACAGAGCACCTCAACTTCCATTTAGATTTCTTGTCCATGGTTTTCTCTTTCAGATATCAGGGTGGCAGAGCATTAGTGAGACATGACTTGCCCAGGAAGCCTAAATGGATCTGCAAGCTTGAAAAACACTTCCGGATTCTCTAGTGTAGCCTCTGACTATGTAACTGTAAGAATGCAGGGAGGGGAATCTGTTTGGCTTCTTTTCTTTCCTCTTTGTCAAAAACAACACAAATTCTTAACACCACTTAAACCAAACCAAACCCCTGCTTTAGGGATCAAGAAGAATTTCTTCCACTGGTATAGTTTAGAAAAAATAATAATTCACAACAACAGTTAAACACTAGCAGGCAGGTTCACAGATGTAGGAACTTAGAAATATGGTACTTGGTAGTTTAAGAATTATTCATTCCACTAATTAAATCTATCTACTTTGATTATCTAAATTTTTCTATTCTAATTATTTACATTTTTCTATTCTAAATTCAGCCAGCATCCGGTATGATTAAAAAAAAAAACTAAACCATAAAATCTCCCCTTAGAAGTAAGGGAGATACAAGATTTTCCGGGGGGACTTTTGAACCTGCAGGAGGAATGAGAGTTAAAGGTTTGGAAAGCTTGGGTTTCATTCTTTCCTAACCTTTATCACACAAATGTGGAAAGACCCCTAAAAACTGAGCTTGCTGACCTACTGTGAGCATTTTAATAAACTCTCCAAATGATGAGTTCTGTTTCTGAAGAGCCAAGGTACAATATTTTTTATGGCTGCACATTAATCTATAGGGCTTATAAAGCAAGCATTCGGTTTATTATCTGCTTCCCTAATGAACAGCAACTAAAAAAAATACCAAGTTCAGCAAGTACCTTTGAGATGGCAAAAATCAGACTTCAGAGAACACTGTTTATAAAAAGACCCTGATTTCTCTCCTAGTTAGCTTTTCATAATATTAATAAAGCACTGGAATCCATGAGTCACACTTTTAATCAACCATTCACAAACATTTAGCCCTAGTAGCCTACCACTACTTGAGCATAACTTAGTTTATTATTCATTCATATGATCTTATGGTTTTTAGCTAGTATCAGATTTTGTTTTGAACACATACATATAGAATTGAAATAAAAATACCATTACCTGAGATTTCCTTATTTGTTACTCTGTTTTTCCACTACCTGGACTTTCCACTGTGTCTGCAGTTTAAAGCATAACTTAAGTATAACTTTGGTCAAGCAACAAAATTAGGTTTTGTGCGATGTTAGGCCATAATCTTTAGGTTTCAGCTTTTGCTCTGGTTACAAGTGAAATCCTGTGGGTAAGCTAAAGAAGGGCTATCCTGAGGTATGAGTTATGTGGTAAGAATCCTGTAACACCATGTTGGACCTATCAGAAATATGCCTGGTCTATTAACCTAATAAAACTATGCTTAACATCATCCTTTTGTCTGTCTTCAATTACCTGCATGTCTAGATCAGTACTTCCTTGTCAATGACCCACTGTTGTATTTCTCACTTTCTAATACCATGTGGTTTTAGTTTCATCCTATATTTGTCTCCGCTTTTTTCCCCTTCTATACGCATCTCTGCCTCTTCCTTTACACTCTGCCTTCAGAAGCAAAACCATTTCTCAACAATGCTGTGGTACTATTACATGAAGGGTTAGATTTCAGTGATGACACGAATGGGAGTTCTATGCATGCCAGAGCTTTTCCAGATAAAAATGTAAACAGAGTAAACGCGAAAATGCACTTTTGTATGACAACAAGGAAACCCAGCCAAGATTTGAAGACAGTGCCTAGAGTACATTCAAGTAAAAGGCTAGGCTGAGTTACTGTAGTATACAGAATCACTGAATATAGTAGAATATTAATAGCTTCAACTGGTAAAGCTGCCACTTCCAGCTAACAAACTTCTGATCTACACAAACAGTGTGAAGAACATCCCTACAGACAAAGAAAGAAATCTGGATGTACTATGAGATTTGAGAACAGGAATCGTTTCTCTTTGCTTCATAAAGAAGCAAAGAAAGATAGGACCAGACTTCATGCAGGGGCCAGGCTGATTTTTTCAGGAACAACAACAATAAAAAAATCATTTTTTTAAAATCCAACTTATGACATGCACCTAACTTACTGAGAATAAGCAGCTAGTTATTACATACTGGTTAGAACTTATAATCATTCTTTAGGAGGTGATACCATTAGTAATGTATCAGTCCTGTTACTTCCTGACCTCAGGTAGACGGAGGCACAATTTTCTGGTATGGATCTGGCATCATCTGATCTCCTTCAGAACACTGACTTACACATCTTCATCTCGTGTTAGATAGGGAACCTGACAGAGATCCCATTTTCACATTTTAAGAAAAGGCGTTACAGAAACACTGGCTAAGTAATTGCATCCTTCCAGTCTTTAAGTACTTTCCTGAAGGAGCTTCACACCCAGTGCCCGGGAGCAACCAGAAACATCACAGAGCGAGAGTCACCATGGGATACAGCTATTGCATTCCCAAATTGGCTGGCTCACAGGGTTGACCCCTAATCCAGAGTCTCCCCTTTGTAGGAATGTTTCAGTTTCCATGAACTGCACATCCTGAACTTTGTTTGTCTCTGATGCTACGTTCAAGTTCATTAAAGCCCAACCTATGCATGTTCTTCAGACACACCCAGGCTTCTACAGGAGCATCACCCTGACACCATATTGAAAACCATCTTCATTGCGTTCTGTGGAAAAAAGTTTATGAGATGACTTTACGAGTGCTTGAGACAATATATATCCCTGGTCTCCCATACTTTCATGTCTTGTAAGGCATCCTCCCCATGAAGACTGTAGCTAGATAATCTACGCTCTCATTACAAAATCAAGTTATTTGCAAATTAGATAATGTCATACAGTGTATATGAAATGTTTTTGCTAGTCACACCTTTCTTCCCTCATCTCCTAGCTGTTTTTCTCATAAGTACAAAATGTCACATACATAAGAGGGACTCAAAACCTTATCCAGGTTTCGGTGTCCCAAGTAAATTGCTAAATTCTACTTGCTGATGAATGATTCTGAAGAGTCAATTCTGAAAAGCTAGCTTGCCAAATCCAGTATCGTAAACAAAGCTGTTGGCACTCAAGCTGGAATAATATGGCTGAGCCTGGGTTTATATACCTGTAGTGCAGGTAAAATACAGTTTAGGGCTGTTTTTTTAAAAAAAAGTTTTCTCCCAAGGTCCTACTGTGCCCTTGAATGCTTAAAGAGAACTGTAAACTAATGAAATATCACTTAGTTCCCATGTGCATAAAAATAAGGTAGGTGTCACAGTAAGATGTAAACACACCAAAAAAATTCTATTTAGACAAACAAGCCTTTGTTTATAAACACAGCAATAGACCATAGGCTCTCTCATACATTTAGAGAAAAAATTGCTACTGGGTTAATTTAATTACAAGTTTGAAAATAACTGCATGTTTCCAACTGCCAATCAAAAGTTTAAAATTGCAGCCAGTGACGTATTATTTGCCTCTTAATGCAACAGACAATGTGTCTGCGGTTTCTGTACAACCGGCACGGCATCCTGTCATCCTAGTGAGATTCCTACGGAAGGAGAGGAGTTGAAGGAATACAGCTGTTGTCACAGGGGAAAAAGTCACTGATTAAGATTTCAGTGCTCTTTTGTTTTATGCTGTACTTCTGAATGGAAATCACACACATTTAAAGCAGACCAAAGCATTCATTCCCAACCGCTATCACCGCCACTTCCAAAAGCCACATGTCTTGGGAAATCCAGAAAGCTAAAATAATACTGGATTGCACCTTTGTTCTAATCAAAAGCATCAAAACTTTCAGAGCCATAACGGCTTATGAAAGACAGAAGTCTGAATTCTATGCCAAGAGCAGTTATCAGAGATGAAAAAACTGTTTACTTGAATTTGAAGATACAGCGTGATGAATTTTTTCTCTCTGTATAATGTGCTATAGCTGACTATTCCCATATAATGCTTAAGCCTGTCGGTGAATGGAAAGAAGTAGTAGACTGGAAAATAGATCAAAATTCTTATTCAGATAATACTTATATTTGGAATCCTAACAATCTGAAATATTTGAGGAATAGAGGGGAAAAACACACACATAAATGTTAAGTCAGGGAAAATAATTATCTTACTCTTATTACTGTTCATTTGAAACAGAAAATCCATGTGCAAGCATTTCCATGGCTCAGTTTTTCCTGCAAAATGGAAAAGTGATTCCCTTTTACTCAAAATGAGACCTACTTCAGTATTGCATTTGTGTTTGTGGTGGGGTAATCAGACTTTCAAGAGGAGAAGCAGCAAAAGATAAGCTAGTTAAGTATACTCTATATATCACCCTGACAAAAGGTACTTGGATCATCTGGTCTCACTTCCACACAAACTTCACACTACATAATACAGTCTTTTCAGAGTCCATCAAGAAGGACTTATCTATTAGTATTTCAAGTAGAAGTAGCAGCTATTAATCTTGTTAGCTTGTCACTAACCTTCTTTTCCCTCAGCTTCTGCACTGAAGGGCCAGAACTCGTCTTCCCAGAGACAACAATCTTCATACCTTTAAAACCATATGGTGTGAAAGATACTTTGTGCAAAATATTCAGAACTAAACAACAAGCCTTCTAAACTTGAACCATCAGAGCAGTTCTTAGCGTGCGCAAGTAGCTACTTGGAAGTAGCCCCTACAGCATTTGCTCTTTCCAGCTTTAAGATACAGACAGTTCAGGCCTGAACTCAGGTCAGAGTTGTAACAGAAGACCTCACCATGCTACGCAGACAGCCGTTGCACTGAGTCGCGTACAACTCTTTGAAAAGGCATTCATGACGTATTAAAAGACATTACAGATTATTCAAAAGAATATAAGTAATAGTACAGAAAGTATATTTAAAGACAATAGTTTTAAGAAAGAATAGTTTAAGAAGCTTTCCAGCAGATACAGATGTTTTAAAGAATCATAGCCTCCCACTTTCACAAAGAATTTCTAAGAAGAATTGGCTTTCTTTGTGTTTATAAGCTCTCATATGTTGTGGCCACGAAGGATTTGTCTTCACGGAAAGCCTAAACTCACTGCCTTCATCTCTGGCAGAACTTAGAATCTAAGCTTGAAACCTTAACCAAAATTCAAGTAGAGAAATTGTTATGAACACAAACCATGACAAAGAGTTCAGTGGATCATCTAGAGACAGACTTCACACTTCCGTGTGAAATGAGAAAAAGATTATGCAGTGTAAGATGGGATGTGCCACAAGCAAGAAGTAAAATACAGCACAGAATGCACTGGCTTCGTAAGACCCTGAAGGTGCTCAAACCAAACTTCAGAGCATTTTCTGAGCTTAGTAAGTTTGGAGCCTGAGGAGGAACAATCAGCTGCAATTTTGTAGCCAATTACAAAAACTAGTTTTATGGAATTAACCACTGTGACCAAGGCAAAGTTAGTTGTAGCAGCTTTCTGAGGGAGAAAGACTTTCCAAATTATGTACATTAACTTCTCACACAAATGCCAGACTTTTTCATTTTTGCATTTAAATTGTTTTGTGGGTTTTTTTTAGTTTGGTTGGTTGGTTTTTTTAGATCAATGACCCTAAATTATTATAGATACCTTATTTCAATAGAAAACATGATGTTATGATTTAATAATGACAGTATTAAGAATTAGTCTAGTCACGTGAGATTTGATAATGTATTTCACATCACAATACTAGTATCCTCAAGATCACAGTATTTTGGCTCCAGCACCATTCAAATCTGCAACAGATTCATCTCTGAACCATGTTCCTTGCTGTAACACCCAAATCCTGAACTCTATAGCATTATTCTTAAATATCACCAAAAAAAAAAAGAGGAACAAGCTCAAACAATACAATCGGTTCCAAAATAAGCTCAAGTTGCTCACTGCATTAAATCAGAAGGGTGATCAGCAAAGTTACTGAACTGGAAGTCAGAGAGATCAGGCTGTTTTCTCAGAGTGGACCTTAACAGGCAACAGGGTTCTGAGGCTGACCACCTAGGCTGTCTACACACCACAGTGTTCTTCTAATAATGGTGCTTCCTCTCCTTCAGAGAGGTTGTGAAATCCACAGCTGACATCCTCTGAAATAATTCATTATTTTTTTTACACTGAAAAAAAAATATTAGGTATAAATAGATTTTACAGCATCCTTACCAGGGTAGTAAGCATCGACTTCATCGTATCAGCAGCCATCTGATTGAATCAAGGTAATGATCCAAACTTCTATAAGAGTATAGAGTCAGAGCACAATCATCTATGACGGAGCAGAAAACCAGAAGAATTCTCCATATGTATGTATAATGGTGAATCTCTACAATACACAGGAAAAGAAAAAAAGAGCATGAATATCCACTGTGACCAACAAGCAGAAACCAAGGAGGCTAACTTTGTGTTAGGAGGCTTTAAATGTACACAAAATAGTTATGAAGAACAGCATGAGATCTTACTGCCTACTTTCAGGGGACATTGAAACCTGCAGCAAATGGGCTTTTCCTCCATTTCAGAGCAGGAAGCAGGTAACCGAGAACTATTTACATTATATCCATTCTGCAAGGCAGAAGGCTAGGAACTTCGTTAATTCAAATCCTTGCCTCGTTAGGGATCTTACTGCTGGTTTCAGCCACCTAAGCAATTCCTATAAAGGAGATGCTGCCAGATTTTTCTTGGAGGTGCCAAAGCAAAAAATGAGTGGCAAGAGACGCAAGCTGCAGAAGGAAAAAGTGCCTTGCAACAAGGATGATCAAACACTAGAGCAAGCTGCCTAGAAAGGCGGGTAGTCCACCCTCAGGGGCTTTCAGAACTCAGTTGGACAAGTCCCTGGCCTGAAGTTGGCTTCACTTTGAGCAGGAGGTGGGACTACAGGGCCTCCAGGCATTCTTTTAGACCTAAATTATTCAATGACTGTTATATATAAGCTGTTAACTCTTTTGACAGGTAAAAACTTCACCAGTCACGTTAACGCTGTGACAGTAACAGTCAGATTCCATCCTCAGTTAAGTAAAGCACTAGTCCTTTGAACTTACTGTATTTAAACAACACATCTATCATTGATCAGTGCATCAACACTGAAACTGTTTGAGCTTTAGAAATCAAAGAAATTATTCCAATACATTTTCATTACTTATCTTCAGTATATACCTCACCACCCAGCTAAGTCTTCGTATGTGAATCTGAATTAATTGAATAAAAGAAATTGTCAGAACACTCCTTCCTAACACAGTAAAAAGAAATGAGAAAGCCTAAAACCTGGCTGGTCTTCTGTTGCCCTCTGAAATGGAATGGCATCATTTTGTAAAGTGTAAGTAAAACAATGTAAAAGGGATATACATGCCATTGCTTCCCCAACAGCACCTAGAAAGTGGAACACATTAATTTCCGTTAAATAAGGCTTTCCTTGCCAAGAACATCTCGACAGCTATCCTAGGCTCCACTGATCTCACTGCCACTTTACAAGTAACCTTAGCGTGCTTTTGGGACAGAGGCTGTGGCACACAAAAGGGAGAAAAAAACAAAGCCGATACAGGAAGGAGGGATGCGAGTAGTGGGGCCCCAGGGACTGCGCACTCCACCCTCCGGAATACAGCTTTGCAGCCACTGCCATCTTTTCAGCACTCCTTCGAGGAAAGATGAACCCAAGCTATAAAAGTTCTAACATGATGTTTTAAAAAAAAAACCAAATCAAAGCTTTACTCTTAAGAAAATGTCTTTCTGCCAAACTGCGATGTCAGTTCTAGAAGCTCAACGGCTCAAATGAATGATTTGAAAATCCCATGTAAACCTACACTGAACCTAGAGTTTTTTCCCTAAGAAGTTACCAAATTTGAGAAAGCATTGAAAGTCTGCATGATAACAATTAAAAAAAAAAAAAAAAAGAAAGAAAGAAACATACTTAACACTAATTTTCTTCCTTCTTCCTCATGATTATCCATTTTCTTCAGTAAAAGGACTACACAGCGAATTAAAAGAAATGGCACAGGTGACAGGCTGCCTTCTCTGAGTGCAAGAGGAAGAAGAGGAATACTCCCTCCCACAGAACAGAGAGAGGCAGCCTGCCTACAGCATGCCTCTGTCCCACCCGAGCCAACGCACTGCATGCCCGGGTCTGTTGGATTTCCTACACTTCCCTTCCCAAGTCACAGACACAAATGATAAACTCCCAGTTTCATTCCAGAGGTAAAAGAATTACATTAACATGTGTTAATTTTGTGTTTTCTTACTGCGCCCCGGAACAAAAAAACTTCTTAAAATGGTAGCAAGAATGAGTGTGAGCTACCTACCCCTCAGCCCATGCCAAGGGCTGGGACGGGACCAGGGGCTCCCCGGGCTCCATGCTTTTGGTCCCCTGCCGTGAGAGGTCTCAGCCTGGCTGCCCGCTGGCCTCAGCTCCAGGTCCCACTTGCTACTCATGGCTCCTTTTATCATGGGGGAGCTCTGCAAAGGCTGGCCTGCAGCTCCAGCTGTGGGCTGCTCATCGCGAAGGCCGTGCCAGGGCGGTTGTAATGGCAGAGATGCAATTTAGCCTGTTCTCAATCTGCCAGGCATCAAGTTCCTCCTGACCACTGAGGACCATCACCCTATCACTTACTTTAAGAGTTTGTCCTTCCATTTCATTCATTACCAACAAAAGCAAAGGGAAAGCTCAATCACAAAAATAACCTTTCGTAGAAGATATTAACCGATGCTGATTAAATCTTGTTTTCAGTGTACAGTTCATCCTGAGGAAATCCAATCATAATACCTGACAAGTTGGTTTTTTTTTAAAAAAAAAGAGAGAGAGAATGAGAAATCCAAAAAGAAATAACAGAACAAAGTTCCCCTTTTGCATCATCCACACTTACTACGCTGAATTGCACACCTGAAATAAGAATCAGGGATGAGACTTCACATTTGAGACTTTGGCTGCTGACACAGGATATTACACCAGGTGCTTGTAACTCGGTACCAGAATACGAGGCAAGGCAAAAATTTCTGAAAAGGTTCATTAATGCAAACAGCAAATGCTTGCTGTATGGGCACTACTGCAAAGGCACGACAAGTATTATGTTCCAGGCAGGTCTCTGAATGAAAGCAGCCAGCCAGCTCCTTCAGGAAGGGTGTAGAAGTCCCTGGGTAAAGGCTGTTCCAGAGCTCCCTGGAAAACCGCCCCAGGGCCCCGCTGCCTGGGAGCACAGGGGCTGTGTCCCGGGCGGCCTGCATTTGATGCCGGCATTCAAAGGCACGTAGGTGAACTGCAAACAAAACTGAGCTCCCTTTTGGCATCGGGGAGAACCTGGGCAGCGGAGTTCAGAGGAGTTATCTGCTTGTCATAACTATCTGGGAAGGCAACTCTTTTGGATACCACTGCTTGAGAGCTCCTCAGCTGTCAACCTGCCCAGGGTGAAGCAAACGTGTCCAAGAGCAGCACAGCCACGAGGCGCTGGCCAGGCCAAACCAAAATAAAACCGACGCTCACTTTGCGGAGTTTTTTCTCTTCCCCATCCCTTCAACCTAAACAGAACCTGAACAGAAATCAAATGAAAACTCACCTGGAGTTTATTGACAGCTAGATTTGAAAGAGAAACCATACCTTGACTATAGACTGTATCTCTCAGGAGCAGATCAATGAGAACAACTGTTCACACCTTCGCACCGGTTTGAAGTATGAGTCTTGTACGTTCTCACAGTATAATTATGAAAAAAGCTTGACCATTACAGTAATTGAAACAACAACATGTCACAAAAAAGACAAACTTTCATTTAAAAATAAATTGTTTACTAGGAAGAGTAAGGTTGATTATAATGATCATAAAAGTAATTGTTACTGCCAAAGGCTTTAGTGTAGTCCACACAGAGTCCTTACTGCTCACGCCTGACTGCCAGATGTATGGCAGCAAGAAAATAGAAGAGATCACAAAAATAATTCTACCACAACTTCTAAAACCAAAGTACTAAAAGCTATTTTCCTTCTAAGAAATTAGGAGGAAAAATGCAAGCTGGCTGCTGCAGGAGCAAGAAAACATAACACAGTATTATCTACACTCATTTTTATAGTTCATCCGGTCGTGGCAGCAAATTAATGTTGTTTTCCGATAATCATTCACAGCTATAATATCTCTTGGGAGGGAAAAGCTTTGTATACGCCTATAATATACTAGCTACTACTTCAACTTCAACACAAGGATCTGGTTGAAATTAGCATATTTTTCTTTGTGGCCACAGAGGCCTCTAAACATAGAAATATTTGAATATTTTCAAACTCTGTTGCCGAGTGTTGAAAAGTCTGATTGATTGTTCTCAAAATAATAATGAACTACACTAGCAGTATTTGAAATGTGAAATATGTGTCAGAATCAAGTGTTTTGACATTTGATAATTTTTTAGTTGATGTTAACAATGTGTCTACAGACACTACAAAGCACACTGCAGAGATACTATCACTTGATACCGAACGGTATTTAACAAATGTTTCAGTCCTTCTTTCTTACCTGCCAGAACACTTTCCGAATCCCGATATTTCATAGTGTCATCTCTGGGTGCACAGATCCTGCAATGCACAGCATTGTTATCCCTATACCTTGACTGACATAAAAACATGCTTCAACTACTACAAGTTACTCCAACAGATTAGGGGAAGATTGAAAAGTGTAAACTTTAAAAAATCCAGTAAGACTGGGTGTACTGGAGAGGAAGTGAATATTCTTTGTGGTCCTTTCACAGTGTGTAAAGAAGTATTTTTAATACAGTCATGAACATTTTTATTTCGTTTCTGATAAAACACCTTCACTGAAAAGAAAGTCACAACAAAGAATCAACAAAATTTATACCAAATATAAATTACACAGTATGACAAAACAGCAAATAGCATTTCCCTTCAGTGTAGGTATTACACCTGAAGAATGTGAAGAATCTTTTTTCCCAAACTACACCTTAACCTGATTGCCTGATTCAATCTTCTCCCCAGCCCCCTTATTTTTTTTTAGAAAAGCAACTGTCATTGAAGCACTAATATTGTTCAAAATATGGCAAAAAAAAAGGTTTCTCTGAAAAGTTTTTGTTTGTTTTCATCAGGGAAGGCTCACCAGCATTTGCTCATCCACGAGATAACGACTTATGAGTTTTGAATTAGAAAATACTTGACAGTTCTCTCTTCCAATTACAATTCTCTCAGTTTTCCTACTTTATTTTTTCCTTTAAGATACATCTATCCATGTCTCTAAAATGCAGCTGTGGAAATATTCCTTCTGCAAACGTATTCTGGATGGATTATAGAGCCTGAAAAGCATCTGGCTGAGTTTCGAATTACAGGTAG
This sequence comes from Falco cherrug, assembly GCF_023634085.1. Classification (NCBI taxonomy): domain Eukaryota; kingdom Metazoa; phylum Chordata; class Aves; order Falconiformes; family Falconidae; genus Falco; species Falco cherrug. Next base: position 7,630,960 of record NC_073697.1, read on the forward strand.
TCTCATGAGGACAAGTCTGGGTGTGTAAAACAATCCAGTGAAATGTTACAATTGATTAATGAGTTTTAACTAAGACTAAATTGATGCTGATAATATTTTCATTGCACATTCTAAGCAAGTTAAAACGTACCATTAAAAGTACACTGTACTCTGTAAGGTTTCTTTAATGCATATCTTAAAGAACTGCAACTGCTGCTTATTTTTCTGATGCTTATCTTTATGTTTATATAAAAGCAATGATCAGGAGTTTGGAAGAGAGACGGGGACAACAGCCTTAATGTTCACCTGTGCAGTCTTTAACAAGATGATACGGCAGAAGTAACAGCTACAGAATAGTCTGAACTAAAAGCAACGCAGTAAAACACAATGATAGCCATGAAACACTGTGTGCACCCTGTAATATGTGCATTAGTGCTAGAGAAGTTAACATATAAACAGCTAACACAACTCTGTTGCCAAGTACTAGTTTAAAACAAGTCCTGCCAAGTCTGAAGACAGAGCTCCAAGGCAAGGTCTAAGACTTGACTACAGTGCCCTAAATGCCCATCCCTTTCTATCGAAACCAGGATATGGAGAAGTAGAAATGGAAAAGGTGTAGGGGAATCATAGACGTAACCTGCCCTTGCCACCCTGGGAAGCTGACGCATGACCAGCATAACTCCAGGTCCCACAGTGACTGCCATGGCAGTACATTCAGCCAAACATACACCCAAGAGAAAGTAAGTCATAAGGATTTTATTTTCAGTCTAATATAATTTCAGTTTAATCTAATTCAGTATTCTCGCATGCCTTTTGTTTTGTATACTTGGTGTCTGAAATATCCTGTTTATCCTTTTTCACCACAGCTGCCTTCCTAAGGCACTACAGGAAGCGATGGTTACCAGCATCATCTATTCTGCCTTTCTGTCAATACTGTCACAGCAAGCACTGGAACCACTGCCAGAAGTCCCTCTTCATTATAAAACACATCAAAACTAATTTAGTTTATATGACGCAGGTCACTGCACAGTAGACAGCCTTCATGAAGTTGTATCTGAGCAAATGATGTACAGATGAAGAGAATCATCATGCTACCAGTCCATGTGTAAAATATATTTTTCAGCATAGTTAAGTGATTTGATGTTCTACATTTCTTTGATCAGCATCTTGCTGTGCTTCATTTTTGGTACTGTTTCAAAGATTAAGTTATTCTTGGGCCCCACCACTTAGGTATATTTCAAGATTATTAACTGTTGTGACGAAACGGCTATCAGCTTTATGTTTCCAGTTGAGTGATCTGTATCATGACTTATCAACACACTAAGGGTAAACCCAATGAAATGTAATTGTTCTTCTCTACTAACCATATTCATTAATCCTCATTTATTCCCTGGTACTTTCACCAGGGGGGAAGTGTGTAGAAATACAATTCAGGACATAGTCAAGAAAGTAGCCTACTGAGGCAACCTAGAAAGTACATACCGTTAAGCTTTCTATAACCATTCACGTCAAAAATTACCTGAAGTGAAAGCCTGGAAATAAACAGGAGGAGTTACATATGCAGTTCACTTACTATAACCCTATACAAGTCATATCCTCATGCAGTTTTAACATCACCTACTACTTGCAACTGCATTAAATCTCAACTTTAAAAAAAAAAAACAAACACAAACCTGCACAGGGAAAGCTTTAGAAAAGCAGGTGTTCAAAATACTAGTTGAAAAGAATCTCAAGAGGTTCAGGTTGGGACATCTTTGAGGTTGTCTTTCCTTGCTTCTACATGCAATGTGCTCACTTTTTCTCCACCTTGTTTCTCATAAGGATCCCTTTCTCCCTCCTATTTTGAACTTACATTTGGGGGCAGAGGGCTGTTGCTTTATTACCTCTTTGTAGCCTCAGAGGCTTTGCCAATTGGTCTTATACCTTCATCCATTTAGCATTTTCAGTCATAAAAGGTAGTCCTAGAACACAGGATGTTGCCAGGAGAAAGGAATGAAACATCTGAATATTTGCAGTTCTCATTGATATTATAATAAATAAAAGCCAAAATCTTCATCATCTCCTTACAGAGGTGCAAAATTACACAGAGGTGCCCCACAGAGCCTAGAAGGCACCAGCAAACTACAAATTGTGAGATTCCCCTTGGACAGGGAAAATGAAGATAGACAAGAAAAAAGAAGAAACTTCCAGAAAGATGAAAGATAAGAACAAAAGGCACTAGGCCAGACTAAGTCCTGGGACCAGAAAGCTGCAGGTGAAGAAGTCAGATGAGAAGTTCAGACACATGAGACATCCCCAACAGGTGACATTCAATATTCAGCCAGAAGTTTGTTGTACTGCAGATGTCTATTAAATTCCCTATCAAAATCCCCTATTAAAACTGGAATGTACAGACCTGTTCATTCCAAAATATCATAAAAAAAAAAAAAAAAAAAAAAAAAAAAAAAGCCCCAAACCCCATAGTTAATCTACACTTGGGAATGAACCTGCCTTGAAAGACAGATTGATTCAATGACTTAAATAACTGCCTTTTGTAATTTTTATGACTCTGATCTCCAAAATGTCTGGTTTATGTTCAAAGGGGTGGAGTAGAAGACAAGTTTGTGGTGTATTGCATCATGTACATATGAAGCTAAACACTGTCTGAAGTGGATGAACTGAATTCGTAAGACCTAAATCACAGTCAGTTTAGGAAGTCTGTTCCTCTATCTTAAACAGTCTGTTTATTTAGAATATTTTTTCATCCAAAGACATGACATGGTTTCTAAGGATGTTTACAACCAAAGGCAACTGAGAAAACACAATAAATCTGTTTGCTATTTGTCAGTGTTCCTGGACAGTGAGAGGAGACAGTTATGTTGTCATATGGAACATACAAAAGTACACAGAAGGGCAGCTGTCACATAGCTTGAAATCCCTGTCAGCCTGGTTTTCTCTAGTCTGCCTACATGGCTGCTAAGTAAATCGGTGTTACAGAAATTGTGAGACACACCCCAAAGCTACAGAACCTGAAAAGGGGTGCTTCCCATCTACACCTCCTGCTCTTTACAGCAGTAAGAGAGCAAAGTCACTGACTCTTAGATAATTAGCCATGTTAGATACATAACCATATGGCATTCAAAGGAGGCAGGACTAGCCTTTCTGTAATATCCTCCATTGCTAAAGTTGATCTGCTCAGATTTCTTCTGCTCATTCCAAAATCCTAACGTTTTGGACTCTCCAGTGTCAGTATCAAAGGTGTCCCTTCTTATCAACAACTGTCAAAAAAAAATCTGGTCTGTCTTAGGAGAGATCACTTTTCATTCTATCGGCTCATTATTTTATTCAGAATACACTCGGCAGTACAACTTCAACCAACTGAACAAGCTTCATGCCTACAGGACACAGGACTTTTCACAGCCGTTTTGGAGGAGTGAGTCCTACAGAGACACATACACACACAGCTCCATAAACGATTGCATGGAAGGTTGGATAAACTGTTCATCCAGCACCACCCTGCCCATTCCCATCCTCATCTCCACAACTTGTAGCCTGCAGTGAGCATATCTGCATGCTAGAGAGATGCAAGTAACTTTCAATAAACTTAACAGTAATCATTGGTTTTAGCTGTTTGAGTCTGCTTGAATCACTTTCTAGTGATTAATCTTGTGAATTTTTAGTTTTCTACTGCATCTAATCTCACTTTATATCACACTAGATAGGTACTAAGAGTTACACAGCTAAGTATATTATTGATGTGACAGTATTTATGCAGTAAGTTACCCAGTCAGCTCTTCTAGGGAAGACGCCATGTTTGTGGACACTGTACACTGCTGGGTCTCTTGTTTCAACTTCACAGCAAAACAATATTGAAGATACGTGAGATGTACTCACAGGCGCTGGCTCTGAATCATTTCTTTCTTGCATCTTCTATTTCTGCAATGCAGACATTTAAACATGGACCAGAACTTTATTCAAGTGCTCATGGCCAACAACACAAATTGACATATTCAGACTCAGATACCTTTAAATGTCTTCAGGAGGCCCAGACCAGTGTCAGACCTTGAAATTACACTTCTCATGAAAACCTGAAATGCTGTGCATCTATTATTCAACTCATAGAAAGGCAGGGAAAGTATTATGGAAGCTTTTATTTATCGAGTAGTCACAGCAAGAAAAAACACACTCTAGTGTACCATTACTGATGATGAAAGCCCTTGATTAAATCAATGAACACATTAAGAGTTACTGTATCTTACCCTCCCCAAGACATCTTCCTCATTATCTCTCTCAAATAGGAATGATTTTGATCTAAATGCAGCTTAAGTTTGACTTAAACTAAATTAAGAGATCTAGAAAAGGATAAGCATGTTATAATAGGATCATGCATTAATTGTACATCAGGTTTGTTTGCGGCTGAGCCCTCTGCTCATTTTGTTTTAATAAAAGCAAATGGATTGAGCAGAACCTTCTGATGAGGGACACAGCAGCATCAGCTCTCTCCCAAGCCAGCACTGCACCGCAGCTAAAGCTGCTCAGGCTGAGGCTCTCAGGGGTTAGTGGTGCAGCTACGTGTTCCTGCATCTGCCAGTTCAATAATAAAATGTCTGAGTCTTGGGCTTTGGGTTTTTGAGACGGTATTTTGTTGTGGGGTTTTTTTTTTTCCAAATCTTCATAAATCCTCAAAAATCTTTAAATAGGGTTAAGTGGGAAATCAAGCAGTTACTAGAGATAAGTCTTATCTTGCTTGTATAATCCCAGTTTAGGTTAGGGAAAAAAAAGCTGCTGGTGAATTTCTTTTTCCTGAGCATCTGTCACAACAGACTTGCAGGGTTTTATGCCTCGCTAACCAAATTCCAGGTAAAGTTCCATGCCTTGCTTTTTCCTTTATTTAATGAGTTCTAGGGTTTGTTGATTATTGTTTTTAAACTATGTATTTACATAATAAGTAGTGGATGTAGGAATATTCATTTGAATTAGGTCATGTGGTCTGAGCAATACCAGTCAGCCAAAAAAATAACTTCCCACACAAAGCCTCACGCACAGCAATGGAAACGCTCTACATGTACCTTTTGGGTTACATTTCGTGACATTTTGGGTAAATATTGTAACATCTCATAAACAAATACAAAGTCTCCATCAGAAATGTGGTTATACTAAAATTCGTTTATCCTCAGCCTATGACTACACACTTGAGTCAAGTGTTGACCAATACTTTCAGATAGTTCTGTTTTATGCTATTTTAAGGCCTGATCTTTTATGCAAATTGCTGTTAATTATATGATAGGCCAATGCAATTAGAGTAATTCAACTGGAATTGCACCACAATTTCACAGAAGGGAATCAGGCTGTTTACTGTTAATGAGGTACTGTATACAAAAATAACAAAACCTGGGAGATATCCTCCTGTATTTTTAAAATGCTTTTCTAAAGCATAACTTTTGTTTATTAATTTATTTATTCTTTAAATATCAGGTAACGTTATGTGCTGTAATGGATACAGATTTGAATAAATCAGTTCAAGCCAAATACTGTGGGATTCTTTTTTCTACTCATTTCCTTAAGCAATCCTGTGGGTCTCAATAGTTTCTGTGAACCAAGCCAAGAACAAAAAAAAAAAAAAAAAAAAAAAAAAAAAAACCAAAAAGAAAACCCCAAAAAAACCAACACATACACACCCTTCCCAAAACAAAAATGAAGAAGAAAAAGCTCAGTAGTAAACTTAAGAGGTATAACCTCTGCACCATCTAGTGCTAACTGTAACAAGCAGTATTAATACCATAACAAGAATACCCTCGATTATGTTAATTCTATTTAATATGTGACGCATCGATAAGGCACACAGCCTTCCAAAATGTCTCTTTGAGCACAGCAGATTAAAACTTACTGTTTTCTAAGGCGATAACAAATAATGTTTTCCCCTTTACTTCCAAAAAAGTTTATCTTCAACAGAAATAAAACTATTAGTGAAGCAACTGAATGAAACAAATGAGGTAGTGTTTGTTTAAATTGATTTCCTTAGATGATCTAATGGAAAGCAAGAAACATTTTTGAAAGCAATGGAAACAAGATGTTACTTTTGACAGATTTGCCCCCCATTATCAGATTGCAACAGGAACTCAAAGAATGAATTTTCTAGTTTAATGAAATATTATCTATTTTGGTGGGTGAATTGTCAGTTTCCTCAAACACAAATGAACATGCAGCCTCTCTCTGGAAGAAGAATCATAGACCTAGAACTTGATTCCAGTATAAGAATAATATTTCTACATTTCCATCTCAGGAGAGATCCTCATACTGGGAAACTAGAGATCAGGGTTTTTTCTGAAGGAAATATATTTAAAAACCTAGAAAATATTAAAACTTTGAACTTTAATCATAACCATAACTCGTAGCCTTCAGAACCAATTCTTTGTTTTCTTTATCCAGGAAATCCACGTTTTAAAATACAAGATGCTTCCAGCTTTGAGTCACTGTATGTCATTCACTGTTTCCAGCATGCACCTCCGTGGCATTTACATTACTTTGGGATTTTCTAATTACGTATTTTTCAGATTATTACTCATGAAGAACATGAGAGCAAAAAGCAGCAAGTCCAGCTCCTCTGTTTCCACACACAAGAGGCCCAGGATCATCAACAGCAATGCTCTATTCAGATATGCTGCGTCTAGATTGGGAAGGGTCCCTTTTCATTTCATGGGAACATTCCACCCTCCTCTCTGTGTTGAAGCCACAAATATCAATTGGCAAGATTAATGAAAAGGAAGGCAATAAGTATTTACGAATTAGTGGAACAATCAAGGGAAGCAACGGAGGCCTCCCTCAATGGGCTTCACATCAAGTCTGGATTCCATTTAACCAGGTATGAGCCCTTAGACACAAAATATAAATACCAAGTGAAGGTTAATTGTCTGTGAAGGACAGGACTCCCAAAATATCGACCCTTGCCTTGCACTTTATTAATTTCATTTCATGTATCACAGTATCCAGCCTTCAGGTGAAAGCAATACTCTGCTACTATTCCTCTGGGTGGTTTTCAAATTTATTACACAGAAGGCTCATATATGAAGGTACTCCAGTATCTCTGAATTTCTTTCAGTCATTAACGTAAGGGAGATGAGCCACAGTAATGTCGTTAACCTGCAAACCAGAACACAAGGCAAGAGGAGTATGGATGTAGTGTTTAACCCTAACTAGAAAAATGGACCCCAGCTATAGAAGTTTTGCCCCAAATGAGAATGTAGACTCCAGGATTCAGAACTCCTCCTCCACTTCCTGAACTTGAGCTGAGTCCCCTCTCAGTTTCTCATGCATTGCTTCATTTTCCCAGAATAAAAAAGGCACAAAAAATCTGAGGTTTTTTTCAGCTTTTAAGTCTGAGTTCTGCAAAAATATCCAAAATGTTAACAGATAATCAAACTACAGGTGTCAATAAAAATGGAAGGAGAGGACAAAAGTTAGATTTGTAATTAATACAGTATTAGTAACATTATTTCAAATGGTAGGTAATGACAATATACAATGCTGAGTAAATACGTTTGCTTTCTTTGTAACCCAGTCTCCTGTCTTCTGAAATGGTTGCTTAAGGAAAAAAAATTATGTTCCCTTGGACTCGGAGAAGACAGCATTGAAATATCAGGCTTAAGAGCCAATAAAGGAACACAGCCTAGTCCATAAAAATGTAGTGAAAATGTTTAATTGATTTATAACTATGACTTTCTAAAAAACTCTGAATTTAATTTGCAACTCAAAACAGAAGCATTCCTGTAGCACATAAGGAAAAAGCAGCAGCAATAGGACTTGATACCACAAGAGGACAAGTGGCCTTTGCTTATTTTATGCAGTCAAATATCTTCAGTCACAATGTGGAGCAAAGAACAAGATTATTTTTTTTTAATTAGTCAGTCAGTCTTTAAGCATAAAAAACACTTCAAAAATACTTTCCTTTTAACTTTACAAGATCTACCTAAATGACTTGTAAATGTAAGCCACAATTTTGTGATGCCAGTAAGTTCTTAACAACTCTTTCATTCTTCTTCATTCATTTTTAGATAATTATAATAAGAACAAAAAAAAATGACCTAGTAACATTTATAGCTGAAAGTCTGGAAAGAAGGAGGAATCTTAAATTGCTTTAGAGAGGGGTCATATTAAAAACAAACACATGATCCTCATAAAAACATGCCATGTATTTTTCCACTGTATTTAAGGAGAGCACCAACCAGCACAGACCCACATAAAATAATTTAATTTGAGGCAAGCTCAGACAAGTTTTGCATATCTACAGTGTGATGAAAAGATCTTTCTGGTCTTAGATGATAGAACTGATACATCAGAGTAAACCTAGCCGCATTTATTTGATGACGGACCCTGCTAATTAGGATCATATTAGACCACCAGTTGGCCAACACATCAGTTACAACTCTCATCTCAGTTTATTAACACCACATTTTAATACAGAATCAAGTGAGCTTTTAGTGAGAGCCAAACACATCCCTTGTGTGTACACATCCCTTCTGAGGAGCGCTCTCTCCCTGTGCTGGCAACAATTCTTCTCTCTCACCTTTAGATAAATACTTCTCGAAGCATTTTGAGAGTTGCAGGCATCATCAGCATCAGTCCCAACCCAGCAAAGCACCTAAGGATGATATCAATAAACTTACCTTACAGATTGCATTCACGCACCTTCACATTTTAAGGAAGGTTCCAGAAGGAGGGACTGCTGTCCAGGGTGGCTGCAGACCTTATGTCGAGATGTAGCCCTCAGATAGTAGCAAGTCCCAAGCAATTTCTCTAAGTTATTAATTTCTTGATACTATAAACGAAAACTAATTTGGTACTTTCCAGATGCAAACTCCCTGCTTCACCTCTATGCAAGTGTTTCTTAAATGCCTCAAAAACATTTTGTAGTGGAAGAGGCAAAACCAAAACAATGCATGAAATGGGAATATCCAACTCCATTGTCCCACCAACTAAATTCTCCTCTGATACAATTTACATAGATTAGACAAGCACGGTATGAGAAACACACATGAATAAGAAGTCTTTAATCATGCCAAAAGGCCTGCAAAAGAGAAGGGAAAAGAGAACAAGAGACCTTGACAGTGCTAACCTCTGAACAACCTGCCAGAGTGCGCACTGCATGCCGGGAGGACCATTAGCAGAACTAGCCATGCGTTACCTGCCGGATACCAGACATTTAAAAGCCAGGCACACCCTGGAGGTGATGCCATTGCTAGCAACAATACCTGTGATACATACACTGGACAAAGGAACTTCTTGTGGATTCTATATGAGCTCAAGAAGTAGGGCGATTTATCTCTTGAGATACCCCACTGAAATTACAAACTGTAGAGGAGCATCACCAAAACGACTCTAAAATTCAAAAGGGAAATTCAAAAGCTCCTAAGGCATTCAAACACATAATTCCTATTGTGTTAGGGGTCAAAAGGAGGAGTCACGTGTACCTGGTACCACTGGGAACCTGAATCACTGCTAATACCCAAGCTTATAAAATTTATATTCAATGTGTACACCAGAAGGGAGTATTGTCAATGTTTGGGTACATTTCCTCCTCTGTTTGACAGAAGATCACAGTCAGAGGTTGTTGTTTTTCACTGAAAAATACAAGAAAATACCCATCCTTCTGATTCATCATGGCCCAATGCACTGCACTCAACTGCTGTTTTGTTTTCATAATTGGATAATCTTTACTCCACATTGAAATAGGATTGTTTTAACAAAAATTATTTCCTTGTGCATCAGCTCAGTGACTAGACTGATCTATAATATTGTCATACCCTCACAAGGTAAGGCAAATGGAAAGCGAACTTATCATGGCACACCTGATGCTTTTGCTATCCAAATATGTAAAACCTACACAAGTGAATTTCAATTTATTGGATTCAATCCAGAAATCCACAGGCAGGCTAACTTCCCATTGATTTCCGCCGTGAGGACCTACAGCTTTAGATAGGACTGCTCTTCTTGATTAGTCAGACAGATTTAAAAGACTTTAATTACCTTAGATTAATCAAACACTGGGGTCTGGCTGAAGGCTAATAAATCCTAATTAAAAAAGATTATCTCCAAATATCTATTAAAGACAAATCTAAGTTATCTTTTGGCCGCAGAAGCTAATTTGTCAGTAAAAGCAGTTTTAAATAATGAGATCAGAAATTATTTGTAGGCATCATTTTTAAAGAAAATCTTCTTAGCAAGTTAACTCTTTCACCTTCAATATCAAGTGGACTAAAAATAAAATATCATTCACCAGGTACATGGTCTAACACTATCTAAATAACACTTGAAGGTTACAAAGAAATTAACTCAATTCAGAAATGTTTCCAGGCTCTCAAGCCTGTCACCAGATTCAGTAAGACTAGATTAACAAATGTTTATGTATCTTTTTAAAAACTCTACTCAAAATATTTAAGAACTCGGAACAGATGAAAAACCTCAAGGTGTAGGTTTGTGTGTATATATACATACCCACAGAAATATAAAAATACATTAAAATACATATACATATATGTATATGACTGGAATATGCATTTTTATATATATGTAAGTAAATATATATATTCTAGTCACAGTATTAGACAGTGTTCGATTTTTAGCTTAGCACAATATGTTTGTTCCCTTATGTTTTCAGTGCTACCAATTGAACTGCAGAGCCTCCTTCCATCTAGAAAAGGATGAGCCTCCTCTCTTGAAAACAGAAACATCTGTTTTCTCAAGACATCTGCTAAAGAAGCGAGGAGAGCAGGATGTAAACTGCTTAGTCAAACAGTTTAAAGATAATGAAGAAATAATTAATTACAAGGAAAAAACTATAAGATTAAGATCTGCATGTAATTAGCTGTACTCAAAATGCCAAAACACTATGCTCAAAAAAACATAATTAATGAGTTCTTGAGAGCTCCTGATGATTCTCACTAACACAGCGATAAAGGGTGCTGCAATCTGCTCCAAATGTTTACTGGGCAGGACCTGTGGAGCTGGGCTCCCTGCTTACAGCCAGGCATACACTGGAACAGTATGTTTTCATGCTGTGCCCAAGTCCCATTAGACTTGGCAGAACCATAACCTATGGATTACGAGGCTTGCGCTCAGCCAAAGACAGCTTTACCAGCACAGCTTGACTCGGTCCAAGTGCAACAGCATGAAAATATATTATGTTTTGGGGCACTTGCGGAGATTTCATTGATGAAGAATACATTGGATCTGATCCTTCATAAACTAGTAATTTATTACAGGCCTATGGAAGTCAAAGAAACATGCAGTTTACATTTATTTTACAAGCAAGGGGAGAGATTATGTCCAGTTACTGTTCTTCCAGTGCTAGGTGTTTTTAAACACACATGAACCAAAACTGAAAAATAAAATTATTAATTAAAAATATAAACATGCTTTTCTGACAGATTTAATGGTAATCAAACTATTTCTATTAGGTCACTTCATACTGTTATCCATGACAGATCCAAAAGTTTCTTTTAACCTACTGGTTTTAAAAATTGTCACTTCTTCCCACCTTCATATCTTCTAACCTCACAAATAAAAGGCCTTTACTGTCTTATTACCTTTTGTCTTCCAGCAGGAGAGCAAGTGACCTGCAACACTCCTACTAGGAGTGGGAAACTACAGGATGGCCCAGTCGTTTTGGTGGTGGAACCAAATGCCAGTGCCAAGGCATCTCCGTAGGCTGAGGGCAGAAATGAGCAGTGTCACAGTCCCACCACACACATCAGGATGGGGCAGGTCTGAACTGCCAGCTTCCACCATTTTTAAACTGCCTGACTAGGAACCCAAAACCACAACTCCACCCTGAGGCCAGATACTTCCTCCTAAAGGCAGAGCTATTCCCTCCCCGGCATCACTGACTTTTTGCATACATGCCATAGGATGATAGGGGGAAGGAGAAGAAAAAAAAGAAGAAGAAAAAAAAAAAAAAAAAGACAGCAGGGACTACTATTTCCCCACTTCACATGAGAAACCTTGCCAAGGCCAGCGCTATACACAGCAGTTGGTGATCTGGGCAAGCAAAAGGGAACTCAGTAGCTTCTTCCCACTCCTCTTTTATTTTTTTTTTCCTACTGCAACATATTCTACCACCCTGAGGCAAGGCTAGGAAGATGCATTCTCTAGGCATCTGCTTTGGCAGGTCAAAAGAAATCAGCCTGTAGGCAGCACTAGCCTTATGGCCTGCCAATTGCACCACTCAGATACAGCTATTCTCCTACTGCAAACTCAGAGGACGTTGCCAGGTGAGGTCATAAAATCCTTCAGTTCCCCTTCTAAGTGTGTTTTTCCATTAAAGATAGTCACAAATTTTAGAAACTTTTTTTTCCAATGGAAAAATGCTGATTTTTAGAAACAAATTTCTACAAGAACTGACACTGTCAAAAATCTTGCAATGAAAACCAGATACAGAAGACTAGCCAGCCCACCCACAGGCAAGCTCCCGAGGGGGCAGTCATCTTGGCAGGCATCCTGCACTCAGATTTGCAAAGCAAAATTAGTTGGAAACATGAAAATTTCCACAGTATAGATGTTCCAGTTCCCACACAGCTTCCATGTTAATTGGCTGGTTTTTAAAAAACCAAGTACCTAAGATGTAGGCTCATCCTCTCAGGAAATGAATCAAAACCAACAGTCAATAGCAGTCTTCACTTATCAGGACATATTCTGTCATTAGCTAAATTAAATGCAGGAGGAAAGACTCTACCAACACAATCAAAAAGAAGGGAGTAGTAGAGAAGCACTGACTGTTGAAGGGAGGAAAAAAGCTTGTATCCACTCTTAAGGAGTGGAAAAGCTACACGTAGTTTATGTGGTTCCCCTTTTGAGCTCAAGCCTGAAGGAAAAAAAAGACTCAATAATGCAAAATTTAAACTTTACACAACCAGCTTACCTACCTCAAATCAAATTAAAATTGATGGAATTGTCACCTAACATTGGCATAAACCCTCTAGGTATTAATTGGTTTTCCTGCAATTTTTATATAGCCACTTAGAACACAATTGTTAAAACAATATCCCTTCAGCCAGCGGTGAAAACAAACACAACCTAGATGAAAAGGTCAAAGATTATTGCTATATACAAACAAACAACAGCAGGCCATAACCCCCCTTATTTTTAAATTAAAAGCTGAAATTTTAATATAATCAGAACTTCATGACAGAATTCAGGGGGGTTTTATGCCTAAAAAAACACAGGATAAGGATACTTCCGAACTGTAATTAAGCAAGTCTACTGCTGTTAACTCAAACTAGTTTTTGAAAATTGAGTTATTTTATACGTTTTTCCCCCGAAAATCTGTTCCGTGAAAGAATAAAACTGAGAATACTGCTCTCTACATTTCACTTTCTGCACTGGCAGCTAACGTACACATCACATCCATATGTACATACACACGTTCTGACATACATATGTGCTTATCTCTCCAGTCAGCTGCAGAAGTGTTCATCTTGGCTAAGCAAGCCCTCTCCAGAGATCCGAGCAGTGCTCTCCTGTCTGAATAGAGGAGATCCAAAACTAAGACCATGCTGGTTTTAGGCAGAAAGTCATTAGGTACTATGACTAGCCATGTTGAATACATTAATTTCAACCACCCCAGGACTTCCAGCTGAAAGCTTTCAACAGGGATCCAGCCAAGAGGAAGGAGAGAAGGTTGTTCCTCCGCAGGAAGCTGGCTAGACCAGCAAGGGAAGCAGGGCAGGATGCCTCAGGAAGGCAGTTCCTTGAGGGGTACACAATAATGGGACCTGCTCATTTTTGATTCAAAGGTTAGTGATGTTTTTTGTTCTAATTGGACTGTTTTGTTTTCCTTCTGTTTATTCAGACCATACACACCCCGTGGCATGAAAGTCAAGACCCGGCTGCAAATGGATTTTAGAATTTCTATCCCTCCTGCAGTATAGCCACAGAAGTGTGCCCTCTAAAAAATATCACTACCTTCAAGACCCAGGTGGAACCAGAGACCTACTTAGACCTACATGGGATAGAAAATCAACAGTTTTCACAAACAGCAACAAAGGCAGACAAATGAGTACAATTCTTTCATTTCTACACAATTTCATGTCAACAGAACAAAATACTCTCATTCTACAGATGTCACAGTACTCTGCATCTGATGTAACTTAAAAACAAGTTGGTACTTGACGGGTTCTAATTATACACAGCTACTTAGAAGCCACCACATTCCACAATGTGCTAGATGGCTCAGGTCTATCTTGCTTATCTCCAATGTCTCTACATTTTCAGGTAGAAAACATGAGTGGAACATGAAGTGAATATCAATCTTTTTTACCGTATATTAAGCAAACACCAAAGGTGCTTTTGCCACTATAGTAAGAGCTCAAGTGATTTTATCTTTTTTGTTGTTGGTTAATTGGTGGTGGTGGTGGGGGGGTGTTTAATAAAGAAATAGCTCTTTCCTCTTTCTTACGCAGTCACCCTTTGAAAGTCAAGCCTGGCATGTTTAGATCCTTCTACGCTTCCACACCCATTAGTAAATATTTTTCATTTTGCAACTTCTGTTATGTGCTGACAGGGATTAGGTTCCAGAACAGGAACTTAATGAACTCGTTACAAAGCCGGAATAAAACTTTGATTATATGTGAATACAGGGACAAAGAGAAAGAGTAAGGATGGCCAAGAAAAAGGGTTGACTAGCATCTGATTGAAGCAAGTGTCTTGGCTATAGCCAGAGTAATAAACAGCCGTACTGCAAGTTACACATTACAGAACTTCTTGTTCCCCCATGCCTGCGCTCACCCTTGCCAGAATCATTTTACTCCTCTAGCCTCCAAAACCACCCCAAACCAAAGTACTCTGCATAGTCATAGCACCTCTGGATAATAGCCCTAATTGCTGCCTCTGATTTGGCATCCAAATAAGAACTTGATTTGTCTATATATACAAAACCAGAACTATTTGTTTCAAATGCTGCTACATGCTAGAGAAAGTTACACAAAGAAAAAACCCATTATGTCAGCACTGTCACTTTCTGAAGCCATATGATAGTATGTTGCTGTCTTCTTCAAAGTAGTGAAATATTTTTTCCGCCATCAAGTGAGTGTTATTTGATGAAAGAAAAGCTTTACTAGCTAACGGATAATGAAGCGTTTTCAGCTATGCCTCTCATCTACAGCCAAATGGAGGACAAGCAAAAGCAAATAGCTTCTTCAGTTAAAAAAAAAAATTAATTTATTTTCATGTGTTCCACTTCTATTATAATCCCTGATATTTTTCATTCTCGTGTTTATGTGAGCAGATACAATATTATAACTTTCTAACTTATCTGCCCTTTTAAAAAAAAGAAATCATTCCAGAAAAAGAAGTATTAATTTCATTTAAAATTATTCCAAAAACCACCTTCATTTTTAGGCACTCTAACAAAAGAACACATCAGTCCCTCTGTACCACAACAGCTTTCAAGTAACAACATCAAGGCTTTGGTGAAATAGCTTGACAATTCTAATACCGCTGCTTTTGATGAAAGTCAACATGAAGTTCGGTACTAAATGCAAGACGGGAAGATTGAGAAAACAGGATGAACCTTTGAGACAATACCTACTTTTCCACCACTTCAAAGCTGAAGTATATTGACCAGGTGGGCGGGAGTTTCCTTTTCCAAGGCCCATGCCATAAAAGATCAGTCAGGAAGGACACTGATCTTCAGTAACAGACCATCAGCTTCAGTATCAGAAAAGTTATGACTTACAGGCTAGTAAGTCTGACTTGATACTGTATTTATGGAAACTGTAATAAAGAATAAAAATATTTTAATAACTGTGATATATTGTGGAATACGTAAGATAACTTGTAGAGGTTTTTCAAGGATACATGAGGATGTGTGCAGGGGTCATAAGAGTAGATACAATTTTCAGTTTCCAGGAAATGCTGGGGATTGGGGTTTTTCTTTTTTGTTTGTTTGGGGTTTTTTAACAAACCTTACACAAAAGGCAATGGAATAAGAGAGAATGCACTCTCCCAGACCAATATCTGAGAAAACATTAAGGACAAACAATAGGTAAAAATGCTCAGATTTCTTAACAAGTCGACATAAACTGCAGGACTTCTTCGTGAAAGTAATTGGGGCTTTCACTATTCATTATGGTATCAACAAGGTTTGCACATTACAGATAAGCATATTAACAAAATAAACAAATATTTTCCAGAATTAAAGCTAGCCAAGAAAAGTGACAGGAAAAAGCTTACAAACCTGAGTTACATGGCAGAGAAATGCCAATTAATGTACATGAATAAAAAAATAACATAAACTGTGTGCCCCTAATAACGAGCTCTGAATTAGTCATTCCTAATCAAGAAGTAGAACTTGGTGTCACTTTGGCTACCTTGCCTAGTACAAAATGCTTAGAAAACTGTGGTCTCATGAATCAGAGGTAGGAAATGGCTTCCCTATCAGAGGAGAGGTTATAAAAGATAAGGATTCATCAGTAGGGCATACAGAGAGGTCTTTGCTGGATCATGACAGAAATCTGTAAAAATGGTGTACAGGAAGTCATAGGGTGCAATTATTCACTTTCTCCTAATAAAATGAGAATTAAGGTGCACTTCATGCAATTATCACATACCTGGTTTAAAACAAACAAAAGAAAGCACTTTTCAGAGAACATAAACTGCGGAACTCACCGCCACAGGATGGTGGAAAAGCCAAATACATACAATTCAAAAAGGAGACAAGAAATTCAGAGAACTGGTCTGTTGGTTGTTATGAAGTACAATGAACCAGATGGGATCCCTAACTCAGTAAGTCTTTAAACAGAAAATTGTTGGGAACCAGGCAGGTGGGCACAGGATATTTTTTTTTTTTCTCCTTAAGTGCACAGAAATGCCAGTCAGGAACAGCACAGCACAGTAGATGGGTGAACTCTTGGTCTGACCCACCACCACCAGTCCCATGCAGAGAACCATAACTGAATTAGCTGAGCCAAGAGAACTGTGGTCTGTTTCCACCACTGTCATAGATGATAGGCACCACCTTGGCCATATTACTTCGTGTCACAATGTCCACGTCAGCTGACTTCTATACAAATGTGCAACTTGCTTTGAATTTTACTGATGAAAAGGGCTGTAGAGACAAAATAGAGCAGGGTAGAAACGCAGTCTTCATTTACACACTACTTCCCTTTATAGCTGATAGCCTGAGTCCATCTTAATTTTCCAGAATCCAGATTTTGATCCTAGGCTATTAATGGTTATGTAGGGGCATTACAGTAAACGGGAATAGATGTAATATGCAGGGAAGCAGAGGAGCAATTGCTAGACATATGAAAGTAGGACTGGCTCTTAGGACTCTGTCTTACGAGATTTAGTTCAGGGCAACACTACTAGCTCAGCATTAAAGCTACTAGACACAAGAGAAAAATCAATTTATAATTGACTATAGACATCCAAGAAGAGGTTACAGTCACAGCACTTTGACAGCAAAAATTTAAAACACACTGTGTCTTTAACTCTGCTACACTTCTGTGGGACTGTTTTAAACCGTTGAACTTGGCCAATTATCTCCCCTTAGTCTTGGTGAAATAACGTATAAGGAAAACCAAAAAACATGTATCAGTCAATTTATTTCAGGAATTTGATTCTTTAACTTTTTCTTTTTTTCAATACTGAAACATGACTAAAATAAAGGTCTGAGGGTTATTCTCACCCAGCTTCTTTTTTTCATTCAGTGTTAAAAAAAAAAAAAATTCATTGTGAAAGGGTTTTTATCATAATATGGTTGTTCACTTCATGCTAAAAATACAATTGTATAGAAACCAGGGTCATAGCATATCAATTATAAAATTTATTTTATTTTTACAATGATTTATAATAATAGCATATAAAAGTATTACTATTTTGACATAACCAAAACACCTACCATGTTTGATATCAACTTTTTTTCAACCAAACACAGCAATATGGCTAAGGCTCACAGTTCAAAAGCATGAGCAATAAAGAAGGAAGAGAACACTTAAGGAAGCAACGAAGCCAGGCCTGTCTCAGCAAACACAGGGTAGGTGGTTGCTTCTACTATGAGACTGCTCAGACGGAACAGTTCTTTCTGCCTGCCACTAAGAGGAATTTCCCCTGAATTTCACCAATATTGCCATTTAAAATGGCATTCCAAAAACCATCCACAACACTGGAATTACTATATAGCCTTCAATTACTTTCTGCTGCAACAAATTATTTATTCTTATACAGTATTTCAGGACATTCTTTTCCTTTACTGTTTGGTTGGGTTTTTTCCAGTACTGGTGCCCTACCCTGTTGTTAATTGTTTACTTTCCCCCTCCTCCTCCATGGAATTTTGTTTAGCCAAGAGCATCTTATTTTTCATGGAAGTCCTAGTGGGAGGTAGGAATAGCAGAGCCACAACAATTAATGATAAACAGACGCTATTTACAGATTAGTCTGAGTATCCCACTGACAGAAGAAAACACAGATCATTTTAAACCTTTCTAAAATCTGGAACTATCTTTCCAACTCCTCCATGTTCCCTCTGCTAGCATTTGTGGGGGTGGGGGGGTGGTTGGTGGTTGGTTTGGAGCTGTTTTGCTTTGTTGTTTTGTTTTTTGGGGGGGGTAAGTTTCTTTTGGTACACAGGAAATTTGAAATGCTATGCCTTGTTTCTATATTCCCTCACATTCACAAAACACTCTTTTTGCTATAAACATCTGAGGAATTTAAGTTAAGGCTCTTCATTCCTCTCATGTCATAAAAGGACTGATACCCCTTTAAATTCAAAAGCACAGCAGAGATGAGAAAACCTCATGCATTCTCAGTTCTTTTAAAAATTAATCTGTGCTTTGGGAGAATCTTTAACTTGCTGCCTATGTTAGATGAAAAAAACTTTCAAAAATGCTAGCACTACTTAAAATTAAGAGCAGGTAATATTAAAAAATAAAATTGTGTTTATTTGTATAATTAAGTTCCAATCTTTAACTAAGGGAACGGATCTTGTGGGACAATGTTTGTGTTCAGGATTTTGGTATTAGTGTGAACAGAGACTAATGAAGTAAAAAAAAAAGATGTAGACAAGTGAACTGTGCCTCAGTAAAGGCAAAACATAAAAGGCAGAGAAAAACATGATCAAATCATGACACATGCAGATCATTTAAGTAACACAGAGGTGATATTAGAGGGTCTTCCCAAGACAGACAATTGAAACAAAGCAGAAACAACAAACCACCTACCGATTTTTTACCTAGTCCTAAAATTAAAGGGATTCTGTGCAAATAGAGATGCTCACAGCCTACAGTGAAATCCAGTCCAAATTAAAAAAAAATAAAAATAAAAGACATTTCAGAAACGTAAGATATAAGATTATTACTTTCTTAGGTCACACAGTAACCTCCTCAGAAGCTCAGAGTTGCCGATAACCCCACCACTCTGGCGGCTTGTTTGTAGGGATGCAAAGGTTTTCATTCCATACCCTCTCCCACTTGTTTTGGAAAGCACTAAGTTACAACATATTGGTAATAGCTTTGAGCATCTGTTCTGGCAGCAGTGGGCAAAGGACATGATCTATGGGTACTGTCACAGAGCACACCCCAGTGACTTCTCCGGGCTTAGGACAGGCTTACTGTCACCCAGCTAAGTAATCTCTGCAATAAGCAATGGCAGTATCATCTATACAAGCTAATTCAATGCAAAGTTTCATTTTGAAACTATGGGGTTTTTCACTTTAACTCATACCACACTGCCAAAGTTCTGTGGTTAATTCACTGTCTGGTACAATTCCCATTGTAGAGTCAAGGTGAACATGTGTCTGTGCTTTAGGCTGAAAAATTCCCTACTTTTCACTCTCGCAAGCATGTGTTGCTTTCTGTAGTTATATCAGCCAAAGAAATACACTGATATGAAGGTGTATGTTGGCCCCACAGAAACAGGTAAAAATGCAAGTCTAATCTGTTTCTCATTTATCATGGAATAACTTATTTGAAAATAGGGTAAACAGGAAACTGAGACAAAAATTCAACTTTTTTCTAATCTACTAGTGCTGTACCAACAGTAGCAAGAAGTCACCCCCAAACGATATAAATGAAAGAAAGCAAGCAGGATCTGACTCTTCTCTACACCTATGCAGCACAGTGAATTAATAGAAAAGGGACAAAATAAATAAAAAAAAAAAGAAAAGAAAACCCAAAATAGCAGCATTTTACACTCCTTTGAATGACACAGTGAAAGGCAAGGAGGAGCAAGGCCCACAGAGAAAATGCGGTTTGCCTAAGGTCACACATCAAGTCAGCAGCAGAGGTGAGATGAGTTCTCTGCCCCTGCCCCTTCACAAACTGCCAGACCATGCTCTCTTGTGGCCTCTCCCCTCCAGGACCTTCCCTGTGAAGCCTTCCCCCTGCACAAACAAAAAGGCAAGAAATAAAGATATGTGCTGTAAGAAACAGATGGAGATATTTTTGGGATCATTAGCCCAGTACCTGGAGCCTTGTTTACACTGTAAGTTTTCACTCTTCAATCAAAGGAAATAAAACAAGTATTTTTGTCTTTAGCAAATACCTAATAACTTCCTGGGACATACATCATATGGCACATGAACTGAGAAAAGCTTTTGATCATTATCTTGGGAGCTACAAAGCACAAAGTAGTGTAAAGTTTATGCTCATGAGATTTGTTTCCTGACACAACAGCTACAAGAATTCAGCATCTATTTGCTGGGAAAATCAGGAAAGGTGGAAAGTGCATAAGCATATGATTCCTGTAACATTTATTACATGCATATATAGTGTCTATTTTTCGTTTACCAGACAGTACAACGTAAAGAGAAAATTCATTTTCTGAATGTCCCACGGTGAAAAGGTATTATACCTAGAATGCAAAGGCTTCAGTTAATCTAGGATAAAAGATCAAGTTAACAGGCATAAGAGCCACTCTACGAGCTAGATACAAACCTTCCTAATTCGGTCATTTGTGCTCTTAAACTGTTTAAAGATACAGACAGAAACTTGCACGAAGTGCCTGGTCCCAGTTCATTCTTGCCTCTCCTGTGCCATCTACTGCTTCCGAGTTGTTACTGACGCTGTAACCCTCGGTTCAAGGTTCCGCTGACCATCTCTCCCCTGCTCGTTTAAAGCTGGACAAAAGAAGATAAGCTTTCCAATTTGAACTTCAGTGAGTTAAGGACTAAAAACGAAGAAAAAGATACAGATAAATAGATTTATTAACGAAAAAAAAAAAAAAAAAGGTTTACACCCCAGCGTGGGAATACAGCATGCGCTTGCGGAAACACCACGTTAAAAAGAACGCCACGGTCTTCAAGTAGTCCATGTGCAATTGTAATGCAAGTAGCACACAAATTCCTGTCAAAGCATCTGGGTAGGGAAAGAGACACAGGGGGAGTCAAACAGAATAATCTTTTCATATGTAGTTCTTCATTCCTGCCCACTTTGTGGTTTGGCCCATGTACAGTACCTTGTCAGAAGAGCCACTAATAGCAGCGGTTGCAACAGCTACTACATACTTTTTTCGCCTCAGCTTAAACCTTTGTCCTGCTGTGGACTACTTATTTGTCGAGCTGAAAGCATGCACTATCTCTACAGTATATAGCCAGATAGCACTCCCTTCCATCAAGTTAAAAGTTGCTTAAGGCTTCATATTGCAGAAACCGACTGCTGATTTTGTGGTTGAAAGTGCTGACCCCGAAAAATGGACCTACAGTTGTGTCCTACATGTTAGACTTCCTGGCAAATAGAGCTACTCTTTCTGGAAGGTCCAGTATTGTTCAAGTACGCCACAAAGCCGTTTGTCTTCATAGTGATGACAGAGGAGGAGAAGGTCTTTCAAAAACTATAAAAAAGTGGAGGAAATACTTGGTAAGTTAACTGCCTCTTGACTAAAACTCAGAAACCTTTTAATGTTCACAAGCTATCGGTAAGTTCCGGAAGAGAAAAAGGAAGAATTCACCAGTTAGGAACAGAAACACAGATAACGTGCTGCCAAATCCTCACTGTGTCCCTGTGAAAGGAGTGCAGCAACAGTTTGAATTCTCACTTCAGAGGAAGTCTGTTTTGCCCTGGCTGGGCTAATTGCAGCTGAAGGACTCCATGCCTGTATTCTCCATGGCCACTAAACTCTGAGGAGAAAGATGGTGGGGGCAAGTTCCAAACTACAGTCCCTCAAGGCACTGAAGTTATATCAAATCAAGCCAAACCAACACACTTTTATTGGTTCAAACTATACATTTCATTCTGATTCAAGTCTTAGTCCAAGACAAAATATTTGTTTTCCAACTAAAAGGTCAGGGGAAAAAAAACAACTTTTTAGCGGAAAATTTTTAGCTTTCAGGATTTATTTATTTTTTAAACAAAGAGCCTGTTTAAGCCCTATAATTCAATATATACACAAGAGAAGGCAAAATTTGAAAAGTTTTAGGGACACATATGAAAGATAAATCAGGAAAATAAGGCAGCATACAGGATCAGAGAAAAATTCCTGGTATACAAAACAACACCTGAGAAGAACAGAGTATTTTTAAAAGAAATAACAAAGGAGGCATGAAAAGTCAAGATTACCTATACCTGAAGGTGGGTGTGCCAATGACTAGCAATCACCATCGCTTCAAATAGCCCAACTTTGTCAGGCTGGGCTCAAAAACACATGGGAGATTAGGATGCTAAAGGGTCATCTGCTAATGGTCATGGGAAATAACAGCAAAACTCCTATAAAAAAAATCACTAGATGATTCATTTTAGCCTGCGTGTGAAATCAGGTGGTAATACAGCAGCACAGAGGTGGTACAAGACTGGAACAAAATCATTGTACTAGACATTAATGTTACATGACTACATGTCTTCTTTGCAGGGGGAATGGGTTTGGCTTGGGGAAGGGGAAGAAGGTATTTCTTTGAAAGTACAGTCCTACTGTACCTATTATAAGTGACTTCATGCCACTGCCTACAAGCAAATCATAAAATAAAAGGCAGTCCAAGAGTGGAACTGCACCAAGCTAGCAAAGTTTTTTAAAGTTCAATTTGAACTATCGTTGTTGTCATCTTTGCTAGAGAAAACAGCTTTTCACATTGGAAATGTTAGGTTTCCAGTAACAGAAGTAATATTTCTAACAAAATCTGATGTGACAGTTTTTCCCCAGTCTCCCAAAGCGTGGGTCATTTTTGTGGTGGGGGTTTTTGTTTGTTCGTTTGTTGGGTTTTGTTGGTGTTGTTGTTTTCATTTCACCCAACAGTACTTCTCTCCAGTGTGCAGGCCTGGATACACACACACACAGCTCAAGACCCTTTCCCTCTGCCAACGCCACACAGAAACATGACGATTTTCCCAAGAGAAAATGAGCTGTCTCACCTGGATCAATGTCCACTAGAACTCCCAGTGATAAAACTGGCAGACAACTCTGTTCTGAGAAGCAGGATCGTGTTCACTACATACTTTCTCTCAGTATCTTCCAGTCTGTCAGAGAGGTCTAAAAAAGTATTGGTGGCCAGACTCAAGGAAAAGCCAGAAGAAATGTGGCAGGATCTGTAAGTATACTGAATGTACCTAGATCCAAATAACATTTAAATCGTGGGATCTTCTTCTACACATTATGTGTGGAGACATAACATTGCAGACATCTGCACGGGGATCAAGGGCTTTGGCCAAGGAGCAGCGATGAGAAGGAAGTATGAAAGCTGAAGTTTTCCTGCTCTGGTGTGCCAGTGGTCACCCTGAGCAAGGCACGACCCTCAAAACTGTTGTCATGCCAGGACGGAATCCTCTCTCGAGTAAACAGTCTTCTTGCTACTCCCTTCTTGCCCAAGGTAAGAAGAGATGACAGAAGTGAGAACAGGTTAAGGGCAAGCTCCAGCAGACATTACTAAGCTACAAATGTCTTTAGAGCTCAGACACATTCACACGTGCAGCATGAATTCAGATGCAGACAAGCTGACAGAGGAGCAATGCATAAGCCCTCCATGAAGAGTCAATCACAGTACTATTTTTCATGTAACTTTGCTAACAAATTTTGCAGCAGAAACAAGGAAACCACAATAAAAAATTAACCAGCCTAGATTACCACAAGAGGGGGAAAAAAGGAAAAAAAGAAAAAAAAAGAAAACACGCACACACACAAAACATCCAACCAAAAACAATCTCTCCCTCCAAAAAAAAAAAAAAAAGGCAAGAGAACACAGTTTAGTCAGGAAGAAACAGAATGAGCTGACAAGAAATCAGTAACGCCAATGAGCTCACCACATTAGTTTTTAAGTGAGGCCTGGCATACCAAGAAAAGCTGAAGTTCAAATATTTTAGCAGCTCTCTGACAGTATACCAAAGGGATTAAAGTGTGCATGCTGGAAAGCTAAAAAATGAACAAAGAAAACAAATATGAAGCTGCAACTCTTTCTTGACTTTATTCAGGAAGTTTGGCTTCTTCACAAGTAAAACACTACCTGAGCAACCTAAGTTGCACCTCACTGTAAATACCTAAAATATGCAAGTAGCCCATCTAGCCTGAGTGTATATGTTTAGCTTGAATCTGTAGGTTTTTACATCAAATTCAAAGGGCAATCAGTGTAAAGAGATCATCTCCAGGGAGATAAGTGCAATGCAGCAGTTTCTCAAATGATATGGATTCAATTAAATCAGAATGTTGCTTGCTGAGATTTGTCAGTTATCTAGGCAAGCTCCAAGGCTCTCTCTCCTTTATTTTTCTTGAATTACAACTTTCAAGCCAAAATCAACTAGTAATGTGATCTCGGTTTCAGTTTACCTTGATTTCCACTTCTGAGATCCTTTTTGTTTTCCCCCAAGCGAAGAGCATTTCTCCTACAACCTAAGATATGATTAACCAAGTTATTTTGGAAAATACTATACAATTTATTTATAATACAGTCTTTAAAAAACAAAATTCCCACATGAGGAGTTTTCCTTCATAAAAGCAATCATTAACATGACTGCTATCCACAGAAGTATGTCATCAGGATTGGACTACTTAAGTTACAATTAGGCCTTAAAATGGGGCTTGGCTCTCCAGCTCTAGATCACAAATCTTGGAATTTGTACTAAAAGCGAGCTTTCATCTGAGATCATTAACATACATCTCTAGTGCTGGTGCTGGACAAAAGGCTCAATACTTTTTAATTCATTGACTGACTAGGACATGCCCCATCCCTGGCAGTGTTCAGGGCCAGGCTGGATGGGGCTGGGAGCAACCTGGCCTAGTGGGAGGTGTCCCTGCCTGTGGTGGTAGGGTTGGAACTAGATGGTCTTTAAGAGGAATCATCATCCCACACTCACTCCCTGTGGTGTGATGAAGACTATTAATAGAGTGAGGACTCATTGTCTCAGGTTCTGTGTGGGAAATAAAAATAGGAAAGACTAATCATTGCTCTGAGGATCTTATAGAAAAGGTTTAAGACAAGTGACAACATGCATAAATTAGCGCAAGAGAATAAGATCAGCACAGCCAACATATCTGACAAAAACAAGATGATGATACATGAAGTATCTAACATGTAGCAGCGTAAGCACTGTTCTGTGATAGCAAAGAGCTGCCAGAGTTCTGGGGAAGGTAGGGATTTGAGCTTCTTTCTTCCTTCACTAATTCACTTCCCATGCTCTCCTCATGCCTCCTCTTGAATTCATCTTTTCTTTCTACCATTCTGTTAGGATCAGCTGCACAAAAGAACAAAGACACAATTCCCAGTGATTTCAAGAGGAGTATTACATCTAAATATTTTCACAGACCTAGCTCCTCAGATCAAAACTAAGTCTTTGCATTTCATATTCCATAGCAATACCAGGCCATTGCCATTTGTAATTGTTATGCCAAAATCCCCACCAAGACTTCTCAGTGCAGCAGACTACCACCGTCCAAAACTGCCATTCGAAATAAAGGGTTTCACCCAGACTAGATAAATAAACAGCACTACTTTTCTGTGCAAGTACTCAATCCTCAAGAGAAAGTCAGTTGTGTAAGAGCAACCATCAGCACAATGGTTGTATTAACAATGGTAAAAAGCAGGGTGGAATCTCTTTTGCAAGAATGAATAATTTAATAATTCTGTGTCCAAGAGTACTTAAATATAGTTTATGTGCCAGTATTCCGATATATACAACTCTAAATGTCGTATGTTCCATTTATGAGGTTAGGGCCAATTTGATCCTAAAAGAAAAACTGATGCATCTTACACACCTATTTTACAAACCTGCAAATGATCAGGTTAAATTTATATAAATTTGAAATCACAGTGATGGTATATTTCTCTCACCGTGAAAGTGTTTACATAACAAATATTGGTAATCATCAGGATTTGTGTGTGTATATACATATGTACACACATAGAGCAGTAACTTTGGAATAGGCATGCTTATGTTCTTTCATTCCTCATAAAAAGGATTTCCTTCCTTGTTCTGGTTTTCTGTATTTCACCCTGCTAATTCAAACCACGAGAACACTGCAACCTGTGCTTCCTCAGCAAGTCCCTATTTCCACTTCCTTTTTAAAAGAACATTATTTTTTAAATAACTTTAATATCTAAGCAGACATACAGATATAAAAGAAGTTCACCAAGGATATGAAGGTTGACGTCTACTTATTTGTACAACATCAGCATAATACTACACATTAGTACTGTTGTTAAAAAACATTTCACTGACAGAACTGTGTAACATATTATGACAACATATGGCATTTTCCGAAAAATAATGGAGTTCATTTTCTTATCCCTTAATCAGACTTGATGAAATGTAGCAGTTCCTGGAGTATCAGTAACACACACATTCAAAATCATAGCATCTCCAGTTTCCTCAGTATTGAGTATTTTCAAACCTATTGCCAGCTTGAAAGTAAATGGCCACACTCTGATGTGGCTTACACTGGAAGCATCCTAACTACGATCCGTGGGACTCTACTGGGTGCAAGTCAAAGCAGAATTCAGCCCAAAGGTTCTGACAGGGAAAAATTATGTTAGGCTTCCAAGCCTCACAGAAGCTTGTTTTTCATGGCTTGCTCCCCTGCCCCTGTGGATGTCTAACGTATTCTTTGGCTGAAAGGAATCTAAAAATCTCGAGCCCTTTTTTGTTCAACTGAAACCACACAAGTTTGGAGAATCTCACATAAACAGACACATGAGAGCCTTTGGTAAAACTGCAGACAACAGTTCTAATTTTTTGTTACATTGGAAAAATAAGCTTAACTTGTTTTCCTAACTGTTCCCTCTTCTCTTATAAACTCAGCCACCCAAGGTCTTTACAAATAGAGAGGAGAGGTTAATAGTTTAAAGCATGGGAATATATTTTTCCCATAGGGATGCTGAAGGGGAGCACACAGACATTCACCTGACAATAGAATTTTTATCCCTGGGGCAAAATCTCTGAAGTCACTAATTCCCTGAATATTCCTCAGACTGCTTTTCCACAGAGTTTTGCCAAGAGAAGTTAACCTTGATGGTTGGTTAAGTTAATTACAACTTGCCCTGATGACTTCAGAAAGTGCTTTTCTGTATTGTAGTTATAAAAGTCTGCATCTTTTTTTCTGCAGGGATGTTTGTTACCTAAATGAAGCAGAAGCAGCATTGTCATTTCATTTATTATTATTACGTGGTTAACATGATGACGTATCCATGCAATGAGCACACAGAAAACCGAAACAAGGATGATTGAATTTATTAGGAAAGAACTGCCTGTATTTTACCACAATGAGGTTAAAGGATTTAGGGTCAAGGCTTTAAGCTTAGTAAGTGTTAATCCATTTACTTTCGCTGGTATATAGCAGCTCTGATCCTCAGATTGCAGTTAGTGATGAATGATTTTTTTGCAAACAGAGAGTTTCATCCTCACATGCTAGTCAGAAAAACCTCTTATTAACACCATTGGAAATATTACTTGGTTTAGGGGAAGCAGGATCAAGTCATTCATTTCATTTTAATGAGCAGAAAACTCTTCAGACTCCACTTCATCTCCTTGAAGGGAAAAAAAGGCTTGAACAGAGTAACTGCAATAGAAAGTCTGTAACTATTGCTCACTGAAACCTCAAGCCAGGCTTATGTTTTGTGATGTACAAAACCCAACTAGCGACAGAGTAATTGCAGAGAGCTCACTCCCAAGAGATGCAGGCATCTACACCTAGTAGGAGCTCTGCAGGCGCTGTCTTGGGTGCAGTAACCAGCACTTCACAGTAACACATGATACAAACTGCAGATGTTGTGGGCAATGGCATTAGTACCCATGAGATCAAGCATTCAGTAATCTCAGCCTCCTGAGAGGCAAAAAAGCCCCAAATCCTCTTGTCGTATCAGAATTCAGTAACAGCAGCACCACGTGCAAGGCAGGTAAAGTTGTCCTATTCTGCTCAGTTTCCTAGTGTTCTTACTTCATTTATCCCTGTGTGTATCATCTTTTAGATTCATTCGGTGAGATCAAGAAACAAAACTAACTATGAGAGAACAGGCATCCCGTATGGAACCCAACACAAGAAGGCAGGTAATTTTCTTTCTTAATGCTCTTGATGTGCCTGTTTTACACTATGCACTCTTCTGCTGTTTGAATCAAAGCACCAAGAGCCGATCAGCATTAGGATTTCACACTGCATTGAACAGTGAAAGTGTGGACGAAGGAGAGTTACAGTCAGACCTTAAATCCTCTCTTCTCCCCCAACGTTCCCAGTCATCAGCCCACCCTCAATCAGCACTGAGTCCGAGTCCATCCGGGGTGGAGAATAACAACAAACCTACCTGGTACAGTGTACACGCAATAGCTTTCTGGACTAAAGCCTTTTAAAGACGATACCATTTCCCGGTGTCTGAATAGGGACTGCAGTCCCTTGGAACGAGCTGCCCTTCCAGTTTCCTACAGGAGGTTTGAGGAGTTGCCATACTGAGCTCACGTGGCAGCCCCAGTGACTGCTGCCGTCAGGGAAGCAATGCTTTCAGAGCATGAGGACGGGACCATTTTACTATAGTCAGTGCTGTCCCATCGTCAACTGTACTTTCAGGTCCAAGACCTAAACCTATCCCAGCACCCACAGGTATGACGGGCTGTGCTACTACTCAGGATCGACAAGCATGTCTTGTACAGAAATCCTCTCACCTTCCAGAGACATTCACTCTCCCACAGATCCTTTAGGCAATGTTCAGCTGTTCGCTTAATACATTACATCAGCCCCTGTGGCATCCCTGTGATTTTCTGCTCCTATCCCGTAACAAGAGGTTGTGTTAGACTTCTGGAACCTCTGAGCGGCCACTAAGCCATAGGGACTCCTCTTCCTCCCACCCACCCACAGCCAATCTTGCACTATAACCTAATTTATCCCAATACTCCTCATGCTACTGCAGAGGCTGGGGCCCCAGGCAGTCAACATCAGTTTCTGACTGCCTGTCACTGTCACCCGGCACAAATAAGTGCAGGAACATCTCCTGTGCTGCGACACAGCGCAGTCCAGGCATCATCAGAAGGTAAGAACGTCAGCTGTTCCCAGCTCTATCTCAGAAATCCAGGACAAGTTTCAGTACATCTTTTCAACTTCTTTCTCTGTTTCTCTCCCACCACTCATTCCAGGTGGGGAGCTCTGTGGGCAGGGACCTTCTTAATAACTGTTCTCTCTGGAAGACCAGGACAGAAATCTGCAGCATTTGCCTCTGGAATTTCACAGCAGATTTTCTAAGATATACACCCTCTAGGTAAGTGATACAGATTAAATTACAAGTTCTTTACAAAGCTGTGAAAATTCAAACCAAATCCAATTTTGCTCAACTTCTACAAACTTTATTCTTTGTTACAGTAGGTTTCAGAGACCACACATTGGAAGGAGGGCAATTTACACAGAACAGAGCTATCAAAGATGAAAGGACACAGCGCTGGAAACACCCTGCTCCCCAGGAGATGCTGCTGGATCACTCACAGACCCCAGGCTTGACACCAAACAGTTTGGGCTTCCCAACCCCAAAGGCCCATGAGGCAGGCAGGCGCTTTGGCTCCAGTCTTCTACAAAAGAGTACTGCCGTGGAGATCCTGGAGCTCTTGAAGGACAGCTTGCTGAAGAGATAAAACCTCTATCCCACATTTTATTTAATAAAGAGGATTTACCAAAACCTAGTCTGGCACCAGCTCACATCCCTCCTTGAAATATTAGCCTGAAATAATAGCAAAGCATCTTACCACATGCTTTCCTTTTAAGGAAAGGACTGCTGAAGTACAGTCAGTTGCTACACATGACAGACTAACCAAACTAGATTTTTTATATTTTTTTTTTTTTAAGTGGAGCTTTGAGTATAATAATTATTACATGATGCACTACCCATTGCCAATGTCAAGTTGGCTTCAGCATGTATCTTTTTTTTCCAGTGAATGAAAGTAGGATCTCAGTTTACACAGTTCCTAATTTACCAACCCTGTTAGTGGTATGTGTGTCTAACAGGGATTTTGCCAGTAAAACAGTCTTGTTAATAGCTCATGATTTATTACATTATTCACCACTTCCTTAAATCCTTTTATTTCAGAAGAAAATAGATATTTTAGAGTCAAGCTGTATTTTCCTAGGCTTTCCACCAGCATTACACCTAACCATCTTCAGTGACAACCGTAAATGATGTAAGCAGAGAAAAAGTCTGATGAGGCACTTATAAAGCAAAATAACATTTGAGTGACATAAGACAGACAAAATGTAAATAACAGTGAAAATAAGATAGACAAATAAATCTAAATTTTTCAGCGAGGATGAAACCATTTACACAGGATGCTTCTCAGTACAGCCTAACTCCAAGTCTGTATCAAGGATTACAAGTTACCGCTGCAGGAAGGGCTGCAATACTCAAAAGCAACTGTAGATAAACAACTCAACAAGACTTTACTGACATGCTAAAAAGAATTAATATCTAACAAGAACAGTGAAAAGAAAAAGGGAGGATAATCTGTACACGGCACTGGCAAGAAAGGAAAGACATTAAGTACATATATTCATCTGTATTATAGCTCTGTCCATCCATATCAAACTGCAATGGATTTAGGGAAACACACAAAAAGCTATAGCATCAGATCCTAACCACCCCCCCAAAACAGGGCTCTGAACAGGACTGCAAACAGCACAAAAAACCCGCCCAAGATTTCTGAAGCGATTCACTTCAAACATTGCTGTGCACGATTTCACATGCATTCGTCTCTCCTTCCAGAACAGCCCGTTCCACTTCCAGCACCCCACTTCCAAACCCCACACCATATATCACCATCACAGTTTCTATGCAGTTAGGATCTCAATTTTGCATTGAAGCTACTTGCTCCAGAGAAGCCTATGAGTCTTCTGGGTTGGTTTTGTGGGGGGGGTTTCTTTCTTATTTTTCCTTTCTTTGCAATCCATTTTCCCTTTCCTTCCATCCTCTTCACCTCCAAGGTCTGTTTCTTCCATCTCTCCCAACGTATCTGCCAGATCTCACCTTTCATTTCCTTCTCATAATTTTCTTCTTTACTCCTTTCTGGTTCTTTATTACTTACCCCTACTCACACACACTTTGGATCATCAATCAAAGTCTTCCCACCAAAAGTCTTCTCATCTTCTTAAATTTAAAGCAAGGGGGTCATCAGATCACCTTTAAGGCACATATTTTACTATAACCCAGCTCAGATTTTATTTGCAAGGAGGTTTTTTGTGTGCAAAGAAAATATTTTGAGACAAAAGAGAACTGTAGAAGCTCTGTAGCAAAAACACCACTGCGGGCCCAATCCTTCATGGCCTCAAGTGTGGGCAGACTGCCTGCCTGTGGAGAGCACATTCCAGTTCCCTGCGACTGCTGGGAATTTATAATAGCAAAAGCAGGGCTGGTCTCATATATCACTGTGTCATCTGCCCACAAGATACAATGGGCTGCTGAGATTCTTCCTCCTTTTTTTTTCTTTTCCAAAGGAAGTGACTGATTTCTAGAAAATACTTTGGAGCTTTTAATTCCCTGGGACTTCACATGGGTGAGGCACTCTGCCTGCTCAGTTACATGCCACACAATTAGGGTCTATGACTAAGTTTTGAACCTACCTTTTCCTATGTAATGTTGGTAACAGACCTAAAATTAATAGCCAAGAGACTCAAGTCTTCCTTTTACCCACACACAGCAAACAGCTGTTTCAGCTCCCCACCAGTGCAGCATGTCTGAACCCACATTCCATCTGGGCAAAGAGATTTGAGCATTTTTCTTCCTTCAAAAGGCATGAGCACTGGATGGACCAGGGCTACAGGAATTGGTGTTACTTTGACAACACTGGAAGTAATTTAACAATATTTGAAATAAATAAAAAGGTGACTTTTAAGAACAAGATTTCAATTTCCTCTTTCCCAGTCTTAATAGCAGAAAGACCTGTGATGACAGGTAGCTGGTAATTTCAAAGGTAATTATGGTGATATTACTGACAAATGTTTGGGTACATGCTTCTTGTAACTCAGAGCCAGAGGACTACACGGTGAACTACACAGGCGGTGTTACAGTCTTCTTGTAAACTGACTTAATGTAACATCTGCAATGATCCTGATCGCAAAAAGCATCGTGATGTGTCGCACAGACCAGGCATGTATTCTTGGCACCTCCGCTGCAAAATTTCTGTTAGAAGACAAAGTGACACTGGCTAGGTTTGAAGACATTCAATCATCAGCTTGTATTCTCCTCCCTTTGAAATGCGTGCACTAGTAAAATCCTGCCTTTCTCTTTCTTCCAAAAGAATGCCAAATGGATGTATTATATCACATTATGAGAGTTCCAAAAAGTCAAATGGTCTGTACATCCTTTTCATTTCAGCCTCGTCTTTAGTAAAATACTCTAGGTACAGCTTAACTGTAATTGTGCTGTTTAGTATTATTTCACCTGCTCTGTCTGAAATTGTAGCTGGAAGACCTCTGACCAAGGGACTAAAATGCTCAATTTGACTTTGGTGCCTTTTGCTTTTGTATTCTTACTATTTCTTTAAATAATTTCTCACAGCAGTCACAACAACTGTAACTAATCACTAGCATCAGGTTAAAAACACATATGTGGCATTTGATTAATTAACAGTGGGTTGGTTTTTTTTTCCTGCACATCATGGGTAAAATTTAGAAATTCTGAATGTGTGCTTCTGTATAGCTGTTATTGCCTACTACATGCACAAGGCATCCAAGACCAGAGCTCTTCTGCATAAACTTCTGCTCTCTCTTGCTATTTTTCAGGGTTATTCAGTGCACAACTGTACTTTTGGAGCAGAATTATAAAAAAAAAAAAAAAAAAGTGCTCTCTAATAAGGCCTGCAGGTCTAGGGACAAGAGTTTGACTCTTTGATACCAGCAACTTCTGCGCTTGACTATTCCACACTTTCCTGAGTTAGACAAAACAAATAACTAAAGATAACCCTTTAGAGATTAGTAGAAACTGGAAAAAAATTGTTCTATAATTGCTTATATATTTAACTGGGAAAATATTCCTATGTAAGCTTATCACATATTGCATTATTTCTGGTTTTAAAACACTAATTTAAAACTGTAAGTCTTCTAGTCTACTTTCTCAATTGTCCTAATATTTTAAAACCAGATGATTCAGACTGAATTGTCAAAAACAGATGCAAGAATCACCCTTCCACAGATACAAATAGAAAATAATTAATATCACAAGATTAACCTTCTTATAAAAATATCAACTCAGAACAGCAATTTTTCTTTGTGTAAAAGCTTAACTCCTGTGCAACACAAAGCTGCCAAAGCAACTGATAATTTGAAGGAAAACGCTGCGACACAGGCAGGCAGGCAGGTTTTGCCCATCTTAAAACAACCCATTTAAGAAACACCGAACAAGACCACAGTTTCAGGCCAGGATTAGACCAAGACCTCAGTAAGAAAGGAAATATCTCTTCTTTGAACTTGTTTTGAAATCTTTTCCCAGAGCCGCACTGGTGGTAAAGCAGTTGGCTGTATCAGTTTCTGCTGTGGGGAACTGTTCTGGATGACAGGCAGATGGACTCATCTGGCCAGTCCTGCTGGGTTGCAAAGCTAAGTCTTTTGCACTGTGAAGAGCCACTCTCTGCAGTAAAGCTACTCAGAATAGTGTCAGCATTTCCCCTTACAGCAGCAAAAACACATCTAGGAAAAGTAGTGGAAATCAACTTCCATTTCTTGAATTTTTATCAATTTATCCAAAGTCTGGAGGTGCAAGGGGAAATCGGAACCAATTTAACTTGTGACCAAAGAAACCCCATGGGGAGAAGCAGTACTGATGAACAAGCTCTGGGAGAAAAATCACTCCTATCACTTAAGGAACCAACTGCTAGACTTTTGCTCAAGAGATTCTCAGCAATTTCACTATCCGCTACTCTGCATGGATGCCAACATCAGCTGATTGTCAGGCAGCCACAAATGGAGTTGAAGAAGTACAATTCAAAACATGTACAAGAAGCCACCTCAGCTAAAAGTCACTATCCTAAGCAGCAAAAGCTTGTGTCCCTACACCATGTTTCATTTGTGTAGGGGGAAAAAAATCATCTGTCCCCTATCCTTCAAAGCTAAAAGCTAAGCAGCTTAGTACTGTTCAACAGGACAGTCTCATCACCAAGGCTTGAAACCAAATTTTGAGCACCCCAAATAATGCCACATTTTACAGATGTTTCCTTGACCCCCCCTCATTTTGGTATTTTGCCCAGTAGAGGCACAGCAATGGCATGAGTACCTTGGGAAAAGATGAAACAAACTAGTGCTTTTAGATGCATCGACTGGCTTTGAAATAGTTAACAATGAACGAGCCTTGACAAGCTTTAGAAGGTCTGATCTGAATTGCATTTTCCTGGATGTAATTGCTTCTAAACAGAGGTAATATTAAACAACTGTTCTTCTGCTTGGCAAGCTCTCGGGATGCTTCCCATGGCTCTAATACTATAATCTCCTTGTATTCGTCTTGCACACAAAGTTGTATGGGAGCGTGGTGAATGAGGCAAGCAAAGCTGCTTTGCTGATGTGGAGACATTTAACTGCGGATTTGTATTCTTATCTACACAGACACAGGGACATATATATTCCATTAGCCCCAGAAAAACTCTCAAGAGCTCTGGCCTCATTTACATCCTGCGTAGGAGTAAGGCCCAGGAAGCAGACTAGAGTATGACATGCTCTCCAAGCTGCTCTCTAGACATTCAGAGTGTCAAAAGCAGACACTTTCTGCTCACCTACTACTTCATTGCATGTGACCTCGCCAGATGTGACTGCCCCATGTTAATTATGTAATGCGGTAATGATACGTTGGGTGAGGGCTGAGACAAACATGACTCGTTGCTGCTCCTCATCATACCGCATCACGTGGTGCTTTACCAGGTCCACCCAAGACTCTCAGGCATTCGCTTCCCTCATGCTTCAGAGTTTACCTAAAGCCTACATCTGAGGCAGGCTTAAATGTCAGCTGCTTGGATGCTAGAAGAGGCATGAGCTGGAGAACAAGCATGACATTATTTCTAGAACAAAATGCAAACATCCCAACTAGGTCGCTGTAGTGACTTGCCTCACCAGCTTTTTTCAGTCGAAGGGCTGAATGAAAGGAGTAGGAGCTGAATAGGAACATTCATCCTCCTATCAAAAATAAAACTGCATAAGTAATCATGGACTGTCATGAACGGTATTTGTGCATTTAAACAAAATAGAACAGAGTATAGAAAGTTGGGGCAAGATATTAAAGCACAAAGCTTACTCTTTCAAAAGGAACCACCAAAACATAAATATTTACATGGTGAGGCCACAGCTGCTTCTTTTGAAGTCAGCCTCATTAAGTATACTAGGAAATTTTTCCACATAAGGAAAAGCCACCAGGAAGAGTCATTTGAGCATTACCATCAATGAAGATAAATACTCATAAGTGATGCTGGTGGTTTATCTCAATGTAAGTCGTAACTCCTGTTCTGCATTTCCCCTCACTGGGTATTTCCTGTCTGTCATAAGCTTTCTACAAATCATAAAAACTTGAATTTAAATAATGCCTTGAAAATCTGAAAATCATGGATAGCCAGTCAAGGGGTTTCCTCTAAGTTTCCTCAGTTGAGATCTCTTTTACTACCAAGTTCTCTTCAATGCTTTCTTCCTCAGTTTAACTTGCAAACATCATTCATGCACTTCTTTTCTGTGTTCCTATAGACAGAGAAGCAGAAATCATGCATTTGCCAGCAAGACTTTCTGGTCCTGGTACACATGCTTAGAAAATCACATTAAAGCATTTCCTAAGTAGTCTTTTGTGTTAGGCGTCAAACAGAAAGGTACAGAGCACATTCTCGATCGAAGGTAGAGCACGTTCTTGCTCAGGAATTATATGAATTATATGAAGGATCAGGAATTATATGAAGGGTCAGGAATTATATGAAGGATCTGCATAAAGAAATTTGGTTGGAGGTTAACTTGTCCTTTGGGGTAACATTATTTGCTTCGAAGTTATACTGCCTCAAATCTTCTTCCATGAATTGAAAGGAGTTAACAACAAAGCAACAACCTTTCCCTTCACGAGCTATGGACACTCTCAGACATACACAGTTTCCAAGCAGGAGAAAGATAAATTTTCTTCTATCCATTTCTTAATGCATTAAAATGGCTCAACACACAGTAAGAGGCTTTGGAAGCATGGATAACATGCAAGATCCTTTGCTGTGGGAAACAGCTACTGATAAGCTTTATATCATACCGAGCTCTTTAGAATTATTTATTTCCAAGACGCAATTTGGTGTTTAGTAGACCCTTTTATCAAACTGCAAGAGCCCAAATTAACTGGTGTTAGTATAAATTGATTATGGATAGATGATAGATGATAAAGGTAACTGCAGCACAGATAGGGTTTAATACTTGCATGCTCCGACCACCTATTTGACAAGTAACTTATCTAACAGTAACATACAAGCTACCAAAATAAAGTGTTTCAAACTTGGCATGTGATTTGAAAAAAAGACTTAAACTCAAGAGCTTCTAAAAGAGTTAAAAACAAAGATGTGAACAACGTGATCGTAGACAACATCCAGCCTAGAGAAAAGTCAATGTATATTGAAAAGAACAAAATTAAATGAGGACTCCCATGACTGTATTAAAGGGGTTTAGGCATTACTGAATTCTTCAGTGCGAACATCTGCTCAAAGCAAAGTAACTGTCAGAGAAATTAAAATAGATAATTAATATCTAAGCTAACCTAAGGCCATGTATTGTTGCTTTTAGCTTTGTTCTACTTAACACTCAAAAGTGGGGGTGTTGTGAGTGAAGGGGGTGAAAGTAAATAAATACTTGGGAAGATGCAAAAACAGTCTGGAGAAAGATAACTGAATTTCTAGAAAGACTACCATACAAAGAGTATTTTGTAAGTGAATTAACTGAAGGAGTAATTGATAGAAAAAAATATAATACGCTAACATATAGTTAAAACCTACCATAACACAGAAGAGGGACAGGTTTGGCATTCCAAGTTCTCAGTTAACTTCATTTTGCAATCAAACCTTAAAGCTGTCTCAGTGAGTTTTGGAAAATACTTCTTCATGATAAATACTAATAATTCATCTGTATTACAAGAAAGCCTATAGAATAAGAACTCTACAGAAACATCTACAGCAATGGTGAAGTTCTTCCTCATTCTCCCCACAAACAGTTCTGCTTCAAAAGCATTATTTTGCTTTCTGTCTCCATATATCACTTGCACTGTAACTTCAGTTTCAGTTTTATCTTGTAAGTTATTCTTCATTACTTCACTAAAATTAGGAACTCGTAACTCTTCTAGACTGGACACAAACTCCAACAAGAGTTTGGCATGAGAGGGCTCCTATGCATAATGGAGACTACAATCCCCAAGATATAAAGACACTGTTTAGAAAATTTTGCTTCTAAAGAGCATTACTATATAGCTGAGCATTTTTTCAAATTTTCAGTTACTCTCCCCGATCCATGCACTGAGAATTTTGCTTCCCAAGTAGTCAAAGTTATTTTCCTTAATAAAACCACTCTGCCATCTGAAAATTTCTTTTATGTTTAGAATTAGGAGCGAACAACAGCATTTTTTTTCAGATACCATGCATTAAAAAAATGTTCCTAGGCAGCAACTGTGTACACAAAGTATCAGTGCAGAACTAACACATTGTTTGAAGTTATACAAATAAAAGTCCTCATTAGTGGAGAAGATTAAAAATAAAGCTTTAGTCTGAATTTGTTACACTCCCTGGAGAAAGTAAGCCTATTTTCATTAACATGCAAGCTGCTTAGATGTGTCTGCTTCCCAAAATCAAGTACTTGAGAGGGGCAAAAAAAGGGGAAAAAAATTAGGAAACCACATAAGGACCCACCCATCTTAGGTCACAATGATTAATGAAATGGAAATGTTAATGCAGCTCAGAAGTGGCCATATCACATGGAAGTTTAGAAAATAAATATCAAGTTGTTTCCAAGAAATTGTACCCATTAATAATCTTAGACCTCATTTGAAACACAAGAGGCATAAGGAAAGTATCTTGACACTGATGGTATTGATTAGACTACACCATTGAAAGTTTCACACACCAACCACCATCCATCTAGGCAAATCTCTAAGAACTGAATTCCAGTAAGGACAAAATAATTTTTAAACGGACATGTAATTTTTGCAAGGCTTCTTGCCAACACCAGTGTAGATCAAATGAAACCATGAGTTTCTCAGCTCCTCATGCCATATAAGATTTCTCCAACATCTGTACAACCTTTTTTGTTTCACATACCTTGTATCTCAAGATTCCTCAACACTCTTAACAGTACTAATTCTTATTACTAGTGATAGTTTGATTTCTGCTGTACAGTCTAGTTCTCTTTATTATAGAATGGTGTATCAGAAGTAAGTAATAATATGATGTTGATTAAATATTTAATTATCCAAATGTATTCAATATATTTTTTGAAGGACAGAAGGATAAATCAAGATTGAAGCAGTAATTATTCTAGTAAAAAATATCTGAATACAGTGCACAATCTCCTTCTATAAAGAAAGGCAAAAAAAAATTCTGTCTCACAAACACAAATAATTTGGAATACGATAAACAGAGCTCAATTCACCACTGACCTGTACTGGAGATAAAATATTATCATTCTTATTTCATGTACCTTAGTGGAAACAAAGGTAAATGGCCACGTGAAACTCAGAAGAAAGATGGAATGGGGACCAAGAAAAAGAGCAGAAAATACTGTTGAATGTTAGAGGTATTAAATAGAAGTCAGTTTGGGAAATAAGAAGCAGCTTGTAATGCTGTAAGCCTCGCAGTAAAATGCCTCTAAAGCTTCAGGGAAAAGGGAAGCCCAGGAGAGTGAGTCTTTAGGCTCTGCCAAGGAGCCTCTCCCCCCCTCTAACTGCCTGGAGGTCAGTCTCCTAACCTGGTAAATGCACCGTGATTAAAAAGAGAAGATATAAAAGCTATGAGCCATCATCTTTTTTCCCAGTCCCTTTAGTCTCAGTTTCTTAGCTACAAGCATGACCAGACTAAAACACGGGTTTGATTGATTACTTCACCAGTCTTTCCCATGCAGCCATCTCATTATTGTGCCTTCAGCTTGTCAAGGGAAAGCCTAATACATGGCAACTGGCACATTCTTTGTTGTCAGTGAGGTAAAAGTTTACCTACACAGGTCTTGCACTTCGTAATTGTGGTATTGTTGCTATTAAACACAGGTCCTAGGGACAGCCAAAATACCCTGTCAGCAGAAAACTTGGCACTGCCACATTAATTTTTAGGCCTTACTGTGTAAAGACATACAGTTCCAGGCTTTATCAAACAAAACGCTATATGGTTATTTTAATTGTTAGCATTTTATTTTTCAAAGCTATTTCTAAACATCCAGCTGCAAAGCACCGAGAGGCTCTTTGGATATGTGTGTCAGGCCTGGAGGGAGGATGGGGGAGGAGGGCTAAGAAAATGATAGGGAAAGTTGGATCAAATCAGGATGCTTAAGGGGGGCCTCAATCTCCATGTGTGTTTCACCAAGCATAATTGCTTTATTCTGGAGTAAATGAGTGTAAGATTGCCTGCGAGACAGTAGGTCAGAGAAAGCAATTTTACGGTTCTTGTTTTCATTGGCAATTGTAGAAGGTTAAAGCACTTTATGACTTCATTCTGAATTTGCTATCATAACAAGTTATTTTTGTATGTCTACCTTGGAAGCGTACCTTAGGAGAAAGCATTTTCGTCACAGTTTAGAGATTTCAGACAACCACAGAACTTGCTACCTATTTAAAGAAAAGCACATGAGAACTTACATGAAGCTTTCTTCATATGCTGGTTGTGAATGAGGTTTCAAGAGATGTTGTGAACCTGATCATTACTCTTTTGATTGACCAAACACTCTTCAGTAGTCTTTCTACATTCATAAAAAACATTTTTTTGAGTAAGAACTTTAGGAACTGTCAGCCAAGCAGCTAACATTCTCCTCAATGGAAAGAAAGTCTTGGCCAAACCGACAGAGACAGAAGCAATTCTCAAAATAACTAAGCTATCCCTATTTTGAGCCTGTGTCACACAGGCAATCTCCTCTCCCCAGTATATTTTACCAGAGTCAAAGAACAGCTGCACATTTCCAGGTATAGGCTTATAAATATTTCTCTCAGAAGCCACTCCTCATTTTTCCTTTCTTTTCTTGAGTCCCATCAGAAGTCATGCAAGTAAACAAAGATTCAGATTAGGTCAAAAATGGTGCCTTACCAAGATATCCAGGTCTCACTAGAAAACATACTTCCATGGGGTTTTTAGCAGAAGCAATGTTACATCATTTGAAATGTAATTTTGATTTGGTGATAGATATCTGAAAGCAAACCCATCATTTTCTAGCCTTTATGTCACTGAAATAGGCACTAAACTATCCTGTTTCTCTGACACTCGTCATACAGTGTCTGTTTTCTTTCTGTGTATCTCTGTTTAGTGTCTGTTTTAAGAAATTTGCACGAACTTTCTTTCCATTGCACAAGAACTGCTCAGTTTACAAAAGATCATTCAGACCAGAGAGAGATTACCAGTGCTACACTTGCACCAAGCAAAGAATACAAAGTCATCCAGCAGGTTATCTTTAATTCTGCCCAAAAGAATACATAGGCATTCATCAGCTTAAGCTACCTTTTTGCCAAGCAAAATGACATGGGGCTCTGTATTAATAAGGTTATTTAAAATAAATATGCCAGAAATTGAAACCACCTTGCCTAGCAGCAAGAAAATCACCCTGTGCCATTTTCTACTGTGGACTTTGTGTTTGTACAGTTCTACACATGCAGATCCAGATGGCAAATTTCAATTAAACCTCTTTTGCAGACTCCTAACCACTTGGTTAAAGTAAATTCTGATGCACTTTCACCATAAACAGTTCCTCTGATCTGAAGTAATCAGGACATAATCCTAAGGGGCAGGGAGCACAGACAACACATTCAAATACTCAAAAGGAAGAATATCATTCAAAAAAAACCAAAGCTGCATCAAGTGCTTGCTCCCTTCAACTCAACTGCCAGTAGAGTCAACAAATCCTTGCACGTTCAAGTACACTTGGTACCTGGAAGCCCCAGGTTCAAGTTGGTGGTCTAAGGAATTTTCTTTTTCCTTTTTACAATCAAGGTTAGAATACACTAACACAAACCTTTTCTTGCATAAAGCAGAAGTGAGATCAGAGACTTCATTACCTCCTAACCATCACCCTACCATACATACAGCTGTAGTTGTCGCTCTCCCAAATACTTCTGGAAAATTAAAAAGGTCTAATAAGCTTATCATACTTCATGGAACAGGAAACATTCTTAATTCATAAGCTTTCTGAAGATGGGAATGTAGTTTCTTCTACTAATGGGTTTAAGTCGATCTCTTTTAAGACTTTTGAAGCCATCTTTACATACATCGCTTTTAAAAACAAAAGTCTACTTCTAAATTGCCTTTGCATATTCTTATAAAAAGTCAGAACGTGGCCATGAACCTGGGAGTACGGAAGACAATCTCAAGCTCCAGTTTAGACACACCTATGCTGGCCAAAGTGGCCCTCAAATTATACTGAGGGCAGGGTAGGCACAACTGCAGTTCCCGTGCACAGAGCTGCTTGCAGCTTCACGCAGCACATGTGCCCCACCACGTTTCAGATTTTTTTTTTTCCCCAGAAGGCACAATCAGCTTCCTGAATATATCGAATTAATTCCTAATTAATAAATCTAAGAGAAATCATCCCTGCTGTGTCAGTCAATATGCGATATTAGATATACCATGTACATTGCATTTACTGGTCTGCAATTTTCTGTCACCACTAAAGTCGCTTATGCAGAATGACTGCACATGGTGTTCTAGCTGTGAAAGGCATAGTGAAAGCCTAGCTTGGTTAATCTAACTACCTGAGTGCCAGACTCGAAGGAAAGGCTAGCAGAGCTCTGTCCCCACTGTGTTAAGTGGAACCTCACTCCAAAAATCAAGGAAAAGCAGTGGTCAGAGGAATTCAACCCCCAGATTTTCTCCCAGGCACAAATGGGCATCAAATATAGCCAAATATAGCACTCCAGTTGCATAGCCTGGCATTTCTGCTACTCACCTACTTCAACCAGTCGCTTAGCAAAGAACCAGCAAGGTTTTTAGCCTTAACAGAGGTGTTACCATCCCCAGAATAAGCAAAGTATCATCAGAGAACCTGCTACTCAGATGCAACCAAACTTCCTATCATAAATATAAACCTCCTGGGGTGGGAGATGGTGCTTTCTCAAGATGCCATCCCTGACACAGAACGTCTTTGAAGGAAAGGTAGATAGCCACAAACCTCTGCATCTTTCTCTCCCCTTGTCTATCGTAATTCTCCTCTCTAAGATGAACACAGGGCAATGTACAAAGGCATGTTCCAGGCAACCTAAACTGCACCATCACATCCTCTAGAGACTGACAAAAGAGAAACCATATCATATCATAGGAACAAGCCTCATGGTTATGAGGATTACAATCAAATAACTTTTTCCAGAATAGATAAAAAAGGCCAAGGGACTATTTTCTTAATTCAACAGATAGTGTACAATGCAAGTAAATCAAATGGAACAGAGAATGTATCTGGGAAGCATACATATCCTATTCGTTCCTGGGCAACACAGAAGGATGCTGCATAGAAGAACATATTCAGAGGATGTCCTTAGTAAGTAAAAGAGCACTCAAAGAAAAATACTAGGAGATTATAGGACACAGAATCTAGACATACAATGATAATTCTTTTGCTTAGGGCTGTCATCTCCTTCACATTTCTTCAATGGTTTTACACCTGCCACAATTATAAACGAGAATCAGAGCTTTTACATTCAAAAT
This sequence comes from Falco cherrug, assembly GCF_023634085.1. Classification (NCBI taxonomy): domain Eukaryota; kingdom Metazoa; phylum Chordata; class Aves; order Falconiformes; family Falconidae; genus Falco; species Falco cherrug. The sequence goes on from NC_073697.1 coordinate 7,674,147, forward strand.
GAAAGCCCTCTCTACACAGCTAGATGCAGCAGTCTGAGAAGGCAGCACTGGAATACGAGGGGAAAATGGGAACCCTCACTCATGTATTTCTGCTTTTGAAAATGCAGGCTAACTTTGAGGACATCTCTAACTGTTCTGCATGTGGGTTGGATGAGATAGAAATAGCAGAAGTCTTTCAGCCTAGTCTGAAAGCCTTTGTGTCTGAAACAGAATCATGTAGCCTTTCTGGTTCATGTATTTTATTGATGGCTTTTGAGGTTTTCTGATTTAAAAAAAAGTTTTGTTGAACTTTCTCCTTTCCATTTTGTATTTACAAATCACTTGAGTACCTTTTTCTCCTAAGTTTGGCAAAGCGGAGTAGTTCTTTTCCTAACTTAAGGTATTTGGGGGCCTTTGCGTATGTAGTGCTGAGAATTCCTTTGTTACTACACTAACAACTACATATTTTTCTCTCAGCTGCTGCCTTGGGCAATGTATCTTTTAGAATGGTGTGATACCTAATCACTTTCTTAGCACTAGCCTTTTCTCAGCAAAATTAAAAAAAATAATTCTAATCTGTCAGGCAAGGGATAATCACTTCAAATTTGTACACAAAAGCATGTTCATGTTCCTTCCTTAGTCAAAAGCATGTAAGATTTCTCTAGAACTGCTCCACACATAAATTTAGTAGCTTCACTTTATCCCATTTCTTGTGGTAAAGGTCAGCTCTAACCCGGACCAGATAACTCGAGTGTGGAAATGGAACAAAACAAGACAATGGATGGAGAATGTAAGTGCGTCAGTTCAGGAAATCAGGCTAATACCCTAAGGTAAGGCACAGATCTTCTTAAGATCACTTTTACATAGCCATACCTGGAGGAAAAAGAAAATAAAAGATCAGCTATTAAACAAATCCTCGTGAGAATGCAGAATCATGCCACTAAAAGCTTTATGAATTCAGCCTGTACAGAGACGGTTATAACATCCTAAATTGAGCCCTGTCATTTGTTTCACTCACTGCACTTTCCCCCGCCCAAACGATGTTCCAGGGATGTCAGATGTCTTAAGTATCTCATACAGGTTACATGAAAAACAGGGGCTTTCTCTGAGGTTCAGAACAGAAGTATTAAAGAATAAGTGACTCAGAGTTCACTTGAGGAATAGTTATTTAAGTTTTGTCCCTATTCTTGTTTCATTTTTACAGACTGCATAGCACTATCACTGAAGTGTACTTGAATAAACTGCTTTGACTATTAGGAATAATTTTTTTTTTTGTTATTAAAAACTGAACTTGAGATGCATATTTTTAGTTTGAAATATATATTTCCTCTCTTTCTGGCATGCTTGCAATATATTGGATTCATTTAAATCGCAATTCTAGTTGAGAAATGAAGACAAAACCTTGCACTTGCACAAGGGTGTTTTTTTTATATTTGCTCAACAGCGTATCTTAATAAAGGGAAGATGCTCTGTACCAAGAAGTACGGTAGTATCTGAAAGGTGTAGGGCAGATGAGAACTTCAGACTACCAGAGCCAAAACTTGTAACCTAGTACGCAAAAGCACAGCTCTGTCTAATCGCTACAAGGTTGTACATGACAGGTACTTATATTTAGGTACATTTCCTTCTATTTAGATAAGCATAATTGAAGTCATTAACCTATGTTATCACAGTAAAGGTATGAAACACCTTTGTCCATGGTTATTCAGACAAAAGAAGTTACCTAAACTAAACCACAAGCACTGTCATTGCACAGTAGAATCTCTCACTTGATATTTTGTGCTGAGTACAGGTAGAGTTGCACAAATGAGCCTATCACCCTAGCAACTACAAGCCCAGATCGTTCACCATAGAGCGGGAGGATAGTGTTCCTGCACAGCCAGTTACACAGCCAACTGGTCATAATCCCTTCAAGGCAAAGTTTTCTTAAATTATACAAAAGAACAAAAATGTTTGCATACAGCTCTGAAAAATATTCAGATTTTTCAAAACCTATCAAGTCAAAAGGAATGTTCTTAAAAGGAACAACTGTTAACTTACTGAAGTGAGGAGTACCAAAGTTTTGCTCAAAGTTATGAAAGGATAGGTAGGCTTGTTTTGGGGGTGGGAGGGTGGGGTTGTTTGGTGATTGGTTGGGGTATTTTTAAAATGTACTTAGGTCAGCAATGTAGGGGGAAAAAAACCATATGATTTGAACAGCCCATTAGCCTTTTCCTTACACAAGACAAATATATTAATATGCTTCATTCAGAGTTCCTGATTAACTCATTTTTACTATGAGATTTCAACAAGTATATGGAGTGCTTGTGTAAGAAATAAGAAACGCAATGAGCAGTGAGAACACTAGAAATAACTGCAAGTAACGAATCAAACTAAGTTTATGCATTTATCATTCCACTATGTAACCACAGTGGTGGTATAGCTACGAGAGTCTGAGGAAAAACATAAAGCAAGATTTGCATGAAGAGGTAACCTTATTCATTAGACCAAACTATAACATTACAAAAGTAACAAGGAAGACTCGCAAGCTTTCTTGTTCTGAGATTTTCTGCCATTGTATCTGTTGATTTAACAAGACATACTACCTTTCCCTTCACAGCTTAACATACATGTGGCACGTAATAGATTGTATTATTAGCTCCTCACTATCCCAGTCAGAAATAACTCATCTCTGGGAACAGATAGTATTATCACATTAGCCAAGGAAAGCAACAGTATGAACATGTGAAGTTTTGTTGCGTCTGTTTCTGGATGAGCATTGTTCATAAGAACTTCATCTTTCTATATCTTTTAATGTGCCTTCAAGAGAAAGTAAAGTTGGAAAAGTCGCCATCAGTAGGATGAATCACATGTTAAGTATAGCAGATGTTAAGTAAAGCAAGCAAGTCATTGGTTTAGTTGTGTAACAGCCTGTAGCCTTACTGACTTTAGGAACATTATATGAACAAGCCAGGTCCCTTTGGAGTTGTTCCCTAATCATGCAATACATCAAAAGACACAACGTTAGTGTAATTATTCTAATAATTAAAATTCATGAAAAAATACAGCCAGTTACTGATTGTTTTGAGATACAGCAGACTCCAGATGCACACAAATTTATTCATTAGTACAGGCATATATTTATTATGCAACAACTACAAAAGGCATTTGTGCACAGCATTTATTAATTGGGTCTGCTCAAGATTCAAGTAGGTACACCCAGAACACACACACAAATTTGCAGCAATGAAGAGGCTTCCAATACTTGGTAGCTATTTAAGATTTATATATGATTGATCTGAACAGGCTGGATTGATGGGCTGAGGCCAAGTGTATGAGGTTCAACCAGGCTCAGTGCTGGGTCCTGCACTTGGGTCAAGCAACCCCAAGCAGCGCTACAGGCATGGGCTGGAAAGCTGCCTGGTGGGAAAGGGCCTGGGTTTGCTGGTCAACAACCAGCTGGATATGAGCCAGCAGTGTGCCCAGGTGACCAAGAAGGCCAATAGCATCATGGCTTGTATCTGAAACAGTGTGGCCAGCAGGATTAGGGAAGTGATCCTCCCCCTGTGCTCAGCGCTGGCGAGGCTGCACCTTGAATACCGTGTGCAGTTTTGGGCCCCTCGCTGCAAGAAATATTGCGGTGCTGGAGCGTGTCCAGAGATGGGCAACGAAGCTGGTGAAGGGTTTGGAGCACAAGTCCTGTGAGAAGCAGCTGAGGGAACTGGGGGTGTCTAGCCTGGAGAAAAGGAGGCCCAGGGGGGACCTTATCACTCTCTACACCTGAAAGGAGGTTGTAGCCAGGTGGGTGTCAGTCTCTTCTCTCAGGTAACAGCCTTAAGTTGCACCAGGGGATAATTAGACTGGATATTAGGAAAAACTTCTTCTTACCAAGCACTGCAACAGGCTGCCCAGGGAGGTGGTTGAGTCACCATGCCTGGAGGTATGTGAAAGTCACGTAGATGTGGCACTCAGATGTGATTTAGTGGTGGACTTGGCAGTGTTAACAGTTGAACTCAATGATCTTAAAGATCTTTTCTGGCCTAGACAACTCATGATTCTATGAATGCAGAGAGAAGATACCAGAACGACTTCATTCTGAACTATCTGGTAATAAGAACTCATATTTTCTTCTACTCTACATGCAAAATAAGTGAATGAAGTATGAGGAATTAGACTGAGTTACTCTAACAAAGTTAATTTTCATAAGACAATAAGCTTCTTTTTAAGGCTTTGTCTACAGGAACTAGTTATTGAATTAGTTCTGATTCAAACTAGTAAACATAAGTCAACACCAAGTAGAATCAAGGTAAAGAGTTCCATGTTTTCTCCTTTTAATCTGCTAATATGCTTTCTTTTCACTAGGATTTTACTCTATGGCAGTAAAACCACAAGTAACCTTATGTCAGCAACCACACCTTAAGAACAGCCTTTTCTGCTAAGTCTGAAGAATGAAGTAAGCAAATAATTCTAGTGATATATGCGTGTATTTCACAAAAAGTACTCAAATAAAAACTTGAGAGGGCTTTGCTCTGGCAGGGTACTATAATGTCCTTTCTAAGCCAAATTCTCTAAGACTGAAAATGCACAGAACTGATGTTAAATAAATACTTCATCAGTGCAAAGAGCACTAATGTAAGAGTTATAATAATTTCAGAACACAAATGGATCATTTCATGTTCTTTTATGAGATGAACAAGGCAGCAAACAATCTCCAAAGGAAGTCAGAAAAATTACTGAACCTTTTAAGCCTATGTACCATACAGTTGGTCCTCACATATCGAAACTTTGTTGCACATTATTTGGCTATTCCCTTTTGTCAGATTACAATGTATTTTCCTCTAACAAATTTGACCTATGTATATGACAGCGCATTGCCCTAGCCATTCACACAGATCTTGTAATTTATCCAGACCTGCCACAGTGACCAGTAATGTATTAAATGATACATTACACTATATGATACTGGTACCATAGGACTCAGGAATTCTGCTATTTTATCTCCTTCCTTTACCCAGAAACTATAATATGTCACCAAGAAAGGAAATGCTAGCCAAAAATAAACCGAAGAAATACACACTTAAGCTAGTCAGTAAAACAGGATATTCTAGGCCAGCATTAGAAATGAAACACAACACTGTGTTCACATCACTTCATATTCTCTCTCAATAAGAGAACCATGGTTGTCAGACTAAACATGGTAAGAGGCAACTCAGAAAAAATGTCCAGCAATTCTTCTACCAATTGGCAAGATCAGAAGCCTCCAGCTTGGAGGATTCACATCTTCAGTAGTACTACTGCCCTGCAAATCCAATACAGAAAGGAAAACCTCTTAAAATTCCCCTAGGGGAATGAGAGAGAGGGAGACAGAGAGAGAGAGAGAGCATCTTCTGTGCAACGGTTTCTCATTATTCAACTGACAAGTTTCACAGGAATGCTGATATTCAATTGGGAAGAAATATTTCCCAAAATCAAAGTATTACAAGGTGATGTTCTCATGCCGTGTTACATTTGCCAATCTGTCAAGATAGCAAGTTTCCTGAAAATCAGTGCAGTACAGATTTTCTCTTAAATCATGTGGCTCTCAAATTGTTAAAAGATATCTAATTTGAGTCTCTCCTCTCTTTTCCTACTTTGCTTTTTAACCCTGTACACCCATGTTGTGAATTCACACTGTTTTCAAGCTAATGCAGACCCTTGTCAGTGACAGATCTCCAGGCACCCTGCAGCTTGTGTTAATGAGAAGCATGAGTTTCAAATCAAGGCATCAAAAGAACAATTTTCTCAGAACATTACCCTGCAAGGGTTCTTTAAAGCAGCTTTCCCTCTGGGTTTCAATAGCCTCAAGTAAAGCAAAATTCCTACAATTCAGCTTGTGATAGGAGAAAACGCCACTGTTTGGGACAAGCCTTTGAGATATAACATGCAAATGAACATCACAGGACTCCAGATCAGGACTTCCCATTGACCGAGAGCTCTGTTCCGTCACATCCAATTTCCATGATCCTACCTAGAAAGATTTAGAGCGCATCCATGGCTTGACTGTGGCTTAACACTTGAGTCTGACTCAGAAGCCAAGAATTTCTCTTCTCTGTTTCCATTTCCTGTTTCATTTTGGCAGGCCAGCATGGAGTCCCTATAGAACAAGATCCATATATATCATGTGCTCCTATCCTGGCCACTTAAAATTTTCCTTTTCTTTCAGGGGCTGTCTTGCACTCCCTTCAGGGTAAATTTTGCTGAATAGATGTATGGTTCAGGCAGGGAGAGGTATCTGGGTTTTTTTTTTAAATAAAAAGAAATTCTGGGCAAAGAGTAATTTTATACAGCTACGATCACGAGTCAACTGAGAAGTCTTACAGAATATTCTGGTGTTCACAAACAGCATGGGCTGGTTCTTGGTGGCATATCCATTCAACAGCTCACTGCTCATAGAAAAAAAATCATAATTACTGAATCAGCTCAGAAAAAAAGAAAAACCATTCTGAACCATCATCTGCTTCCTGAGCCTTCAGACATTCCAGACAGAAGTGTTGCTCTGTTCCAATTTTATGCCTTTGCTGATCTTCCACTGAAAAAATAATTTTGTTGTGCCAATCTGGAATGAAAGTCATTAGTATCTTTTATATGAATATATTTCTACATGAAACATTTCACACCACAAGAACAAAGACTGAGGAGGTCCTGTTGGAAAATTACTAGTTTGCACCTTGCCTTTTTGCTAGTCACCAGCTGGCCCATTTAAGTACTGCAAAGGCTCCATGCCTCTCCAGTATCCAGATGAAGAAAACAAGCCCTTAAAAGAAGGAGGAGTTGCAACACTTCTACCAGCAACTGTTACTCCAGTCCCAGCAATGACGCACAATTGCCATCCTTCTATTCCCAACTGTGCCCAAAGAACAGGCGTAAAAGCCTGGACTACTTGTTTTCCTTCATCCTAGTTTTCTGTATGAACAGACAGACACATTCTCAGCTGATATAAAATTGCAGGATCTCAAATGTCTGGGATTTTTTCATGCTAGCCAGTTCCTAGCCTTACATGTGATTCACCAAGGTCTCAGTTTAAGGTCAGAAGTACAAATAGCCCCGTTTCTAGTAACGCTTATTTTGCTGAGAGTATTTTAATGCTGGGAACCTTGAGAACTCAGAGTGCTTTAACAATTTAAATACTGGGTGTTTTCTAAGTGTGTAGGCAGTTTCCTAAAGTTTTTGATCCTGGTTCCTGCAGGAGTTGCTGAGACCCAACATACAATGTGGAGCATCTTCCAGTTCAATAAATTACTGTGAACAAGCAAAAATTACTTCTTTATATCTCCGTCACTAATTCACCTGACTTCTCCATTCTACATACAACAAAACCTGCCAATATACTCTTCCTTCAATTAGCACGGAATGAGGCCAGAAACATAATAAAAATCAGTGGAAATAACATCAAGCTTCCTGTGTCCACTGAGCATGTAATCCATGAAAATGACACACCTAAACATATATAGATACTTACAAGTACTATTATAAAATCATCAGCAACCCTTAAAGAATGTTTGTTCTATCACTTGCTCATCTCAAGAGACCAAGCCTCCTTTCTGTGAGCTCACCATGATCGCACAGCTATGAGTACTTCCAGTTCAGAGTCAACACATGCAGCTCGTTACATTCCACTTGGAAAGATGTCATTAGCACATTTATTATTCAAAGCCTTCCCCTTTGAAGCTTGCCACTTGTGAAGCCAGGGATGCAGCAAGGGTTATGTGGTTCTGACAGAAACATCGCTTTGAGGTCTCCGCTTGAGACCTGTGGTTTTGCCACTTCTTTCCTCCTCGAAGTACTGGATGTTTTACCCCCCAAATTACATTCAGCAGGACACTCAAAATGGTTTCTGTGGCTTTCAAAACTACTTCGAACTGGTGCTATGGCCTGGGTTTACAAGTTACCTCCTTTGAGTTAAATTTTTTTTTCCCTTCCCCTTTTTAAAGGTAGCATTAGTGCAAGACACAACTTATTCATATAACTGCCTTAGAGTTATGTAGAAAAGGCACCAACGTTCTCACAGAAGACTCACTTTTGTCATATCAAAGGATTCCAGGGTGGTGACAGAAACTATTCAGTCCATTTAATGTTGGGAAAAGCTCAGAGAGAAGATTGCAACCTCATTTCATAAATTTCTGTAAACTAAATGGATGCACCAGTGTTTACGGAATAACTGAACGTGTCCCTATGAGTGGGTCATTACTCAAATCCTAGAAGTTATTAGACATCAGTTATTGGATTCCTACTGGTAATATTAACACATTTCCAAATTTCACTTAAGGGGCACACTCCTATATGGGCTAACAAAGGTCAAACTTATCCTTCAATTATCTATATCTTCCTTATTTTTATGCCCATCTAATAATTAAATCTACCTGAGCTACTGCATAACACTCAAAAACTGGACATTCCCATCCTATCTTGCAACATTCCCAAATATCTGCAACTTCTGAAGGCTCTTTATCCAGGTATGAGGATTAGAGCTTACTTAGAGATCTTGCTCTTCAGTGCTCTTCTTAAAAGGACATCATTTTCTCTCTTTTATGGTGGGTAAACAGGATCACAGAGAGAATTCAGTTGCTCAACTTTTCTACTGCAGATCCGCAGTAATGCTTGGGAATCAAACGTCTGAAATGCCAGTCTCCCACCCATTTCATGATAAGAAAAATAATCATGAATTAATAGCAAGCTGGAGACTTGAGTGTTATTTATTTCATCTTCTGACTTAGGGCATGATCCTTCTCCAACAGAAATTAATGGTAAACTCCCATTGAGCTCAGTGAGAGCAAGATTAAATCCCTGGTTTCTTTCCTCCCACCAGCTTCCCTAGAGAAGCTGACAAATCATGGAAGTTTAATGACTATCTTGCACTTAGAAATAATGGTGGAAAAAATGCACACAATAGTCATTGCATATTTCTTTTCCTATTCCTTGACCAGGCTTCTGATTTTTACTTGGAAAACTCAACAAGAAAACACACACACAAAAACACCCAAGAGACAATGGAAGTCTGACCAACACATAAAGCCTGTCTTGGGCTTAATTTTACAAAGCAGACACTTTTGCATTTAGGATACTTTAAAAATCACATTAACTGAACTGACAACTGCTTTCCTCCCCCATTGTCACTCCCCACACACACTTTTTCAGACTAACCTATGCACGTACAATGGGGACTGCCAATATGGATCATCCCACTGACCTTGGCAACTGGCAGCTGTGATCAATCACTTCATAAAATCCTCTGTGTCAGCTAGAAAACAGTCATGTGTCTTAAGCAAGTCAATCTGCTAAACAGTTTAAGTCATGAATCCATTCAAAACACTAGAAAAACAAACCCATTTGGATGAAATCTTACTTCATGTCTGATTTTCTTTCTTTAATGGCTAATAAAAGAGTTGAAATTCTTCACCTCCGTTATGCAAAGCTACTTGCAAGTGCTTTGGTGCGTGCATACTGATTAATAGAGGGCAACTCTTCACTTACCGGAAAAGTTTACCAATTTTAGTCATTACACCCACATGAGCAACCTGCATACAGCAGCATATAGTTCTCAACTTTTTTCAGACAATCTGACCTAAATATGAAGTTAATGGCTAGTGATGGGTGATACTCATTTAGTTGTTGACATTATAAGCAACAATCAAACAGACTTCTTCAAATCACTCTTGCAATCAGTCCGTACTCCATCTTTTACAGATTATAAATTCAAGCATGGAACTGAGACACAAAGATGCCAGCTCTACTCTGCATACCAGATCGCTTGGTATAGTTCTAATGTATGCAGTGTACAACAGGAACCCATAGCTATCAGACAAAATTATAGCAAACATCCCTCTGTCAAAACCAAGTATCAGACTGAATGATATTACCAAACACACCACTAAACAAACGAGACACTTTTTAACCCTAGGCTGAACTTTGGCAGAATGAGGTCAGCACAGAAAGTCATTCTGTAATTATTTCCTCTTCAAAATTAATGTGTCAGTGGATTTCTTTGGTCAATTTGCTCATTATTGAGATTGTATATCCTACTCTCCACCCCCAGGTAGTCCTATGAGCATAATTTAAGTGATTTATTAACTTTTTGCATACTTAATCTGTCCCATGAAACTAAGAGGTTTTCCACTCCACCCTTTGGATAAATCAACATGAAAGAATTTTAAATTATGCAGATCAAACATAACAGTTAGATGAAAAAATAAGGAGAAGGGGAATAAGAGACATGAAGAAGGTACACTGAACAAACAAAGAAAGAAACTGAAGAAAGAAGGAAGCCAGCTGAGAACAAATGAGGATAAAAAAAACATGACTCGCTGGAGTCATGAGTCTTGAACGAGTAGAGAGGCCTGTGCAGGTAATCTACAATAAAATCTGATCACCAAAGGACTTTTACTACCTTGAATACATTGCAACACCTTTTAGAAGTAGGATAATAAAGCAGAAGATTGCCTCTTAAAACTTTGTTTGACTCCTGCAGCCATCTATGGGAACTAACTCACTCTCAGAGAACATAACCATTACAATGTACAATAATAAAATGTTTCCATTCACAGACTGAGGGAAAAGGATATACTATTTTGCACATTTTTACTGTAAAATGAGAGTACTGTGAAAGGTACCTTCTTAGGGTACAGAGACACATTTCCTTTCTCACCCAGACCAATAAAAGCATGTAATGCAGGCAAATCATCACACCTCACAGGTGTTTGTCTGTGTGAAAGTCACTCTGAGTCAGCACCAAAGACTGGGTTAATTTGTCTGTATAATATCGTACATTCTGTTAAGACTCCTAAATTTGTGACCCAATTAGTATTTGGTGAAAGGGTTTTTTGGATTGGACTTAGCCTGGGAAAGGATTAAATGTCAGATTCCTTTCCAACTTCTATCTGCCAGAGGAATTTTGAGTTCCTCTGGAACAAACAGGAGGAAAGGGAATTGGCAATAGCTAACGACTAGTTTCAACAGCAAGGATGGGCACCTACCCATTTTCTCAGTGTATTCCTGATGGGGAAGGCAATAGATTCAGAATTGTGGTTTGATGGTACTTCATCATTGTGAGAGTCTTTGAGGAAAAGTTGCAAACAGGAACTTGCTAAATCCATCACCACTTAAACACAACAGTGTATCTTTCCTCTCATTAAACTTTTTATTATACTTTATGTTAGCTGGTTATTACTGATAAGTGCAAATTGCTTTTTTGCAAAAAGCTTTTTTGCAAAGGTGAAAATAAGAGCTTTCAAATGCAACCGGGTCATAGATTTTCCTGACTGTTCTCATGTCTTTGTGTTAGGATATGGGAGTTTATTTCTAGTTTGAACAAGAAAGCTGCAAGAAAACAAAATATCACTTGCTAGGAGCTTAAGCTTTCTCACCTGTACAATAAAACTAACAGCCAATGTGACCTTTTCATAACTGGATGCTGGAATCGGCTCCAAACACCACAGTAAAAAGCTGGGGCGGGGGGCAAGACAACCAACACATGCCAACTGAGTTACAAAAGCAGCTATTGCCTCCTTCGGTGGTGTCATACCAGCTCAGGGTTGAAGCTCAGATTTTAGCTCACCTCCAGACACAAGTACATGAATGATACGTAGGTTCACAATCTGCCTCTAGTCTCATGTGCCTAAAACTGAAGTCTGCTTCATGGTACTAATTGGTACTTTCCATCGTTTGGTACACAGTTTGTTCAGGCACTTCACTGGGGGCGTGGGGAACCAACAAAACAAAACAAAACAAGCCCAGGCCTCAAATTCAGTGTCTTGACAGATACTGACTGGAGCTCTAGTAGATAAAAGATGAGCCATCAGCTCTAACAGGAGAATTCCTTGGTGCTTGGCTGATTTACTACAATGAAAAGTTAATTTCAACACAGCTAAAAAGGCCTGCCTTTAGGCACCTGGAATGAAGGAGTTTTGCCTGTATGGCAGAAACACAAGACTTCTTATTTAGATATGTAAAACAAGACCACTTCCAGATTGCAGGGCAGATATATTCTGCCACGGAGCATATAGGCCTGTGAACTACAGTAAAACTCCCTTCAAGCATAACTACCAATTACGCTTCAGTGCAAACCAGGGCAAAAGGAAAACTTCCTTGCCCTACCTTTTTCACAGAACAAAAGCTATGTATATTCTGAAATAAAAAGTACTTTTATCGTATGTATGTATTTCTCAATAGTTTTGAATTTGAACTACAGCTTTTTGTTCATGAAAAAATGTTAGATGCTCTCAAAACCTATCATATTGCAGATTATATTTCCCATTTACATTTTGGTGCAATCTTTATCCACCTCATGCTGCTGCATTTATCTGTATTTTCTAATATCACATATTAGAAATGTCCTAAAATTAGCAAACAGAAAACACACACAATTCTAGCACACAACATACCACTGCAGCTGGTCTCAGAGACCCCTGGAGACAGGATTTTGCATGAATCACTAGAAAAGGCTCGCTAAATAGCTGAATCGGGTACCTTGTGCATACAACATATCCATTGACTTTTGCAAAAAAATCTGGGGAACCATAAACTCCAGCTCAGCCTAATACCAATTTCTGTGTATCAGTATCACCTGCACTGTTTAGGAAGTTGTATAACCATTTTTCTGACTCTAAATCACACCTGATTCCTATTTTATTAGAACTACAGATTAATATCTATCAACTAGAATGCAAATACATGAACAGTTTTGCTAAACCGGAGCCTGACTCTATGTACTGTTCTACACTGCCCAACAAGAGCCACAGAAGGCAAGTAAAAACACTTCATTGACACCCTCTTAAAAGTTGAAGTTAGTGATGGTCATCACCGTGCATGTGATGTCCCTCCCCTTAGTATCACTAATCTCTCACTATTGTCTTCCAAGTCAGACCACACAGGGCATACTTCTTCGGGTTGAAGCTGGAGGCCAGACTATAAGCCCTGTAAAAATTCCCCCTCCCCCAACTCCACAAGCCTCAAAACAGTGCTGTCTACATCATACAGAGCAAGTATGCTTTCATTCAGCTCGTTCTGTCTAAATAATATTCATTTGATCAATAGTCACACTAGAGCCACTGCAGTTGCCATCTCTGGTTATTGCATACAAACACAAACTAATCACTGACCTAATATAAGCACACCTCAAACAATGCACTAACATTTCCCCGCCTGTGCTTTGATCTCATTCTAGAACGCACACCTCTGCCACTATGTACATCCAGTTTAAGCACATGTTTACAATTAAAATCTTCAAAACAAAAAGTGGCTATGTGACCAAACCCTGGGGGCCATGGAAATTACACCAGTAGAGAAACAAGTTTCAGATCCAAGCAGCTATGATGGTCTACATTTTTCATTTCAAAACATCCCTTCTGTTTATTTCAATAGAAAGGAAAGAAAGGAAAATTATATCAAGAAGTCCAACATACCTGGTACCATTGTCTAACTTTGTTTGAGAAACAGCACAACATAGAGGATTTTTCCAAACCATACCTCTGAGATGACTGGAAAGAGACAAAGACTTATGCTTGGAACACCTTCCCAGAGAAACCATGCATTTCTGCAGAGGAAATAGAAGACAACCATGATAAGACTGGGACAAAATCACAGAAAAATGACATTACCTGATTCTTGGCTTCAGGAAAGCGCCAAAGCAAAAAGAGATGTTGTGTGGAAAAGTATGCAAAAACTTCGAAAATTTCCTATCATCAGCAAAACTATTCTGTAACCAAGGGTATCAAGATAATTTGGAGAGAATGAGTGTGAGCTGTATGAGCAGAGAGCAGCAGTGTTACTCTGTAAAATCTCAGACGTGTTGTCAGACTTCAGCAGAAAGAGGCAACAGCCAGTTTGAAGATCGTTCAGTCCGTTAACTGCTCTGAGATTTTAGTACTACAGCAACACTTTGCAGTCACTTAGCAGCTGTATGCAACATCATTTTCTTTGTACACAACGTTTTTTCGAGATTGAGGGGGTTTATTCGGGCTGAGAGGTTATACAAAGAGATGTTTATCCTCTAGGCAACACATAATGGACAAAAATAAAAATACACGTTTAAAGAGTGAAACATCCTAATTTGGATTTGTCTACTGAAACAGAAAGAAATGCAGCAATGTGACCGAAAAGGCCTGCAAGTGTCTGGTTACAACTATTTGCTCCTTTTTGTGTGCAAAACTGCTCTCACTAGGTCATCCTCTAAAGGTGAAATTGCAGCCTGAGATCTGCATAAAACTGCCTTCCAGTTGGTATCTCCAGCATCACAACTTGCACCCGATTGCTCAGTACTTTAAATAGGCACAGCAGAGTCAGGGAAAAACATATATAGAACATTAACATGCCTTAGGCTACAAGGTCATGCACCATTTATCAAGTTATGAAAATTGTTGGCGGTTCCACTTCTGCTGAGAAGCTTCACAGTAAGCAGGAGGGACACAGAGTCATTAGCGGTGACGACCAGTTTGAATTAACCGGTTTTATGTTAAGGAAATTGCCTGAAGCTTGGGTGAAAGAGTTTACTCTCAGACATTCATGTCTGGCAAGTGAGAAATTGCCAAACACAAAACAGAGAATCCAAGGGGAAGCAGGGGAACTGTAAGTCTGGAAAGGCTCTCACAAAGCTTGTTGCAGGAGAGAGGTGAGATTTCATGGCTGCTAAGATAGTATGTTGACCTAACCAAAGCCAGTGAAGGCAACCTGAGCTGGGAAGTCTTCACAGCATTCCGCCCTTTCGTTCCTGTTCCCTGCCAGATTTCATTGAAAATGTGCATGACAAATAAAAACACTGAATGCTATACAACTATACTGGAAATTCATCATCATCCAACAATATTTTATACTTAAAAGCTGTGTTGAAAATGGAGAAATATTAATCATCAGCAGAATCAGCACTGACCTCCCCTACCAAACTACTACAGGCACCATTCAAAGTTTTAGGACTATAATCAGCTTTCTGTTGAATCAAAGCAATTTCTCCAAGGTAAAAAGGCTGTGCAATGGCAAATGGAGTATAACAGCCAAAACAGGATTTTCACTTCAGTTTTGCAACACACTAACTTCAAAGTGGTACCCTGCTTCTCCTTTACACAAAGAAAAAAATAACTGTAGTAGGATTGAAGCCACACTGAAAATTCTAGAAATCCTAATGGAAATTAATAACTTTACATTTGCTGGCAATTTTCCAAAGCCAAATGCACTGCCTGCATTCATAGAAGCTGTGCTAGTTCTGTTTAGTCAACACCCCCAGAATTCTGGAGGTACTTTGTGGCATTACCTAGTTTACTTTAGTCAGGCTTTTACTCCACAAGGCACTCTGTTTTCCAGAAGTTAAAAGAGCACTCACATTTCCAATGGTACTTAAAGCCATTTGAACTTTATCACCCTTGGAAATTCTATAATCTTATTATCTTTAAAACTAAAACAACAGAACAATACATTTGCATAATGCACAACTAATCACTCGCATTACTTATTAGTGACATCACTAAACACTATAAATATAGCACATGTAAGTACAGATACTAATATGGATTGCACGTGTCCTACTGACTAAAATCAATTGCCTTCTCTATAAACTGTCCAGCAAATAGTTTATTCTTCCATAAAAATAATGCATTGATTATGAGACATTTTACTGCCTGCTCCATTTCTGCATCGAATTGTGACTCTAAAGACTGCTTCAAAAATTCATGCCATGATTCAACTGAGAGTTAGACTCACAGACACACAAGCTGCTCAGTGAAAATCGATCATGCGCATGTTTTTACCCCATGGAAAAATCAGTCATTTAAATCATTTAAAGGTGCAAACCTTGCAAAGGAGGAGAGCTACAGTACCTCTTACACAGTTCACAGTACAGAACAGCTCATGTTGCAGCTAACCAGGCACTAACTTGTTCACAGAGCTATTCCCTGAATTGGAACAGGCCTTCAGCAGGTAGAATGCCAGGTAATCCTACCACAAGCACAGGCAGTATTCCTTGAGACAAAGATAATTTGGCTCCACAAGAAAATCCAGCAATCTACATACTGAAGGACTGTAAGATCATGCACAAGCAAAACACATGCTTTGAAACACATTCTAGGATGTCTATCTAGCTGACATTCTCCTGTGCTGTAACTAACTGTTCACTGACCTCTGCAGTCTATAGCCCAAGGCTTTTCGAAGTGAAGTTATGAGACTTAAATAATGCACTAGATTGCACACCATCAACATCATGTTCTGTTAAACAAAGCTGAGAGAAGAGAGCTGCTCTGGTGCAGGGCCAAGCATATTCAGTTCATGGTTACATTCATTACACGGCAGGAAGAACCCCTTGCTACAAACAGATTCTGTGAAGCTAGATCCAGGAAATATCCACGGAAAGTTTCACAGCACAGAACCTCAAAAGGTAAAGTAAGTAAGACAGGAACAGTTATTTTTGGAAGTATACATCACCAACACAGGTTAGAAAAAAGAAGCTGTTGCTTCATCAGAGCCCAGCAAACACAGGAAAGAAACAGTTTAAGAGCCAAATGAGAAACTCTGAATGTATATTAAAGAGATAACTTAGAGTAGATAGATAGATAGGTATAGCAGATGTGCTAAATTCATAAATGCATTTCATAGGAAAAGCAGTGCTGTATGAAGAAGGACAGTAGTGATACCCTATAGCAGATTTGCCTAAAGCAAACCTAAGTTGTCCCTGGTGAATATACCAAGCCATTGGCTTGGCAACCACTGCAGCATCCTCTCCTGCTCTCCTTGCAAATGGAAAAGCCTGGAATTCTATTGAACATTTCATTTTTTTCTAGTAACTTTTCACACTTCATATGATATTCCATAACCAACTTTGGGCATTCTTTCTACAGCTCCAAGAAACAGGTCATAATACGTCCAGCTTGGATTTAGCTGCTTTGCTTGGGTGGTGTCCGCCCAGCTTGAAAACTGTAAAAGCAGAGAGAAAAATGTCACAATGCAAAACACACTTCACCCTTCTAATGCATTTCCTTGTTGGTATGACATTTCTCTGCTTTCAGCATAGATGACTTAAGATCATGATCCAAAGCCCATTGCTAGCAGTTCTAGATGTATCTAACAATCCACATAATACATGAGTGTACGTTCCTATTTATATTAATCCAGAAATCACTTTACATTATTCAGGTCACTGTTTATGCTGCCTGTGGGTAGTTGAATGATACTTGATCCAGCAAAAGTTTTTTGAAGATAAAAGTTAGCCCTTCAAAATTGTTGGAAAAGTTTGGCTTTTACTAGACTGATGCATTGGTATAATGTGACTGTGGATTTTTAACAAAAAAGAAAAAAAAAAAGAGAGACTTGCACAGACAAGTCCATCCTAGAAACATATTTACCATCTAGTGGAAGCACAGCCTTCCAGACAAATCCAGGACTTCCAACTCACCTTCATTGAATCCACCGACAAATTCAAACAAGGTTCATTTCAAAGAAATCAAAACAGATAGGCTTGACTGACAGTCTCTGATGACAAGTACAGTTGTGAAGTTAAAAGCAAAAAAGTCTTTATAAGCCTACACAAGTTTAGCATCTAAATCCAAGCTAAGGTCCACCATGTAAATTGAATTAGAAATTCTAGGGAAAAAACACACTTCTACGTGTTAATGTGATACACTTGCCTAGCTTACAAAAACAGAGGTTATTAATACTGTATAAAACCAAAACACTATAGATAAAGTCCAAGATAGATTGAAAATCTGAAAGAATTATCCATGTCATCTTGTGACAAGTGCGTTAGAAGTACCATGGGCTGGCAGGAAGGACAACAAAACATGCACTCTCAGCTGCCTAGACTGAGTTTGAGACTAACCATTCCCATACGCTGTAAGAATGAAATTTCCCAAGAGCATTGGAAAACCACAGTTAAATTAAAGAAAAAAAAAAACAACAACTGATATTAAAAATTCCCAATAGACATAACTGATTTCCAAATTTTTACTTACTAGGCCCTAGAAGAATAGAACAATACTACAAATCCCCTTGCAGCTGGAGATGAGAAAATGGTGGAGACCAAGGCTCTTCATTCCCTCCAGTGCCTTCAAGGCTTCTAGATAAGACATTGTAGCAGGAATAACTCAGAATCACCTTGAAGTTCCTGTCCAACTCACAATCTACTACTTTACTAAAAGACTGGAAAATAAAGTGATCTAGCCATCAAGAGAGTTTGAAGCATGAGGGTTTCATTTGCAAAAGACCAGAACATCTTCCACCTCAGAAGCCATTCTGTCATCAGATTTAAATTAGAGTCCCAGCTTCTACCAGTTAGCTTTCATGATCAAAAAAGACAAAATAAAATAAAATAAAATAAAATCCCAGCTTGTTTGGTTCTTCTTCATGGGCATCATCAACATAAAGTTCTAAAGAACAAATGAAAGTATTAGAAACCATCTAACACTCATCTTTTTACTCTTTGTTTTCTGTAAACTAAGGAGTTCACCATTGTAATTGCTCACTGCAACCCGATAGCTAGAAAACACCCAACTCCATCTTTATTAAATTTAAAATCTGGCTAAGAACACACTTCCTTCAAGCACTGCTGAGGGGTGGAACTAATGTCCTGCTACACTGTGTGCAAGGAAGGCGAATGCCTGCCAGGCCCTGCGTAACACTCCTCCGCACCACTGCGACAGCAGGAACGTCGCACTGACTGCACAGGGCACAGGGCACAGGCGGATTCCCCTGTTTCAGCAGCTGGCACCAAAGCTCGGCGCTAGCCTCGCTCAGCTGCTCCACCAAGCAGCTCTAGTCAAAATTCCGAAGTTAGGCTGCAGGGAGAGAGTGTAAGTCGCATAGAAGATCTATGGGTTATATATTATTGCAACTCCGCCCTCACCCTGTGATATCAAGGGCATCACTGTTCAGAAGTTCAAAAAATAAACAAATTACAGCAAGGCCAAGGCAAGATATCCAACTTTTCCGGATGATCTGAAGAATGCACAGTGATCAAGGGTGTTCTCAGTCAGAAGCTGATGTCTAATCAACCTGTGTGTAGCGCCACAGAAACCTTCTCCTTAAAGAAACCGATAGGGAAGGGGGAAATGGCTGCCAGCCATCAGCACTTAAATTGCTATCAGAATCATACAGCACACAGTTGTTTTGTATTTTAAAGGATGAATGAATACCTTCATAAAATGTGCCTAGGAAATAAGTTCTAATGATAAAATTGTTTATGGACTGCGTATAATGAAGATCAGATCTGTTTAAAACAGGAGAGGAAAAAAACCCAAGGTTATGGGCTTGGAGTTGAGAGGTGTTTCAAGGAAAACCAAATCAGATTTTTTGTTTTCTTTTAAATCAAATTTGAATGGATGCCTTTATTTTTTTCCAGAGGATTTACCTCTTACTTCCAAAGAGAAAATTTCCTCATTTCTCAGCAGCACACAGAAAATATATTAGCATTTTAATAGTGCTGAAGTGATTGTCTTCAAACTCTTTAGTTACTGGACTCCACATTAAGATCATCTGAATTGTTTAATCGGAGCCCCAAACCAGCTTTACATGCTCATTTGCATTGCACTGTTTCCAGTCCACACATCCATGGGCTGCCCAGCAGGGTACTGAAACCCACAACCATACTGAGAAGGAAGCTAAAAATAATCAGGCTCCATGAATGCTCACATGCCATAATCTTCAGTAAAACCCAGTCTTTGAACAGGTAGCTCCACCTGAGTTTACACAGGCTTTTCCTAACTGGAGAAAATTATACAATACCATTTTGGGTCTTTGTTGGCAAGTGTAGGTATTCATTAGCAATAGCAGAAATGCTATAAGGAATTACTTCTGATGGCTAAGTCAGCACTCTGCATCACTGAAAAATACTGACTTCCTTCACAGCTGCTTAAGTTAAGCCAAAAAGTTTTGCTCAGCAAACACTACACAGATACCTACTCATCCTTTCCTCATCAGATCACAAACTAGGTAGCTCCTTCTTGCACGGCTCTCTGAAAATGCTCTTTACAGCTAGAGCTTTATTTTCTGCCATATAAAGTAATTCACTGCACTGCCATCACACTTGGCCTTCTGCCCCGATGCCACTGAGCATGCTGAAAAGTTTTATTCATGAAGCCAAAAGGGCTTCATCAAGAGTTACAGGTTTGAAATGTATGTATACAAAGTGGCAGTCATCTAGCTTATTTTGTTGCTGATTAATTTGCCTTACTCTATACGAAATAAATATTACACACATTACTTTTTTCAATCTTCTGTATACATATCTACCTCGAATGACCATTTATAGCTCTTTCTTGCTATGTGCCGAAGTCTTTCTTCTCTGCTATTTTCCCATTTATGAATGAAATTATCTTTATCTCCATTTTCCTTCTGAAGCAGTTCAGAAGGCACTCTCCCCCTTTGTCTCTCCCACTTCCAACAGTCAGCAGTAAGAGATTTCTGCAGCACTTACAAGTATTACCATCACTTAGACAGTACAACATTACCAATGTTAAAATGCATAAAGAATTAAAAGCCAAGAATATTAATTATCTGTCCAACTATATTTTCCTGTAGAACAAGTGTGGTAAAGAAAACAGTAAGAGTAGCAAATCTTAGTTGCGGGAGGGGAGTTAAATTGCAAACCAAAAAGGTAGATCTGATATCCTCTGAAGAAGGTTGGCCAAAAGTAGTCAAGTACAAACTTCCTTGCTTCAGGGGAATTGCTTCCGCATTCAAACTTGGCTCAAGCAGCATTTTCATCATCACAGAAACCATCACCACTGTACAAGAAGTCCAATGTACATTTAGCCTGATTATATTAAGGTTGAATTTCATTCTCATTAGGAAGCTAGGAATCATGTTCCATAGAGGGAGATGTGAGAACCAGAAAAGGTTTCAGGTTCAGACTCTGACTTTTCATACTTGTCTGCTTTTTCTAGTTTTATGACCCAAACTATTACCTCCTGCTGCATGACCTACACATCTAGGTATGTTTTACATTCACTTGAACCTATGTAGATTGAATAGACTTGCTCCAAATCTAGACTCACATAACAAACAAGGATCGGGCCAAGCATGTCATTTTGCCACCAGTTTCACCATTTCTGAAGCTGGCCTTGTTCTAACTTAAGCATCCAAAGTAACTAATACATAATAATTCTTTAATAAATAACCAGGATTGTATCAAGTTTTTCATGTAGCAGTCTACATAGCTTATCAAAGCATTACAGCCACAAAAGCTTACATACTAACAAGGTTTTGTTTACAGCACTAGGCATTAACAGCCTTAGGAAGTAGCTAAAAAAAGGAGAACCTGCAGTTTAGACTTAGGTGTATAATGTACTCGACTTACGGTTTTGTCCCTTTAACAAAACTCAAACCTGAACCTTACTGTAAATACTTACACACATGCTCTGAGTAACATATATTTTGTAGAAATCAGTCTACTCACAGGCAGAAAGCTAGCATGTTGCAGAACAGGGCCTAAAAGAGCAAGTAAATAAACCAAAAACCAACAATATATGAGATGTATCTTTAAAACAGAAAATCTGGATCCTGTGACCAAACATCTGAGTGAAAGAAAATGGCCCACATCACTAGCTCATATAAAGCCCACATCATAAGGAAAACTGGGACACTATTATTTATTCTACAGAACTGATTTATTATATGTGTATTGTACAAACAAACTTATAACTTTGCTTCTGTTTCAAGTTTCAGCTGTTGCATTTTGGTTTCTTGTCCTTGGTTCTTCTTTAAGCCATCAGATGTTCTTTATCAGAGGTAATTTTGTTAGCTAAGAAATAGAATTGTAATTTGAAAGTTTGATAGCAAAAGCATCATTTCCTGTAATCCAAGACATGACTTAACCATTAACACACAAGTAAAAATATCTAAATCATCTGGGCGTTGTGTCATGAAAGAACTAGATTTGCTCTTGGCTCCACAACGAAGTTCTAATAACTTTCTTGGCAAATAAGCAGCGATCAATTTGTCAAAATTAGTTGTTCCCAAAATGCAGT
This sequence comes from Falco cherrug, assembly GCF_023634085.1. Classification (NCBI taxonomy): domain Eukaryota; kingdom Metazoa; phylum Chordata; class Aves; order Falconiformes; family Falconidae; genus Falco; species Falco cherrug. Next base: position 7,696,079 of record NC_073697.1, read on the forward strand.
GACACTAAATATTTTATCTCACTGACAGTGGGCACTGACATTTTCAGTTTTAAATCAAATGCTACAGCAGACCTAAAAAGCATATTTTCCCTACAAAAGTACACTCCAAACACCTGCCATTAGATTATATTCATTCTCTAACAGCCAAGGCCTTCATCCAGTCCCACCTCACCTTGTTTTGTTCTAGTGCTTACGATACAGAGAATTTATTCATAATTCATGTTTCCCAGAAACAGCCATTAAAGCAGATACACAACTCCTGTTTCACAGGAGTGCTGTGATCCCTTGCAGGATGTGAATTATTCCTGTGCTAACTGGAGAACTGTGCTCAGCAAACTGGCTGTCTTCTTAAGGACAGAGTTGCTGAATAACTTTCAAGCAGCACAACTGGTGCCATCCTTGGCTAGCCATGGGTGCCATTCCAAAGGGAATGTTAGGTATAATTAAGGCAGAGCTGGTAACCCGTCATAAATATTACTGTATTATGAGCTAACAGCCTATAAATCCCTTCTCAGTGGCATATCCCTATGGGAAAGGGCATGCAAGCTTCCATATGGTGGTGATATATCCTGTGATTTTTTAAAAGGCACACTATAACTCGGACTTATTTACTGTTCTCTCTCTTCGTATCTGTAAACAAAGAAAAGCTTAAAAGGTTACATTCCTTCCTACTCCTTGCTATGTTATTTAAACCAAACTGAAAGTTTAGCCACATAAACGTCTGTCATCTGTACTTAATTCTTGGTATTTTCCCTTTCTTCTTCAGAAAATTAAATACCCATATGTGTCTGACTAAATAAGAGGGGGGCTGAATCATCTCATTTTTCTGCCAAAGTAGCAGAAATAATGATAGCTAAGAAGGAGAGAACCTTAAAAAAACAAAATGACTACCAAAAAAATTAAGCATGGTAAACACTGACCATATCCTAAGTAAGCTTCCTCTATCTGCCACCACACAAAGCAAAGCACATAATAAAGTAAGATACCATTAACTTTTGGTTTAATTCATAAAAGAATTCAAAGAACATCAGCCAATTTGTACAAATCATATCTAGAAAAAGACACATATAAAAAGATGTTTCAGTGTGTGCTAAGGAACAAAATCACATCATTCAAGTTTTCTTTTGACTTTTTTCCCCAGCTCTCTAATACAATCACAGAGATTCAAAAGAAAAATGACAGATTCCACTAATAAGAAAACCAAATAATGGGACAATTCAAACCCCCCTCCTTGCCACTCGCTTTCTTCAAGGTAAGTTATTTGTTCTTTCATTTATTATTTGCCCTTAATTTGATATGGTGAGGAAAAGGTGGCAGTCTACTAGAACAACAGGCAACACAAGAATCATAGGAATATTCAGGTTGGAAGATACCTAAGGAGGACTCTAATCCAACCTCCTGACTGAAGCAGGGTCAGCTCTAAGGTCAGACCAGGCGGATCCAGCCAAGTCCTTAAAACCCCCAAGACTGCATAGCCTTTCCAAACAGCCTGTTCTGCTGTCCTGCTTTTATCCTCAGGATAAAAATGCTGGTTCTTATACCCAGTCTGAACCTCTCATTTCAATTTATGCCTGCTTATGCCACTGTAAAAAGTCTGGCTCAATCTCCTCAATCATCTCTTCATACATACTAGAAGGTTGCCCCAAAGGTGTCTCTTCTCCACGCTGAAGAAGGTAGTTCCGTCAGTCTCTCTTCACAGAGCGATTGCTTCCACCACCTGGTCATCTCAGTGGGCCTCTGCTGGGCTCCCACTTCTAAATGACTTTCTCATACTGCTCAAAACTGGATACAGTATTCTAGATGTAGTCTAACAAGCGGCTAACACAGCTTCAGCCCCCCTTGACTGCTACCAAGACGTTATACCCACTCTGTAGTTAGATCTGCAGGTGGAGAGGAGCCTGCCTTCTCTTGCCAGAAGTCACATGCTTCCAGGCTCCCTCATGTACCCCAGGTGAGACCTCAACCTCCAGCTGCCTCTCCTCCTGTGCAGTTTGGGGGTTGAGGCTTTCTCAAGCATCTCTGTTTAAATCCCATCAAGCTCTTTTTATCATCCCCGGTGCTGCATAGTTTGCTCACCCATTCCTGCAGCTCCTGAACTCGGCAGCACAGCTCCTCACCCAGCCCACCCCCCCTACGCCTCCCCTGCTCCAGCCCCAAGATGAGGCACCAGCCATCCCTGCTGCCCCAGACCTGGAGAGATGCCTCCTCCCTTGGAAGCCTGGTCCAAGTAGAAGCTGAAGTCATGCCAAGGGCTGGTGCCAGGGCCCTTGCTCTGGGGCAGGTAACGCATGGTACAGTGCCCCATCTCTGTAAGCCTCTGCTTCTGAGAGCTGCGCTCGGGGACGCGCGGGGCAGCCACACAGCTGTCCCCTCACACCAGCCAAACCGAGTGAACTACAGGCAGAGAACGAAACCACCACATGCACCGCAAGCACCAGCAGCAGGTGGGACCTGCTGTCCTAGTTTTGACTGGGACAGAGGTAATTTCTTATGCAGCGCTGCATTTTGGGTTTGGTGTGAGTACAATGTTGGTAGCACATGTTTTTAGTTGTTGCTAAGTAATGTTTATGTTAAGACAAGGACCTCTCAGTTTCTCAGGCCCTGCCAGCGAGAGGGCTGGGGGGGCACAAGAAATTGGGAGGGGACACAGCCAGGACAGCTGACCCGAACTGGCCAAAGGGGTGTTCCATACCGTGGGACATCATGCTGAGTATATAAGCTGGGGGAAGGAGGAGGGGGGACATTCAGCATTATGCCATTTGCCTTCCTAAGTGACCATTATGCATGACGGAGCCCTGCTTTCCTGGAGATGACTGGACACCTGCCTGCCCATGGGAAGCGGTGAATTCCTGGGTTTGCTTTGCTTGCATGCACGGCTTTCGATTTACCTATTAAACTGTCTTTATCTTAACTCATGAGTTTTCTCACTTTTACTCTTCTGATCCTCTCCCGCACCCCAACACTGGGGGAGTGAGCGAGTGGCTGCCCTGTGTGTGGTGGCCGGCCAGGGTTAAACCACTACACCCCTGCAACACCCCAGGGCCCTGCCCCACCAACCGCCCACAGCCCCCGCGCTCTTCAGAGCGAGGGTCCCCAGCCCACCAGAGCACACAGCCGCTGCCAACAGCCACCGCACAAGTTGGCCACACCACCTCGTCTGGTGAGTGCTGGAACCCCCCCACCCCACCGCCAGGGCCTGGGATGTGGTCGCGCCCCCACAGCTGCCCAGCAAAGCCCGTAATGCCGGCCCACCACCGCCACTGGTCTGGGTCAGGCAGGCCAGAGCTGGCGCCAGGGGCTGGGCTGGACCCTCGCTGACAAGGCCGCAGCCCAGCAGCGGCAGGGGAGCGGGACCAGGCCCCAGCGCCGCTCCGAAGCCTGGCAATGACCCGCCAGGTGCGCAGGGTGAGGCCAGCCCAAGCCAGCGGGAGAGGATGCGGCTCAGGGATCAGAGGGGTGCGAGGGCACTGACAGACACTGCTGCAGCCCGGCCCAGGGAGGGACCAAGCATCCGTAGCTCAGCTTCAGAGGAGCCGCCAAGCAAAGGAGCCAGGAGCCACACCGGAGCTACTTCCAGCTCTGTATTCTCAACAGCTCTTAATGGAGAACTGGCCTTCAGCACAGAGAGAGAAAGTCTTGCAGGGGAAGGAGAAGAACGTTTCAGGATGCTTTTCACCCCCTCTAGCCTCCTGCCATATTTTCCACAGGAAAGTGAGCCTGATATATACACAAGAAGAGTCGCAGCACATTGCAGCCAGTCTCTTGAGCTGGAAAACTGAGTCTTCTGCTAGATCATAGCTGGAGGCACAAGCAGAGAGGCTGCACGACTTTCCTAAACACACATGCACTGAAATCTAGCCTGACATCTCAAGTTGCAGAATTTACTAGGCAGAAACTCTGCTTTAGCACAAATACCACCCATCCTTCTACTGCAAGGGAATTGCCTGCTGAGAACATCGAGTCTAGACATACAGATGAGGCTTTGTGCTCTTACTAGCTTTAAAACTTTATCTCATTTTTTCAGACCACTTTTAAAACACCCTGAACATTTTACAGTAACAAAACTGCATGTTGCTAAATTTTCATTTTTAAAGGGGAGTCATTTAGATGTGTTTGTTCTTACCCAACTCCAAGTGAGTCTTTATCCCACTAACACAAAAAGGTGGCTTACAGATACTGTAAGAATATTTCAAGTGAAGAAACCCTTCATCTGAACTCCGATGAGAATAATAAAAAGGGGGAATAAAATTGATTAAAGGTATTTAATGTATCCTTGCTGCTGTCAAAGCAGGGATTAATTTGGCTATAGAGGGGAACAGGGTACCAAGTGAGAGCTTTGATTTGGTTTCCATAGAGTGCTGTGTCTCTGAAGGAGGAGGAAGGAAAGAGCAGAACTCGATCCCATGCTCTTTGGGCACATAGGAGCCAACTGTTCATTCTGCTCCTCCCTGCAAGTGAATTAGGAACTTAACGCAAGCAGACAACAGGGGTTCTTCATATGAGCAGCTGGCCAGAGTGACACACAAATTATGGCTAGAATATCCCTGGCAGCTGCAGGGGGGTGAGAAGGGGGAATATAAAGGGAGGAGTGTAACAATAGCCCGTAAGTAGGTGTTGATAGAGAATTTGCTTGCTTTTCTTTTCCATCCCTGGAGGTACAAGGCAGTAGACTTTAGCCAATGAATTTATTTTTGTCTCACTCAGGTAGGGTTTGAGGCAAGAGCAGACTTTTTTAGTATAGTGGTCTTGGACTATGAGATTGTGCAGGGAAGGATAATTTTGAAGAGGCTGTAGAAAAAAATTTTGAAGACAAGAAAGAATGGAGAGGACACTGACTCTCAGGCTCTAGCAATTCATGGAGGACAGGGAGGATGATGCATGGCTATCTATTCCCTTGCTCTGCCAGAGGTTACTATCCCCACCACAGAACTGGCAGAACAGGTGGTACATCTACTCCTCAGCCGAGGCAGTTCAGGCTGTCATATTAATGGAGTCACCATCAGCTCCAGTTTACATTACTATGTGAGACTGAACTGCAGCAGCAGAGCACTCTGATTCATGATCCCTGTTGGAGTTAACTGCAGTGGTTTTAAAAGGTGGCCTCCCCCACATCTCCACAGCCAATGCAGCTCCATCTCGCAGGGATCATGAATCAGAGTCCAGGGGGCAGGGAACAGATTAGGAAAAAGAAGCAAGACAGGAAATAGGGAAGAAGAAAGTGAATAAAGAAACAAGGGCAGGAAAGGAAAGAGCATTAGTAGACAGAAGGAAGTGTTATTAGCATGCCAAGGGGAAAAAAAAATGAATAGGAATTTGTTAGGGTATTTCTCAAAAGCCTAAATTTAGAGGGGATAGGGAGACAAGGTGCCTCACATCTGTTAATAGCTCAGAGTTACCGATTACCTTCAGGCTTGATCTCAAAAAAAGCCAGTAATAAGCTGTTTGAATCAGTTACAATTATGGAATGCTATAAAATACGGCATCAAACTAAGTGAAAAAGCTCCGTCTGGGATCTGGATATTCCAAGCTTCAGGATGAAGCAGGGGTACACCCTATAGGGTTAATAATGTCAGTATGGAAAAGATTATTACCCATCTGTATGGGCAATTAAGAGGTGTCCAAGTGATGCACAAGAGAAATTGACACCTCTAAAGAATGAGGCAACAAGCAATGGCTTGTTAGGAAGAAAGACAAAAATCCTTCTTACTAGAGTTAATGAATGATAAATTAGCAGGTCGGGGAAAATCTTTCAGTAAAAATGATTCAAAAGGTGTATAGGGACCAAACACAGAAAAGGAATCCATCAGCTTCAGGCTCCATTCAGTGAATGTAACCTGAAGACATAAAGATTTAGGGACAACCAGAGACCTTGGTCATAAATGCTGCCAGGCATTTGCCAACTTGTCATACGGAGTAAAGGAAACCATCAGATCTGAATTAAGTGCTTCTCAGTGAATGTTTGGGGTTGGAGTTTTTTTTCATTCCCTTCTGTTCATCTGTATCTACAAGTTTGCATATGTGCCATCTGTTCAGGATTTGTAAATAAATACTTACTTACTTTTAGCTTAACTTTTGTTAGGAGTTATTCCAAGGAGGGTTGAGCCCTAAGGCATCCCTTTCCCTGGGTATAGTCATCCAAAAAAAATTGTACCTTAGATATATGTGAGGGGACCACCAAGCCCTACACGCATGTGGTTCTGTGTCTCTGCATGAGACAGGTTCTGCTTGAGAGCTGACAAAAGGAGCTTATACGGAAAATGTGTCTTTGGGGTGACCACTGATAGCCAGGAAAGCTCATGAGCATGTAGCAAGACAATGACTCTGTATTTCAAGGGTCTCATGGGACATGAAATGGTGATAAAAACTGAATAAATGTGGTGAAGAGGGGAAAATCTTATGCCATGTGTTGCAGCAGAATGTAAAAACTCTCCGTGTCTTTGACAGTGCCAGAAGTTGGCCTCAAGTTGAAATACTCCAAAGAAATACAGCTAGCCTTTCTGCACTAAAGCAGACAAAACTAAAGGCCAGAAATGAGAAAACCGGAGGCAGCTAAAAATGCAGATAATAAAGAAGCCAAACAGGCATCAGAAGAAGCAGAGTACAGGAGGTGAATAGGACTGACAACCACAGTCATTTGGCCGAGATGAAAGGACATAACCAGCAGAATAGGAGCAGCTTTCCAAATCACACAGCCTATAAGTCACACTGTAAAGACAGATCCTTCTGCCAGTTTACGTAGCATCCACAAAGCGAAAAACTGTTAGGTATCTGTTTTATTCTTCTAGCTGAAAGGAAGAAACTTTTCCATTTTCAACAGTGTAGACCAGGCAGCATATCAAATTACACTTTGGTTAAAAATATTTTACTAAGAAAATTTTTAATTATTCCAGCAATGAACAGCCAGCAGCACCAGAGCTTCAAAGAGCAGAACAGTTTAGGTCTTTTATAGAAACATTTGCTACATGGCATACCTGCGCCAAGAAGAGGATTGAGATCTTATGTGGTGGGAGATGAGGCAATTATTGTTCTCATTAAATTAGTTTGGGCCAGGCTATCCCAAATCCTCAGGAAACAGTTGATTTAAATGTGGGGATGATGACACATTCAACGCTAATCTCTCAGGAGGAGAATAAGAGAAACTTCAGCATCAGCAGATAGGCAAGGGAGGGAGTAGGGGAAAAATTCCCACGTGCAGTTCCCATCCCTTAAGCTCTCCACAGAAAATATCCATAGTAGTACCTTAGAGTACTACAACTGAGTACAGCAAGAATGTGAAGTCTGTGCTGCATGTTGTGCTGTGCCACATGTTCAGTCAGCAGAGTTAGTGCAAGGCAGGCGATCAGCTGCTGCGACTAGAAAGTGCATGACAGCAAGGAACGTGCTGTATCAAGCTGCTGGGGAAGTGGAAACCCCTGTACTGATGGTAAGAGCAGTTCTTTACTGTGAAAGTAAAGGGCCAGGAGGCATAGGTGAAACAGCAATGAAATTTCCAGTAAAAGAAAAGAAAAGGCCAAATGGAAAGAAGTCAGTGATAGAAACAGAAAGCAAGTAATGGGGAACTAAGATAGTTTGGGAAATGGAAAAATGAAAAAACCCAAACCACCACAACCTTTAAAAAAGACAGCTCTTGTCACCTTGAGTGCTCTGAGTGAGGTAGTGTGAGTTCTGCATGGTCAGTACTACAGGGGAGCCAATAAGCCTGCTAGAGATCTGGGGTGGGAAGGAAGAAACGGGATTCTGCCAGAGAAGCCGTGTTCACTAGCAGTCTGGCTAGGTGGAGGGATCTCTCACTTAAACACAGCCTAGATCTGAGCAGTTGTTTTTGTTGCTGCTGGTCTCTCTGCAGCCTCTAGAACTTACACCCACGTAATGTCATACAAGGAAGTGGCAGGAGTCATGTGAACTGCCACATGGGTCCCAGCTTAGCTGGTTTAGCACATGCTTCCTAGCTTAGCTGGCTGGATCTAGATAAGGTCTTTGAAGTAGATACCTGTTTTTCCATCAACGGCAGTATGTTCTTGCAACAGCCACAATGGCTCTACTCAGAAAGCGGGGGTCTGCTTACCCCATCCTGCATGCAAACAACAAAATTGCTTCCAGGTGACCCCTACAGTCATCATCAGATATTACTCTCCTTAAGCTAACCTGCCAGCCCCGTATTTCTATGCCTCTGAGTCCTTTATAATGTTAATCCACAAGCTGGATAAATCACCATTAAGAGTCAGCTGTAGTAAGAACTGAATGCTCACCTACCACCTCATGCATACATCTTCAGAGTATGAATGTTGGCAGGAAGCAGCTATTCTCTTTCTTCTGTTAGTTGCTGAATGGTATAATAGTCTTGTTTTCCTTCCAAAAAGTGTCCTTTGTTCTGACAGTGAATTTATATAGACTATGCAGTGACACTTTTGTACAGGAGAGTCTTAACATTTGGGTAGCTCAGGGGCATGGCTGGAAAACCACAATTCCTGCTCAGTAAGCATTAGCTTTTTTCTACTTCTTTCCTTCCTAAAATTTACAGTCATTTCTATCCACCTTTCATCTGCTAAAAAAAAAAAAAATAAAAAAAAAAAATAAGGAAAGAGCCTTTTCTTATGTTCTTCACTTAAACAAAACCAGGCTTTCACATTCAAGGAGATTCATACCCTACCACCAAGATAATAGGTGAGATGTGAGTCCAAAAGTCCCCCTACTGTGCACTTAGCATTCATGGGTGGTCGTAGCTGTAACTGAGTTACCTCACCGTGGTGCAGCAAGAATTCAGAGATTTATTTTATGCAATTGGCATTCTATTTATACTTTTTGGTCCACTGTATCTCAGAGCGCATTACAGAGTATTTAATCACAATATACTGTACCTACAGCATAGTTCCACCACAGTCATTTAACACATGAAGGGGGGTGGAGGGAGGAGGAGTGGGGAGAAAAAGGAAAAGAGGTGGATGCATTTTGTAAAATTTAATTCTCATTTGATTAAAAAACAGTTGAGTATTCTGATTGTTGTCTTCCTCATATTTCTAACCCCTGTCAAAGTCTTTTCACTTTTTGCATCTCTTCTCCTCAACATCTCAATTCATTTTGTCTTGACCTGAAAGATAACCCTTGCTTTCTAATAGGGAAGTGGTTTACCCATGACATGAATTCTCCACTACTCTCACTTTCTCTCAACAGCCTAAATGCTTCATAACTGTCCTCTTTTAATTTTAAACTGCTGCAGCATCGAATACCTTTTTGGTTCAGCAGCTGTTCATCAGCTCTACCCTTGGCCATCAGATATAAATACTTCTTTTTACCTTCCATGTTGTGCACAACACTGTGCATATTAGACTTCTTTCTTATAATATCCCAATCTTTTCCTACTCTCCTCTAGTAACGCCAGTGTCTCCAGTTCTCTCAGAGCTTCCTTCTCCCATTCTTCTCGTTTGCTCTGCGGTTAGGCCTGTCTAGCTAACAACCACACAGCCCCAGTACCTAAAGACCTGTTCACTCTTCATGCAAACTTTAATTGTTTCTAGAAAACACGAAATTAAAGGATTAAAAAAATAATCATGGTAACTTCCTGTGCAATTTGTCTTTCTATTATGGTCTATAAACTCAACTGCAGCTCTTCAGAACAGGTAAAGCTTTCCTATCCATGCCTTGTAGCATGCCAAGTACATTGTCAGTACTTGACAAATATTGCTGCCTCTGCAGAATATTCTTCCTACCCGACAGCTGGTCACTGAGAACTACATAGCCCCAGGAATTCAGCCCAGCAGCTAATCAACAATGTCTGGAAAAAGCAAATAAGCATTTTAAGGAAAGCTCATCTCTCTCTCAGCTGCTTCTGAAGCTTCAGAAGCAAAGACAAAAACAAAGAAAAAACCCCAAAACATTAACATAACTGCAACCAGCCTAAAGTCGTCATTTCTTCCACTCCTTATCTTGGCAAATAAGTAGTATGGTATCTTGGCCTCTCTTCCAACCCATGGGTGTGGGCTCAAGGATCAAGGAATAGGTAGGCTACAAACCTGTAGTGGTGGTTTATTTAGTGCATTTCCATCAAGGCACTTCAGCTTTTCTCCTTAGAAACATTTTTTCGTTTAAAATTATAAAACATAATGGCAAATGAATAGCTGATAAGGCACATAAAAAATTATAAAAACCAAAATCAGGAGAAACAAGAGATTTGAGATCGTCAAGAAACAAAGTCTATTATTGCTAATCACTTGGTGCAAATACACTTTTACATGTGCAGAAGCAATTTCATATCTATATAGACAGATATATTCCTCTTCTAGGGGACAGATTTGTCCTTGTAGCACAAAAGAATGGTGTGGTGTTCTTTCTTTTGTGGCCTCTTAACAATGAAAACAAAAGTAATATTTATTCTGAACTTTCAAGATGAAAAAGTTCTCTTCTGAGCTTAGACTGGGGCTTACACAACATGCAAGCGGCCTGCCCACGCTCTGTAATCTGTACCAGTTTTTCAAAAGGCTGGCTGTGCCCTGCCTAGAGAGGAGCTTGTTGATGGTTCGTGCAGCATAAACCAAATGCCAAGACTTTACAACACACTGAGACATCAGATTCCCCAGAATCTGGTTAGAATTCAGAGCACTACCCCTGCAAACCTTCCTTTACCCTCCCTCTGGATTTGACAAACAAGAAAGAGCAGGTAACACCAGCGCAGAGGTAGCAGGCATGGAGAGCTGCAGAGGAAAGGGTCTGGCAGAGCTGTGAAAGGGTGAGGAGGGTCAGGCACTCAAAAAGGGTTGTTCATCTATGGGTTGCTAGGTGTCCTCAAACTCCGTGTCGTGGGGTCAAAGGGCAGGTTGCTTTCTTTCAATCAACAGCCAGTGGTGGTATCCAATCACTGTAATGCACTTCTATTTGCATCCATGCAACAATAAAAATATTCTACAAAGCCATAAATACACAGAAAACTGACTGTTTCAACAGTTCGTGTGGTTCTCCCGGTGGGAAGGCCATACATCTCAGGGGCTATTCACCCTGCCTGCTGTTTGACCACACCATGGGCAGCTCCAACACATGCAGTTAATGGTTAATGTCAAGATTACTAGCACAAATGCTGCTTCCTTCTCACTTTCTTTTCTGCTTGACTTGCTTGCTACTTATAGCATACATCAGCTGATTTAAGGTAAACCTTATTCAGTTTATTCCCCACCACAGTCATCATCATTACTGTAATTACATGATCCCCAAAGGAAAAAAAAAAAAATAAAAAGCAAGTGATTTTCTGGATAGAAAATAATTATCTCAATTCAGCAGCATCCTGATTCGGTTATTATTGCACAACAGTCAATAAAAAAGATAATTTTATGGACTTAAAACCATCACCAAATGGAAGTATCCCAATTAAAGTTAAGTTAGGACCACTCACAAGCCCTTAAGGTTTACAGAGTAAAGGGCAGTCAAAGCATCAAATCTGTCTTTTCATCTTGTTTATCCCAAAAAGAAAATTCAATATGTATCTAACTAAATTCTGTTCATTTCATTTTCTGATAAACAAGGCACTGATGTGCTGACTGTAAGCTGGGAGGAAGGAGCATGCAGTGTTTCAAATGCAATGAAGCTTGAGACGTTAAGTTTGGTGGAGATCGTTCTATACAACTGTATGTGGCTGAATTTTCCAAAAAGTAACAAACAGCCAGTGAAATGATTTTGTATTCAGAGACACTTGGCTCAGCAGGCTGTGGTTTAGCCCCATAGGTAAGCTCAGATTTGACGTGGGTTAAAATAAAATAGTCCTTGGCGACTGGTCATGGTAACTGAAATCTTACTCTTGGAGGACTGGTTAAGAGGGTCCAGATCCAATTCTTCCACAGTCACTGCAGCTGGAACAGAGCTGGTCTGTCAGTGCCCAGCTCCATCAATCCTACATGTCTGATCTGTCTGACTTTCGCTAAGAAAACAGAGTAAGGGAGCCCTGAGACGCACAGACATAACATAAATTAAAAAATACATTCACGTTTCCAACTGTCCACACATTCTCAAGAAAGTTGCACCTATGTTATATTACTCAGCATGTGGTTTCAATTGTAACAACAATGCACATTTGTTCAACTGCATGCTGGCTGCTAACTGCACTACTAGCCGTGTTTAAATATGGCATTGCCTGTGACTGCCTCTCAGGGGTCAGGTATCTGGCATGTGCCTGCTACGTTATGGTCGGTATAATCTTATAGATTACTCGAGCAGCAGACCCAAACTCTTTGATGTCATGAAGGCATATTTATATACAGTACACATACACTGTGTATTTTTCATAAGGTAGAAGGTCTAAGAAAGAGGGACTGGGGAAAAGAAAAATAAAGCAGCATCTATCTAGGGTTTTTTCATTCGCTTTGCATTACATTTACTAAATTAAATAATGATTTTACACTACTCTCCTAAAACGGAATTTAAGTATTTTTTACTCATTTTTACAAATGACTGCTCATGAGAGTTGCCCTGCCCTGCAGAACTGTTTGCACTGACTTGCACTTGCACTGACTATCACTGGGGAATTTTTTCAGAAGTACTTGCTATCACCAAGCTTTCTGATAAAACATTAACATCGGTGGTTGTGTTTTTCTATCCTCATGGATTTAGGATATTGACAACACTTTCATTAATAGCTGCCGGATCTTTGTAGCGGGGAGACAAACAGCAGAAGTCAATAGACCTCACTGAAAAGGTATTCCCAATGTACAACTTCAGTGTAGAATTTAGCAAGAGAGAAGGACTGCATCACCAGCCCTACAGGAAAATAATTTAACTTACGTTTTCCAGGTGGGCTCTAGTCCTATCTCATGCCATGACAGGCCTTTCCTAAGTTAGGTGATGCTTTCTAATGAAGTTTCTCCAGGCACTTAATTATAAACATCTATTTAACTTACAAATAATTTTTGCAACTTGTGTTTTGAATGAAATCTTGCTGCTATGCATTTGTCTTTCAAAATCTCTTGACCTCAAATTTTGGAACGGGGACCTGAAATTAAGCAATGGGATGACCAACATATGTAACAGTATAATTAAAAACAGCACTATAATGCCTGCTCAGAAAAGGACCGAATTAAAGCTCTGCCATCTCCTTCAACTGCAACGTTTCCTGACATTTAAATGCTCAAAATTGTAATCTTTATAATGTAAAAAACATAATTTTACAGGGGAAGGGAAGTGATGGTTTTTTATTTACAGAGTTAAACAGTACAAACTAGTAGTTCAGGAGACTTTTTCTTAACCTTTTCAGTCCCCAAAACAACCTCTGAATGTATCCTTCTCTGACTGATGCATCACAAAAAGTCTGTGCGGAAAAAGTTCCTAACACAATTAGAATTTCAATGAATGAAGCCATTAAAAGTTTCATAGAAAGAAAAAGAACAAAAAAAAAAACCCAGAAAAACAACAAACCAAACCCCAAACCTATTTAAATATTTTATGCCCATCTCTACTGTAAAATATTCCATGCTGTTCTTCCTACCCCACAGGCTTTCAGGCCTCGTATGGCCACCACAATGGAGCCGCACTTTACAACCACATCCCTAGCTCTCCTGGTGCTAGTTAAGAAGCTGCAGAGAGACGGTCACACCAATGATGAACAAGGACCTCTGTTTATATTTAGACCTAAGCCAAACATTTCCAGTGAAAGCCCCAAAAATGAAGGATAGGTTTAAGGTTTAGTCGCCTCTGAAGAATATTCTTTTTCTAACAAAGAGCGTTTTTCTTCAAGAGCCTTGAGTATAGAGCCCAAATAGAACACAAGCTCTTAGTTTGCTAACATTTCTGTACTCGTGAGAGGTAAAGAGTACAAACTTAATCATAATGAAGTATAAGCTGTACCAACATGTGATGATAATAATAATAAAAAAAAAAAAAACCAAACAAAAACAAACAACAAAAACACACCCCAGGACTTCCTTACTACTAGATTTCTCTTCTTTTACTCCATTTATCTTTTCTACCTCAACTTGTCTTCTAGCAAGAACCTTTTCAGTCTCTGAAAGCTTACGTATCTCCTGGAGAGTGTGGGGCTAGGAGAGGGCAGGTAGGTGGAAGGACTAAGGTAAAGGTTCATAATTAATGCAAACATGCCCAGGGGTTTGGATTACATATGCCAGATAAACCCTCCGAGTGATGGACAGTTAGTACATGTATATGGTGGGTGGTGTTGTCGTCTTCTCAGATAACTGATGATAATAGGGCACTCAAATTGCTCTTGGAAAATCTTGGGTGAAGTGGCTGGTGGTGGGGTTAATAATAAAATGGAAAAATTAATGACTAGCGATTATAGAAATCTAACTCTTTCTGTTGTTCCTATTGCTTTAACAGATGAAAAGAGTAGATATAAATTAACAGGTCTTGGCATGTCCAGCAATACTGTCGTTCAGCCAAGCAGACAGAGCTTTAAATAGCCCAGAGCTCTGTCCATGTTTTTTTCTTTCTGGGTGGCTCATTACACACCACAGCCAGGCACTGCTGCATCTGAGTTTAAACAGAGGCTGCGGCACACTCAGCATTTCTGAAAGAATTTCTTTTTAACTACCCAAAAAAAGGATTGAGGAGCTGTAGTTGGGGCCAATATGTTTTTCAATCCTGATTTAAATATCCATACAGACAAACAAAAGGGAAATGTTGAGAAAATTTCTTATGGGGATTTGTGTTATCACTTTCGAAGTTTGAAGGGATATCGATGGCACAAGCACCTCATCTTTCAAGTGGAAATGCCATTTTAAGACACTTCCACTTCCAGGTATGCCAAGACACTCAAGAGAGATGACTCTGTCCTTAGTTGTAGCAATTCAAGCAAGTTTATGACTGGTTAAGATGCCACATTATATGCTTTTGGTTTTATTCTTTTTCTGTCTTTTAAACCACAATATTTCAAAGGTGAGGATGTGAGTGGGGAATCGTAGCAGCTTAAGCCAACACAAGACAGTACTGCTTTCCCAGTACATAGTCCACTCATGCCACTCCTACCACATTTCCATATGCCCACTGTTGCGCTTGCATTTTCACTAGCCACAGTAACTCCACCCAAAAAAAAACAACCAAAAAACCACTAAAAACTGCAACAACTAGCAGTTTTCAGTCACCCAGCAGCTCACATCGCAGTCCTGCTCACTAGTCCTAAGCCACTGTATGTGCAGCAGGGATGAAGAGGACAGCTAAGGGCCTCAGGGGCAGTGAAATCAGTCCTTTGGATAGCAGAACATTTTTACCTTGGCTTAAACTGATCTTACATCTGTAGAGGACTGAAGTCCAATTGGCATAATTGAGGGGGCACATACTATCAGCAAGACACAGAAATGAGTGAACAGTGGCAGGGACTCTGAATACAGCTCAGTGAATTTGTAACCCGGTGTCACTGAGGAAGCGTCATTTATGGGGACTCACCCTGACAAGCAATAAAGACTGATTTTTGTTGATCTCAGAGGATCAGATTATTTGGTCCATCCAGTCAAGAGAGCTTTGATAGCACTTTATAAAGAGCAGCCACGAGGAGTCAGCAAGAGTCACAACCTCTGGAAATGGCATACATTTCACCTTTATGTCATGCAATCATTACAGTCCAGCCAACACGCAAAGAGACTTAAGAGAGGCAGAGAAAGAGAGCTACACAATGGAAGGTAATAGAACAGCGACCGGTTACATCAGGTTAACACAAGCAGGTTTACCTGCGTCTAATGGTTGGCAGGGTTGATTGAGAGCCTTTAAAATTGGCATGTTTCCCTACTGTGAGGGTTTTATATCCTCTCCTTTATTAAATAAGCACCCACAAAAAGCAAATATCGTGATTTGTCTACTTACTTACTACACTAGTCTGTAGGTAGTTCTTTCCTTGTGCATATCAGCACCACTAACAAAAAATACTTCTGTAACAAAAACTGACAAGAAGCAACAAGGACAGTGTGATATGGCAAAGAGCGTTTACGGTGTCTCAAAGAGAGCAGAGATACAGGAACTTCAAGAGAACCTTGCATCTCTTCCCCATAAAGTTCTGTTCCTGAAAGTTTTAAAGATGGATTTATGCCCACCTACAGCCTCAACAATAAATCGACACTATACTCAGCCATGTCCATCCCTAAAGCCAAGACAACCTTAAGGAACAAACAAAAGCATTTTACAACACATATTTGTCTCCAAACTAGAAAAGCTTATTATGCTTTTTTGCCTGTACAATAGATTATCTAAGCATTGGGCAACTGATAGAATTGGTCAATAAAGCCTGAACTGGCATTTGTTATTCAACATGTTGAGTCATAGCTTTACATTTCATTGTACAGGCAGTTACAGAGGTTTGTGTGAGTTTGGGTTTTGTCTTTTCACTTCCTGAGTAGTAAATTAGGAGTGATCATTCTTGACAAACAGAAAGTGCATGAAAATTGAATCCATCTGTTACTAACAAAATAAGGAATAAGAGAATGGATCCAACAGAATACTTAGTTTGCTAAAAAAAACACATACCCGGCACTGGTACTCTTCCAGTTAAATGCTGGTTCAGAGCAGTGGCTCAAAGCAATCCAACTGTCCTCCTGCTATGAAATCCCCATGCCCTGGCTGGCCAGCCAGAGGATCTCTTTTCCTCAGTCAGGTGCCAGCTGACCAGCTGTACTTTGCAGCATACGCTTGCAGTTTGCCTGTGTTGCATGGGACCTTTTCAATTCTCCTCTCGGTGAAGAGCCAGACATTTATTAACTCAAGCCAAATTACATTTCTCCAAATGAGAAATTTACTAGGATTTAGCTTCTAAATTGTAGCACTGCTGCAGATACAAATGATAACTGCATCAGCTTATTTAAAACCATGTCTACATTAACAATCTCTCTATATAGTGTGCATCTCCATCTTTTCCTCTGGATTTTTCTCACATTTATTCTCTGTTGATAAACAGACTGGTTTCTAGCTGCACAGTACATGAGGTATTAGTTCAATAGCCTCAGCTGATGATGCAGCATCCTTCATTTATGTTAGTGCAGTATCTTTCTTTCACAAGTAACGAAGACAAATCTCACTTTTAGGGTCTCTGCTACTGAATTTCAATTATTTTTTTAAATGTCACTGCTAGTTTAGAAATGACAGAGCACATACACAATCTGCCTGTTTGGTGCCTCCATTTCCTTTTAGAAAGTTAAGAATTATACTGCCTAAAGAGGATTTGCAGAACAGCAATTTTATGTTTACTGTGACCCTCATGGCAACATCCAACAATAGTCTTCCCTGTCTTCAGCAGGTGAGCCTCTAGATTAGATCAAGCATTCCTGATAATTTAATCAAGTGTCTTAGCTACCTCTACTCTGACTATGGACCATAACTATCCCCATAACCCCTTGCTGCTGTGATATCCTGAGACTTTATTGCATAAAGATAATCTGAACTAGCTAGCCCAGAGATATGTCTAACGAAACTTCTGCCACACAAAACATGTAAAAGTTACATTTTTCATGAACAGTCATTTGGAGCACAATTGATTTTTCTGCTTGAAGAACAAGACCACCGTTTCCTCTTGCCTTCTGGGAGAAAATACTATGATTTCCTAGCCTTTTAAGCTTAGAACCTATCAGACGAGATAGTAAGTAATTAGAAAGTATTTGAGCATCCTTCCCCTATAAGGAGAGGACAATCTGTAAGAGCAAAAAAATGTATTTTATTTGACTAAAACTTATCACAGGTAATAAAACTTCACTTAGGCCATAATTTGCTATTTCAGAGAGAAAACCCAGGCTGTTTAAATACTGAATTAAGAATTCATCTTGAATAAAAGCTGAAACAATCACACTAAGAGCTGAATCCAGAATGAACATTCTATTTTTTAGTATCTTCTGTACTAAATACCATGCTATTGTAATATGCATAGATTTCTCTCTCCTGTAATTAGGAAACAGTCCTAATTCCGTATTTCATTGTTGGCAGGGATCTTTTTACAGTATTTGAATTTTCACCATGTTCAATTTTGTAAGAAATGGTTGTTCAATTACTAGAACTGTTTAAAACAGTGGAGTTTTATCCTTTGTGGAAAACTATAAAGAAATAAAAGCAATCATTTCAGAAGGGCTGTTTTCACAATAATCAGGGAGGAAGTGGGGGGATATTCTGAGTTCAACAACCCCCTTTTTAGAATTCTTTAAGTCACATCCCTAAAGGATTTCTTATGCTTTGCATATTGTTCACAAAAACCTTCTCTCCAGATATAGGATGAGAGGTGAAATTTATTTGGTTTCAATCTAAAAGTATAAAAAAATCAATAAATAACACAGTAACTGCCCTTCTAGTACACTACTTTCACTGACGTGCTCAGTATATATTTTTAACTATTTTTAAGATTCATAGTCTATTTCTCTAATCAGGACCAAACAACTGTTCTCTAGATAGGAGGAGGAATGACTATGAGGCAATGCTCAAGTGCTAACTCATTTGCTTTCCATGTCTCTCAAAAGTTAAAAATATTCATAAAACACCTATCACTCAGCCTTTCAGACAAATACCTAAAAGGCTGCACTGCCCTATTACCTGTAGCAACAGAAGATTTTTAGAATCATAGAATTATAGAATGGTTTGGGCTGGAAGGGACCTTAAAGATCATCTAGTTCCAACACCCTGACATGGGCAGGGACACCTCCCACTAGGCCAGGTTGCTCCAAGCTCCATCCAGCCTGGCCTGGGACACTGCCAGGGATGGGGCACCCACAGCTGATCTGGGCAGCCTGTGCCAGTGTCTCACCACTCTCACAGCAAAAAATTTCTTCCTAATACCTAATCTAAATCTACCCTCTTTTAGTTTAAAACCACTATCCCTTGCTCTGTTGCTACAGGTCCTACTAGAACATCTGTCCCCATCTTTCTTATAAGCCCCCTTTAAATATTGAAAGGCCATTATAAGGTCTCCCCAGAGCCTTCTCTTCTCCAGGCTGAACAACCCCAGCTCTCTCAGCCTGTGTTCATCAGAGAGGTGCTCCAGCCCTCTGGTCATCTTCATGGCCCTCTTCTGGACTCAATCCAACAGGTTCATGTCCTTATGTTGGGGGCTCCAGAGCTGAGCTGAACTTTTGAGAAGGTTTCTGTCAAATAGATTTGAAGAGATTTAAAACCTCTGTGTTGCTTTATAGTTTTCTAGGCACATAGTTGGATGTTGACATTAGACAGAGTTGTGATTCCTAAATTTTGCATTTATGACACTTTTAAGCACCTGCACAGGAAGCTATCTCATCTGGACAACTGAAAATCTTTTTATGCTCACAGATACAAGTTCTGAAAATAGGCATATATTCATGACACGTAAGAACATAGCAGCGAGTCCTACATGATGATGCACTTTTTTTCCTACTATAGAAAACTTCCACCAGTATCTTTGGGCAAAATATCAAAGTGGATTACTTACTGCTCAAAAAGAATGTAGTAGCACCCAGGCAGTCTTTAGTGCATTACACAATACCAAGAAAGAGACAAGCTGAATGACCTTTGAAGTATATGGAAAAATATAACACTGACAAAACTGTTGCTAGCAAAATCTTTTTCTCCCTTAGCAGAAGTTACGGGTGGTCTTTGCAAGAAAAAAAAAAAAAAAAAAGAAAAAGAAAAAGAAAAAGATTAAGAAAACCTTGGCTGCAGCTACCTCGCTGGCAAATGCAAAACCAAATATCTGGCACCAGGTGTGAAAGTAGTGAGGCACCCCGACCTCACGGTCATTAGAATTTTGCAAGATTTCCAAGTCAAGTAAGATTTCCCAGCTCACACCTCCTTCATCAGCCCTCATCACACTGGCTGAAATTATCTTGGCAGCAGGGATAATTATTCATCAGTTACAATAAGTGTTACAGATGTATCCGAATCAAACGCAGTGCACGGGCCGGATATACGGCTTCGAGAACTCCCACCGTGTCTGTTGAAAACTCTCCTCCGGGGGGGCTGGAAGCTGCACCCGCAGCCAGCAAAGTCCCAGCAACAAAAACACTCCTTTGTGTTTATCTTGAACTAGGATGCCCGCTACAACTATGTGAGTTACCACCTACTTAAATCATCTTCTAGATAACTCCGTGAGGTGGAATCGTACAAACGCTTCATTTAAAATCCTCATTTTCTTAAGAAATAATGTAAACCACAGATCCATAAGCAAGCCTCATCAGTCCCCACGCAGATGATATAAGGTTGATGCCCAGCTCCCACGTCAGTAACAATATATTTTCTTGTGCAGCCAGGCTTTTTCTTTCCTCCTTGTATCAAATGTCACTTCAGCCTGCCATCCAGGTCCCTGTCCTTCACACAGATAGCACATTGTTGGGAAATGTTTACTTTGCCATACGCCATCACAACCCTGGGATGAAGTATCAAATGACAGGCTTTCATCTGGATATAATTTATTCATTATATCACTACTTTATATTAAAGAAAACGCACCAGTGTGAAAGTATGAACAGAAAACACATTTCAGCTATTGAATAACCTGGAAATTATTAAAGTTAAAAGCTCTTGAGTCAGACAGAGCAGCATCATATTGTTAGAATAATATGTTAACGTTTCAAAAGACCCACAGAGGTTGCATGGCTGAAACACCTGTGGAAATAAGTTTTGCGCTATTACAATACTAACAAATACGCTGGACCTAGTCAGCTTAATTGCTCAAATTATCCATATGACTGAGTTTTATGAGCTAATAAAACATATCCCAATATAAATATAATAAATGCTTTGTACAAAATAGTACATTGAGTGTATTTTCAAGAAATTCATCCTATTTTCTTTTTCTCCTCTCTTTTCCTGTTCCTCAGGTTGCATTCGGTACAGCTGCTACCAGAAAACCCCTGATGCTGCTTGCGGTGGGATGGAAACTGTGAGAGCACATCATCCACCGTACAATGGAGAGTCTATCTTTAAAAAGCAGAGATACTGCAGACTAGATTTAACTCTTTCCAAGGAAACCACATCAACTCCAGCTCCCTCTTTCAGCACAGAGGAAAAGGCACCGTTTCTTGCTATCTCCCTTTCCCTATGTTAGGCCAGATCCATGTTGCCAAATGTCATCACACCTCAGCTTCACCTACTGGCTCTTCGCTTTTACTACCTTCTCTGAGTGTTGTGTCATTGATAACAGAGTCTGGCAAACCATTTTCCTTACCTAGCATTAACATGGCTGCTTTTACATTCATAATTGTGTCATAAAATTGAAAGATGGTAAAGTTTTATGATGTCTAAGATGGGCCTGAGTGGCAAAACCTGCACGCTAAGTGAAAATTTTCCCAACCTGGGAGGTGTAGGGTTTCAAGCTCTACACAACTTTTTTCCCTGTTCTAAATGATTACACGTTCTGCTACTTTCTTGTGAGGAAAGAGATGTGAATATACTAAGGCATTTTCATTTTTGTTTCTGATCACAGATCAGAAAGTTTTGCTATTAGAGGTAAGAAAGTTAAGACGTGATAGTTTACACATCTGGTTCAGGAGCATAGAAAATGGTGGAAAACAAATAGCTCATTGCATTAATGAATTCATTGCATATTTTTCATTTTAACGGTAGTAATTTTGAACACTGATGGCCCACATCAGTAAAGGATAACTGATTACCAAATGGAAGCATTTGAATTAAAATCACACATTATTCCTGAAGCTGAAGAATTTATTACCAATGAGTGATTGAGAAGATCTAAATGATGAAAAGACATAAGTCATTCAAAATAAAATGCAAACACTGGCCTAATTTAATCATAGGCTCAGAAAGGACTTACAATCCTCACAATGTAAGAAAAACCAAACATTTTCTTCACACTTAACATAAAATTTGCAGCTATATGAATCTTTGTCTGTTGAAGTAGAAAAGTAGAGCACATATGCAATGCGAGTTTCTGTCAAATATTTTTATTCAGTTTCATCAAGATATAATCACACAACTTCTTTATCCTTCTGATTTCTGTATATTTCAACAGTTCTACATTACCAAAGTAATTCAGAAACTGTCCGCTCCCTACTATGATGCTCTAAAACAGCCCAACTCACCAGCTGATTATCGAATCAAAATTTGGTCCAAAGCAAAAGTTCTATATCCCAACAGAAGCTGTCTTAGGAACCTTCTTGCAGTGATTCATAAGGACATTAAGAGCTCCAGGTCTCGGGGCCACCCCTCTGCCAGACATTACCACATCCAGAGCAAGAAGAGCCGAAAACCATCCCTCACCCACATGAGTTCACAGCCAAAATATTAGCTTCAAACTGCCAATGTAGCTGATTGCACATTACTACATTACTTGCACATGAGTCTCACCTGTCTATGAGGTGAAGCAGCTGACTCTTCTTACTCCATGCGGGTGGGCACCCTTCAGCAGAGAAATGCAGCAGATGGCTGGAGATGGCCCTATTTTAAAGCACTGCATCTAGATCTACTGGAGATCTGCTGTCTGAAGGCTTGAAAAAAATAAACAAAAATTAGCAACTTTTTAATGCTAACAGCAATGCAAAATAAAATAATCACTCAGTAAGTGGTATCACTCATATAAGCAAGCCAGGGTACCTCCCCCAGTTTTGCACTACCAAACGTAGTATAAGATACCAAGAAAAAGCAAGGGAAAAAAACAAGAGAAAAACCTAAGTGAATCAACACTCTTGGTTACGTAAGATGGTCATTAATGTATGACAAACTACCAAGCCTGAATTACAGGAAAAACATCTCCTGCTTAAGAGCATGGTTCAGGCGCTTACACATACCTATAACTTTCTGGTTATACAGAAAAGCATAGGATGTTTTCCTAAACTGCTAAGTCTGCAGCTAAGACTAAGGCAGCAATTACAAGAAAGGGGATGTTCTTGTTCAGTCAAAAAAGGACACGGAATTTTACAGATGTCCTACAAATCTGCTTCCTAAATTCTAGAGAATTTAGACTTCACAAAGGAAGAAGCAACAGCAAATTCCTTCTATGGTAGAAATTTAAAAATTCTTTCACAACTATGATGCGTATCACAATAGTAAATGACAATTGATTTCTGAGCTTTTCTTCAGATCTTGATGGGATGCTTAAGCAGCATAAGTGGCATTTTAAGGCCACTTTGCACTTTTTTGAGGAGACTGAAGCAATAACCACCAGCATCCAATACCTTTGCATTCACCCACAAATAGCAAAACTACTCTGAAACTGATTGCTCAGCACACATAGAAGGGACTCTGCAACAACCACAAAAATGAATTCATGGAAGTTTTGCGCTTGTTTACAGGCTGAAGATAGTAATGCCATAGTCTCAACAGGAAACCATATGAAAAAAATTTACAGCGAGGAACTGCAACTTGAAACAACAACTTCCTCAAAACTTGAAACAATGACTTCCTAAACAAACGATTCAGAAAACCTTGAAACTGACCTAATGCCAACGAGTAGGTGACCAGCACTTTTGAAGTCAGACCACTTTCACCTCTTTTAATATGTTTTTAAAATAATAAGTCCCTCTGCAAATCATACTTGTGGTGACAAAAACAGTAGATCTCTTGAGCTCTGACTTGTTTTCCATTCCTGCAAAATCATCTTACACCTCCTGGTGTTTTTTTACCTGATAGAAACCTGTAAGGAACTATGAATACCAGATTACTTTAATCAACATTAGCATTATTATTATAATAAATAACTGGAATAAGAGGCATGTCTACGTATAAGGGGTATATACATGTATATACAGATGCAGATAGATATGAAGATACTACCTTTTAAGTGTGTTTTTTTCCTAATGAAGAAACCAGGCTGTCGATAGAGCAGACTCAGGAATAATGGAATAATGTTTATTGGAGAATGCTATAAAATGGAAGTGATCCCACTTTGAAAAAACTCCTTCCCCCTCACCCCACTATACTCTCTAATTAACAATTTCGTTCTTCTGAACATTTTAAAGCCATAAGCAAATTTGGCCACTTCTGTAAGAGATTTAAAGGTAAACACTTTATCGATTTAACAGAAATTCCTTGCATCAGGCTCCAGTGTGGTGTTATTTTTCCTTCCTTTTATACATATGTTAAAATAATCATGTAAAAGGATTCCCGTACTGTGTCTTCAAATCTTTCAGAGGATGATTCACTCCATTCATTTTCACCAGGCACAGTGCGGCTTAACTTTAACTGAACATACCTTTTATATATTTAATGTGGATTCAGACCAATATGCAGAGACTGAATGACTCTTTGCTAATAATGCCAACAGACTGAAACAAAATACACATGTAGAAAAGAAAGCATGGGTGAGAGGGAAGTGCTTGGCAGAAAAAAAGAAGCTTTCGGTGATTTGGTGGTATGTGAAAGAAACTGGGCAGCCTCCCACTGAATTACATCTTTCCATCTGCCCTGTCCCTACTCATCAGCATACTGGGTCCATACATTCCTCCCTTGTGTAAATCATTTGGAGAGCAGCAGGAAAAACGCAGTAGCTCAGTCAGGACAATTCAGGCATTGGGAAGCAGGAAACTGGCTTGCAAAACTGTGACTCCAACTGTAGAGAAGATGCCTACATATATGGATATGGAAGGGATCTGCCTCGCCCATGAACAAATCCTCTCTCCCCAAATAGGGCAGGATTTAAGCAGGCCATACTTAAGCTACCCCTAAGTATACTATGAAGGAAGGTCCACAAAATCTTTTGGCAAGAGTTAATTCTTCCACAGGTAGCATTCAGTCACTGCCAGTCTCGCCTAAGGATTGATTTCCTATCACTTTCATATTTTTAAGAGGCTCACAGGCAACACAATTTGCAATGAAAATCATAGAGTTTTGCATGGCTTTGGTGTTGCCATCAGTCATTTTCCTCCTCTGAAGCTGTCTTAACACTGTCAGCAGGCCTGTGCAGTGAGTAAAGCATATGGAGATGGTGTGGGTGCACAGGGAATAGCTGAGCTTTCATTTGAAACACAAATGCATCTGTGCTGGGGGCTATTTCAGTTTATCTAATCTACGCTAATTCCACATGATACAGACACAGCAAATCTGTGCCTCATGAAACTCATCACACTCCAAGATTACATATGAGATTCCCACAGCAATTGAAGGAGATGCAGTGACAAGGTTGGTGGAGGTATGGATGAGATATTCAGTGCATGAAAAGCACACCAAACCGCCTCTGCCAGATTCCAGTTCCTATTTTTTATGGCCCTTTTAAAACATCAGCTTCCTGTTCCATGAAAATTATCCGACTGATTGTCGATACCAACTCATCCTAGTATCACTACAACTGTACCAGGAAGGCAATATTACTTCTTTGCAAACAAAAACAACTTTGAGGGGGACAAAAAGGACAAATAAAACCCCAGACTAGTAGTGAGCTGACAATGGCAAGGTTCCCTCAGATCTCTGGATGGCAAATCTCACTCCCCATGCACACATTTACTGTGGTTCATAACCAGCTTAGCTCAAGTTTTGGCTATGCAATATAAGGAACAGGGAACTGACAGGTCCTCAGCTGGAGAGCTTCTTGCCAGTAAGTCTTCAGCTGATATTTCGGAATGAAGATTAAATTCAATGTGTTATGTAATCCTTTCTAGAAAGCTTTCGTTCAGAACCAGTGTTCTCATTAAAAATTCCACATCCAGAGAAACTCAGGGAGAGAATGCGAGATGCTTACCTGCTGTAAAATCTTGCCTTTTTTTTTTTTTTTTTTTTTTTCCTAACAGTGAGACTACAGGCACTATGAAAGACTCTAAAACAAAGAGAGGATGTATTTGAATAGTTATTCCCCAGGTCACATCCTAAGGAATCAAGGAGAGATTGGTTAATACCAGAAAGATCAAAGTATTTCCCTTTATTTCTTAGGATGTGCAAGAAAACCTTAAACTGGAAACAAAAAGAAAAAGGACTTTTGCTTCTGCTAGGTATTAGGTCAGAGACGTCACAGATGGAAATGTCTCAAAATGCTCACTGATTTATTTTCACAGCTCTCCCAAGTGTCTTCACACCTTTATTTGTGATCCAGATATTTATGTAACACTCTGGAATTCATCAGGGACTAGTCTGAAATATTGTCACAAGGCAGCCAAACCATCTCGAGATGCCTCGCTAGAATTCAAACGTACACGCTGTACAGGAACTTCTTCTAGCAGGCTTTACAGAAGGGACTGGATAAAGTTGCCAAAGAAAATGGAATTTAACAGCCAGAAATATGTGAAAATAACTCCCAGAATTGTGTGCTTTATCTCTACTGGGGAAACATTTTCTTTTCCTTCCCTTCTTAATTCAATTTACATTTATTTCCATTGTACTTTGGAAAGTCATTTTGCACCAAATCATTATTATTTCTATCAGGTTTTAGACAGACTTATTTTTACTTCATTAAATCATGTAGCAAGAGCACTAACTTGAATCAAGGGACTTCAGTAATTTAATCTCTTAGTACAAGAAGCCAACGTCTCACCTCTTATAAAACACTCCAGCATCTCTTGGTTAGTAGTTTTCTGTCACTGCAGTGATCACTAGTAGAGTTTATACAGGCTGTGCAGGACCAATGGACTTGCAGGTTTTTTTACCTGCAGGGACTTTCTTGCACTACCCTTGCCCTGTCCTGCCGTATTATTTTTTCTTTATTGTAGAAAAGAGCAAGTCTAGCCTTCCTTTCTACCTCCTCTGCATTTGCATCAATATCAAAATGCTCCTGGATTCACCTTTAATATTTTTTCCCCTACCATCCTCACAAAGGCGGCCACTGTTCACTAGCTTCTTACTCACAGTATGGTCTTAACATTATTTCCCATCAGTAAATGAGAAGGCTCGTGATGAACTCTACTCTTAGGTTTGGCTGAGAACTGCTCCTCAGAGTTCATTACGGGCTGAAATCAACAGAGATAAGCTCCTCAGCCTAGCTGAGGAAAGCAAAAAATATTAGAATGACAAAAAATCACCATACACACACTGTTTTATCGTAATAGTTCTTGCAGTCATGCCCAGATGACCAATAATTCTGAACAAGACTGTTAAAAGTACCTAAATATTGTCATCTTTTGTTTAGTGGTCAGGCCTCTTATCTGAAGTGGTAAACACTTTTGTGCCTTTAGAACCAGGGGCTAGTGACACTTGCAAGCAAGCAAAGAATTAAAGTCCTACTCTATTTCATCGGGGCTGTACTACCTGGCTAGAGGACTTCATAAAGTCCCTCCGTACTTCAGACAATCATCTAAGCTTGCCACTGGCACTTTGAAACACTGTCCTTGAAGAGCTTCCAGTGCCCGTGACGGACGAGTCAAGCGCTGGCTTCCTGATGTACAGCCCTGGCTCACAACCTCTAATCAGCTCTCAGATACATAATCAAAATTTACAGTAGAAACCACTGTACCAACCAGACAGCCAAAAATCTCCGTTAGTATTTAAAAAAGCCCCCAAAATGGCTATCCCTGGCTCCTGAAAATTAACCGCAGCTGCTGCTAAAGACTAGTCCAATTCCACAGGAAACCCACAGAACTGGCAACTTTAAAACAGCAACAAGCTTCCCCGAGCAACTTTTAATCATGATCCTGCAAGCAGCGCGGAGCCAAAGTGGATGCATCATCCATTCTCCAAGCAAACCCCCCTGCAGCTCTCTTTGCTGGCTTCCTCCACCGTCTCTCACTCACAAGTCTCTCTAGCATGCAATGGTCAAAAAGACAAATCATTGAAATTTTCCAATGTGATTTTCAAAAAACACATTTCAACATACTTCAGGTACACGGCCCCTGAACAAATGTACAGCAGTTTATACACAAATACTCACTGTTTTCCCACAAACTTGGGGCCAAATTCTGAGGTAATTGGAACCTTATGCAACTGTTGACTCTGGTGAGAACAAACAGGTGTTATGTCAATTATCAGAGATCATCTCCATGAAATAGCCCCAATTTGGGGTTACACTATGACAACTTTGTAAAGCTGACATGAAAGGTATTACAATCAACATAACCAGGCACAAGAGGCTCATCAGTGTTACAGGGCGGAGTAGTG
Organism: Falco cherrug; assembly: GCF_023634085.1. Classification (NCBI taxonomy): domain Eukaryota; kingdom Metazoa; phylum Chordata; class Aves; order Falconiformes; family Falconidae; genus Falco; species Falco cherrug. The sequence continues at coordinate 7,723,976 of NC_073697.1, forward strand.
TACAATCAAAGGAAAGTAAAAATGGCCAAGGTTTCCTCCAACCCAGAAAATCCCAACGACGCTTATCTCCAAGGAGTATTTAACAACTTGCACAAGTTAGAGCAGGCATAAGATTGCTCTAATATAGGCCAAGTAAAGGGCTCGGTACATGGCTGTGATAAAAATTGCCTAATAAAAACTGTTATCCAAGATGTTCTTTTAGGAGGATTTGCTCATTCTTTGCCAAAATAAGAGAAGTCATTTCTTCATGTCCACAAAAGCAAGTGCAACTACCTGCACTCTACAAAATCACAGTGTGCCCTCCTTCAGCAGCGAAGAGGATTTCTGTCAAAATCCTACTCACCAACTCCTATACCCCACTCCATTTTCTAAAGGAAAAAATTACCTGTAGCAGCTGTTGCACTGTGCTTGGCCTGCCAGCTACTGAGAAGTAGCTAGAATTCCTATTTTTTTTTAATATGCGTGTACAGGCTTTTATCCCTTTAGCAGTCACAAAAAAGGTGAATCCATACTTCCTTCAGATGACAAAAGAAGCATCAAGGAATTAAGGAGTTTTTAAGACACAAATGATACTGCCTCTCAATCACTTACATAGTGTTCTTTGGGCTCTATCCAACAATCACGACTGATTGTACATAAACTTAACCAGTTGTTTTGATTAAAGATGATGGAGCATAACATTTAAACCTATGGGACAGTAAAATGTAACAAATTTAATTTACGTTACTTGGGTGAGCTTAAGGGTGATTCCTTCACCCTTTAGCTTTATAACATGAATCTTCAAAGGACAGAGGCAGTGGGAATTCGGCTTGATAGTCTATTTCCTGAGCACGTATAAAGATAAGCCTTTAATATTGTTTTGCCTATTTATCAGTTCGCTGAAGACATTTTTAGAGCATTTCAGTTGCCCATAATTCAGAAAGAAAAGCTCCTTACTTACAGCTGAAACCACATAAAGCTTCTTGAAAATATTTGGGGAAATTTTTACACAGGCAGCACCAAATCCTGACATTAACTAGTTATATCACCTCCGAAGACCACAGGAGCATCACAAATGGAGAGGTATTGTGGTAGTACCTGCCTTGGCATTTAACAGATGTGTAGCTAGCCATATCACATTGACAGGTATGTGGATATCCAAGAAACAATTTAGCACCGGTAGCTGTTCCACATGCTTTTAGCCAGGCTAGCAGCACAGAAGTATATATGCATATGACATAATCAGTCTGGGACAACATTTAAAACACAATGGTTACTTGTTCTTAAAAACAGGTGCTATAATATACAGCTGTATTTGCAGCCTTTGGATGCTGGCTTGCATGCTAGGTGGACTTCCTCCTTACAGACAAGTGCTGGAAATGCTGCCTCAGTAGAAGGAACTCTTCCCGCATGCTCTGGGACTGTTTGGAATTCCAGTGCTTAAAAGATTACCTCATTGTTAGGCATCACCTAATATGAAACATCATCATGCCAGACATCTTTCCATTATCACTTCAAGAAAGTTTGCCAGTTCTTTCCGGGATTAATAGACAATAAACAGGGTATATGCATCATGCCTCCCAAAGCCAAAAATATTATTCCATGAGTAGAACCCGCTGATGTTCCGTTATGCAGTGCTTGAGGTACCTGTGTAAATAATCTTTCATGGGTAGACACAGAGAGTGGAACACAATATAAGGTTTCTTTCTATTTAAAAATACAAACGATTAACTTTTATCAAGTGTCTATTTTTTCCACATTTCCATGTTTCTTTAAATATTTTAACTCGCCATCAAAAAACTAAAAATAAAATAAAGACCAAAAACCATCTCAGGTGTAATTACGTTAAGCATCTTAAAGAATTAAAATAGCGTCTAATTTAGCCCGTTGAGTAAGGATGGGGAAAAGAAGTAAATATATTTAATTAATGTGTATATTGGGTAGATTAATTTTAATAATATGAATCTTCCCTTGAAGTTATTTAAAAACAGGAACAAAATTAATCCTTCAAGCAATTCTGGTTAACCTAAAGGAGTTACACCTGGGATGGTATTGGTCCTGTATTTTTACTAGAATCATTTAACTTTAGTATTAATGTTGTTATGCAATCATACACATAACTTTTTCCAGGTGGCCTAAAATAAATTGGGCTCAAATATATCATATCAGATGTAACAATGAAGTCCATTCTCATGTGATTTCATTCATGAAACTACATGCAAGAAGTTTATGGTGAAAAGGAGGTTCTAAGAAAGAAGGCAAATTAAAACATATCTATTACCTTGGGCAGTAACCTACACCATGTAAACTGAATATAACTGGAACCTAAATAACAAGTCAGGACACTGCTCACCAAAATTTTGTCTTACATGCTAAATATTTCCACATCACTACCAACTTGACCCAATAAAAATACCAAACTCAGCAGACTTCCATTTTTTAACGGCTCAGCATCCGATCCATGACTCTCAACTTCTAAAATACCAATCAACAGATTAAAAATAGTTTCATGCATACATGTATCAAAGGCACAGACATCCACTAAAATACTGGGTACTCAAAACCAAATAGATATTTATTGTGAATTATTGTGCAACAACAAAAAGCTCACTTCTGAAAGAGGTTTAGAAACTGATCCAAATGCAGTCAAACAAGAATCTATTACTTTCAGTAGTCTTTGGATCAGTCCCTGATTTATTTATCAGCACCTATTTATGAAGACAATCAGGATGCCAAATGACTCATTAGATTTAATACAGATCAACAAAAAATATCCTTGTGATTCTCATTTCCTCCATATTGGGGAAACAGATTATCTGGAGCAAAGTAATTAGTTGGTGAGTATAACTATTGATTTCTAAAGAATAACGTCTGGTTTTGAACATTTCTCTGCATCTCCTGCCAAGCCTCATGGAGATATTTTATATGAGAGATTATTCAAAAGCTGTAAGCCTGCTAAATTAAACATGAGGCTCTGGGGTCTTTGAAAATTAAGTGTGGCGAAATCAGAGACTTTTACCTGTACAACTTAGTGAAAATAAGCAGCTACAAAGCACACTGCACTTCATTGTTTTGAGTTCTTCAGCCCATTACTAAATTTAAAGCCAGAACTTGGGTTTATAGCTTCTTTCCACAGATTTCACATTTCTCATCTTATTTTCAATGCTGGTTAGAACTGGAACCTTTTTCTGTCCCTTTTTCAAATGAGGGCTAAGAATAGATTTCCTCCTAGCATGTTATTAATATTCCTGCTTCGGTTGATGATAGTCTTTTTTGTCACTTTGAAGTTAAGTTCTGTTCATTATTTTTTGAAATTTGCTTTGTTCTGCTTTCACCTCAAAGAAACTCCAGATACTTGAAAAGTTATTCAAAATAATGATATTTAGGTGAATAATTTGTTCACCTTACTGTTCTTTTTGGTCTTTAATACACACAGAGACATCTGTGGTTAGATTTGTTCAGAGCATAGTTCAGTGAAGCAGTCCACTCTTCTTACCTCTGGAAATAGTTCAGCCAGGCTTTACACTGATTGCATAGCCAATTACCGAGACACATTTCCCAGCAAGTATCTCAGTTGCCCCTTTCCCAACTAGTTAATATTTTATTCCAATTTTTCTTTGAAGTTTTCTCTTGGCTGAACTACATTTACTAATAGAAGTACTTTACAGTAGTTGTAAAAGATGTCAGCAGAGGGCATCTTCATTGTGGCCTTTCTGTTTTTCAAAGCCATGGTATCCTCTGAGCATTGAAATTAATTATAACACATCAGGGGTTTTGCCTTTTTTTTTTTTTTTTGGTGGGAAAAGAGAAAAAACCCTCTCCTCTCTAGCATATTAATTCAAGGCTCAGACAGCACTTAAATCCCACTTAAGGCCTCAGGTCAGGGTAAATTTCATCCTTGAAGAGCCACAGAGAGAAAACGGGTTTCTTTCTTTTGTCCTACTTTGCAGAAAATCTGTCTACTTCATCGTGTGTCTGCACTTTCTCCTCAAATGTGGTCTTCAAATCACAGGTGGCCCCAGATTACCTCTGCCTGACAAGACATGGACTCAACTATAAAACTACGCAAAACAAATAGGAAAGAAAACAAACTGGAGATTCACTAACTGTAGGAGAGCATTGGTACTTCAAACGTGATTATCTGACAGGTGGGCTGCAAGTTTACATTTACAGCACTGTTCTTTGGTAACATATTTATCATACTTTTGTTGTCTGTCACAGTTGTTACAAATATCTGTGAATACAAATAGTCCTGGGCCAGGAAATGGTGTTTCTCTAGCCCCTGGCCCACCAGAGGCATCTCTCTTTGGCTGTATCCATGTCTTAAAGGCAAAAACATTCATCCTAATATTGCTCTTTCTAGAAACAGGAACAAAACAAATTTTCCCCTGCTCAGATTTTGTAAAGATGAGGAGGGAATTGCAAATTCTGTCATATAAACATTCACCCCACTGTATTGTACCATTTTCTGAATGATTACTTTTCCACTGAACAAAAGAACGAACAAAAAACATTACACATGACCTCAGAAGAATGGTAATCAAGAAGAACAAGGTCTTGAGCTTGTCTCTAAAAAGCTAAGAAGATGATTTTATAGTGGAATTTTACAATATAAGGAATGTTACCTGTCTTCCAGTAGTCTCCAGGGATCTTCATGTTGGTCTTGGAATCTTGACACTAGCATTGAACTACTCAGTTAAATGGGAGAACTTAGGCTGCTGTGACACCTTTTACTCTTTACTGGACGATGAAGCCCGATGCCACAAATCTTACAACACAGGCAAGTGGTGGTGTTCTTAATTTCCTTCTTAATTTATTTTTCTTCTGAATTTGCACAGAACAGTTATCTAAACTGTAAAAAATGTGTTACCCAATAATATAAGAAGTGCTACTAATTAAAACTTATTACTACTATTTCTGCTGCATCAAATGAAAATCAATGTGCTCATGTTCTAATGACAAGAGAAACTTCTAACGGTGTAGCATAAGCTTACCCGAAAGTGCAGATGCAATTTGAGCAGCCTGGTCTAGTGGAAGGTGCCCCTGCGGTTGGAACTAGAGGATCTTCAAGATCCCTTCCAACCCAAACCATTCTATGTTTCTATGAATTCCATTTATGTGGGTAACACACACTAACCACTAGAAAAGGAGAGGCTACAACATTAAGGATTGAAACGCCAATTGTTCAAAAAGTAAGCGTTTAGACTAATGAAAAATGTTACCCATTATTAGACTGTCTTATAAATACTTATTGGGCAACATTAACAGCAGTGCTAAAAGAGCTGTGTGTAATGTAACATATGTTGTGTATCATGCATTTGCCTCTGCTTAGATTAAGAATGTGTATGTTATTTATGAACAGTGAAGTTGTACGTTTAAAGACCCATTTTGGGGAACAAAGTTAGATTAGACACACTCAATATAGGCCACATTGTTTTTCATCAAGTCTCATAACTTAGAATTACAGTACAGTGACTCGTGTCACACACAGCCACATTTCAGCACTGTTTACTGCACTCTGTGGCCTCTCCATGTCAAAGGTGAGCAACATGGTACCAAATTTACATGGGCTTTCAACCAGCTTTCAGACTCAAATTTCAAAACATATGGGACTAATTTTGAAGCCAAAGTCAACCTTTAAATCAAGCGACCAAAAAAAATGAATCATTTTAAACAAGATCTTTAACCATCACAATGGGAGAAGCCATCAAACAACCCAGGTTCAGTTGCTGGAGTGCGGTTTGGGTGCATGGTGGCCAATAAAACCTGAAGCAACTTTACTGGTGATTAAACGTGTTCCCTCTGGTTAGGCATGTACTTTGTTTAACTTCACTGACTTTCTTCATCTACTCATCTGCCCCTCCCCCCACACACACTCACCTTACTAAACTATCAGAAATAGGCTCTCACAAATATCTGACTCCAGTAATTCCTACCTAAGAGCATCCTGGGCTGCGCTAGACTTATAGCTCTTAAAAACTTGTAGCATACATGTAATCAAAATACTCAGGGCCACAATATAATAGGTGTCAAAAAGCAAGCATCTGAAATCCATTTTTAAAGTACTGCAATGCTCCAACAGGAACACTTGTTCATTCAGGGCAAATATCCTAGGTGTTTAAACCTCCTGCACTAGAGCTATTTATTATAGACAGAATAATTACTACATCAGACAAAATACATTAGAACAGGACACACAAACTGAGGCTTTTATTCTGCACACATCTATAACTGGGAGACGTGAAATGAATGATGTACTACTTTTGCTTTGCAGAGGCTTAATTGGGTAGTACCACCTGAGAGCTAGAGGCGGTGTTTCTGTGGCACACCATGTCAGAGGAAGAAAAAGAAGTACAGTAAGTTCATTAGATGTTGCAACATAACACACTACCACCCAAACAGCAGAAACTGGTAACATACCATTACTTAAATTACCTACAGCCAGATACGATAACAGTCAATGCAAGAAGAGCAGTTCATGACAATGTATCAAGAACCACCTTAGTTTGCCCTGTTGCCAAGCATGAAGCTTATTTCCTCTTTTAAGTCCAATTAAGAATCCAATTTAAGTCTAGACCTTCTTTTAGAAAGCTATTTGTTCTGACCCTTCATTGCCAATTCCACTAGAAGGGCTATATAAGAAATGCAGATTTATCTTTCCACTGTATCTATGTTTCAAAATTAAAACTTCAAGAGATGGTGAATATATAGGGGAGAATCTACTTAGAAAGGAAGGTGTAATGTGCCTATCAAGGTACAATGGATTGCAAGATGCAATAGATAGTTTAATGGACTGCCATTTCCTCTCTAGAGTAAAAGTAACATTGCAAAAAAGAGTCTTCTGCTTTCCAGAAGATGCCTCCCCTGGATGTTTAAACTTCTATTTTCCATCCCACAATTGTTCAGTGCCTATGCGAAAGAGAATAGATGAGAAAAACATCCAAAAAATTAAAAATAGTCTCAAAATAAATAGCAAGAGCTGCTTTGTCCAGAATGGTCAAAGGAATATGGGAAAGTACTGTTGGATTTTATACAACCAATGGACTTGATTAGAAAATGGTGCTACAACAAGGAATAGCAGAGGCATTCCCCTCTTGGAATGATGGGAGTCAACAAAGCTAATAGCTAACAGGTGTCACAGATAACAATGAATAACTGAAACACTGCATGAGTCTGAGAAAGCCAAGCTTTCTGCCATATTTTTTGCACTTCCAGACTTGTGGTACCATCATCTGCCTTGTGGAATGCTGAAAGAATTACTGAATTTGTGTATGTGTAGTACTTGAGAGCAGATTATTGTTTTGTCACAGTAGGACCCAAGGAATCATGTAAGTTAAGGTCCAAACTAGTATACCAGAGCTGAATGGTTGGAAACCTTTACCTGTTATGAACAGACAACAAGTTCTCTGCTAGCAAAAATTGTCAGAGCTTAACTCAGCTTAATGGCGCTAAGAGAACTTGCACCAGCTGAGACCTGCCAAGAAGCAGAGATTAAAATAGCAGAATTAGCTTTGTCTTTGGAAACTGTGAAGCAGCAAGAAGCTGACTGAAGCCTATGCTACTTTAGGGTGAGGTCCAATTCACACTTCTGCTGTGCCATGAATGAGGCTAAAGCTGAACCCATCAACAGGTATTTCCACTTCAGGAGGAGCATGAATAGCCTCAAAACTATCAAACATAAGTTCTATTTTTTATGAGAAATTGGAATGTGAGAATTGGAATAAAACTATTTTTTATGAGAAACAAAGGCAGTTTCATAAATTTATTCTGGGCTAAATAATAAACAGAAATGCTGAACAGAAGAATAAATAAATGTTTTGAACATGCGTAGCAAGGAATCCACTGATGAAATGAATGACCTGACACTACCACCACTAGTAGGGGTCACTCCCCTACTTAGAATCCTACTAGTGGCCGAAAAACTGGAAACTGTTAAACACAGTAGCTCTCAAAGCCCCATCTCAGTGTAGCCCACACAAATTTGAAAGCCTAGACGTGTTAGATTCAAATAAAAACACCATCAAAGAGTAAAAAATAATTAAGCTATTCAAGAAATTATAGGCAAAATGTGATAACATTGTTGCTCAAATCTCATCAAAATAGAATAAAAAGGAATTTTGAATATTTCTATTTCATAGAATCATAGAATTCTTTGGGTTGGAAAGGACCTTAAAGACCATGTGGTTCCAGCTCCCCCAACATGGACAGGGACACCTCCCACTAGGCCAGGTTGCTCCCAGCCCCATCCAGCCTGGCCTGGGACACTGCCAGGGATGGGGCACCCACAGCTGATCTGGGCAGCCTGTGCCAGTGTCTCACCACTCTCACAGCAAAAAATTTCTTCCTAATACCTAATCTAAATCTACCCTCTTTTAGTTTAAAACCACTATCCCTTGTTCTGTTGCTACAGGTCCTACTAGAACATCTGTCCCCGTCTTTCTTATAAGCCCCCTTTAAATATTGAAAGGCCACTATAAGGTCTTCCTGGAGACTTTTCTTTTCCAGGCTGAACAACCCCAGCTCTCAGCCTGTCTTTCATTTTATTTAATTTATTCTGAAGTAGGTCGGGGGTTATTTGGACACCGAATTTGGCAGTTTTATCAATGACATGCAGCTAACAGCAATTGCTACATTTTTAGTTAGAACTGCTTAGGACCAAGGTAAAAAAATGTTAAAATCAACTATATTTATCAGCATTTTTAAGAGCATTTGTTCAAAAGTCACTAAAGAGAGGGAAGAAATACAATTTTACTGGCACCTTCCTTACTATCCCCCTTTTTTCTCCTTTAAAATATTAAGGCCAGGTTAACTCCTCCAGCTCTTCCTCACTTCAGCTTTTCCAGTTGCGCAACAGCCAACCATCTCCATGTGGAGGGGAGTAAATACATAGTTTAATGGACTGCCATCATCAAGAATAAGCAGGAAAGAAAAACTTTAGCAAACAAGTGACTCCATATATATATGGTTAATAAATTAATTCTTTAAAATACCAGAGGGAAATGGGGTAAAAGGGACAGAAAAGCTATGTATGGTTTGACCATTGTTAAGCCAGTCTTTCTCCTAAAATAATCTATTGTTAGTGAAAAAAAATATTCAGAAGGCAACATTGTTAAACCTAAGCTTTAACTACATTGGTTTATACAATACCTGACATGAAAACTGTCAGTAATATGAGAAGCATTCCAAATCCTAAGCACTAGAAGTGTTATATCGCTGTGGCAGACACAGCTCTCCAAGCCAAAGGAGTAAACTTTTAAAAGGTAAACAGCAGAAAGTTACACATATCTAATCCAGTTCTGGTCTGTTAACAGATTGTCTTTGTGATTGTTTTTATATCAGTGCAATAAAGTTAAAGGTATATGCTCATTACATGTGAAATTTTTCATTTAAGAATTGTGTTGATGTTGGCCTACGTTGAAACATACCACCATACTTCAGAGCTCAAAGAACATTTTAAACAGATACAGGAAGCAAAAAGCAGAATATTCATAGTACTGAAGGATCATGATAAATGAAAGGATCTCTTTAATTCTTTCTAAGTTCTGGTCTCCATAGGACAAAGCTTCTTCCATCATTTATGCTACTACGTAGTGCTCATTAGCGATCTCTTCTTTTCCAGTTCTTCTGTTCCAATTCTCTGGCAGGGACATACTGCAGAAACAGCCTTCACAAATGAGAGCGGGAATCAGGTTTTATCCCAAATGCTGTACTAAATTCTCTTACTATAAATTAATTCAAAGGTAGGTACAAGCCATACCTAGAAGGGCCAGCCACCAGCCAGCGACTGCCTTGTGCCCCAAAGCACAAAAATGTAAATTGCTGCATAAATGTTTCCTCATGTGATATTGCTATCGATTGCAAATATGACTTTCATCCTCTTCTGAATCATTGGCTTCGCAAACATGTAATGATGAGTTTTTACAGTTTATGCACACACTTCATGTTAATTAGTGTAGCTGCAAATACTTGTTAACCATAACGTTTGGTTTTGGCACTGGTAAGATGTATTAATTACCCTTGTTATCAAAAAATGTCGTTGTCACTTCTAATAGGAGCAGAAATTAAAATACAGCTAAATTTTACCATAAGCAGTTGAACAGCAGGCTCAAGGAAAACCAAAAGTCAGCAGTAAAGGATATTGAGAAACGTATCTCATAAATCCTCTGTAATTGTCAAGGTTTCAGAATATACTGAAGCAGTGACAAACTGCAGAAAATACTCCTCTCTATTAATTCATAGACGCACAGGGCATTCCTGAAGTATCAAGAGGAACACGTTGAGTGAGTGGGTTTCTGGTTTGTGCAAAATAAATCGCCATTATGGGTTTTACCCTATGTATTCTTTTCCCAGATAAATATACTGTCTATTGCAGGGAAACAGCCAAATGGCAGAGCTATTTGGAAGCAAATCTACACACTACCTACCAATCATTTCAAGTAAATTATAATTATTTTCTCTGGCACCTTGTGAAATGTGACTGACTGTACATGGGGTTTGGTGTCCTCAGGACTGGTGTTGTCATGCCCTGCTCACAGTTCCGCTCCTATAAAATACACCCTGTGCCAAGACAAACAATGGCCTGGAATTTGGTGAATTTTCCTGAGCAGAGATAATGAGGTGTGGTTGACTCCCATCAAGCTCATGTGGACAAGTGCAACTGTGTTATTCCAGAGACAGTGAGAAAGCCTGGCTGAACACCAAAAAACACTATTTGCAAAAGAAGGGGGGAAACTTTTTTAAAAAGAGCCTGGAGAGATCTCAGAACACCCACTCCAGGTGAGAATAAAGCAGAGAAGTCAGCAGCAACTTGTGGGGTCTATGAATTGTGATGGTCTTTCAGAAGTCTTCTGGATCACACTCATCCTCTGCAAGCTGTCAGAGAGAAGCACTGGTGATGCTGAAACTCCTCATTGCATTATCTGAAGTACTGAAGGAGGAAGTCTGACATGCCCAGATGATCTGAAAGTGGCTAATTTGATTATTAATCATCTTTTTCTTTTTTTCTTTCTTTCCTCCTTCTCTAACCTGAGTACTTCTCCCTTTGCCGCTGATATTGTGCCAGCTTTCTTATCTTCTTAGTGAAGACTGAAGCAAAAAATCGTTAAATTCTTAACCTCCTTGGGAGCATCTATTTTTAACTTTTCTTCTTCTCTGAGCTGTGGACCAGCTCTGACCTTGGTCTTCCTCTTAATATTAACTTGTTTGCAGAATGATTTCTTGTAACCCATCATGTATCTTCTTTCTATAATATATCATGCCTTAGATTTCTGATGGCATCCTTATGTGTTCATACAATCTCTTTTTACACTCTTTCTCATTTCTAATTCCATACCAGTATTTTCACTGCCATGTCATTTCTGTTCTGTGTATAAAGGAATTCAGTGTCATATTTGCCAATTTAGGTGATTTCATAAGAAAATCAGACCTGATTTTCTGCAAAAGGAAGAGATTCTTTGCTCTTCTTTATAACATTTTCTTCATTGCCACAATTTACAATATTAATACAGGACTGTTGCTGTACCTAGGCATTTGCTTTTTGTTGTAGATATTGAACATGTACAAAAGTATTTCTTATTACGGCCCATAACCTAGGGAGGGAAAAAAATGTGGACTCAGCAACCACCATGTATATTATTTGGACTAGTAATAAAAGTAACTGAACTTGAACTTTGAAGGTTGTATTCAGTTCCCTAAAGGAATATGAAATTTATCTTTGCACTGATGGTATTTTGTCTGCAGTGTGTCATACTAAATTAGCAGTAACACATTACCCATCTGTCCTGCTTGGTTCAAAGTCCATATTCACTTAGCAAATGTCTTTGCAAACAAGTGAATGATAAAGAAGCAAAAATGTGAATAATAATTTATAAATAAATATCAATAATACAAAGTTTGTATGACTACACATATTTATAATAATCCAATTCTAATCATTCATAAAACTGGCAAAAGTTGTTCAGGGCAGAAGCTTTCTTTGTTTGGTCTGAGTCTGAAAAGATCTTTGCCAAGTATGACAAAATATGATTCAGACATCTTATAAGTTACCAGATCACAACATAGTTTAAGAAGCTTTTCTTATTACTTAGATAAAAAAAATATGTCTGGGATTTTTTAAACCTCAAACTTGGCAGGTGATGCTGCTTTGAATAAAAAACTAATTCATATTTAAAATCTGTTATTTGCACAATGTTGCCATTGACGTTGAAGCTTTGTATCAGCAAGAAACATCCAGGTCAAAATGGCTGCCAAATATTACATCAAAGAAGTCACTATCATTTTTACATTTAAAAAAGCTTCTTCATGTAAGCTACAAGCACATTTCTTCTGCCCTTCAGTTTCACAACACAATAATTAAGCACAGGAATTAACATGGTAACTAAGGATGTGACTACAAAAATCATCTATCTCCACCTATACGATTGTTTACTTCACTCAGAGGTCTGGCTTTCTTTTTTTCTTTTTCTGGGTCAATGTATTTGGGTATCTATCTGGGAACCTGAAAGTACAATTTACCTTACGATGCAAAACACAAGCATATACATCATTTTGCTGTATTCTTCTCTAAATAACAGTTTCCATATTTTTGGCTTCCTTTGGAATTAGTGTCAAATTGTTTTGATTATTAGCTGATGAAAACGAGGAGACTTTCTTTCCGTTACGCTGCCATGCACATCTCACCTAATTCAAATTATTTCCTTTCATATCATAACTCACAAGCGCTGTTTAGCCACTTCATTCAAGAAATATATGTTGTTTCCTTTCTTTACTCACTAAATTTCTCAGGGTTGTAAAGAGCCTCAGAACTTCCAGACACAGCGCTTACACGTATATCCAGAATCTTGCAGGCATAGAAGCGTGAAATTGTCTCAAGAGTCAGAAATGTAAAGTGGCAGGTACCCCTCATACTTCAAAATGTTTTTGAATCTAGAACTAAATCTCTATTCTATCAAGGAATAACTGTGGTAGAATATCACCTCCTTTCCCAGAAGCTGAGATGTCCTTCAGTTTGAAAGCATGGCCTGCAACTGCTGTTTTGCTTTGGTTTTTGCCTAGGCAACTGCATCAAAGCTGTCACAACGGGTCTGTAATACAGTTCCGCACTGTTTTCCAAAGAATCTCACTATTCAGCTTTGTCCTGCACTTATCAGGTATTTTGTACAGAAGCAATTCTTCCCTGAAGTGAATGCAGCTAAATCAATTTGCAGCAGTTGAGAAGCTGGCTTTTTGTTTTCTTTATTGTTCTATTAATTTAAAGGATTTCTGACAAGAAAATTGAGTGAAATGAGCTTGCACAGCGCTGACTTGCACTAAGAGCTTGCAGTTCCTGTTGACCTCAACTAATTCACATTTACTGGATTGCCATTGATCCTATGGTAGGCGAAGAGTGGGCACCAGTTATGTGAGACTTGACTTCAGTGCTGTAGCTTCATGGTGGATTACACGAAGAAAGCGATGAGATACAGAAAAGCAACGGGTTTATTTTCCATTTGTCACACGCATGTCACAGTAAATGATTCCGAAAAGTTTCCATGTATTTAGGTAGATTAGGCACAAAATATGAAGGCTAAAGTGTTTGCATAAGACAAATTGTGTAACTATATACTCCTAAACTTCTAATTTTTGGAATTAAAAAACCTGGCTGAATGATTCAGAATGTGAATGAAAATCAAAATGGCAAAGATTCAAAAGTATTTTAATCACTGCCTATATGGGACTGGTAATTATCCAAATCTGCAAAACTTTTCAAAGCTTGACACTCACATACAAGTTTATAAAGCATTCAATTCAGTTTTTCTCAGGCTTAAATTTGAGCTGCGTGTTCAGTGGCTTATGTATAAAAATACCAGTAGTTGACAGGAGACATTTCTTGTGCCAGTAGAAAGGAATGGAGTTTTGACAGCAATTTCACTAGAGCACAGACAGCATCTGGCTCACAGGTATAACTTGATACTCAGTTTGGGAGACCAGACTTGAGAAGAACTGAGTTGAGGAGACCATCTTGTTAACAAGTCCTTAAGAGTCAGAGGGAATCCCTCATTTAGACTAGTTCAACTGATAGTTGCCCAACAGGAATTTCTGGAGTGATTTCCTACAATGTATAGATTTCTGTGGATTTTTCTACAACTGAGAAATAAGTCCACATGTCAGGTTGGGCAGATGTATGCAAAATCCCCACCTCTAACTATTTTGGCCTCCTCCTTTTGTGGTTTTGTAATCCACAAAACACCATAATACCTCATACAAATCATTTCAAGAGACACATGGTTTATGGAGAGATCTACAGCCAAGGCAAGGAGAGATTATTTTCATTTCATTATTCATTTTTTCTTTTTATATCTCTGGTAGAGTGGTTCAGATGCTGTATTCCATTGACGTCAATTGGAGTTACATACATAATACTCAAGAATTTATGTTCCAGCATATTACATCTGATTTTGAAAGGTTATATACACTACAGTTAGACCATGGTATGAATCAAGGAACACATGTTTAACCTGCTAATTCTAAGGTATTGCATTCCAGAGTATTCAAGACTACTTTTTTAAGAGTTCTTCCAAGTTTACTCCTTTATCTAAGCATGAAAACGGCTACCAAATTTCCAGCATTCTTCAAACTTGCCCTCCAAAATATTCTGCATTTAGAAGAAGCCGAATAACTATTATTTGCACTTAAAACAGAAATTCCAAACTATAAGCCATGAACACAAAAGGTAGAACTCTGCTTTTTTCTGATCCATGCCAGTTCATGGTCTAGTCCCTTGTTTTTATTTCAGTGTATCAAAATAGCATTCATAGGCCACTGTCATTAAATAAAGTATAATACCACCTCCCAAGGTAAGGATGACAATGCCATTTGCTTTCATCTAGTGTTCAAAGCAGTAACAGACTGCAGGCCTCATCTACTATTTTTGCCTTTAGCAGATCCTCTCTAATCTTCAAATTTTGCAACACTGAACCCGTCAAATCTTAGGCTTTTGACAAGAAAGAGAAGCAGACCAGCCATGTTTTTCTAAGCAAACACAGAAGACAGAGATATTGTGTGAAGAATCTAACATAGGCTTTTCTCTCCTGTACTATTTTTTCCTGCAAGGTCACTCACACTTCTTGTCCCACTGGCTGACAAATGAGATCCACCCACTCCTAGGGGTACTATAAACAAATACAGGTGGCAGCTATTTACCACCAGCAGAATAACACAACTGGAGCCCCCCCAAAATCCCTATTTCCCAACTGCTTACCAGATTGCAGATATGATACTCCAGTCTCCTGAAGACAAAATACATAACTAAAATAAACATACGGAAAGCAAGAAGAATATAAGCTGCAATTCTCTCGTAAAGCCTTTTCTTTAGCAATATAATCAAAAAACAAAGGCTAGAAGTTATTTCCTAATTTTTCTCCCTTACTGTCCTTGGGAATTAGATAAAAGCAGGACACATTACTGACAGGAACTCATGATCTTGTTACCATGACACTTTTGAGGCTATACCTAAATGACAGTTTTTCACAACAACTTTTCTACTCGTATTTCATAGTACATCACAGCGCGTGAGACTATTTAGTTGTTGATGATTCCTTAGTAACTTCTGAAATTTCCTACCTGGCAAATATGATATTTCTTTCACCAAAATAATCCGTTCACCAGACAAATGTGGCTAAGAGAGCTCCTTCAGCTGCTTTGGTTGGAGCAGAAATGGTAAGCACAGTTGTTTCTAATTGATCTATCTACAAAATGGGATGATTTAAGTAGTCCTGAAAGAGTAAAGGAAACATCTAAAAGGGAAGCCCGGAGAGGATTTTTACTTTCATCTTCGATTTTGGTAGCTTTTCTTCACCCCACCTCTCCCCAGTGCAACTCTTAGCTCAGTTGAATCCCTTTGTATTTCTATAGGTTTCAGAAGTCTGACAGGAGGAATGAGTTTTGCCTTTTCATCTCTATGTAAATGTTTATGTCTAAATAGATACACAGGCCCGAATTCTGGGCTGTGTTCCAGCACTTTCACTCTGTAGAAATGAGATGGATGTCCCTAGTCAATAATGAATTCCTTCATGGGGGCAGAAGCCTAGATGACACAAGCGTAGCGGAACAGTTGTAGAATTCCCTCAGGTTCCTCTGGGGAGGTGGCAAAGGAAAGGATGGGAACTCAAAAGAGAGCAAGAAAAAAGACTTTGATGAGGGCATGATGAGTTTTGCTGGATTCCACTGACTGTTTAGTTGTCCCTAGGACCACCGCAATGGTTGCTCTCCCAGAGAGTGAGTCCTCCTAACCCTCTTGCAGATGCTTGCAAAGATGGATAGCACAGACAAAATATTTGACTGATACCCGCTAAAAAGTAGTATTGATTAAATGGCTCAGAAAATTGGTGGGTTTTATCTGTTTCTGTCTCTGATTCCTCTTTTTTGACACTTATATTCTTTTTCATATCGAGTGGGTTGTCAAGCATTGCAACAGGCTGCTAACAGAAGCGGTTGAGTCACTGTCCCTGGAGGTATTTAAAAGACGTGTGGATGTAGTGCTAAGGGACATGGTTTAATGGTGGACTTGCTAGTCTAGGTTTATGGTTAGGTTGGACATGATCTTAAGGGTCTTTTGCGACCTACGATTCTATGAAAACAAGAGTTTAGGATTTAGCATTCCCCTTTATGAAGGTGGGATCTTCATTGGGCCACTTCTACTACATAACCTGCTAGCATCAGGAAGTGTTGTTTTTCTTGTAACACAGAGCCTTAAACTTGCAAATCCTTAAGTCAGTGTATTTTACTTGCTTTACTATAGCCATTTACTGCGATGAGCTTTCTTCCAAAACTGGAATTGTCAACACAGAAACACGTGAAGAAGGACAGAACAAAAAATCTATCTTAAATGCATTTGAAGAGTGAAGATCAGTTCCTGGAAACAGACTGCTACAAAATTGTAATGTATACAGCAGGCTTAGTCTACTTCTTACCCTCACCTCCCTCCTGGCACATACAATACTCGGAAGAGATCATGAATGAGGACTTCAGACACAACCATTTCTCATAATGCTCAAAGTCCTGGGAATTCACAACAAAAGGAAAGGCTGTCTAAGGTGTCACTAGCCATTTTAGGAAAATGTTACATACCAAAAGTGACAAATTTCAAGAGCCCTTTAAATACCTAGTAGTTCCAGTAAGACTGAAAAGAGGCCTTGTTGTAGAGTGTGTAAAAACGATCACCAACTCCACCGCTTCAGCACAGCAGCACAGAGAGCTCAGCCACCAGCTGTGGCACTTGCTGTAAGCACCAGAACATCCCACTGATTACAGAAATTTGGAGCAATAGAAGACCATTGTATGCTAAGAACTGAGAAAACTCCTTTCTAACCCGTTCATGTTTTAGCAGGAAGCCTGGGAGGAGCCTGTGGCCTCCGAGGATAACTGTCAGACTTGCAGCCACTCTTCACAACAGCCTCTGCATTGTTTACATGTTAAGAATGTTTTAAAGACAAATAATGTGTTTCATATTTTTTCTCTATTATGTTTTATAGCTTTTCCTTTTGTTTGTGTCCAAAGCTGCCTTGAATTCAGGGAGGTAATTAAATCATGCAATTCAACCTCCACAAAGAAAGCGCTGACCTGGGTTGATTTTGAAGGAAGGGGAAGAGGGAGGTTATGTTCCATCCAGAGGCTCTAAGCCAAGTAGATTTGAAATGGAGAAATGCCCAGATTTCTTACAGCATGTATTCACTAAACCATACTAACTCATTGTGTACTGCAATACCACAGGATCTGTCAGATGCCTTGAGAATAGCGGTCTCGGATTTTGAAGCCCTGTGACCCCCATATCCAACAGCCCTGGTCTGTAGAACAGGGGGGTCAGTGTTCCCATCTCTGCACGGGTTGGATGAGCTGCTCTTGGTTGCCAGGGGGAAAAATAATATTGTGACACATATGTACTCCAGCTCCAGCTGTGCTCTTACCTCTTAAATACTATGCACATCAAAAAAAAAAAACTGTCTTGCTGGCAGTTTTCAATATCTCTCACCTCCGTAATCATGGACTATTACTGGCATTTAAAAAATAACTCTTTGGACTGGTGAACAAATAGGTGTCTGAAATAGCTAGCCCCCACAACTGTCTTTGCTTAGCTGTAAGCCAGTGTGACTGCAAGCTCATCGTGCACTCAGTGAGATACCCTTTATTAGGATTTTTGCTCATCTTGAAGAGGCCAAAAGACAATTCATATTCCTACAGAAAGATAAGGCTGAGTTTGTCTGTAAATATCTGACCTTTTCTCTGATATGGTATTTTCAGAAAAGAGCAACCAACGAATCTATTCTCCATCACATGGAAATTTTAATGAAATGTAGTGAGATCCTGATGATCTGATTTTTAGAGGCCTTTAATATGGTTGCATCAGAAACACAAACTAAGCTGACAGACAAACTGAGTCTTTCCAAAGGTCTCTCACAGGTTGCTCTGCACAAAATAAACATTAATCTGATTAAAGAAACAGTTCTGTCATGCATTTGGTTGACTGGCAAAGGCACAAAATTTCTATATCATTGGTTGCAG
Organism: Falco cherrug; assembly: GCF_023634085.1. NCBI lineage: Eukaryota > Metazoa > Chordata > Aves > Falconiformes > Falconidae > Falco > Falco cherrug. Next base: position 7,742,492 of record NC_073697.1, read on the forward strand.
GCAAATCAGTCGACTTTTCTTACCATACCTTTTCATACCATATATGAGAATTTTACCAAGCCTGAGATATTTCTATTACGTTTCTGATATGCGTCCTGCATTTCTGATATAGGATTTTTTTGTCACTAAGCTGTCAACATACAGATTCTGTATGGCTTCTTGAAAAACATTTGGAGAGCCAAATAGGAGAGGAATCATATATTATGTTAGATAATAGACACAGCGTTAACCAGTTATCCCACAGTCCTATATCAGATGTTCATACGATAAGCAGGCACCAGGCAAAATATATGCTCTGCGTAGATTAATTAAAAATTAATTCTTAATTTTAAAACTCAAGCGATGTTGATACCACAGATGAGAAGGTCTGATGTAATAGCTTGTGTAGCTAGAGTTCAACATTCATAGTCTTTGATGCATTCCAGAATCTTTTGCTCTAAAAAAATCCCTTAGAGGAACTTTACGTACTCTGTAAAATCGGTCATTTTCTTGATCTACAGAATAGTGTTATCTCATTTACCAGGTCATTTTGAGAATGAATTATAACCTGTAAAGAATTTTGATTGTGTGAATTTATGATACGTTATAGCAATTTAGTTGCTAACCTAACATTGTGGTTTTAGCTATTAATCAGACTAAGTAATGCTATCCAAAAGTTCGATAAGAGCAAATTTGTAATGTCTGGTGCTACATCAAGAGCAATTTTTATCCAGTTGAGTATTTTAGGATAAAATCTGAAAAGAGGAATGCTAGTGTCTTAATTTAAGACCAAATTACACATATGCCTCTGCTGTAACTATGTGTGACCTCTTTATCTGTCTATAGTGATTCTCAGTAACAACCCACACTCAGGTGGGTCACTTGATGGTAGTATCTTTCCATTTTATGAAAAGCAAAAATTCTTTTTGGTTCAAAGAATAAAAGCATTAAACATTTATCTTAAAAAAAAAAAAAAGACTTAATCTTCAACATGCATTTAAAGGAACACCTTTACTGGCTGAAGAAGCAAGAACATTTTTAAAGATTAAATTTGCATGCACCACCTCAAAAATGTAATACCTCTCTTGAGAAAGGAGAAGCCTGCTTGTTTCAGGCAAAACTTTCTTTTTCAGTCTAATATCTTCTTAAATACAGTTTCTGTAAGAATCAAGTCAAAGCTCTTCTTATACATTCCCTGGCTTTGTTTCATAAATATTCTCTCCTTGGCATTGTCTCTAGCTTTTAACATATATTTCATCAAACATATTAGAAGTAAATAATTAAATGATATGCACATTGGTTATTCTGTGTGGTAGTGATGGATTAATCAATAAGGGGCAGGAAAACCATTTATCTTGGCATTTCCAAACAATGTTTGACAACTGATTTCATAGTATCAAGATAAACTGCCACAGAAAAGTCCATGGATACAGAAGAGAGCTCAGTGCTCATAATGATGAAGTTTTACTAAGGAAGGAAGCTGTATGATGAAACGGGAGAGAGGAATCAAAAACAAGAGAACATTGATGTTCTGTCCCTGTCTGTATTGTAAAGCATTTCAGAGTTAACATTTTGTTTCCTTTTTGGAAAAAAACATACAAAACCCTAAAAAACATTAAGTGCCTACCAGTAAAACCACTATAATAGTTTTCATCTTAGAACTATAATCTAGCATCCCAAAAATTAATTAGTTTTAACTTTAAAAGGTCTTGTTACTCTTTGGTTTTGCATGGTCCCTGAAGCTCAGTCTCTCCTACTTCTTCACCAGACTTCAAGCTGATCAGTAGTTAAAGCCTGAAGCTCAAATTCCCTATTACCTGTGTTTGCTGGGAGTTCCAAGACTCTCCAAGTGATGAATATGGCTAAATAAATCTGGCGGGAAACAGAGGCAGTATTGGGTGGTCAAGGGCAGAGTTAGGACCCAGCAACAGATGGACAACTGTGACAATGAGTAGAAAGGGGGTCTGGACTGAGTTCCGAAAAGGAGTTACTTCAGGGGGTTGATGAGATACAAAAGCATCAGAGTATTCAGGTTTTAGTTACTGACAACTGTACCAACGTTCTTGCGAAACTTGTGATCAAAATTTAGTGTTCTCACACATAAGCCTTGCTTCTGGAACTGAGGGTTTACATCAAAATCTTTTGGGATTTTTAAACTGATTTTCAAGACCTTGATAAGCTTGGTGAGAAAAAAAGGCTTAGAACTACAGAAATCAGAAAACATTTGAATTAACATACAAAATTATTTTTGCCACCTAGCCAGTGTAATGATTTTAGGACTCTATGAAATTCTTTTTCTAAGTGTTTAAGGAAGGATAAATTGCACAATAACCAGTTTCAGCTTTGCAGCTGCAAGAGGACAATAGGGAAGGGGAAAAAGGCAGGCGTTGAAGATGCTTTCTGTATTTCTGCACACAGATACACACACAGAGTAGAAAGTAAAAAAATAATTTAAACCTCAAAGAAAACAAACTTTTAGGTGAAAAAAAAAATCAAACCAAAAAATAATTTGGAAAAGCTGTTCACATTTTTAGGAGTTTTAATGTCCCTATTTTCTTTCCATGGTTTGGATTCCCCAGGCAGACCATACCCCTCATCACATACTGCAGTCTGGAACCCCCAGGATGTATTTATGTCGAGCACCACATATTTCTAATGATGTTAAAGTTGGACAATGGTTATACAATTTCTGTCCTGCTAATAACAAAACTGTATGAAGCAACAGTTGGATAGGTTGCACAATGTTAGGGAAACTAAGAAACAGTTACTTACACACAATGGTTTATGATACAGATGGACATGGAAATGGTAGCTTATCATATCCCGCTCCTTTTGAGTGCCCACACTCCTCTTTCTGTAAGGTTCCTTCTTCAGGGCTCCCTGTTTCCTTGCTCTCAAGCCCCCTTTCCTTGTTTTTGTTACACTATTGCATAGATTCTATATACTATTTCATTTCCATAAGGTACTACCCTGTCATTTCTGCTCAGCTGCACTAATTTCTAGACAATACAGTTCTGATCATATCCCACTCTACCCTGAGGTTTTCAACAGGAAAATTTCATAGCAGATTCAGGTAACCAACAGAATGATTTAGAACTATAAATGTATCTAATTTCAAACCTGACAAAATCCAAAGGAATGTGTACCAGGAGTTTATACAGACCAGACTGTCAGGAAGATGCAGTACTGGGCAATACTGGGGCCTCTGTTAAATAGAAGTTTTCAGGAAGGTCTGGAGAGACGAGAGGAAGGAAATAATGATCAGGACATTTTTAAAGTACTTGTTGAAAGATCCAGCAGTCTGTAGAAGAATAGGAAAAGAGTATCCATGTTGAACCTACCACTTTAGCAAATTCTTAAGCGTCACTGTGATGACAGTTACAGACAAGTCTGTGAATTAGAAATATCATAGCATTTAATCAGGTTTCACTACACAGAGTTTCAGGAATGGGCAGCTTTCACAGGAGCTGAGGGACGGGAGGGAAGTCCAGGTTCCTTCAGGAACAAGAGCCACTAAAGAGGTCATGATGGTAGAGAGACAGTTTGGTCGGTGTTCCAACCAGATTAGCATGACTAGTTGGTGGTCTGTGCTAAGCCAACCTCTTTTTCCACTAGCACCTCTCTTTTTCAACAGCAGTTTTAAAAATCATGAAAATTTAATATTTTGTTAAGCCATTTAATGAAAATTCTGATTTATTAAACAGTGCTCCTTTTTAAGTGTCAAAGCTTGTCTTAAAGAAAAATAAGAACCAGCACTGGTGGGAGCCATGGGAGCCTTCTGCTTTCTTAAGTGAATAAAATAAAAAAATTGTACTTCCAACAATTAAAAAGAGGCTTCATTTTTCTTAAAATGATTAATGCTTAGTGAATGACTCAAAAGCTTGAAAAGAAACTGTTCATGATTTTGGCTACTGGAAAAGTAATTTTTTTAGAACTGACCCTCAGAACAGCTGGGAAATTAACTACTTTTATACATTTTGTTTCAAATACCATGAATTTTCTTTAAAAGAACAAAGCTTTTCCTCTAAAACTACAAAATGGCTTTGTTTGAGGGGAAAATAAAAATATGAATATATAGAAGTTATTTTAATCTTCTTCCATAAGAAAATTTCAAAGCTCCCATAGTATTGATAAGATAATATCTGAGTATTAAAGTCAAGGTGGGAAGCATCCCAGGAAATTTCCACTAGGTTAAGTTCTCTCTGAAGTAGAGGAAGATCACTGCTCCTGCAAACTTAAGCCCTAAGTCCACGTCCTTGCCAGGTTGAACAGAAATATTTAATTAAAATACTGCGTGTTTTTAGGATGTAATGCTGGCACCTCTGGAAAGCATATATTAACAAAGAAATCACAGTTTAAAACCCCTGTATAGAATGAACGTGACCCTGATGTCAGGGAATTATGCAGAAATTTTGTGTATTTTTATTAGGGTGGGGTTTTTTTCTCCTATCTGTTTTATGTACATTTGTAATTTCAGTGGGACACAGAATATGCAACAAGTAATATCAACTCTCAGGAAATAATCAACCTGTGATTAATATGCAATGTGAGGCATAAGTTCATCGTAGCATAACAAACAGAAAGTGAGAAGAAAACATAAAGATTCCTAAAGATAAATAATTCTCAAAGAAGTCTGAGGCATCATTTTCCTAATGATATTCAAATTCCAGCTGAGAAGTCTACTTCATTCCAAATACACTTGAATAAGCAGGAAATAAAATATAAAATAAAGCAAAGTCACTTGTATTGGTTAACATCAAACCATTATAAAACAAGGATAACTACACCATTAACACTGTAAAAGCTTGGATTTGGGGGGAAATACACAAGCTAAAAAGAGGACATGAAGCAGACTAAGTTAAGTTAGAACATTTCCCTGAACACAAGCTGTCTCATTTTTGATACCTGAATTGTAGCGGATGGCAGCTGCTCAGAAAACTTGGGTTTTCCTCAGCCACTTCACTTCGAAAGAGGGGCTCCCCGAGTTTTCAAAATGATGCACCACAGGCAGACTTAGCTGAGACAGAGAGGGTGATGTGGCTACTGTTTCACTAACTTCAACAACACCAGTTGAGGATGTCCCCCCTCTCCTGGACACAGCTGGGCATCCCTACCCTCTCACCAGCACCTTCCCTGAAGGCATGTGATGGCCTCTGAAGCTCTCCTATGGAGACCATCAGCGGTCCTATTGAGAAAAGCTACTACAAAGGGATGTACAATATAAACGCATCCAGCTAGATGGGTTTTAAAGCCTTAGCAGCTTACTCATATAACTAGGAAGAGAACACTGTTGCTTAAATTTAGATTCAACTTAGAAAATAAGAATGGAGTTCTAAAACAAGTTTTAAGGTTTTAGGTCCTGGTTCTGTTTTGCTCTCACGAGATGAGAACTTTTCAAAGCAATTCCTTTACTAATACCAGAACCAGACAAGCACTGGCTTCAGAAAACCTCCACTGTTTTTGTAGTACAGGCTTCCATTTAGTAAGACATACATGTTTTTTAATTAAATTTCCCATGAAAAACAGTGGTTTAAATTGAGGGAGACCGTGCCTCACAAAAACTCAATAATATTGTTGAAACCAAAAGCTTATTTGAGCAGATGGGAGTTTTCATCAAAATCCTGAACACATTCATTTCTCTATTTCTGAAGGTAAATAAATCAGCCATAAACCCTTCACTAATTCCTCCTCAGGATTACCCGCTTGGTTTTTACTGGGTGAGCAATCAGGAAGGGCAAACAATACTATACGGTGCTTCGTGGGTGTTTCCAGCGGCTGTGTACTTGGTAGCACTGGGGCAGCCCTGGAGGGGTGCAGAGCTGGCGTGCCCACCTATGTTCAGGTTGCAGTGCAGGGCATTCCACAGCATTCCTCATGTCCCTGGTCCCCCATACCTCCCCCAGCCACGCAGAGAGGAGCCCAGGGCTCACTGTACCTCCCTGCCATCCTGGGAAGCTAGGGAGGAGATGAGGGGAAGGTGACAGATGTCTTTCCCTGTCTCATCCTGATCTGGAGTGAGAACTTGACCTGATTGAGTACCTTCAGACAGGAACTGCGAAGCTCTCACAGGCCTTGTAGTTGAGACTAAGCTAGTGAAAGCTCAAGAAAAGCCAAACAGAAGAGGAGCAGAGGGAACAACCATGGTTTACATCATAAATAGGCTGTGCACTTTGGTAAATGTCCTGACGTGAGCCCTGGGACAATCCCAGGCACCAAATCTCTAAGCAGAGGCTTTGAAATCCCAGCTGTCCACAGCTGTTCAGAACAAATGTGTCCAGTGAGGTCTCTGGCCTACCTCCAGCTGAAAATAATTGCCATCTAACTCCTCACACTTCCTTGATATAGCTCCCCCAACAGCTCACACATCTACGCCATAGCCCAACATTTACCTACTTCTTGCAGCAGCACAACCTCGCTCATTCACATATAAACAGCAGTGGTATTTACTTTATTCCTTTTTAATAAATAAATGTCTCTTTGTCTTGTTAGCATGTTCCAAACGTATTACATACCATGTCTTGGATAAGTGATGTTATCAGTGATAATCAGCTTCCAAGTTTCCTGCAGCACAATCAGTACCTTGTGTTAGCGCAGTACCATTGCCATGTCTTAAACTACTTTGCTGAGCTTGTTGGCTCTCAGCTCTGCACCCGATGTCTTTTATTTCTTATGGATATTATAATTATATCACACAGAAACACAGTAAGTCTGAAGGTCCACAGAGTAGCAAGATACTTGTGAAACTGGACGACTCCACAGGATCATTTCCCTATATTCCACATATAACATTTAAGTACAAAGTGGAAAGGTATTGCGCTTTCATCTTCCACACAGTGTGAAAGCTACAAGTTTCTTTCACACACCAGCTCCTCCAAGGCACTATTTGTGGGTCCCTGATGTGTTATGTATTCTACCAATACAGATCCAGGAGTCAACACAGGCAAAACGCTCTGGGTGTTTCAGCCCTAGTGGAGAGTTATACCGGGCTGCAGTAAATTACAGCCTTCATAAAACAGCCCACTGGCAAAGTAGGCACATGCTTTCTGTATCCAACTCCATGATACCCTCAATTTCAAGATTAATAGGGAACAGTATGTAACCGTAAAGAATACTGCACTCTATTACCTGTGTTAGAAAATGCATTGCTTAAACCTGTATAAGCTGAATAATTGCCTTTTTTTCTGTTGAATACAGATAAAATTATCTTATGCTGATGTATCTATTGATCTGTGGATTTTCTGCCTCCAGGCACTTCCATAATGCGGAGTTTCCATGCAACAACAACATGGCACAATTCTTCACGTCCTTTAAATGCTGCTAAGCCAGGGCTATGTTTCTATGCCAGACAGCTTTTTGGTAGCATGTAAAATGGTTCTACTACCTCTCTCAGAGGTTCAGGAAACTTAAACCTGGAATTAAATAAGTTCATTCATACTTCCACAAGCATTTTAAGCCATCATAAATTGGACCTGCTGTGGGAAAAGGCCACCTTGTCCCCTCCTGCACTGCTCTATCCCTCATGCCACCACAAGGCTTCAGGCTGCAGCATGGCTAATTGGATTAATCACGTATTTACGATCCAGGTTAAATACACACAGTTTTTGCTGGGTTAGGTTTAACTCAGATCAAAATTACGCCAGATCAAATCTTACATAAAACTACTACGGTAAAGTGCAAGTCATCTGTTGACATAAAATCCAGATGTCCTTTGGTCTCTCAGCCATCACCACGTAAAAAGCAGTGCAGGTATCTTGGCAAGAGAATGAACAGGTCCTGCAGGGCTAACTACCTGCTCAGATTACCGCATGTAGTATAGCTCTGTGTTAATTATGCTACTATTCTTCTAAATACAGATATTCTTCCCCCCACTTTTGGAGGTATCAGTTTTTAGTGTGTACCTCTGTTGTACAAGGCAAGTATTTGTAAAGGGCTCAAAAGACAAGCACTGTGCTGAGTACAGTTAGAGCTTTTTATTCAAAATGAAGATTTGTTTTTTCCATGTTGCTTTCTTTTATTTATTCTAACTCCTTTACGTTACAGCATCAACTTCAGAATCCACATTTGAAAGTGAGGGGTGGGGAAATGAGGGCTTACTACAGCCGAAGAATGCTTATTGTTTCATTAGTCTCAAGTCTAGGAAACCAACATACAGCAGCAAAGCCAAAACTGCCAACTCATGTTCCAGAATAGTGAATGGTAAATCATCAGATATGAGAATGGTGAGGGTGGAAAGAGAAAAGAATGGAATTGTTTACTCCCTTAAGGTTTTAATTGATTACAAAAACCAAAACCAAAAACAAAACAAAACCCCAAAAAAACACACCCAAAAAACAAACACTAGTTACAGCAGGAAAAGAAAAAAAATCTTGGCTTATGTCTTTAACAGCCTTAGGTTTTGGACAGAAGCAAAGTTATAATGTATAATTATATAACTTACTTGAACAGTTGCTTTCCATATGGGAACTAACAGATTTGCCCAGCTGCATTCTGGCAAAGCCTGAATCTACCATTATTCAGGGTACAACAATTTTGCTGAAATTTGGAAGTCTTACAAAGGTATCTACACTGATGGTCCTCGACACTGCTTCTCTTCCTAAGAATAATACATAGCTTCAACCCCTTTCACAAGAGGTCCTGAGCCATATTTATCTCCCAGGATTCTCAGTATAATTGTGTTCTGACTACAGATGACTAAGATTGCATTCCTTTCTTCCTGTGATGAAAGAAAGGATGGAGCTTCAGGAAGCATGGAAAAGATGCCTTTGAAAGTCTCATTTAAGCATTCTGATCTTGTATAATCCTCTAAATAAATAGATTTAGTTCAGCTGCTTTGTGACCGTCCTCCCAGGTTATCCTCTGTCTTCTCTATCAGAAATTGAAGAAGTGAAGAGCAACTCAAGTCTTCAGTAGCCTCAAAGCAGCAGCCAGTATTTGCTGCTTAATTCAGTAGCTTGGCTATAACCACAAGACTGATTACACTTCTCAATATTTTGAAGAATATTATAATTTCAGTATTTATGAACCTGAACTAGCAGTGGTTAGGGCTATATTTCGTCCTGAGTCCTTACCCAATAGCTAGGGTACTAACTGATCTCACCAGATTCCCTGCTGCCACACTGGTGTCAAGAACTGGGAGATTTTGAAAATAACACAAAGAAAAGTAATAGGTACAGATGTTTGGCACGTACGCACAGGATATAAGTTGTTGAGTGTGAAACTGAACAGAGAAGCCACAAAATCTGTCACCGTTTCAGAAGATTGATGCCAACGTGACCTAGTTAGCAGAACATCTAAGTGGTCAGGTGTGAGTCAAATACGTATCAGTTGGAACTTCTCTCTCAGTCAGCCTTTCAAGAATACTTTACAGGTTTATTTCACCTAGCATTGAAGAAAAAACAAAGTGTTTCCAACACCAAGAAAGACAATGCAGTGTGAATTAAGAGAACACCAAGAAGTGGTTCCACAAATGCCACTGCAGCCTCCTGGGGAACATTGCAGCCGCATGGCCCATAACATTTTCAGTATCCCAAAGGGAAATTACCTCAGATTTCCTGTGTTCTCATTTGTCTGACACATGGTTTTATTACATTTTATATCTTTAAGTATTCTGTGTTCCATGAAATCACTCCAAAAAGCAATTTACCACATTATATTACTTTCTGCTATCTTTATGTATCATCAGAATTTTGAGAACTAAAACTACTGTGGTTTGGAGAATCCACGGAAGGCATCTGGCACAATTAGCAGAGCTCAAGAAGAGAATGCATTTGTTGCCAGATGGTCTTCTGTATTTTGCACGAAATAGTCATTGGATAAAAGACAGGAACAGGACTGGGACAGGGAAAAGAACTGAGGCATGTGGGTGAGAAGTTTGAATCCTCACAGGCAAACAAAGGAACTGAACCAGTCTTCATACATCCTGGCCAAGTGCTTCAGCCACAAACCAGAAACGGCCCAAATGGCATCCCCAAAGAGAGCACTCCTGAGCGAAGGTCCCAAGTGGGTGGAAAAACCTCACTGAGGCCCAGACTGAACCATGTGATGGTCCATGCTAATTCTAGGCAGCCCTCTGCTCAGCACAGTAGCTCTTTTGGATCCTGATGTCTTGCTCAGTGCTTTGGATGCTGGTTTAGGTAACAGATATTAGGTTGGCTCTGATCTTTAATTTGCAGCTGAGTTTTGAATCCAAGCCTTGACCATGACTCCTGGTGAATACTGGGGAAGTGTATTCACCTCAAATGGTGAGGTAAGATTTTATAAAGAGGCATAGTTTTTGAGAGGGAGGCATGATTTTTCCCAAATGGTAAAAACACTGAATTACCCAGTGAAATAACAACCTTCCCCACACTGTGTATGGATCAGCCAGGACAAAAGAGAAGCAGCTCTGGACACAGGCTCTGCCATGAGGAAGGAAGAGAAAACAGGGAAATATACCACAGTTCATGCCTTAAGGAGCACCACTAAAGCAACTAAATCTCTGAACATATTGTCTTATTGAAGCACAAAATACTTCCTCTACAGGGGTCCCACTGTACAATCACATTTTCTGAAGCGCAGAATTTTGCTGACTTTACATTCCAGTAAGTGATCTGGAGTAGCTTACCGATGTTGCCATATTTATGCAGAGGGAATAACTTCAGACTGCCAGCCATCCGCAAACCATGAAAACACTCCTTCTCCCCAACCCCACAGTTCCTACTCGGTGTTTTGTGAACTTAAGGCACTGACAATATATTTTAACTAGTTCTTCAACAAGTGCTATTCTAACTTTTTGCCACTGTCAAAAACTGCGATTCTCTGTGCTTTCAAAACAACTTAAAGAAACCTTCCTGTAATTTGGCTGTATCCATTTGATGTATATGAAGACAGAGATGCACATACTGTCTGTGATTGTTTCTGTAAGTTTCAAAGATCACAAGTTTTGAAAGAAAATAAACCAAGGTGTTGGAATAGGCAAACCGTACTCTGGCCAAGGATGGGTTAATGAAGTGCTCTGGGCTCTACCCCCCCTAGCTAGTAATAGGAATCAGGCTTGCAGGGAAGGATTTCTTGGTGACCAGCCAGGAAGAGAGCCTATAATCTGCAAAAGATGGGATCCGGGGCTGAGTCAGAAACTGCCTGAGAGTCTTCTGCTGTCAGAGCCTCACCAAGAGAAGCTAAGCCTGCATGCAACAACTGTGGATTTGTTACCGAGACCGTCTTTGTTTATCGTGTAGGCAATGCTCTGCTTAAAGGGAGGAACAGCCAAATAAAATGTGTCAGACACTTCAGCTATGCAACTTTTGGCTATGGGATTGTGGTGATCTTATTACAATCACTTCTTAAGTTACAGTGGTCGAAGGCACATGAAACGGGGACATGTCTTTACCATTTAGTCAACTCCAAACAATCAGCTGCCTTCACTTAAATGACAGAGCGGTACCAGAAATGCAAAATAGTGGAAGAAAAAAAAAAGTCAGTTGTTTTCTTATTGAGGAATCTGGTAAGGTTTAACTCACAGAAGGGAAGCACTATTAGCAGAATCTCTTCAGAAGGGCTCGTTCCAGGTCTAAAAACAGATGAAAGAATCTGGCTGAGAGAGACTGAGAAAGGCTACAAAAGGTTCATTATTACAGTAACCTTTCCATTGGAAGAAACTAATTGTGATCAGTGTTCAGCACATCACTAGCGCAGACAAAAATCATCCCTGTTGAAATTTACAGAAACAAAAGCAAAAGGATGAACATTTCATGTATTCATTTCTGATCTCTCAGTTAATACACTACTTCTATAAAAATGTAAGGCCAAATACATATGGAGGAAAATTCTAAACACCATTCGCTGTCAACTCAGATGGGCTGTTTTTTGTGTGAAGTAATCATGAGAGCTTACTGGCAGATGCCTTCAAACAAAGCAAAACAAACAGAAAAGCCCTGTTGTTTACATGCATTTTTCTTGACATCGTAAAGTCTGATAATTCCACCGAGTAAAATATCAGATATACTGGAAAAGCCTTTTGTTTTCAAATCATCTCCAAAATACTTGCAGAAAAGATGCATGGTGCATCTTCTCATTTTAACATCTTACAAATGCATTCCAAAAACAGTGATATCATATAGATATGCATAGTTAATAACAAGATTGTGATGACTATTTGATCAGCAAGAAAAAAAGATGCTTATTTGTAATTTCTTCCACAAGAAATAAATCAGTATTTTTCCTTTTAAGGTTTTGTTATCATTTTTACAGTCCTTACCAGTGAAAGTCGAATAGAGAGCAATCAAAGAGCCAGAGTGCCCTCTGCTGCTCCTACAGCATCAGTATGACTTCATTTTAGAAAATACTTGTTCTTACCAAAAAAAAAGTTTTTCTTTCCTGAGTACTCTACTCAGAAATCTTATAGTTATTAAGCTAAAATCCCTAAATATTGTCCTAACAAAGATATTTTTAAGAGCTAGATAATTAAGTATGCAGATCCACACTGCCAGAAGTCACCCATGTAAAATGAAGTCCAGGAAATAAAGCCCATGCTTTATCCCCAATTCCAGACATCACAAAAAACTGAAATGCAAACCACAGCTTAGATAAACTTCTCAGTGGCTAACTTGGTTTGATAACCTAAATGCCAGATAGGCATGACACAGAAGGGAGGAGCGGGAATTAACCCTCTACACAGAACAAAAGCAACCATGTAAGGAAAAGGAAGAGACTTCCAAAATTAATTCTACTGCAGCTGAGGCCAGGGACAAATTCCTTCCGGGAGCTCCTGCTTCCAGAGTTTAATATGCATACTTATCTGCCAGGGGCCAGCTATCAGGCTGCATTGTGCAGCGACCTTCAGTCACTGTTACTGATCTTGGGCTCATATCACTGTTGTCTCAGATGCGCTGCATCTAATACGGACTGGGCTGAGTGAACTTCCAGGGGGAGTTCAGCCTGTGTTGCAATAAGAAGGAAAAGATTTAGTCCTTCAATTTGTCCATCTCTCATCTGTTTCTTGGTTCCTCATGAGCTGACTCCAGTTTTCACTCAGGGATCGCAGCTTCCCCTACAGCAGTAAATGGACAATTCAAAACTAAAAATGAGAGACTACTCCCCAGTCAAGATGAAGAACATCCTGCAAGGAATCAAAAGCAGATGGATATTTTAATGCCTTGCTCTAGTAAGTTGCCAGTCATGACCGGACCAACATCAGCTCTGCAACTGATGCCATTAGGGGCAAAACAGTAAAATATTCTATAGGCTGAGCTGCAGGCACGCTGCTGCTAGGTCACCACTGGCACACTGATGGTCTAAGAAGGAAATCTAAACTTGCAGAACTGATTCAAGGATAAACAGGTAACACCAACATCAAAGGCAACTAATTCAACATCTGCTCCCAAGAACAGCAGAAACACTCACCAAGAATACTTCAGATCTCTTTCCTAGGGATCTCAAATGTTTTATACTAAAGCTCTAATAAACGTTCAAATTATTTTTTTCTGATGTGTCCAAAAGTAACAAAACTAACACTGGCACTCATTTCTCAATGAGACTAAGAAACCAATTTTAAAACAAAGCAGACCTGGAGTTAAGCATACACATTTTCTGAATATCAGATCTTTCAGTTTCAATAGTTTTACCCTTGAACTATAAACCAGTGATTTAATACACTACCTACTGCCAAAGTTTCCCAAAGAGAGTAAAAATACCCTCTCTGGGCAATCCATGTGCAAATGGAACAGCTTATTAAGGATTCCTTAATTGAGAACACGTAAACAAGGGGTTTAGCCACATCGAACCAATTTCTTGAGGCAAACTTCATGGTCTGATTTCCCAGAAACGCACTGGAAAATTAGCAAAAGGGAATGCCTTGCACCGCTTTGTTTTAAGCCACAGAAAACAATGTCGGGCCACACCCACCGAAGGAGCCGTTTGATTGCCTCTGGCATTAACACAGCTGTAGCAATTAACACAGCTTCTGCAAAAAGAAAAAAGGATCAGGTAAAAACCTTTCCTTAGCAGCTAGTCCAAACTGTAATATGTGACAAAGAGGCATCAATTCCATTTTCTGTCCTGAAAGTCTTGTGATGGTTTTTACATTCTTTGTCTCTGTTGTTGTTTTTGATTATCAGCATCAAAATTATTCAAAATTTCCTGTGCTTCAGCTGAAAATTATCATCCTAATGGTGACTGATTAGCACAACTCTGCCAATACCCCCAGCCGCATTTGCCAATGTCAACTGCAACAAAAACATGTATTACTAAACCAAAGGGGGGGGGGGGGGCGGGGAAGTGTGGATCTTCTCTGAAAAGTGGTTCTGTGAAATAAAATAAGAATTATTTCTTGCTTAGTGCAAACTGCTTTCTGCTGCTAAAGTTGGATCTACTCACACTAGCAATATCAACATCTTTACTGCTTTTTCCTCCTTCACTAGAACAGATGCTATGGTCTGGAATTTGTATGTGGTGAGGTGCAGAGTTGCAGAGTTACAATATGTCAGTGCTTGCTAATTTGGAATATTCATTTTGAGTTGTTAGGTCAATGTAGCATTAGATATCGCACGCATAACTCTTATGCCGCCTCAAGCAAAGACACTTCTGATGGTACCACAAAGAGAAGTTTAGCACACCACTTCCAATCAGGCAAGCTTCGGAAAAGAATGTTGAGGCAGGACAGATTCTGCTAAATGTTTCCTAACGTACTTTTAAATTAACCAGTTCTGATTTTTGTCATAGAATTATAGGGACATGCTGTCTAACAGGGACAGCAAAACAGCTGTGATCCCTCTGTTTGCTTTGGAAAACCAGCTTGATTGCTGGTGGCCTTGCAGACAGTGAATGAAAGTCTGTGCAGAAGTGTCTACCACCAAGAGGAAGGAACAGACCCTTCCAGCAGTGACAGTAATTTTCCCGAGTATCTTGTCTTTGACATCAGGAAAGCCAAGTCTTTTACCCAAGTCCAGCAACTCAGTCCCTTTTCTCATTTGAAAAGGATCTCAATTTTGCCAGCTCTGATAGGACTCTTTTATCTGTGGCATGAAAGTCCTTGAGGCCACCTAGAACTTTCACACTGAAAAATATGCAGCACATATACAGAAAAATGTAGTATAAAAGGAAATGTTTCAACCCTTGGAAAAGTCTTTTGGCAAAAAACTATTAGCCGAAAAGGAGTGATTTTTTATCCCCTGTAATGGTTAATGCTTACTCAAAACATCCTATTTTTCATTAGTCCCACCTAAATCATTGCTGTTTATGAGCAGACTGAATGGAAGATTTTAATTATTATAACATGAAAATTATATTAATTTGAGGTAGCCTCCAGGTTAATTTTCTTATCAGTAGAAAATAGGGGACGGACATCAATGAGATTAGTTCAGTTAGGAGAGCTACCTGGACAAATGGGGTTTTAAGTCTGCTTTAGCAGACAATAAAAAAAGCTAACTCCCCGAGTAAATAAGAATGTCATTTTGCAGTTAGCTGCTTGTTTTCTGACTACGTACCTCCTTTGTTCCCAGAGGTGAGCATTCTTAAAATTTTAAACTAGATGAAATACATGAAAGTGACTAAGATATTCTCTAGGACACAGAATTTAGAAACTTATCTAGTCTAGGATGTACTGCTTAATCTTCCAATAAATCCAAAATATACACCTAAATCAAATCCAAACAGCATCAGTTGAGAAAGCTTCATTGCTTTAATTTGGTTTTAGCTTATCAGTTGAATCTCGGCCTCTGCAAGTATTTTCATCTCTTTGGATTATAGAAAAGTATTTAGTGATCTAGCCTTGAACACACCTATTCTTGTAAGGGTATTTCTAGGTTTCTTTATCCTCTAATGTCACTGAAGTCTCCCTCAGCACTGCAATGAAATACTAACAAGAACAGCATACGTGTGTCCCTTTTGCATCCTCCCTTGCTCTATTACACAGACTATGTGAAGACTACAAATTGTAATGCAGTACCATCAAGATATATTCAACAACTTAGAGCAAGATCAATAGGTGCACTTTAGAACTGTCAATATTAAGGATTAGCAGAACAAATCACTAACAACTTATAGACCAGCACTCTAATATTTTTTTTGCTTAAATCAGTATTTAGTGAAAAAGAAAAAAATATTTGATGGACTACCTTATTACATGGCGTATTTCTGAACCCTCCTGAAGCATCAGTAAACTTTTCCATATGACCTTGCATCAAGTTATTTGACCTACCTATGCCTCAGTAAAACCAGCTGGAAAAATGTGTAAAAGTGTGCTATAAACCCTGGTAATGTATCTGAGCTGGGTTCAGAGTAAGTGAATTGCAAAAGCAATGAAAGGTCTGACTGCTGCCTGGAGGCAGCCCCATGCTGCGTTACTCCTGGGAGGCCCAAGATGTGATGACTGCAGCCAGGCTCCTGAGTTTAGGTGTTGGGCAGATGGAAACTCATTAGCACATGGCAATATCAGAAAACACAGTAGCAGTAAAGGCTCATTTTGTTGCAGCAGTTCCGCACCTAATCACGATCAGAGGTTAATCCGCAAAACAACTTCATTAGTCTTTACCTACTGTAGGCAAGAGCTCAGGTAGAAAATACAAACCCTTGGGTTTACATTGAAGGATAGCAAAGTTCCTCCTCATTCGAGGTTCACAAGTACCAGACTATTGGGAAAATGTTGGGGTCAGCTGTGATTTACAAAAGTTGCTTGAAAATTACTTCGTCTCTAGGATCTTCCTAAAGTGCATTTTTTATTGGTTCGCTGAATTTTTAAACATGGTGCGTTTCTGGGCAGCGCAGAAATTCGGTTTAAATTTATAGAGCTGAACATCCTGTTGCAGCTGTGTAGCACAGGAAATTCACCCGGCTGGTTTTCCAGACTTCTCAAAATATGGACCAAGATCTTCAGAGAATCCCAGCTCTTTTAAATGCACTGAAGGAGAACAAGAGTGCACAGACGTGTACGTTGTGGGGAGAGGGGGAATTACCCCTCGATGTAAGTAAAACAGCCCGAAGTTGGCTTTAATTTCAAAAGCCATTCTGCTAGGCGCGGATTGCAAGATAGCAGTAGTTTTATGACTTTTGCACTTTTTGCTGCTGAGTCAGGAGACCAGAACCAGGTGGTGTAGGAACAACAGACTTCATATACGTCTCTGAGAAATTCAGCCTCAGAATGAGAATTCCCAGCTGCCTGAGAAATTCAGACAAACAAAGAGGTAGGAGAAACATTCAGTCTTTTCAAGTTCTTCACAGTCAAACTGGCAACAGCTAGCAATAGAAACCAAATTTTTCGAGTAGTTTCACATCATAGATACTGCACAATGGTATTTTGCTATGCCCTTCTGCTTTTAAAAGGCAAGAATAATAAACTGGACAAGTGTAAGTGTGGCTTTCCTTTCAGTTTTAAATTTTAATCTCAGTTTCAGTGAGTTTGAGGAGAATTTTGCAGGTTTTACAGCTTTATGCTAAAAACAATATCGATTCGGTTTTGGTTATTACAGGGCATTGATTTGTATTTCAGAACTTCAGCAACCTGTTTACACGCCAAGAGGAGGTGCAGCTCTTTCCCCCGGCTGCACTGCAACATGCTTTCTGGGTATACTGGCATTGCTCCTTTGATCTAACTCAAGCCAAAAGCCTTAACAAGTTTTCTGACCTTCTGTTGTTGGGTCCAGGTTAGTCTGAGTTCTTTTATAAGGCAAAGTCTAATTCCTTTACTTATTTTATTTACAGAATAGCACCTCACCAAGTTTTCTGCCTGCCTGCGTGAATGTTTCTTCCCAGCTCCATTCCAGACCAACAGGTTATCTTAAGCTATATGTGCTTTAATCCGATGCATTTGATTCTGAAGTGAAAGAAAGCAAGAACCAAGGCATTGCTCTTGGCCTTTGTGTCCAGTTCACCTGTTATACTGCAGGTAAAACTGCCCGGGAGGCTTCCCCGAGACTGCTGACCTTAACATACCCCGCAGAGGTTGGTGCCTGGAGCTAGAAAGTTTGTCTGAATGATATACGAGTTAGAACTCAAATACAAGGGTCTGAGGGTGCTTTATGCATTGAGAGCCAACATGTAGGATAGGAAGTTGTAGAAGGATGGAGCTGAATTTCTTTGATGTTGACATCAGTTCACTCTCTCAGCTTGAGCCTGTTACCACTGAACTCAAGAGAAGGGCGATGGCCCTAAGGAGTACAAGATTGTTGGCCATGATATTGTTGGCATAGTCTCTACAGACTTCGCTTTAACATATTTCAGAGTAATGATGGATGAAAGCCACTGAATTTAATGTCATTTTTAATGTATTCTAGACTTGATTTTCTTACCTGCTGCTAATAATAAGCAGCAAAAAGGGGAGAATTACCATGGAATACATGTTGTCATGCTAACATAATAAGGAATATTAACTAAGATATTGTGGCTCTCTTGTAGCATGTCTAATTTCTAAATTTAAAATGAATTTGTATTCTGAAAATAATACAAAAAATAAAGTAAAAAATGTTAGTTCTTTTCTGCCAGCCTCCAGTTACTGTTATGTCAATTTCTAGGGTCATTTTAAAGTTTCTATTTTTACCAACAGGTGGACCCACTAATCTGAATTCATGATCTGTTTGTGATCTAAACCAACCTAAATGTTTACTAAACAGTAAAAGAAAACATATTTCACATCCTACCTGATGTGAAACCAGGAAAAGCTACACAGTAAAAAGAACTAACTATTACGCTGAGACCAGGAAGATTAAACAGGGTAGTGTGTCAAATTGAAATACAGCATTTCGGTATCATCATGACAACTACTTGAAAATATAGAATAGTTTTCAGCTAAGCTGTACTAAAAGACTCCTTTTTTTAATTATTTTCTGGTGCAAAATTTTCTATAGCCAGTAACAGCAACTTCTGAAAATGGCTAAAGTAACGTAGAGTAACTACAGAGAAAACAAACAGGACAGACATGTTTCAGAAATTTAGACATTGTGATCACACTGGAAGAAGCATTTGTTTTTTCTCAAATACAGCAATATAATTTCTAAAGTTTGGACAAATTACTAAATTTTAGGGCTGAACTCTACTTCTAGATAAGTGCAACTTCCATCAACTTCTAAAAATAACCATTCACCAAAAGTTACAGAAAATAATACTCCCCAGGAATTTCAAATTCATCATGTCATTATTTTCAGTCTACTTAATAACAAACTTTCTCTCTGGTGAAGTATCAAATTAAGACTTCCATAACGGAATACGTTAAGCTTGAATAATACTTCATAAACAAATAAGCAGAAACCATTTACTTGCTGAGGTTTTGGCTTTACTTCTGTTTATAAAGTAAGTAAAATAACCACACTTTAGGCAACATTTGAGGGAAAAGTACAAATAAATATTAATATGAATAGTTATAGAGAAGGCATATACAGGCTGCGTTCCAGGAACCCAACTCATAAATCAAATTTACCTTCTTCAGTAAATTTCAGCCTCACTGATAAAATCTCTAATCCAATATTACAATCTCCTATTCCTATAATTTCTGTGGTAAAGTCACAGGACCTTTATTCATTGAAGTATTTCTTAGTCTCACAAACTATCCCTATTCACTTCAAAGCAAATATATTCAAGAGTGAGAAAGGAAGGATCAGGCCACAAAAAGATTTTGCTTTTTCACCCTGAAAACCTAGTTATGTGAACTTTTCATAAATCCATCTGTTCCGACCATCAGCACTTTCATACTGTAAATAATTTTTCATCTGTTTTCTGAGTAGGGTCAGATGAATGGACTTAGTGATACCCCTACACAGAGAAAACAGCACAGACTCTCTTGTAGTCAAGTTTCAATTGCAGAACCACTGCAAATGGTAGTAGTAAGGTAGGCCCACATACGTTATGACTGGAAAATATAAGTGACAGTATGAATATGCATTGACACCATGCTAGGTAAAAGTCTGTACTACAGCATGCAGCCTTCCCCCCTGCGAGCCATCGAGCTTCTCTTCAAAAAGCTCTGTGTTGTTACTAGTAATGCCGCTTCCCATTCTACGGTGAGTCCTCTGTGTCAGGGACAGAGCAAGTCTCTGGACAAAAAAAATCACAGTGGTACCTCTGGTACTGGTTTCTCTTTTATCTGAGTTACCACACTGGTTCCATCATTCAGCTTCTACCTTTAAAAAAAAAAAAAAAAACCAGAAATGAGAAGCTTTTGATGTTCCCAGTCAAGAAAAGCATTGCAACAGTATGGAGACAACCTGGCTTTTCACGGTTCTGAGGATGGTTTCTTCTGCAATATCAGTAAATGTTCGCTGGGAAGCTATGTATACAATCCAACATAGAACCAACTGTTCATCCAGCCCCATTCCTACCTAATAAATAGAGCCAGCAGGTTGAGGCAAGCGATTCTTCCCATCTGAAACACCACAAGCTGTTCTGTCGGTACAGCAGCAGGCAGCACTGTACCCGCTCGCTTCTCTCTGTCGGGCCACCCAGCCCACCCTAACAGGAGTATAAAGAAAGCTAACATTTTTGTCAAACGTGCACTACCAGGCACTATGGCGCCTAGATTTATCTGACAGTAAAACAAACGAAACTTAGCTGTTGAAAATAACATCATTCTTTAGGCAGTCATCCCTGAAAATAGTCATGGGTTACTGAGGCTGGTTAAGCACAACGGAGGCATGCAGTTATCTCGTGGGAGGTTACCTGTAGCACACACACTGGTACACAATAACTCAAATTCACACAAGGTTTTTTTTGTCTTTCAAGTGTTCTGTTTGCATTCCAATTTTAATTTCATTTTCATGTGTGGGTGTAAAATTATATAAGTACTTTACTCCCAATAATGGTAATCACTTAAGGAGCTTGCATTATCCACCAAACTCACTGAAAGTGGTGGGTAGAATCAGGGGAATATAAAAATGTATTTGTAAGAGAGAGACAATTTAAGATTCAGATGGTATTTCTTATGCCTTTTGTTTTCAGGTATGTTTGTTCTATGTCTTTTAAGGCTGTTTCAACTGTATTTTACATTTTAAAGTATGTTATTTAAGTGCTTAGATGAGGGATAACGGCAAACCTAAAAATAAAGAATAGTTTGCATTTGTATATAGAAATTTTAATTATTTTTTTTTGCAGCTTTCATATACAACATAAGAGTAAAAAGTCTCTTTTAATTGGAACAGATTTCAAAGAGTAGCAACACCCTGCAGAAGAGTGCAGTATCATGATATAATGATTTTTTAATGACACAAATTAGAGCATTTATCTACTCTGTGTAAAACAAAAAACTGAAACACTTTTTGCATGGTATCACTATATGGGAAGCCATGTGACAGCACAGTCATGACAGTATCGTAGATCATAGTGAAAATAAGAATTTGTTTGGTACTAAGGTCACTGAGATAACATCTTTATATAATCTATTATTAAAAGCACTTTGGGAATTCAAAAAACACTCATAGCAAAAGGGAGTATAAGGATACAACTTATCATATAATTTGTGCCAAAAGCAGATGAATGGAATGATTACAATATAAATTGAACAATAAAAATACATTACCAACACTCCTTCCCAAGTAATAAAGCAAAAGTCAAACCCTTTGATGATCTTATATGCCACTTAAAGAATGGGTATATTTTAACAGTTCATCCCCACCACCACCAACCCCGAAAATTCAATCATCGTTGAAAATGGCATCTATGACACTTTCTTTTAGTGCCTTGTGAGTGAAAAAATCCACCTTGAAAAAAATCCAAATATAGCATAAGCATTTTTGCAGTGGCATGCAAGCAAGACATTTTCCTGAATCTGCTATTGTTGAGGTCCATGCTCTTAACTCACAGATGCCAGAAAAAACAAAATTTAATAAATGAGCTGAGACGACAAAGCTAAATTTAAGTGAGGAAATGAATTGGCAAAACCTTTTACTGACATATGATTCTGAACATAATGTAATTTATTTTTACTTTTTTAATTACCCCAATGTATTTAATTTGCTATTTTATCTGCCTTTATTATACATTATGGATTCCTGAAGAGAAACATTTAAAAAATTTTAAAGACATGTTTGAAATTAATTTCTCTTACTTATAAGCCCTATTTCAATGCTGGTGATACAATATTTATTAAATTTCAAGAGTACAATGAATGTATAGTAAAATCTGTTGCATGATATGAGACAAAAAAAGAGGAATGAATTTGTGAAGGTCAGATTACGAAAGCTTGGGAGGAAATTAAAGTCATGCTGCTGATCTGTTGGTTCTTAAACAGAATCCTCTACAAACATTTAATTAATAATATTTTCAACATGCTGAGAGAATGCCGCACATAGGTTACTGGGGAAAATTACTATTTAAAACAGGAAAGTTGAAATCAAAGAGAAATCCAACTACTCCCATCAGGGTTGTTATGTTTGAAATTCAAGACACTATCTTCAGTGGAACACAGACTGACCCAGGGAAGATGCTTTCATTCTCCTTAAGTTCAACAGACGGAAAGAGTTGCAGTACAAATTAATATTAATTCAACTAATGACACTGCTAACCTGCAGTAAAAATAAGAATACTATACCAATGAATACTAGACCAATTTTTGATAGGTTACCGAAAGGAAAATGATCAAACTGGATAAATTACCGCTGAGCAGATCCTTAAGTACACAGCTATCCATTTCCTACTGAATTTTCCTACAGAATTATAATATCTGTAAGATATTTGTATCTCATGCAGTGACTTTAGAAAACTGAGTACCCATGGCATCAGAACTTGTTCTGAGTAAGAGAGGAACACTACCAGGTTTGTCAGGCTATTGAGAAGCTTAAAGGAGCTCTCCTCTCCTTCCAAGGGACAAATTGAATTAAAAATTGTCTCCATGAATGGAAACTAGCAGTTAGGCACTATTTTGCTGACAGAGAGATCTAATAATTTCGTACAGTAGGTATCTTTTCTGTCATTTGATTTGTAGCTTCATTTTATCAATTATGTTCATTGGCATCCTTCGATATCCAAGCCCACTCCCTCTGCCTTTCAAGATGGTTACTGAAAATTATCCCTCATTAAGTCCTGGTAGGTCATAAGCATTGGACAAATTCCTCTCACAGACCCCTGACCAGAAAAGACCCAGTGCTGTAAAGTAATTTTGTTTAACTTTTAATTTTCTGATTTGCATTCTGTGGATCGCATTACCAGGAAAGAGGGGCTGTAACATAGCAGCAGTCTCCTGAGTGTTGCAGAGGTTGCAAATAGTTGCTGGAGTAGAGTTTTGGCTTGTGCCACGTGCTTTGCTGCCTGATTAGAAACAGTTTTATTGCTGGATTCATGTGTTCCTTGGCATATTTGTTTTATGGCAGACATTTTGCTGGCTTCTAGTTAACCAAAAAAAAAAAAAAAATGCTGGCTTTCTCTGTTGACAAACAATTTTGTTTAACACAAACAAAACAAGAACCTTTCAGAAGCACATGAAATACTGTGATACAAAAATTCTAGGGGAGTAAACAAAACTCCCTAGTTTCAAAGCACTCAATGTATCAAAAGAAGTTATAGTTAACTTGCAGACGGAAGCTTAAAATGCAGAAGCTACCATATTACACTGGAGTGGCGTGAATGTGCATTACTGGTTCTGCTGTCAGTTCAAGCGTCTGTGTGTATCTTGGATGTGCCACATGGCAGGGAACTCACTCTTTGGTTATTACCTGTGGAGGCGGGAAACCCGAACCTTCAACTGGAAATAACTGTAATTGTGATCCGCCTTGGCAGCAAGCCTGGAGCCATATATTGTCCCTCTGCGGGCTCCTGTCCACTCCCACAGATGCCATAGCGGTTTGTCAATACAGACAAGGAAGGAAGAATGAGACTATAAAATTAAAGGCAGTCTGAGAAAGGAACACATAAATAAATGACATTCAGTCCATTACGCATGGCTATAGGCCAATACTTAACACTTGGGTGCAAAGTGAGTGCAAACATACTTAAGTTCCCTGGTTACACTTCCTTACATTTATTTGCTTACGCCCCCAGCTACTTCATTACCTCCTGAGGAGTCTTCCACATAGCTACCTTAAGAGGCAAAAATATTATTTTTAAAACATCGAGAGAATACAATTACTGTGTTGAGTCAGTTCTTTGTTTCCTACTCATTTTGTGCAAGTCAAGTGGTCCAAAGCACAGAAAAGAGTCAGAAACATTGATGAAAGGACTTCTCTGGTAGATGGGAATCTTCAAGAGATGAAGATGGAGTTCCTACCCCTAATTTCACACCAGTTCAAGCACATATTGGAAGGGAAATGGACACCGTTTATAATTGCAAAAAATAGGACCCATGCACAAGTAAAGGCACATAAAAAAAATTCTTGCAAGTGACAACCACCATTTAAATCATGTTGATAAAAGGTGAGAAGGCAAGAATAAGTAAACAGAAATAAAAGGAGAATACACTGCTTTACAGCATCAGCCTAAATTATTCTTCTAAAGCAATCCAGCACTATAGCAATTCCCCGATGGTTCACACAGCCTGGCATTTCTTGCATACACACGCTACATAGAACACATCGGTAAGCAAAAAGCAGTGGTGTATATTGTTATGGTGTATGTGTATATTGAACATGTTAACTATTTTTCTACAGAAATGTAACTTATTTGCTAAATCCGTGTAGAAATACTTAAAAGAGTATTATGTAAAATAAATAATCATCCTTGCCTCTCAAGCAATATCAGTTTTAGGGTTTCTGGTGCCTTTTTTTTTTTGGGGGGGGGGGGGGCGCACAAATTTTTTTATTGAATAGATATATTGGTTAGAAACAGCCACAAAAATCACTGCTAATAATAGGGTCAGCAGATACTTTCAACTTTTATATGCAAAATGAGGACAAATCTATTAGTTTCAGCAACAATAAAACTAAAAATGCTTTAATCCTTCCCAGTCTTATATTTAGGATATGCACTGCATCTACATAGAGAGATTTATCTTGAAAGAGTATGAGTAAAGGCCACAGAAATCTTAATATTAAATTAAAATTAATTTAATATCCTAAGTCTTCAAAATATGTGCAAACATAAACATTTACAGTTGAATATGTAACAGAAATTAGCACCTTTGAAGTCCTACTAATTTCAGTAAATGAACAAATAAGCAGGCAGGGTCATTTTGTTAAGATGAAGCTTGTAGAAATAAAACAGGAAGACATGGTCTCTCTTCATTGTACTATCACGAATATATGCAGACTGCTCTACAAAGACCTCTAAAAGTTGACACACAAGTGATACTGCCCTTTAAACATAAATCTTGGTCTTTGATGGACACCTGTTTGATTAACTCCAGTGAAGCTTCAAACACATATGCAAAATCTGTCCCAGTGATATCAGTGCAAAGAAGAGTGAAGAATAAGTTGTATCACCTGGGACATCGTTACTGTGGAGAAGGAAACAAGGGGAATGCAACTGTCAGGTATAATATATGCTTGGAGTTGAAATACCTAACTGAACTGAAGTTTAAAAGCAGCATAAAAATGCAGCTCTGAAGTTGGCAGAAAAAAAGAATAGTAATTCTATAATTTGCAAGTAATACAGTAAGTAGTGAAACTAACCCAAGTGTTATTAGCATTAGCCTCTAAGAGCTAAATTCTTCCTACCTACGTAAATTCTATAGCAATTCCAAAGAAGCCAGGTTACCCTTCATTTACATTGCGCTCCATTAAAGGACAAATGGGTTTCTAATTAGTGATCTCATCTTTCAACAATCTGCAAGTGGGATGGTATTACACTGAAGTCAGACACCATTGGTACTAACCAACCAAGTCTCTAATTCGTCAATGCACTTAAGTAAATCGGTTGATTAAATGAATTCTTTGATGGAGTCATACTTAGAAGAAGTACATTAAACAACAACAATCTTTCAAGGCAAATAGGCACTTGTGATTCACTATTCTGTGGTCCCCTATGCTTAAAAGTTTTTCCTTATTCTGACTGGATCAAAAGCAATTACAAGGGGGGGGGGGGGGCGGGGGCGGCTGTTACCAGAAAATGGTCCAGAGAGTCTGTTGTGACATATTTTTTCTGAACTCACCAAAGTTGAGTGAAACCTGAGACATTAATGCCCTGGTTTCAGCTAGGACAGAGTTAATTTTCTTCTTAGTAGCTGGTACAGTGCCATGTTTTGGATTTAGAATGAGGGTAACATGGATAACACACATATATCTCTAGCTGTTGCTAATTAACATTTATACTAAGTCAAGGACTTTTCCATTTCTCAGGCCCTGCCAGCAAGAGGGCTTGGAGGGGTACAGAAATTGAGAGGGGACACACTGGCTAAGGGATGCTCCATACCATAGAACATCTGGCTGTGTATATAGACTGGGGGGGGGGTGGCATCGCTGCTCAGGGACCAGCTGGGCATCAGTCAGTAGCTGGTAAGCAGCTGTATCACACTTCACTTTTGTTTTGGTTTTTTCCCCTGAGTTTTCTTTTTTTCTCTTTTCCATTACTATTATTATGAATAATAGCAATAGTAGCATATTTTACTTTATTTCAGTTATTAAATTGTCCTTATCTCAACTCACAAGTTTTACCTTTCCCCAGTTCTCCTCCCCATCCCATCAGGGGAGGAGGGAGGGAGTGAGCAGCTGCATGGTACTTAGTTACTGGCTGGGGTTAAACCACAACAGTCCTTTTTGATGCCAAACACAGGGCTTCTTCAGAATGTGTCACTCCCCTCCCGGTAACATTCCAAAATCTTTTCCTTCTGGCCAACTCCTGATCACTTCCAAGATTCCTAGACAACTGGGATTTCCTGTTTGAGCTCACTGTGTGACCAGTGTGACCCACTTACTCCACGTAGCATCAGTTGCGTGATGTGCAGAGGAGACTCTTCCCTTGAACATCCAGCCCCACACCTGCAGCCCCAGGGCCAGGAGGAGCTGCACCTCAGTACGCATCGCTTCCAAAGCAGTTCAAGCCCCTTCATAAGCTGTCAGTATCTCTTTTTCAGTTGGAGAACAGCAAACCTTAGAGCTTCTGTATCCCCAACTTCAAAAGCCTAAGGGTCAACCTTAGGTGCTTTCTGTCAGAGGCTCCAGGTAGGGCCATTCTCCCCAGCTGTGGTGTAGAGCTCATCTTTTACATCTTGCCCAGTCTGGACTGCTTAAATTATCTCCCATTTAATTTGTTCAAAGGCTTTTTGCTGCTCAGAGCCCCATTTGAAATCATTTTTCTTCTGGGTTGCTTCATAGA
Source organism: Falco cherrug (assembly GCF_023634085.1). Lineage (NCBI taxonomy): Eukaryota > Metazoa > Chordata > Aves > Falconiformes > Falconidae > Falco > Falco cherrug. Next base: position 7,769,609 of record NC_073697.1, read on the forward strand.
GAAGGCTTAGAGACTGTCATTTGGAATGTGCTTTCTCTAAAAACCCATCACGTCTGAGAGACCTTGGTGTTTCTTTCTTGTTAGTTGGTGTAGACACAGCTGTTATTTTGTTGATCACATCCATTGAGATCTGACCACACCCACTGAGATCTGATGACATCCATCTTGACATCCTATTCCCAAAAACTGGATCCTCTGTGCAGGTCCCTTGACCTAACTTTATTTTATAGCAAAACCAGATTTCAGAAGGTTTTAAACTAAAACAAAGTAAGGTCGAGGGAGTGCTGACAGAGTCCACCTATGATTCTAACTCCTTTTTAGCAGAATTAAATAGAATACATGCCATTGCTCAGTGGGATCTAAAGTCCCTTGTACAGGTATCCAACTCTAGAATTCCAACTGATACGCGGAGCTCCAGAATACTTATAAATAACATTCTCTGGAACAGTGGCTTGGATCAAATTCTGCTCCCCTCTATCCCCTGATTCGGTTTCTGCAATCCAGTATTACTCACAGGCAAAGTAGGCAGTTACCTTGGGTAACGCTGCTGGATGAAAATAAAGTCTGCAGCCCTGTTCCCCACTTCATGTGCACTGAAGTCCAAGAAAGCCAGACTTGATGCTATTGACACTGTTACAGGAAAGAGCTATTCCCCATGGGACAACAGTTACTACAGTGAGGGACTGCCTCTCCTAGTAGTAGCAGCAGCTGGTCTCCCTTTCTGCCTCCCTTCCTCAGTCTGAGGGGTAGCAGAAGTAGCTGTGGCTCTCTGGCCTTCCCTCATCCTCACAGGTACAGGGAACTCTCTAGAGCAGGAGGAATCAAGTATATTGGAGAAAAGGGAATTCTGGGTTTGGGGAAGAAAACAGACTGTGGAACCCCCAAAACAGGAGCATGGATGCAAGGGGTGGAGAAGGCTGCATACTTTCAGTAAGGCAGGAAAGCAAAACAAAAAACGGTTACACAGCCTTTCACAACCCCTTAAAATACCCCTGATTTATTTGCCCATTTAAATTCTTTACCAGTTCTCTCTCTCTGCTTCTCAGCTTCCCTGTTCTCTTTATCACTTTTCTCATTTGCACCTTCCTTGTCTGCTCCAGCTTCTATTGATCCCATCCAGCAGCTTTTCACCACTGCTGCCAGAACCACATCTCCACAAAACTGAACTTTCTTGCACTATTGAGGAACCTAACTCAGTTTTGCCTTCACTATTGAGGATCTTTTTCGTTTCTAGTTTTTAGTCTCCCAAACTTGGAAATGTTTAGCTGGTCTTCAGTTCTGCAAGGTCTAGACCAGAATCACTCTATTCTGTACAAAAGTATTTCTGCCCAAATAGAAGCCTAAAGCCAGGCATTAGGACAAAGATTCATCCTAACAGAAAGCAGGTGAAGTTATGCATACCAGCTGGCTCCTTAAGTCTTGCGTTCCTTTCTCCATTCTGTTTTTTAAATTTATCTTTGACCCTTCTGAATTTCATTCTCACATGGACACATATTCAGTCAAAAAACTTAGTGTTTTACTTGGTTAAATAAACAAAGATAGTAAACTGCTTTTAATTTAAACAAAATACAGAAAGTTGACACAGCATCTTTGTTTTACCAGCTTTCAGACTACAAGTGAAATTACGTGCCTTGCCCTTTCCTCAGTAACAATACTGGAGAGGAAACTTAATTTGCATGATTTCTTTCATAAATGTGTATGTAGATATTTAGACATTGATCAAACCTAGTGCTGTACAACAGATGTTACAAAGAATGAAAGCCAGAACACTGAAACTTTTGCATTCCTAATGAGCAAACTATTCCTTTTTTATTGCCTTGGTTATGGTGTATTGCTAGATCCAGATAGCTCTGATAAATGTAATGATAGAGCGCCGTGTAATGGTCCAACACTGTGCAGGTGTACCTCATTAACATCAGATATGGAAAGATGGTTCCTTGGAGACTACAGATTTATATAGCTGAATGCTCTGCATATTCTGTGCTGAAACAAGCTAGATGCCGTGACTCCAGGCCAAAGCAAAGCCAAAGTTCACAGCTAGACTCTACAACATAACTAGCAATCAACTATCTTAAAATGGAAAGCAGAACTTTTGCTTTAAAAGCATCAGGGGACATAAACTTATGTTTACTTTTAAGTTCCTCTGCAGCTTGAGTCAGAATCTTTTAACTTTTTTCAAGTTTCTCACAGCAAAGGGTAAAAATACTATTGCAAGAAGAAAAAAAATATAGTGCTTTCTCAGAGGAGCACATAACACAGAGTCCTCAGATTTAGTTGGACACCAGTGCAATGCAAGAAGGCAATGGGAGCTTTAGCCTCCTGATAGTGCTAACTGGTACAGCCTGCAATTCCACATCCTGTGGTACAGCCACAACCCCATGGCTTCCTCAGCCATGGGGGCAACGGGTCCTGGTGTAAGTGTGCTTGCCTGTGTTTCTTTCCATTTAAACTGTAAAAGAAACAGCAGAACAGTTGCGCTTTGCACTCTGATATTACAACTGTTCCTCCCACTATGGACTAGAATTTGCTAGTCTTTCTCCACAGTTTTCCCATATGCTTCAAATAGGATGAGTCATGTGTATAAAGTGAATAGATCTGATTGAGAGTGTTTTAACAGAAATTACTTCATATGCCGCACATCAGCTCAATTTCTAGGTCACACAACTGTTTGACACAGCTTTCATTTTAAAATTGCCTCACTTTTTCAAATTACAAACTCTTCTAAGCCTATTTCAGTTTGAAAATGACAAAAATTATTTCAGTTACTACAAATAATTTAATTGGACTTTTGGTATTTAAAATACTCCTGATTCACTTTTGCTTCCAATTTTTCTGCTTCCTGTGAAACCCCTCTTCAATTTTTGAACTGACAGGCTAAGTCCCATTGAACCAAATGTGCCAGCAAGACGTAAGTCAGTAAGAACTTTTGTGGGCTGTCAGTATACAAAAATATCCGCATATGTCCACATATTCTCCACTGAAACAAGTGGGATGCAGCAGAAAGGGAACGTGAGAATGTTTTGTGTACCGCTTAATGCGGTACCGGGTGCTAAGGAACCTGTGAAAAGGTGCTATTAGCCTGCAGCTGCTGCCAGTCGAGTTGCTACTTGTCTAGTGTAAGGGAGGGAATCGAGGATTCTTAAGCACTTTCGTGCAATTCTCCCCCTTCCCTATCACAGGATATGACTTTTGACATAATCTAGCTATTAGTATGAACTGAATTATTATGGCTTATATTTTAATGCAAACATCTGTAAGTACTCCTGTAAGTATCATAATTTCACTGCACACATGTTCTAACGCCTGACCTCTTCAAGGAGGTAAAAAAGGAGGTTAGATTCCAAATATAGAAGGCATTTATCTTATAAATTCTTAATAGGAAAGGCTCCAGTTGTCAAAAATATGTAGTTTTGTACTTGAATGCATATGTACCCACTACGGCTATTTCAAGACACACAGCAATGTGAATCACATGTCCAGCTTCAGGAGTGGACTGCAAGACTGAAATGTTATCAGTAATACAGAAAGTGTTTTCCCCCCCTTAAACAACAAAGTCCAGCAGTTTTTCTGAAGTGTCTCAACATATGTTACAGAAGTCAGACTCGTGCAAAGTCAACTAATTTAGGAAAGATGCCAGAGCTTCACATAATTTTTAACTCACAGGTTGAGAAAATTCCTACAGCAGTGTTCCCAGTCTGTTGGCTGCGTGACTTCAGAGCTGTGACAGGTTCGAAGGAATTTGCAACAGATGAATGGTGGACATGATTCTCCAGGTCCACTTAAATCCTCAAGGCAAATATTCGGAAGGGATTATAAATTGGTACATAGATGCTTGAAGATTACCGGAGTGGATGGATTTGTTTTGTTCACAGTAAGTACGCTGCGTTTCTTTGAAAGGCTAAGTGGCAGGGAGAAAAGCTCCCTGTTCCTGCTGTACTGGCTGCTGCCATCTGGGTCAAGGAGGGACAGCATCTCATCTGTCTATCTGTCTAGACAGATAACTCACCCAGCACCAAAAAGGTTCTGGAGCGCAGTCTGGAGCAGCCAGAGAGAGGAAGCAACACACAATAAGTGAGAAACCTGCCACAAGAGCAAACAGCGACTTTGCTGTTACAAGCCACAGAGACAATGAAATTCTCCCACACATTTTTCCCCAAGGATATGCAGGATACTCTGCAGAGGTCTCTGCAGCACATCAGGCCACGGCACTGCTGGAAATAACAGCAAACCTGAAGACACTTCATGCAAGCGTACAACATGTAAAAAAGGCGACTCACATATAAGCACTTTTTTTTCGATCTTCTCTGCAGATAGGGTTGTTTGTTTTTTCCTACTTGGTAGAAGCTCATAGTGCTAGCTTCTGCTCCAATAAAGTTAACTTTTGTACTTCAATGCCCTTTTCATATCTGATGGGAGAGCTTCCTAACAGGAAAAATGGATCACAGAGCCACCTTTAAATTCTGGATGCACCGGAATCCTGTCCCAACCCTTCCCTTCTCTGCTTTGTTGTGGCTTTGTGAGCTGCTAATACAGAAACAGAACCTTTGTACGAGGATGTTGGCTCTAATGCAACCTGAAAAACTAAACCGTATAATTATTTTCTGTTCACGCAAAGGCCAGCAACATTTCAAGAGTATTGCCATCAGCAGATCTTCTTTGCCCATGTCAGAAAGCACGCAGCTTTGAAGTGAGAAGAAAGTGGAAGCAGCTCAATCAAAGGAAGAAAAATAACACAAGAAAGTAAAAGAGGAATAGGAAACAATGACAAAAAGCAAAGGATAGAAAAAAGTACCAGGCAAATAAGAATTAGCTGGGTGTTTCATTAAAGAAATAGAAGAATAGAGGGAAATTAATTCCTCTGTCAACACCCTTCAGAACAAAAGGAGTAGCAAGCAGCATCCTGAAGAATAATGCAGGTCTTCCCTGCCGGTATGAACATCCAGTCACGGATGTGGAAACCAGGGGGGTATTGATACATTCAGTGATGTGGATCCATAAATGAAATTGAAATTAATCTGACAAATACAGAGTGAGATTTTCAAAAGTGTTTCTCTCAAGACACAATTACTCCAGTGGGCATTCACTGACATTTTCTGAAAGCGCTGCACATAGGGCTTAACTCGTAGCTCAGTTACACTCATGTAAACTAGACATCCACTCAAGACAGCTAAATGACTTTAGATCAGATTCAGACCCTTACAGCTTTGACTCCTGCCAAGCATACCAGGTTCACTTGATAATAGAATCCATAGCATGCTGGGAACTTGGGAGGCTATTTGATCCACCCCGTTGCCAGTAGGCAGGATCAGATACACATAAACCATCACTCATACATGTTTGTCTAACCTCTTCTTAAAAAACTTCAGACAGGCTCTCTCTGAGACCATCTCCATGTTTATCTTCAGTACAGATTGCCACTAAATATTTCACCTCATAAAAACATGGCCTCTGATTACTCCTACCTAAATGTAGTGGGGTTTATGCATCATGAGTCAACTATATTTTTAAATACTTCAAAACTTTGTTGAGGCTGGCTGTTCAAGATAACATTAGAATTTTAAAGTATCAGCTAATTCTAATATGAAATTACTACATCTAAGATTACTTTCTCCACAGGAACTTTAATGAAATATTCTATTCCATCATTCAAGTTATTAATGAAACCATGAACAATAATGAACACAACAGACTCCTGAAAAACTCCACGTGGCTTATTTTTCCATTTTGTTGAGAAACTTTGATACATGGGGTATGACTTTCCAGCAAATTATGCATTGACGTGGTAGTAATTTAATCTACACCAACTTGTATTCATTTGCTTAGCCAAATGTCAACTGAGACAGCGTCAAAAGTTTTATTAAGGTGCATGTGATGTGCTGCTTCTAATCTACACAAGAAATTCTGCCAGAGTTGAAAATTAAGTTGCTTTAATACGATATATCTTGAAAAGTCCATGTTTGTTCTTTCTAGTCACTTAATTACCTGTTAGGTAATTGCCAATAGATTAGTTGATTATTTGCTCTATTATTTTTCCAAGAGTTTTAACTTGGGATGACTCCGGTACAATTTTCTTTTAATAATTTCATTGTGAAGACGGGCATGTTTACCTTCCGTGAATCTCATCTCTTCTTTATGAGTCCTCAAATACAGCTGCCAAAACTTTAATATTCCATTGATATTATATTTCTAAAACAACTTTATATTCAGAAAGAAACCATGAAGAGCTAAGGTACAGCTATATGAATAACAAGAGACATGAGCTGTCGTTTCTTAGCATAAAAGCATATCTGACAGTACACATTGCAACTTAATGAACCCCTTTAAAATGTTCACTTTTACATTTCAGAAGATTTTTCAGGATAGGATACTTATTTTTATGATAAGGATATATAACGCTTCTCATTTTTAGTCTTTAGTACTGCAAACTGGAAGTGTCATGCATAAAATGATTCTGTCTAGTATTGTTTTACTTAGAGTGTGTATTATAGAATGACGCATATGCATACATCTCAGTACAAAAGTGTTTTTTAATCTTTGCAAGCCAGAGTGTAGCTATTAGCCAAGTAAGGCAGCCTTTTAAGAAAACAGGGGAGAATAATGTTGCAGGTGGAAGTGTCTCCACATCCCTGCAGTCTCACTCTTTCTAAAACAAATTCCAAATGAAAACACACTGACTCAAGCTGGTGGGCTATAGCCACTTGCCAGGTGTCAAGAAAGAAGAGAATCCCAGGTCTTTTCCCTGCAAGCCCCAGGCATCCTTACCCCAAAGAACATTTGCTACAGGAAGAGCAACCACCAGACTGCCTCCTCTTTCTCTGTGCGCTTTTGTATTTTGTACAAGACAAACAGTTTGTCTAAAACTTAGTAAAATGGCTTTTTTGTCCCTTGGCTTGTAGATCAAACTCTCAGACTGCAGTCATCTTAATTTCAATTAAACAAACAATAGCAACAACCATGACCACAAAAGTATTGCCAGTATTCAATAAAAGCAGCATCTGCCACAGCCTTTTGTGGGAACACAACAAAAGGCTGTGGCTATCCTCTCAGTCCAATAACTTTGATCCAGAAAGTTAATAAATTATTTCTTAATTGCAAAATTATGTGCATTTTATAACCTAATTTTGAATAAAGGGTGGGGACATGGACAATGAAGTTGAGTGCTACAAACAAACAGCCAGTCTCAAAATCAGTGTGGAAAGCCTGGCAAAGCTGCACTTAAGCAAGTTAAGTTAGGTTTCATAACTAGTGAAAAGCCATTCCATCAAAAAGCACTATCAAAAAGTTCAAATAAAAAGCATTAGAGTAGCAATTTAAAATTAAACCAAAGAGCAGATTTCAGATATTATTCAGATAGACCTCAGTCTATCACAAGAAGGCCTCATGAATGTGCCATTGTCTTTTTTGTGTGGCGATATCATAGGCATGAGACAATTGTAGCTGGCTCCCAGACAAATAAACCTACAGACCTGCTAAGGGATGCTATGTGGAACTATGTTAAAGAAAGGAAACATGCCAAAGCAAGCATCAGTGCTTCAAAAACACTTTTGGAGATGGGGTTTTTTTCCTGGATAAAAAGCAGAGGGGAAAAAAATTTATAAAAGAAAGAACAGAACAGTAAAAAATGAGGTAAGAAGGCAAGAGGAAGTATGTGGATAATATTGCCAAAGAAGTTGAAGTTGTTGCTGAAAGAAGTAATAGTAAATCACTTTATCAGCTCAACAAGGTCCTAGTTAGCCAGTTTACACTATCTGGAAAGGTTGTCAAGGATAAACAGAAAAAAATCTTTAACAGAGAAGAAAAAAGAAAAGTGTCACTTTCCAAGGAGTAACTCAACTAGCATCACAGGATATTGCAACAAAGAAATTACATTCCCAGAACTAAACGTTAAACATGTCACATCACAAAGTGAGGATTGGGAGACCTACAAACAGTTAAAATTTGCAGAAGTGAAGGCAGTGGGGGAATGTTACAGAAGCAAGAAAAATCTTTACTATAACAACACTTGAAACAGACAGAGACACAAAAAAAAAATCTTACATGAGTGACTTATTAGTGTAATGGTGATTGAGGTGAGCAAAACTATCAACATAAGTAAAGTCATTTTAAGCACTTTTTTTTTCTTGTAGAGCTAAAATAAAGCAAGAACAAGCTGCATTTCATGTGTTGGCCAGATTTTTACCCTAAGTATAATCATCAAAGAGAGCATCAAATACCATTTACCACTCAGCACAAACTTCATAGATTTCCCCAGCACATGGAGAGCTTCTATCACAAACCACCACAGAACATCTTGAATTGTTATTATATTCTAAAAAAACTTATTGCCAGCATTACAGTGAAGCTTGCATACTTAAGCATAGGCTTGAAAGAATGGTTTATCATATAGACTGAATTAAATAATGATGTATTCTCTAAGCTATCACGTTTGGTATTGCCATTAACTTCAATATTAGAAAATATAGACACACGATATATGCATTCCATTCCACAGCAATAATAGCTTTTAAAGATCTAGACTTTGTTGATGACGTAGCTTTAAGCACTAGCTCAAGAAAAGGACAGAGACAGTCTAGCATTGCCTCAAAAAAATTCTATTATGAGAAAACCCAAAATTCAATGAAAACCAAAGTAAACTGCAAGTCTATCACTTGGTTAGAAAGAGGAAGTACAACGGGAAGTCGATTTCCATACACTGGCAGTGATGAAAAAATCTACAGAATTTTCAGAAGGAATCGTTAATAAATGGGCAAGGTGGCAGGTGCATTTACCAATTTAAACAAGATTTGATCACTAAAAATCGCTAACTTCAAGACCAACCTGTGTACTATTAGCACGCATTATTTCCATCACACCAGATGGATCTGAAAGTTAGGTGTTAACCAGAGGTACAGATACATACACCTTACCTTTAAACTCTCCAATAAAGAAAATGGAAATACTGAGGACATGCTAAAAGATGGTCAATCCAAATGATCAAAACAATTTTTTCATAAAACTCCTTGAAAGAAATAAAGTGTGGGGACTAGGCCTTTCTTTCCATTTTAAAATATGATGGTGAAGCCCTTTCACACCCAAAAACCCCTCTGATATTACAGAAAGAATTCAGACTTTGAATAATCTAAAAAAGGTATAAAGCAGGCATATTTGAAAAATATTTGTTTGGATTACATGCTATTTATAGCTCTTGCAACAGAATCACTTGCTGAGAATTCAACATAATAAGTGCAGAAGTTATAAAAGAACAGGAGTCCATCTGGCAACCATGTAACAGATATTAAAAGACTATTTATAAATGGAACTTTAATTTAAAGTGTTTCTCAGATTTGATCCTTAAAATTTTTTCGGTTTATTTCAGTTGGGCCAAGTCAGCTTTATAGCATGTATGAAAATATGTAGAACTGCTTTAGGTTATTGCCCAGACATGCTGCCAAAGCCACTCATACTGTATTTGGGATTAAACTTTTCAATCACTGGAGGAAGCTCAGCTAACAAAAAAAAAAACCAAAAAATCTTCACTTAGAATCCTTTTCTGCAGATTCTTACTCACTAACCAGCAGTGCCAGCAAGAGACACTGGAGCATTCCATGTGCCTGAAGAGTGGCAACCAGTGGCATTTTGGATACCCTAGAGCATCCAGGACTTTTGCCTGGCTAGATCTGACACATAACAAATGGAAGAGCTGGAAGAGCTGCCCTTCTACAGGCAGCAGCTGGAATCCAGATGGGATACCTCAAATCACCTAAAATAACACTAGATACCTACATTTGAGGTATCTGACTCATACTCATTGTTACAGTACTGTTTGTTTTACTAAAATACCAAAAAAGGATTCTCAATATGATTGGAATATCTGCACAAGACCGAGTATATACTCAGTATATATATAGGTATACTTTAGTCACCTATATTAGGAGTTTAGCCCATGCACACATATCAAACAAACTGATGGAGGGAAATAATTTTGCTTTCATGCTGTTGCTGTTAATCAGTGCATCTGACTAATACTAGTTTATCTGCATTTATGTGCATTTATCCGCACAACACACACCACTGTTTAGATAAAAATATTTTATTTGGAGGAATATGTTTTTGAATAATTTTACCCAGATGTTAGTCAGAAGCTTCCAAAATAAAGGAGTTTACAAGTGCCAGATCTTATGCCCCTTATTTATTATCACAGCTGGGAAGCAGGATGCTGTCACCCAAATATCCAGTGTAGGACCACCTGGTTTGACACAGAGACATGTGGAAGTAACAAGTCCTGTTATGGAGGGAGTACACCAAAGTGGGATTTAAAGTACAGTTCATCTTGTAGCCAAGAGAGTAACAGGCAAAGGAGGAGTATGGGCAGAGAATGACAACAAAAGCAAAGCATGAGGGCAAACAGTCCCATCCCTTCCTCTGTCTCTAACCTCTGTTCGTACTTACAGACAACTCGTTCATTCTTCAGGAACCTGTTATCTGTCCCAAAAGGTCCAACCTGTATTTCAGTCAACAAGCAACAAAAAAGACTTCACAAAGCTACCATGCAATGTCTGATTGCCAGTTCTGAAGAAGACTAAACAAGATGCTAGGAGAAAACCTTGTCAATCTCTTCCCATTTCCAGTATTCTTAGTCAAGTTGGCATTGTACTGCAATGATTCTCACTGGCAGATTTGTATCAGTAGGGTAGTCTGCATTTAGCCCATGAACTTTCCTATAATGGTTTACGCTGTCAATCAGAAAATGCTCTTGGTGAATCTAAGCAACGACAGGAGTTAAGGAACATAACTTACTACAATCCAAGCCTTTCCTCTTCTGCCAAACCTAACAGTTTTCTACAGAACAATGCCTTTCCAGCTTTGTGCCATTTTGCCTCACAATTTCACAAGGCTTAGCCCTGTTCTGTAAAATCCTCAACAAAAAAATTAAAGAAACAAATAATTACAATTAATTATTAAGAAAGTCATAATGAGCACTTAAGCAGAATCAGGTACAATGCTTATTGTTCTTTAAACATACAGTTGCTGTTATGAGCACAGATAAACAGTGCTTGAGCTGCTTTCCTCCTTTCAAATCAGAAAGTACTCTCACCATATTATATAAGGGTACAAAAACTCTCATCCACGAGGAATATGTGAAAAGGTAAGTTAGCTCCATAAGGCAGTAATACTATCATATCACAATGCAGTTCTAAGAGATTCTTTTTATCAGTTCCATTTACCAGCTTAAAAAACATTATATAGCAAATACATAATCTGATACGCCATCCCAAACAAAAAAAATATGCAAGAGATTTAATTCTTCTGTACCTCTTTATTCCTATGACTCTGTAATTCTTCTAAGGATAGGCATACCCTAATTTTTTTAAGTCACGAAGACAAAGGCAGACTCCATTTCTGAAGCAAATTCATCCCTGTCCTGTCAGATGACCAGTGATGTTTTCTGAAAGCGTTCAGTAATGTAGAATCTGGGAGTATTCTCAGCATCACATGTGTGTTTTACTTGATATACCCAAGTCACTGATGAGGTCATCACAGGAATCTTAACTGAAATATTATTGTTCAGCCTCCAAATGAAAGCTGTATATCAAAATCACCTCTAGATAGGAAATAATGCAACTACCCTGTTTCTTCCATATTTTCACTGTAGGAATCACTATAAAAAACTAAAAAATATATAAATAAAAGCATTTCCTCAAAGGCTGTAATTCAAAGAAAACAACATCCATGAATGGAAAAACATATATAGTCCCAAATAATGGCCAATTAAAACTATGCTATTACTGTTTTGCCAGCCCAAATCTTTAAATTTTATATTTCAGTCACTTGACTAACTTTTTCTTATTGGTATTTATATAACAGAGCCATATTTTTTTCTTACTACAAGTTCAGCTAACTCAGCTTCTACTGCAAATTTGTAACCTTCCTCTGATACCTAACCAGAAAGCTCAATAACATTTTCAGTCCTTCACAGAATGAAACGTTCAAGGATAACATGGCTGAAGTCCACCCCATTACCACATTGTGCATATAAATCATTTTTAGCAAGTACAGTTCATATATATATATTTATTAAAATACAGCTCTTCTATACAATAGCCTTCCTCCATGAAACACAAAGATAGTGATGGAATAAACCCAAGAGGCAGTACCAGTCAACAAATGAGCAATAACTGGGAAGTTTATGTAAGAAGCTCGCATATGCCTGTTCTCTCACGTTGTAACTCTTTCCCATCTGGACTTCTCAGGGCCCAGCTCGGTTCCAGTGTGTTGGTTTACAGTGCTCCTGCCTTCACCTGTTTCTCTAGTCCATACGCTATGAGCGGGGCATTGAACTGCATTTCTGCTTTCAGTAAAGGCAGTTTACAGAGCTCTAAATATTAGTGAGTTAGCCCATATAAAATCAGCTGTACCTTCAAGTACTCTCCATGTCTACACCTCCCTGCTAATAGCAAGTGAAGAAAAGATGGGAGAAAGTAACTATTCAGTATGAGAACACATACTTCTGGGGTGATGCTTCATATGTGCCCCAGACCATCTTCAGTGCAGTATTTGAGTCCAGTTTTCTCTTCCTTCAGAGGATAGTAGCAAGATAAAAATCACAAATAGGCACCGCTCAGTATTTCCTTCTTATTGTCTCAGTCCACTTCTTTTGGTTTTATATCTTAAATATGATGATTCAGGAAGGGGCGGAGGATTATTTCACACGTCATCTTAAAATCTTCAGTTGAAATTGTGCCATGAACTAAGACCAGTGTATGTGAAGGACCAGGCAAGAAATGTGTGAACATCATCACAGAAAAATCCAAAGTCTACATTGGAGATAATAATTTACTGCACTCTTCTGACTGTCTCTGAAATTAGATGTCATGTTTGTGCTTGTCAGACAAGATTAAATCGCAAGGTATACAGTTATACTAGTTAGCAGATTATGATAATTCTATGAAGATGTGTGACATTTGCTCCTACAAAACAAATTTACTTCTGAATACCTTTTCTGATTTAAGACATCGTGTTCTCATTTCTACCCTTCTAAGCACCTGTAAATACTGCTTTGGCAATGGTGAAACAGCCCTAGTGTAAATGGTGAGTCCTTTTCAAAGTATACCACAATTTCCTTTAGTGTTAAAGGATTCGCTCTACAGCCTCACATTCATTCTTCCTGCAACTTTCTGTGTGTGTTGCTGGTTATTATGCGGGTATGTGAGAACAGGGTGGACTCTGCCTGGTAGACATAGGTCCCACATAAGCTGAACTATTCCAGCACTCCAATATCCTCTGTGTTCTTTGAAGAGGGACTAGATACCGGAGCACTTAAAGCTTTTCACAGGAGACCAGTCCAAAAATTTTAAGATGCTGCATGGTAGCAGACACACATACATTACACATACGCATTACAGAAAAAGCCTCAGAAATATTTGCACCCCAAGATAATTTTTCTTACTATCTTAATGACAGAAGACCATTTTCCCCCTCTCAGCTACGCACACACAGTCCCAGTAAAATCACTGGTGTTAAAAAGGAGAGCATTTGACTCACCCTATTGAAAGAAACAGCATGTTTGCTGTAAGAGCAAAGGCTGAGGGACTGATGGAAAACGGGAAAGAGAAGAAATTTTGAGCCTTGGAACCAGGAGAGGCAGTGACTGAGGCAAGTCAGCTGTGCTGTTCCACTGAAAGAGCTGCAAATAGGCTTAAAAACAACAGGTGCCCTTTCTGGCATTCAGAGGCACACCAGGCACAGTTCAGGGTGAGTTTTAAGATGTGTTGAATTTATACGATACAAATATGTATGATAAGGCAATTTCTGATGAAAACTTATTAAATGTGCTTTTTTATATTTAATTATTTTGGTAGCTTTAAAATGTTTGTCCTTCAAGAAAGAAAAGTGAAGGCTGCTATTCTTATATTTAATGCATTTCAAACCAAAATGGTATTGTTACCGAGTTTTCTGTGTGCTGCAAGGATGCCGCAAATTGGCTTGTGCATAAAAGAGACTCACTTCTGCTTTGTTGTAATTTTTAAAAAGAATTCCTCCAACAATGCCATTCAAAGAAAGAAACCTGGGGTTTTTTCCCCCCGTGTTGCAATTCAAATAGTTATAAAACCTGGTAGAGAGAATGCCTTGGAGTCTCTCATTTTGTCTCCGTCTGAAACAGAATTGCTGATTTTTAGATAGCTGCTTTTCAGAATCCCTTATAGAACTGAATATGCTTGCTTGTCTCTTACTAATCTGCTTGAGGCAGATTAGTAAATGTTTATAGAACAAACAAATAAGATGTGTAGAATTCAGCTGAACGTTAAAAACAAGGCAGTGGAGTCTGTTCACAGCTCACTGAAATGTTTTCACAACAACCAAGACATTTCATGAAGTTAATTTAAATCTGTCAGAAAACTTCTATTGTTGTTGCTTTCTATCTGCAAGATCTAATCAAACCATCCTTAATTGATTTAATAAGCCTGTTTCAAGTCATATTTTGGCACCATCTTCTCCAGATATAACCAAGCTGATGTTTCTGGACTGTGAAGGGAGGCGTAGTACTATTCCACTGTATTTGCAAGAAGGAGAATTTTGAAGGAGTGTTTGACAGAGCAAAGCTGTGGTTCTAGTGTTTGTATCTTTTGTATATAAATCTATCGAGGGAAGAAGTGTGTATCTTTGAAAATGGGAACATGTAACATCAGGCTATTTTTTTTTCCCCCCACTGCCTTGCATTTAAGCTCCTGCATACTAACCATTCTCAAGTTTTACTGTTTTTGAAAAATAGTGAAAATCCTGAACTAATACGTGTATTAATACATATATAATACATGTGACAATTTTTCTGCTGACTTTTGATATGGTATTTGGTGCAGCACTGATTGTAGAGAAATTTGGAGGTCCCGTTAAAATTCACAACATATGGTGCTGTCTTCGCTAACAATCATTCACAGCTCAGTGATTCTTCCTGTGAAACAGACCATTTATCAAGAAAAGTTTTGGTCATCCTAAATTTGTCTCTTGCCTGTTTTTGTCAGAATACCTCACCTGGAAGCTTTTTAGGGGTAATCAAACAAAACTAACAAGGTTGTAGTGGTCCGTGAAACACAACCACAACAGTGTATTTTTACCTTCTTTCCCTCTTGCCAGACTTCCACAGGAGATTTCACTTCCTAAGAGGATATTCCAGCTGCTGGTTTTTAAGATGTTCTAGATGTCCCTTGCCTCCCTTTGAAATAGTTAACTATACCAAATATGTTTTAAAGGATCATTGGAAGAGGAACAGGTTTGCTCATAAACCAAGAGCTGTAGTCCCCAAGCAGATAATTATTCTCTCTCGGTTTTCTGACTCAGTGCACATTTAAGTATTTATAGAAAATTACACAGCTTCTATAGCGGTACCTTTTTACAGAGGTAAAAGATTGCCATGCCCCAGCATAGTGCGTGGGGCCCAATCCTGGGAGACACATGATTTGGGGGTCAGATACAGATAGGGACAGAAACGCCTACAATTTCTATTTGTGAACTGCATTTACTTAATTTTTAAGCCCCCTAACCACAGGACTCATACTGAATGCAACATAATTCCTTGATCTGCAGTACTTATGGGTATCGAGTAACACGTGAGTTGAAGCTTATGTGACTGGGTCTTGAACAAGCAGTGACAAGTGAAAAGAGATGTTCCAAGCAGTACATCAGAAGAGATTACGGTTAATGATAAATTTCAACAGAAAAACTGCTATTTCCATCCCTTTTACTTCAACCCCGATATAAAATTACTGAAATGTAACCAGGACATAGCAAGCATACTAATGTGTTGCTGACTACATCATTTCTCTGAAACAGGCAGCTCTGGAAGCATCGGCAGAGCTGACTGAACGCTTCTGGAGAACAGTACAGGATCTCCGCGATGTCAAATCAGGCCAAGCTAAATTGTAGGCCTTTCCTATTGGCAGAAGTTAGTAATAGCATTGTCATGCTGGACTTGCTGCTGAAGAAATACTTGAATGAGGAAAAGATTAAAACCTCTGATTTCATGTTCCCCACAAGGGCACAGTACGCTGTTACTTAACTGGCAAAAGAACAAGCCCCAGGGCTTGCAGCTCTGAAGGGGATAATGAGTTACAGCAGTTGATGTTTTAAAGTGAGTACAATTGTAGAGGTAGACTTAAAATATTTTTTAAAAAGGCCTTGTTTAATATGATCAATTAATCTCTAAACTTGTAGTGTTTGTCTTAAGATTGACAGTCTCTTCAAAGGAAATTTTTTGTTGTCTTGAGACACGTTTAACAGATTTTTATGCACCATTGCGTAATAAACCTAAGATGTGTGCTGAAAATATTTTCAAAAGAGCACTTACTTGAATGACCAGAGTTATTCTGAGTGAATGCTTTGTCTTCGGTCAGTTAACTGAAAACATCTATTGTTGCCATCACCCATCAGGAATGTAGCTTGGTATTTAAAGCCCAGCAAGTAACAGTAATTTTACCTCTGGGTACCAAGGCAATCTAACTGTGATAGTATGGAGCTTTAAAGAAGGTTTTTGAACATGCTCCTCGGGAGGTCCAGTTCAGCGTGGTTAGATGCTGCTAGTCTAGATCTGTTTTCTGCATATTGTAACAAAATATGCAGACATGTATTTATGAAAAACAGGAAGTTGTCAGTGTTGAAGTGGGTCCCCAACCACGGTTAACAGCTTTAAAAGGACTACTGAAAGCATAATTTTGTTTCAAAATTTTGTCCTTTCTCAACCAGTCATCTTGCCCTGTAGCTTTTTTAAACAACTGCTTAACTAACGCAAGCAGTTATTTACACAAATATAAATAATCAGTACATTAGAGTACAGGATGTTGCAAATACTACCTCTAGTATCTAGTTACACCTATTTTACTCTTCCAATGCAGCTCGGGAAGAACTACCTCATAGGATCGAGCACAGGTTTTATCCAAGACTTGCTGCATCTGAGCAAGGACTTCAGAATTTTTTAGTTGGACCATGTGTAAATACAATAGCCCAATAGGGTTTGATTGAAAAAGCTGCTGTTTCTTTGCAACAATACCAAGCTTTAGTATATTAATTCAAGGTTCTCAAATATCTAAGACAAGTTGGTTTTTTCCATAAACTTCCTTTTTGACCTTTACAATGGCATATCCTTTTGCCTTACACTCTTTTCCAAATAATCTCAACTTTTTCTTGACTCACATCCAAAACATTCTTTTTGAACTCTCTCAGCAACAATCCCTCCTCTGCACAATTTTGTGTTATCTGCTCAGTTTTTCTTGTTTTCTTTGACATTCAGTAATCAGCAGGCCTGGCCTGTGATCAAATAAGCATTAGAGCAGAGTACCCCTGAACACATGGAGTGGCTGCTTACGTCAGCGGGTCAATGGCAGGATAGATTTTCCCCGCAGCCTTTGGTATAGCGTATCAAACAGACTGTTAATTGCTGTTCTGACAAGTTATGTCCATATTTGTCCTAGTAAATTCTCACAAGGTCCTGGAGAATCTCATGGGCTGAAATTGATGGAGCAAGAATATTTACCAATGGAAGAAGCTGCATTACTGAAGTTTTTAATTCACTGGTTCTTCATACTGCAGATTTTAATTCTATGACTAGTTTTCATGCAACGCACAATACAGTATCTTAACCCCTTATCCTCCACACCTGCACAGGCACAGTATTCACCATATTAAACTTTTGTTCACATTTCCTCTTAAAACTACCTTGTTCTAGTCCAATTCTAAACATTCAAGAATCAGTTTTACTTTGGAACAACTTGTATCTTAAAGTTATTTAAGGTTCTGTTACTCCATATATACAAATCCAATAGCTTTCTGTGGTCAGTTTAGGAATGTCCAGAAAATCATCCAACCCAAACAGTCTGAGAGCCTAAAAAGTTGTGAGCTAATGTTTTCTCTCCTTTGTTTATCAGGAAATTAGGCTTATTTATATAATTTCAATTCAGACATGATCAGCCTTTCTGTATACATAAAGAATTAGATCTGATACCCCAGTGGAGCCAAAGGAGATCATACGCACTTCGGAAAACAAATACACAGCCATTATATTTATCTAATAATACAAATATGACAAGGTTTTTCTTTTACATACACGATAACCATACATACCTCTCTGAGCTGCTTTCATGACTGTTCTACCATAAAAATAGTTTGACAAATTGACAACTAAGGATATCGCCTTACAAGGTACATCACTGGGAAAGATAATTATTTAAAGTATTAAAAATAGTACTTGTAGCTTGGACAGATGTCTACACACCCATATTAGAGATTGTAAACATCAAGGAAGGCTAGGAATAGCTTAATACAGGACACTATAAATCAGGACAATGAGATTATTATCTTTGTTTTATGTAATAGCACCTAAGTGCCTTAAAATGTAGTAAGCTGAGTTGCTACACACTGTCCAACACAGCAGGCCCTTGCCCTATTGAATCAGATTGGATGTTGAAGAGGAGACATAGCAAGGGAGAATATCATGTGGTGAAGGCTGGCAAAGACAGACAAGGGAAATGTTACAAT
This sequence comes from Falco cherrug, assembly GCF_023634085.1. Classification (NCBI taxonomy): domain Eukaryota; kingdom Metazoa; phylum Chordata; class Aves; order Falconiformes; family Falconidae; genus Falco; species Falco cherrug. The sequence continues at coordinate 7,788,113 of NC_073697.1, forward strand.
AAGGCATACTGCTGCGTTGGTTATATAGATACAGACATACTGCTTCTAAATTGCATACCATCCCTTTTGTTAATAAATCTGGATAGCAGCAACCTGCACTGACTCCTTCGCCTTTGAAATCAAAGAAGAGAAATAGCAATGGGGTAGAGGAAATATTTTCCAGCTGTGAGTTCTATTGGAAGTTTAAATGCTCAGGCAAATGAAGCTGAGGAAGTTTTTATTGCTCTGGTCATTTAAAGTTAAAAGAAACACTGTAAAATATTTAGCAGTGGACAATTGGGAAGAACACAGAGCAAAATATTTAATAGGACCCGTTAATAACCCGGTACTGTAAAGAGTCACCTTAACATGCAAGAAAGGGGAGCTCTAGTGAAAGATAAGATGAGAAGTGGGAAGAACAAATACTGGGAGTTAGGACAACAACAAGGAACAAACAAGTGTTGGTAGTACAGTACAAGGAGGGAATAGAATGTAGGGAGACAAGCTGCAAAAAACCCTTCAAAGGAAGTGAGGGAAGAAATAGAATAGACACCGAGCCTGGAAGAAGGGTTAAAGAGAGGAAAAGGGAAGGTAGCTTATTTTTTGTAGTAAGAAATATGTTCAAGGTCTGGGGAAGAGAGAGTCTAGAATAGATAGCTATAAAATGATGAATTACAGTGTGTTATTTCATCTGAGGTTTTGGGACTTGAGTTTCAGTCTTAATAAAGTCACTTAATAGACCCACCCACTATTCCGAGAGAAAAATGGCCCCACTGTTTACTCTATATTCAATACTCCCTGTAGGTGATGGAAGACTTGGACTGCCGACTGTCAACACAGCAATCTTACATTTAGTATTAATGAATCAATAAATATGCCCTTTTTGTTATGTATAAAGGCTCATGATGATGTTCTTTGATTTTCCCTATTTGTTAAATAATGCTTTTCAAAGCATTCCCTGTCAAACAGAGGTAATGCAGATTTCTTTGGCCATTGCCTTGCACATGCTGATATATCTTCTAAACAAAAGTGTCAGAATGTTTACACAGGAGGAATCTGGCCATCTGGAGGGCTTTATTAAATAATATAAAATTAAAGCATTTTTAATTGTTGCATTTAATTTAAAAATCTGCAAAAGATAACTGGATGGGCAATTTAAAACAAAAGCACCAGGTGTCAGAAGACAGAACTAAAAGTTACCAAGGGGAATTCTTGTCTCAGATCTCTGGAGAACATAGCTGGAACATAGCATGTATTTTTTTTTTCAACACAAAGCAATTACAGGCATCTCCAGATAATAAAAATCCATAACATTCTGGTGTTCCAATTCATTTTTTTTTCATTAGATAATGTTGAAAAGTTACAGGATCCCATTGCATGCTGACAGCTCTCCGTATCCAATAGGAACACCAGGGAGATATAAATACTTATGTAATCAAATGCTGTATATATTTTTAAATATACCCATTTTTCTAGTACATCATAATGAAAATGAATCTATGAATGTTTAGAACTTTAAGGAACAAATACAGTTCTCAAGACTCAAATTCAGAGCCTGTGGACATGCTGAAACAACTCAAAATGCAGCCAGTACAAGATATGAAACTTCACAAAATAAAACTTAACCTGTAATTAATAATTGACTTTTGCAACCTACTGTTGATGGTGATCGTATCAACTCCACTGTGGGAAAATCAATCTTTTTTTCTGATTAAAACTTTGAATACTCAAAAGTAGAAAGGATTTCCAGTTACTTTGAAAACTAGGATGTCCTTCTTTCAGACTCACACTGTAGAGGCTAATCCATAGGAAAAGCTATTTTAAATCCTACAAAGTTTCTTCCCGTTCAAGTTAATCAAGGTGGGTTAAGCTGTTCCTTATAAGAAATTATAAGGAGAAACAAAGTTGATATAGACTCAATAAAAAATTTGAGTTATAAAGTATAGTACAATAAAGAAGCTTTCCTTTGTTTATATTTGGCTTTCAACCACATTACAAACTGCACAACATATGTTTAGATTTTTCAACTACAACTGAAAAAATGATCATTTAAAATATTAGTAAAGCACCTGTTAACTCGCTTAAATTATTTATAGATATCAAAGTAGATATTCACTAGAAATCTTCATTCAGTAAGACTGCATCTGATAGGGTCTTCCTGGCATTAGTACTAAGGCTATTGGTATTCAACATTTTTTCTCCATGATCTGGAAGTAAATACAAAGTAACAATTGATAAAAACCAGACACTCTTCATGGATTCCACAGACTGGAAGGAAGAAGGTGACGTGATCTGGATCATTTGACAAGCTTGGATCAATAGAATTTTATTTCAGTGTTACCAAATTCAGTTATATCTAGGAGTAAAGAACGCAATTTTTACTTATATATAGTCTTCATCCTGCAGAGTAATGATTGAGAAAGATTTAGAGTCAGAATGGAGGGACCACTTGCATTGCTTCTGCTGTCAAGCTATGGCTAACAGAGTGAATATGACCTTTAGGTCTATGAACAGGGAGGACTGAATAGAAATAAATGTTATTTTGTATAATAACAGTAAGATCAAGCCTGCGATACTACATGCAGTTTTGGTGCCAATAGTTGCACTGTATTTGCAAAGCTGGAGAAGGTAATACAACAGACATATTAATGTATCTTCTCCTCTCCCTGTATCATCTTAGGGTGAGAGACTGAACACAGGGCAACCTGATTTAAAAAAAAAAAAAGAAACAAACAACTGAGAAGTTGCTATCTTCAGAAAAAGACATAAGATACTAAAGATAAATTCTTTTTAACAAAACAGATATGGTACAGACAATGGCTGAAGCTGAATGAAGACAAATTTAAACTGGAAATAGGGCACCGAATTTTAACTGTGATTAACTACTTGAACAGATTATCCAGGGAAATGGTGGATTTTGTATACCCCGATATATTTACCATAAGGCTGGAAGTGATGTTTTGGACAAACAAATTGTTTGGCTTGGTGTATCGGTAAAAAAAAAACCAAAAAAACAAGAGAAGTGAAAAGCATAGTGGTATACAGAACAGACTGAAAGATGCAGAAGCATCTTCTAGCATTTTAAAAAAATCATTAATCTGTTTGTATTTGTATTGAGAATGACTAAACCAGTGAAACATCACAACCAGCATGGATACACAACTGCAGTCAGTCACCATGAAATCACCATGAGCCCAGGCTGTCCAACATTCTTCAGGGACTCAGTAGGTGGAGAGTTACAAGAAATATTGAGCTAAGGGGATACGCATCCCAGCCCTGGCACAGCTGTGGGAATCCTGCTGTTCTAGCAGGGCTCCCTCAGCTCCTACAGGGTACATGGCCCCTGTAGAAGTCATTGCTGTGCAGTCAGAGATGTGCCTTTTCTTTGGCTCCTCCACATTCCAGTACACAAATGAATGCTGGGAGGAAATGGCTTCCCCCACTTCAAAACAGAACTGTATCTGTCCCTCTCTGCCTTTCAGCAGTTTCATTTCAGTATTTTAATTTAATGGTTTCAGTAGCAAGTGCCAAAATACTTTTGAAGGTTAGACTTCACTGCTTATCTGATCAAAAAGAGATCTAGACCAGGAGAAAACTGAACTTTCACAATTCTGCTTAGTTCGGAAAGATCAAAAAACTTAGGGGAAAGGTTGAACTTCTTAAAATACCTGTAAAATCCTCACTACAGTGAGGAATGGAAACACATCGCATAACATAAGAGCTTGTCATTCCACCTCAGTGCTGTCTTTTTAATCTTTCTTTACATTTTGCTAGCTAATAGTATCTCATGAGTCGATTACAACATTTTTACTTTAATAGCTAGAGGAATATTTAATATAGTGGTACGCTCTTGAGTGAGCTGAACATAAAGAGTGTCTGGGAGCAGTGAGATGCCACTCCTTGAACTTGCTTGCTACATAAGATGCAACCAGGTCCTCATCTGTACAATTTGTACAAGTTGTTCTGCCTTACTCAGCTAGTACCTCATCAGTTCAAAGAACTCAAATATAACTTCCCACTGAAAAAAAAAAATCTCAATAATGTAGTATTAAGTATAATGGTTTATACTTCTTTCGGTGGAGAAAATATAGAAGTTTCTATATGCACAGCTGAAAATCTCTGCAGTTAATTCTTTCAGGAACTTCCTTATAAGTTCTAGTTTAAAAAAAGCATACATATTATTCAATTGCAATTTGAATAAAGATGGACAACAAATATTGCAATACACCCAAATCAATTAGTTGTTAATGGCTCACCTCTCACAGTGTCTGTCACAGGTTCTCCCGCTTAGTCTCAGCTACATTGGGCACCGGTTGTTGTAGTCAGAGTCCAACTCAGTTAAGCCTCACAGGGGGCACCGATTGCTGCAACACAAACAAGCTCTTAAGCTACAACAATGGGTTTACAGTCAGTCAGAGACTGCTGTCCATGCTGCTTCTCCTTTCCCCTCCCAGATATCAGACCACACTGCTCCTCGTCCATCTGACCCCCTCTCCCACCATCCTCAGGGCTATTTAACTACTTAGCAGGAACGAGCTACACCTGCACATCACCCATGTCCATCAACCCACCGCCTTTGAGGCAAGGCCACAGCTGCATGTTATCAATGCTAATCAACCCACTGCCTTCACTCCTCTACATTATCCTTTGATACAAAAACCTGAAAATAAATGTGAAAACAAATTAAATTATCTACAATTGAAGCACAGATCTCAAACCCACACATAAATGCTCAAATTAATTGTAACAGATAGTCCACTGATATCCCAAATATGATCTGTATACTTAACACAATTAAAAATTCATAAGCTATTGATTTTCCATATAGTTCCTATATATGCTTCATAGTTTTAACTGCAATAGACTTATCAATTATAAAACATACTTCAGATTACAAATGAGCTTATTATTCTTGACCGTGTAAGTACAGGAAGGTAAAAGTATTATTGCATATATCTTGTTAGGAGTTCTTAAACTGCCTTTCTGTAAGAGTTAGTACACTGGCCAGGAACTAAAGGAATAGAAAATTAGGAAGGAAATCTTCAAAAATTTTTCTTTTTTCCATTATACCTCCAAACTTGTTAACTACATTTGCTCAAATGAAGTCTTCCATATCTGACTTAGCAAATATGAACAAGATTGTCATTCCTCCGAAGGCCTGCAAGCCAAATTATTATAGGTGTCAAATACTTGAAGCTCCAATATAAATTTTTGCATGCTAATTGATCACTCCTCTCTGATTATGCTACCGTTTCTTCATTCTTTTAGTTCCTGAGGAGTTTTCTGAGTTTAATGGAAATGATACTTTTTCTTACTGTCCTCAAAAATATGCTCATATTAACGCAGTTTGCTGTCCAGAGATCCCATATTCTCTCACAGTGTTCACCAGAAATGTTACAAATACCCAATTCCTTCCTGAATGAATTAAAAAATAAGTCATATATTTTGAGTTTTAATGAAATAATAACAATAATTTGGATACACTATCTTTATTTCACTGTAAATATTTTTGTATTTTTATCTCATAGGAGATTGTTTTATTGTCTTTTGTGACACAGGACAGAGTTTTACTTTGTTTGGCAGCCAAAATGGAGTCAGACCTCGGAAATGCATTCAGGAAGGCTCATTTACTTCTTTGACATCTCAGGAAGTCTCTAGGACAACCAGAAGGCCTAAGAGTGCTACTTGATTTGGAGGTATTTTATACCTTAACAAGGAACAAGACAGTATCTAAGCCCATTACTTACTGGGGAAAGAGAACAAATTAAGATGAGGTTGACATACAACTTTCTCTAGTTATTTCTTCCATAAAATGCATGAAATTTTGCAAGGTAAGAGGTATGCATATCAATAGGAAAAGAAAAGGGGTTGCAAACACTTTGAAGGACACAATCAGAATCAAAACCTATCTTGTAAAATTTGGGTTATAATCCAAAATGATAGTAACAAAGGCAAATGCCAAGTGCCACAAATGAAATTACATAAATAAAACAGTGAGGAGTAACTAGTAGTGGAGAGCAGATCAAGAAATGAAGTGAATCCCAAATGATCCAAGTTAATAACACAATACTACTGCAAAAAAAGGGTAGTTCAGTATAGAATATACTAACATAACTGTTGTGTCAAATTCATGTAAAAAATTTCTCTGTGATGAAACCACAGCTGAGTGCATGCAGTTTCAGGCACTGTCATGCAGGAAAGATATAAACGTGGGGGAAAGCACGTGGAGGAGAACAAGAAGGAAACACATTCAGAAAACACGGTCTATCAGGGATACTTCAAGGAATTTATTCTAGAAAAAAGACATATCTTTCAGTCTGTAAAGAGTGTTCATAAAGAATACAGTATTCAGTTATTCTCCATGGTAACAGGGGGAGAAGAACAGTAAAATTCAATTTGGCAAAAAAACCAATAATTAAAAGTTAATGAAAATCCAGTTGGATATTAGGAAAAACCTTCCAAAACTGCCAGCATCAGGAAATTTTGGAGCGGTTTACTAAGAGAGACTGTGTTTAGTTTACTGTGACCTGGTTAGACCAGCTGCTTCCTAATTAGAAGTCATGACCCCAGCTGGAGTCAGAGGTTTTCTCATCCAGTGTGAGCAAGCCCAAGAACAGTCAGCTGCTGGAGGAGAAGGCAAGGCACAGCAGAAGTCACACAGGGAAGACAACTTGCAAGCACAGAGGTCTGAGAACTGCTGTGGTAGACAAACATCTGCTTTTCTTAGGATTTGATTGCCTAAATACACTAGTCGGCTTCAATGAAATGAGTCAGACTGGATCTGCAATATCTCCAGATACCCCTTGCAACAGATGTCCTTGAGGCCTCTGCTCACCCTACCTACATGTCTAGGATTTTAAAAGTTCACATGCGTTGGTTATATTAGATTAGACAAAAAAGATGACTCTGCTGCCCTTTACAGTGATGGTACATTATGTTTTTACATAATCATGCAGAAAGAATATCTCAGCTGTAAAGTCAGTAGAAAGTATGCCATGCTCTTTTCTAGTTTTATTGAGGAGCAACGTTGTCCTGTTTTATCATAGTAAAGAACTTATTTTGTCGTCGCACCATTTACAAGCTCCAAAAATACCATTTCACCACACACAAAAACGTATCTGAAGTTATAACCCCATAGCACGTCCAAAAGAAAATCTGAATCTTCCAAAATCTAATTGCAAAGCTTTCTAGCTGCTTTTCCACTTTCATATGCTTGTGTTTCTGTTCTGCAGGCTGCCCATAGCTGTTTACTAATAGACATAAATACGTGGGGATCTGCAAAATGTCATGTGTTATCACAGAAACATAGAATAAGGGAGGTTGCAAAGGACTGCAGGAGGTCAGCTGGTACGACAGCTTGGTCAAAGCAGGGCTAGCTGAATTTAGATCCAAATTCAAAGTTAAAACAGGCTGCTCAGAGTCATATCCAATAAAGCTTTTAATATCTCTAAAAATGGAGAATCCATAGCCTCTTTACCTCTCTGTTCTACTGTCTAAAAAATCCCTCTTTGGGTAGTCCCACCTTTGATAGCACCCCAGCTAGCAAAACCTTGCCGTGCAAACCCAATACAAACAGGTTTGGGTTTTTTCCTTTTGCAGAGCTCAGATATTTGGTTCATCAAGAAGGTCAAAGGCACACAGCCCTGTCTTTTACAGTTCACTCCTCTGGGTTTACCCAATACATCCTTTTGGGGTAAGATGATTAACAATCAAATTAAAAGGCATCTCCATGGGGCTCCTCATACTGTTAACACAGGAAAACTTCCATCATTTGACATACTTAAGGCTGTCCTTTTGTATTTTTGGGTTTAAATGAACTTTAATTTTATTAAGGTAAGGCAGTGAATTTTGGATTTAAGTGCTATCTGGATATTCAAGGGAATTTCTTTAAATACTTATTTTTTTAATTATGTGCCACTAAATGCCATCAACCACATTGTTATTATTTGTGAACCATACTGACCTTAATAAAGCCATATAACAGAGTAAGATAAATTGTAAATTCTGTCGACTTTGGAAGTGAAGCCACAATTGCACTAGAGTTCATAAACTCAAGGTTGCTGTCCTAAAACTTTTCTAAATGGCCTATTTCTAGGGGCCTGTTTTTGTGCAGAATTATGGCACACACTGAGCTGTGTACTGAGTCAGCAGGAATACTCACAATGTATGAAGCTAAGCATGTGTCTTCTAATTCACCCTAGCATCTGGACCCAATTCAAAACAACGCATTTCACTTACTATATAACGGGGAAAGAGAGGGAGAGAGAAGAATCATGCATGTTGTCAGAGTCTCTAAGTGTCCACAGTTCAATAGTTCAAAAAAATAAAAAGTTTCATCTGTAAGTGTAAGTAATAATCTCTCACTTCTTTCTAATGTATCCATTTTTGTTTGTCTAATAGGTAGGTAGCATCAGATATGCATCTCAGGGAAGGATTTCAGAGATGGTGGTATTGCTGAACAATGAAATTGTTACAGTAAGATTCTATGTATCAGAGTTAGCTTAAAAAAAAGGGGGGGGGGGGGGGGCGGGCAAGGAAAAGAAAATGAAAAATTGAAGAAGGAATAACGGAGAAAAGTAAGTGCTGCTTGATTACCAGAGGGACAGACAGTGACGTACAAAGACTCAGGATAGAGAAGACACTGTAAATGTTTTCTCATCTTATAGAGCTTCTCAGTGAAACACAAGACAGAAAGGTATTGAAGTGATATTGAAGTTTCTGAACAGTGCTCACAGATTTCGGCCTGAGTTTTCCCTGAGCGAAAATGTGCACATGAAACAGGCAGGTGGTCTGAGCCCATAAAGTAGATCTGAAACATTAGCGATGTTTCAAAAGTTACTGCATATGTGTACATCAATAGTAGGTCATTACAAAATTCATCCATGGCCTTATAGACAAAATGTCAGAGAAACAGAAAAGATCTTCAAAAGCTGTTCAGAATTTCCAATGGGAAAAAATGAACGTACCCAGACATGGTAGACATAACCAATGGCAAGAACATGAGACTGGGAATCAGATGTCCTGAACAGTATTGCCTGGTATTTATGAGCATAAGCAAACATTTTATTTTCCTATAACCTCGTTTATAGATCTGAAAATTGTGGAGATGGAGCATTTAATACAACCAAGGTGCTTAAATAAATGGAGCACTATTTCAATTGCTTTCTTCCAGCAAAATTACTGTTATTACTGTCCTATGTAACACAAATACTGATATTTTAGGCATATTCCATTACCAAGGTCTGTACTTGTGCTCCCAACGCTTCCACTGAAATAATAAAATACTTGCCTTTGGCTTCCACAGAGGTACAAACAAGTTCAGTATGTTTTTTCTGACAACTGTACAAACATATTAAACAATATGGGATTAGGCTACAGCACGTAAGAGAAGCATTAGACAGGCATTTTCACTACTAACAAGCACACTGCTCTTCCAGGATGTTTATCATTTTTCATTCCAACCACACTGGCATGAAGAGTCTTTGGAATAGGTAGATTTAGTTTAAAAACACCTTCTCATTTTTAATCCAGTGATAGGCAAGAGAAAGGTATCTTCGGGTGTTTTACTAAAGTAAAATAATCTACAGGTGAGAAGGAGAGTTAGGATTTTACATAATTATGTAAAAAAGACACGCGATTTATGTTCTTCCACAGGATACCATCTTAGTACCGCTACCCGGCATATAGTTCTTTCTTTTACTCAAAAAGCACTGGGTGATGCAACAGCAATGAAAGTGCAGTTTCAAATCTCGCTTAATGACCCACGGTATAAGGAAAGGATATCAGGAACTTGTTACTGTCATTTCAGGGAAGTATTGCAAAAATATACTTTAACATATGAAGTGTAAAGTAATTCCAGGCAATTCTTGTTGAATAACAATATGCAAAGTAATTTGCAGTCAGTTGTTATTTGGCCTCTCTCCTGGGCTCAGTACTCAAGCAAAGTTCTCATGATTTCTGGGGAAGCAACTAGCTGGGACTGTTTTCAATGGTATCTGCAGATTAAGCAGAATTTATTCCATTAAATCCTGTACTTGCCAAAACACTTTAATATTGAGCGCAAAGCACAAGCTGGAATTTTTGATTTTATTTCAGATAAAAACAGAAAAGCTTTCAAATATGGAAATAGTATGTAAAGGTTGGCTGTACTATAAGTTGCTGTTAGGTATAATGATTTGTAAAATTAAAAATAATTTATTACAGTTGAAATAAGTACTGTTTTTAAATGTAATGTAATATATTTTCACATTGCACAATATTAATTTTTTCTTTAGTCCTTTGTAAAATGGTATTGCCTGGATTTTCCAGCCTTTAATCAATAACACCCTTCTGTGACTGTTGGCCTCTTTTTGTGGAGGAGATCAAACTGGGATTCTCTCCAGAAATATAATTCCTTAACCTTTACAGAATTCCTTAAGCGGCTAGAGGGCAATTCTCCCTTCACAGGGCTGAAAGAGCTGCCTCTGTTGCCCTGCAGAATGATGAAAGTGGTCGGGGCACAACCACACCTCAAAAGGATTCTGAAAAGTAACTTGTCAGTATTTTTATTTTCTGTGGGGGTGGGGGTGGGTTGCAAAAAAACATCCTGAACTTGCTCTCTCACTCCATTCCTCAATGTTTAAGATGAAATCAGAGCAATTCTTCTGTAAGCCCTATCCTCTAGTCAGATTCTGACCTACTCTAAATACTTGCACACATTCCAAAATTTTACTTATTATGGAAATGAAGAAATATAAATTACAAAGTTCTATTTTTTTCTTCATGGCAGACCTTAAAGGTGAAAATCCAATTCTCTGCGTTTAAGAACGTCTTTTTAATTGCACTGACCAGCTCCTGTTTTCACAGAGCTTTAGCTATTCCTCTCTGTTCTGAACATTCGTATTCAGTGAGATTAAGAAGAAAACTGGATATTTTAAAACATAAATATCCAAAGGTATGCACAGCACCATTGTGGTACTTGCCAATACGACAAAAGGTACAAGAGCTAGTAAGATCAGTGAGCTTTAAAGTGTTTGTATATTAATATTTTTTTTCAGAGGTATTTATAAAAACAATGTCCACATGTAATACAAGCAAAAATATTCTAAATGTTTCAAATAATACTTCAGGGGGAAAAAAAGTGTACTTTATAGTTTACTGTAAGATGGAAACTGGTGTGTAATCTAAACAATGTGATTACACCTTACCCTTCCAGAGATGTCCAGTAAATTCGTAGTATGACTTCACTGGTTACCAATCAGAAAACATAACCCTAAGCTACAGCATGACTTTTATTGCATACTTTGTCACTGATTTATGATAATCATGAAGGCCTGTTATGCATCTTGACATAACTGGGCATTAATAAAAACAGAACTGCATTAGTTATGCCTTTACAGAAGTTTCTGGAATGCATTGGTATTACTTTGGCATGTTGTTTTAAATTGAAGATATGTGCTTTGCTGTAATGCTGTAATGCAATTTTTCTTCATATAAACCACTTGTCCTTAAGAGAGCTCTAGCTAAACATAAGTTGAAGTGGTTTGTGCAGCAGGTACTACATATTACAGTTTTAAGTTGCTCCCTTTTATGTTCCAAATTGACAAAGAAAGGTGGTTTTTTTCCCTTTTTCACTGTATAGATCATGCCAGTCTCCTTCAACACACTGGGGAGTTTTCGTATTGCTTTCCTGTTTGGCAATACACTAACGTGGTTTGTCTTCTTAAAAGCTTCCTGATGAATTGTGGTTTTCTTCCTCAGTAAACTACTTAATATTATCAGGCAGTCAGATGGGTATTTTGTGCACATTAAAGGTGTACAAATAATTTGCAGATGCCAGCATTGAAGACCCTGTCTTAAGATTCTTCTCAGAAGGAAATGAGGCCTTATTTAATCATCTAAAAAAGTCATTACATCTGCATTAAGTACACTATGATTTTAATGTTCAACTCATTATACATCTTTTCCTAGTGAAGACAAAGCTGTTATAATCAGGTTAGACAGCAGCAAGAGTCAATATAAAATGCTTTATACTAATTCATTTTGGCTAGGTTCTGGTTCTGCATCTGACTCTTCAGCCTGGCTACAAATCCTTGTTCCATGTTTTACTTGATCTGTGCCATAACACACTAGAAACCCCACAACAGTGTGGCTCAAGGAAAGTAATGGTACATCTCAGCTTACCACAACAGACCTTGAATGACAGTTACACCGTCTCCTGTCTTACACTGGTACAGTAGCTATTAAAGTTCTTGTTGCTTGGAACTTGAAAGTTGCAAATTAAGGCATGGATCATTGTGGCAAGTCCACTACCAAAAGAAGCTGAAATAATTTTCTGATTAGCCATAGCTAGAAAAAAGATTGTGTCATTCACCACTACTTGGAATGGACAATTAAGCACTCATAAGCTGCACAGTTCTTAACTACAATTGATTATGAACAGAAAAATACTGAATTGGTAAAGAAAACAAGCTTTAAAGATAAATAGAATGACAAAACACAAGGTATTTCTGGCACAGAAGGTGCAGATACTGTCTTTCAGTTCCTGAAGACCTCTCATTTAGTAACCTTCATCTCATCAGTGTCAGGTTTTAGCTCATCTGCCTGCATCGAAATTCTCTGTCATAACAGCTGCTAGCAAAAAGCAGAATCCACAACATGGGAGACTCTGAACAGAAACATTTTCAGATCCCATGGTTTAATTGTTCTGGTGAAAACTACAGCTAGTGGCAACTCCAGCAGTTTGTCATAATGAGAAAGCAAGCTATTCACAGAAGTCTGAATGGGCAAACACAAATCTGATGCTGCTCCACAGGGAAACACTATGGGAGTTATGGTCTTCGTTTTGCAAGCTTCCACTGCTTTTCTGTAATTTCAAAACATTTCTGTGTGACCTCAAGCCTTACGAATTTTTGTTGGCAACTTGTGAAGGATGCAATAAGATGTCTGTTATTTTCGTAAGCCCTGGGGCTTATGACAGGTAGAGAAAGTCCGTGTAATGTTCTCCCTTGCTAAAAGTTGTTCTTTATTCTCGTTGTTATCAGATAAATTTACTATATACTATAACCTTGCTACCTATGGTCTCAGAAGTGGCTATATTTCACTTTTTGTTTATCTTTAATTTGGTCAGATTTTTTGAAAGTGAATTTGAGACACTAATCCAGTGATGAAAAACCTTAATTTTCTTTTCTTTTCCACTACAAAACACACTATTTTGAATGCATTGTCTGTATAGTAGCTATAGTATATAATCCAGATCTTCAAATAATTCATTTGCTCTCTGTTAAAGCACAGTTTTAGTCACCATTACTTAATGTGCAAGTCAAATACTACAATCTACGCTGGATTTTGCATAGTTGCTTTAAGATCGCAATAGACAATGATTCCTTTGGAAAAGAAGTGTGGTCTGCCTGTTTTCTAATTGCAGAACATACTTCATAAGATTACAATCTACTATGTGTCTTCATTGTCTAATGGGAATATGCCTTTTTTGGGACTGGTTTAAAGTCATGGGACACAACAGTTTCATTGGAGTTGGCTTTCTTTTTCTCTGCTTCATGGCAGTGGTATCCCTGATAATGACACCAATGTGTGTATGTATCCTAGTTCTGTATAAAGTATGCTTCATTTCCTCTGATTTTTCCAAAAGAAAGCTCAGAGTCATAAAAGTGAGTAATGTCTCTTTCTTGATATGGAAATCTCTAAAATCCCTAAGAACAGTTCAGTTGTGACAGATGATGTTAAATAGCTACATGGGCTGAGTAGTTTAGCAATATGAAAAATGACTACAGAAAAAACACCCAGGCTTAATCATTTTTGATTAAACACAGAACTACATAGAAGTAAGACAGCAATAAATGCCAGTATTTTGGACCCCAGCCTGTGACAGTGCACAGCTCTGTGCAGGTTTGCAAAACTGATAGGAATCAGAGAAGCAGGAGGAGGCTGCCTTTCCTTGCACCACTATGCACTCCCTCTGACACCATGGCAGCATGTGCACTTTTCAAAAAAATACCCTCTTTGAAGTCTGGCATATACAGACACGTACAGACTTCTAAACCAGACAAAGAGATAAGGGAGGGTAAGCCACCTTCCTCCTCAAAGGAAGAGAGTCCTCTGTTGTATCCCATATGCACAGTTCTGTCTCAAGAACTATTTGCATCCTCAGAATTTTTCCTGCACTATTATTTCCAGGAAGAAAGATCAGTGACATGTATTACAAGACGCTGAAGTTTCTGAAGAGTCTTCAATTTTGCAGGAAAATCAAAGAACCATCTTGCAAATTCTAAGCAAATGACTTTGAAACTACTCCTAAAATCCCCCTTTGTATACACTCATTCTGCCTTTACTTTCCTTCTCTCTTCATACAAACACATGCAGTTCAGAGCTCACTTGAAACACCCGTAGTGAAATCATCAGTATTTTTGTTAAATATTGAACAGAAATGTTGTGAAATTTTGAACAGAATTTGTACAATGCATGTGGGGAAAAAATATTGTTTCTCAGACCAGAGACAGGATGGAATACATAACCCTTCCAGCCCCAGGTTATACAATTCTATTTTCAGAAATGGCTGTACCTAATACTGTTTTGCTTCCATTTTCAGAGAAATTCATGTGCAACCTCATATCATGCTGGTTTGTTTTGTGTGTGCTGCATGTGCTTGCTGACCAAATGATCATTGTACTTGTCATTAAGTGCCAGCTGTTTTTTTCGGTCTGCACATGCCCTCCACAGCTTTTCCTATCACGTTAGTAATCTTTTATTTGTTAATCACATTGAGATGACTGCTGTTAAATGAGAGCACTGTGGAGTTACCAGAAATTATGTGCACAGAACTTGCAATGCCCTCTAGTGTTTCTTGCTTGCAAATCAAAATTTATAGTCTGAAAATTAATCAGAATGGTTGGCTAATTGGATTTTTAAGTCCCTCTGTGGATACTGAAAACAAGCACAATTGTAAATACAGCCGTATCATGAAACATAGAAGATTAGGTAAAACTGTCCTCAGCTGAGACAGGTTGTGGAATGTTTTTGGCATTTGAAATTAAAACAGTGAACAATATGCCTCTCAACTTCTCCTGCAAACTGTTAAGACTCTGTTTATTGGTAAATCCATGCATTCAGGACATGCTTGCAAAAGAAATGTGATGTACCTACAGTCACATAGTGAGAAAGAAGCCATGACACCACCTATAGCTAAGGAGTGAGTCTTCCAGAGGCTGGGGCACAGGATTAGATAGCTCTGTCCCTGCAGTGCCACAGGCTCCTTTCAGCTGCATGATCCTATGCACAGGGTCAAGATGATCAAGTGCATCTGCTATATGGAAGAAATAAAGAGGGAGACTATGTCAGATGAAAATGCTTTGATAAGATGGAAAGCAAACAAATACCTGAGATTTCAGAGACCATAAGAAATAAAGTTGCACAGTAGTTTGATTAGAATTCTGTTATCTCAGAAGAGTGAACGTCATCTCCTAAACAACACCATGACTGCCCTGATTTTTGTGCAAGTAAGTAGTGAGAAATAGCACAGATGCTGGAAGACAACAGGCAACCAGGCCAAGACATGCCACAGTGTATTTAGAATGTTCTATCCGAAATTACAGAAATCATAAAGGCTACATGTACATCAGGATTTTGTCAGATGAGAAAACTAGCTCACTATTAGCTAGCAACTATCTGAGAAATAAAAAATATTTTTAGAGCTGTGAATGCTTTGATTTCCTGATCTGTAGCACATCAGCAGTAATGTATCGTTACAGCACTGAGCGCAAGCTAACCAGGTTTGATCACACTTTTAGGGTCAAGCAACTATCTCGTACAGCATTGCTCTTATTGTGTAAGTTTTTGGCTTGTTAGTTGAGACATTGCAACCCTCCTGCTGTACATGCTCATATATGCCCATAGTATCTCTTTACATAAAGGTACTCAGTGTTGCCTCATTAATCTGAAAAAATACCAATTTTAGATAGTTTTGATACTCCAAACACATAAAACTTTAAAAAAATAATAATAAATTCCAAAGCAATGTTGTGACAAATTCACAAACTGCCCCTTAATCATTTCTGACAGTTTAAGTAAAGATTGACTTATTAATGTATTGGTGTTTATTGTATGAGTGTATTGGTTTTATAAAAACAATTTTCTTACTCCAAAAAAAATAGATGCAAGTCATCTTTAAAAAGTAACATAATCAAAACAGTGACACACAAAGTGGTGCTTATGGGACAGAGTGATCATAATGTGCTATCAATCACTGAAGGAGGAATGAATGGCAAACTGCAACACAGAAAAACAAAACATCAGGCAGAAATAAACCACCTTGTTCTTCGATGTTCTTCATACTAAGTAACAGTCAATACCAGTTAACCCTTTTGCCAATATATAAAGTTTTATGGCGGTTTGTCATCCAATAGCTTCAGCATTCAATAGTTTCAGCAGGAACAAAATGAGGCTCAGTGTTTTTCCCAAATGGTTTTATTTACTGTTTGAAGGCAAGGCAGGTAAGGAAAGACTCAGCTAAGCTTTGGGGGAAGGCATTTCCTTTCAGTTTTAACGCTGAGATGCTGGTTTCCTTTTGCTGTTTGTGCAGGCTTCAGAATCAGAAAGCCCTAAGAGTGACAGCGCAGCTGGAGACCGAAATCTAAGCTGTAATTCTAGGTAGGTTCAAGATGTAGCTGCAATTTAGGGTTCCTGCTGGGATGTCACATACAAAGGATTTTTTTTATACTTTTCATGGGCTTCAGTTGGGGACTGTATAAATATCAAGCAGGAAATAGATTACTTTAAAACAAGATGCTACCTTTAATTCTTTAATTTGCAGAAATAAATATCTAATGAATAGAAATTTAATTCTTAGGGACAGATCCTCAGGCACTTAACTTCTCATCGATTTTGACAGCTTTTAGGCATCTGAAGTTCTTTCAGGATGTAGGTCTTAACCTCTATTATGCTTTTAATTCCGAGCACCGTGAGGAAGCCCAGAAATAATTACAAACAAAGAGAAACAGCAGTGAAGTTCACATTAAGCTGTAGTTCTTCATCATCCTCAAATCTACACCAGCTGAATAAAACTCTAAAAATCAGATTTTAATCAATAAGTTTTTTACACATGTCCAGAATGTTTAAGCTACAAGAACTTTTTTACTTGTAGCTTACGGCTGGGGGCGGGGGGGAGGCCTAGAAGAAAGGAGGGCCAGGAAGCATTAATAATAGAGATAGTGGTAATGTCATGTCCCTAATCATTTGACCTGAAATTGTGATTGTGAAAGGCAGTAGTTTATCTCTACAGCAATAATCTCAAAAAAAGTGAGATTGGAATGGATAGTAAAAACTGTGCTCAGCACCAGGTGGTGCTATTCTGCTTTTTTGTAAAATCTTGTGAGCTACTAAAATATTTACATTTTAAAAGCATAACCTCTGATTAAATGAGTGAGAGAAGTATCTGTTTTCTCAAGCTATAAGTCAGTTGTGACTGCTTTCAGTGTTATGCATGTATATATTTAAGAAGTGGAGGATTCTCTGCACACCTGATAGGAAAATTTTAAAAGCCTTTAACTTTTAAAATAATCCTACTTACCTCATGATTAAACTACTTATATACATTGTTTAATCCATAAAAATTCGACATACATTTTTTTGAGAGTCCCACACAAGAAAGGAAATCCAGCTTAATTCAAAAGCACTGGTTGTGAGATGGCACGTACAAAGTGTGCATATTTGCTTGTGAATGCATAAATCACAGGCAAGCTGCCTAATGAATGTTCCATAAATTTCCTTTCCTTCAGTGTTACATAAGATTAATACACAATCTTATCATTGTTATTACATGAATTAGGACAGAATGTTTTTTGCCATGGGTTACTGTCAATGATCGTGACATATACTACATTGCCAGCCCCAAATATTAATTAGCATACATCAAATCATTAACCATTAGATTTCTTTTCAATTATGAGATCTGAACACAATAAAAGTGTGGTTTTGTCTTCTTTCTTAGTACCAATAAAGTTGAATTTTCATGTTCTACTTTGAAACCATTAGGATTAGGTACAGGAACCATATTCCTTAAAATAAAATTAAATATTCACATGTCTCCAGAATCTGGACTTGAAAAAAAGTGCTTATTTTTATAAAAACAAAAAAAAACCTCACTACCAAGAAAAAAAACATTCAACTAAAGTTTTTACAAACAAACCTATAATGCAACAACAAGTCTACTTGCTGCTTGAAGGAAGCAAAAAGACAGAAGGAGTGAGCTAGCTGAACACCTAAGTCTTTCTCCAGAAACTCAGACCAGAAGGTGGGGATAAGAGGAGAAGAGAGCCTTAAAATCAATTCCAGAAAATAAATCTGGGGTCACAGGATTTTTTTTTTTTATTATTATTTAGCATGTTTGCCAGATATTCTTATACTTTGCCCAGATGTTCATATAAAGCATAAGTTGCCCCTTTTTATAGATCTCATCTACTTCTCAGAAGAGCAGATGGTCACAAACCACATTTATAGACAAATTTACAGGAACGTTATCAGCTTCAGTTTAACAAAATCTAATTATGTTTTAGCAGCCTTTGCAATATATCAATAATCTCATAATATTTTAGAACAGCTTTTTCAGCTAGACTTGGACTCCTCATTTGTACAAAAAACTCTTAGAGGAAGTAATGAAAATCTAGTAAATTATTTTAAAGGCCACAAAGTAGCCACATGTTGCCACTCTATACCCACTATTCTGCAAACTGAAAAGTCTTTGCAGAGGGAATTGATGGATTGATTGAAATGACCAACAGCATCCTACACTCTCTTCAGTTTATCACTTACTCCTTGGACTAATGGTTTACCCCTGGACTATTAATTCTTATTTCCAGGGGTTCATGTATTGCTGACTGCCAGTTTGTCAAAAGTATTGCCTTTGGGGCTGGTTTTGAAGAGATCCCAGAATTACAGGAAATTTGTTTGACAGATAAACTGGGTTTTCTCTCTTGCTGCTGGAAAGCTGGACTGAAGGCAGTCATGGCAACTGCATACAGTGTTTAGTGCCGCTGCACTCTGAGGACAGATCATTAAATTCAGCATAGCTGAGTTAAACTTCTGCTCTCTGCAGTGCAGTGCTGATATAATACAAACGAGTTAACAGGACAACAACTTGGGGAACCAGCTTTCTCCACACAGACAGAAAAGAAGAAGCTATCCTTTAAGTGATGCAATAACACCAAAATCTCTGTGTTTTGACATGGTTTTTTTTCATGCATCTAGCCTTCATTAGAATAAAAAGCACAGAGACAGATGTTCATATTCGATCATGTCAGAAGTGAAAAGTAGATATTATCTCTGCCTCCTATATAACCTTGATAGCTGGTTGTGAAAAGGAGGCAGAGCCTGGAAACCTCTCCTTGGCAAAAATACCCTCCAACCCCACCTCTCGACCTTTTAAATACAGCAACGGGAGTATGCATCTTCTAGTGAGTGGGAGCCTATCCTACCTTGTTATCTGAGAATAAATATACACTCCGCAAAATTGCCATCACTATCCGCTATTAATCAGCAGAAAATCAAGTAATACTAGAAATAAACCACTATAGGCTTGAAGAATATTTCTACACAGAATAGCAGAATTTATGCACACTCCTCCTTTATGGGTCTTGATTCTGAAGAATGGTATTCACTAATGAAAATGGCTGCTTTTTACTAATCTTTGCCGTGATTTTTAAGTTTTTGAGACAGTAGAAGCCTATTTGTTAATGAACCCACTTACCAAAAAAAGCAATATAACAGCACAAAACAATCCAGTGCTGATTAGTTTCCTTTATGGGTTTTCATCCCTTGTGGTAATGTAGCCCTTGCTTGCCTACTACATCCAAAGAGAAACAATCTCCTGTTTAAAAGTAAAAGATAAACTACACATGACCTGGTCAGATGGAGAGGGGAAAAAAATCATTAGGTTCTCAAATCTCTCTCGTTTCAGATGAGTAGAAAATGTGGTCTCTGGTTCATCATTCCTGGATCCCTTTGGTTACCATAGCTTAATGTAACAGATACATGAACTTGACACTCAGCTGCCACAGTTTATAGCTTGGCATAACAAAATAAATGGAAGTAGACAGGGGGTTAAGTTAATATGCTGGACTATGAGTTGCAGCTGGTGAAATGCATTCTCAGCGCCTGTTCTGCTGTCTCTGTTACAGGGGTAGTTTCATAAGAGAAAAGATGAGGAAGGATAGAATAGCCTGGAAAGTAACCTTGTGCTCAAACAACAATGTGCCATAGCCCTTAGTTTGGGAACCGAGTACAGTAAGGTACAGTCTGCCTTACCCATAGGTATAATCAAGCAGAACAAAATAGCTTTTTCTACAAATTTATCACCAGTACAAAAAAAATGTTATAGGCAAAAATGATCTAAAAGAGACAAAACCTCCAAACCCTCCCTGCTCTGCACTCCTAATTTCCATTAAATTCTTAGAATCTTGGTACAACTTTTGTCTTCTCCAAACAGTCACAGTCAGCCCGCTTTCATTCAGACCTCACACTTCACCCATCCTGGGTCAGCAGCCAACAGCTCTGGCAGCTGGCTACTACCAGGACATTGGACTAGGAAGTATGTATTGCCTCAAGGGGAGGGGATTGATTAATAATTTCCTATTTCCCCTTCCAAATTCAGTAGAAGGGATAAAGTCTCTTCTGAAAGACTTCAGCTATCCCCAGAGTACTAACATCTTAGAGCTAATTATATAAATGACAAACCATATATATGAAGTGATGATAACCTGATTTCCACCTTGTGCAGCCAATGAAAGCAGGTTAGTCTTTGATCTCTAGGTACACTAAAACTTACTAGCCAAGTCAAGGCTAGTCTTCAAACTTGAAGGCAAAGGTCTTCAAACATATCAAAAGTAGCTTAATTACCTCTTTTAGTCATTTCCAAATGGGGGTTACGATTCAAAAACTTCTGACCCTGTCAGCATAGGAAATAGCTTCATAATCAGTGCCTAACAACAGCTTATTTAAGAAAAAACACACTACGATCTCCAAAAGAGATCTCTGTCACAAGCACAGCATCATAATACTTTGCTACTTCTTTTATGTTTCCTTTTATATCAGAAACACCAGAATTGTTCTTTAACAAAGTAGAAGGGCTTTTAAGGCAGTTCAACTGGCAGTAAAAGTACTGCAGATGGAAGGGGAACCCAGGCATACTACAATTATTTTGTATGCAGAGTGCCTGTTAAAATTATTTTTTGTTGTCATTGCTGTTTTTAACCTGGTTAAATTTCCTCCTTCCCCAGTCCCTAATGGTTTTGTTTCTCTGCATAGCAAAGAATTCTTAATCTTTCTCCAGTTGCATGTATTTCATTGGATTCAGGAAATACGCTGTAATGCCATGTTCTCTATACGTAGTTAAATAGAAGAGCTGACAGACCTCAAATGGAATGGTGACCTTCCTTTTCCTGTGCCCTGTTGTACTCATGTGAAAGTCTTGCAGAAAATACAATGAAATGGCACTTTGTATTTTAGTGAAACTTCAATATGTAAGACTTAACTAAAATAATTCTTGTAAATGTCAAAGGCCTGGGGGATTTGCAGAAGTTGTGTTATAGGATTAATGCTAGCTCAGAACTCTCTATTTTAACTTAGGAATCTTATGTGTGGTAAAGGTAACATAAATATATTTGGGGGGGGCGGGGAGGGAATGGTTCTGAAAGTATCCACTGTATCACTTTTGAATTTCTGCTCCTCTCTCATTTTCCAGTTGTCCATAAATATTAAGCCTAGGCATACAGATGGTGGTAAAAGATGTAATTCATATCTAGAAAAACATTCTATTTGATTTTAAATTAGTAATGTTGCCTGTTTACCAGCAGCATGGTGCCATTGGATCTGCCATTTCAGGCGCTACACAAAACCTAAGTCACCTTTTCTCATTTTGGCACGTTTTGAGGCTCTCTTTATTTATATTTACATGTTCTAGTTTTGCTGAGATGTAAGCAATTCTAATAAAGATCCTCACAGTCGAATCCAAGCCCATGTGAAAGTACAATATTAGTAGCAGATGATGTTATCGTGAAGCTCAGCGTTAGATCAGTAGCTGTGAGAAACACAAAAAATGGTCTCCCGTGAGAAGGAACCCAGGGACAAAGAAAAGCTGACAAGCATCTTGGAAGGGCCTTCTGGCAATGCAGTGTGATTTTGATGGTAATGTTTGGGGGTTTTGTTGTTTTCTACCATCAAACTGCCAGCCCTAGAAGTGGGGTTTGTGTTGTCCTAAAAGAACTGGGAAAACACATCCCTGTTGTGTAGAAAATTAAACATCTCTGCTCCCTTGGGGCATAAAAATAGTACTAAGAGTGAAAAAAAATATAGCAAAATAAATCTCTGCAGCTTTTTGTTCTGTTGCTGTTCCATAATGCTGTTCTGAAAACCACATTGTACAGGACTGATGGGAATCTAGCAGTCCAGATAAGCTGCTGAAATCCCAGATCTATATGAAATTCTAGCCTAAAATTTATAGCCTCAGTATGCATGTGTAGGGACTCTTGCCTCTTGTTTGCTTGAAGAAAATACATGCAGCGCTAGCAGCTCTGGCTCCTAATTATGCTGCTGTCAGACACTGAGCTGCCAAAGGCTGATTACGTCAAAGAGGAATTACAAAATATTTTTTGATTAATCAATGCAACATTAAGCATCATCAGTTAATTTCCCCCCCCCCCCCCCCTTTTTTTTTTTTCAATTCGGCATGTAGACGAGTGGACACAATTTAAAACCACCTGCACTGTCACTTCCCCACTTTCACAGGGCTCATTAACCATAGCAGACATACTATGAAGACACAAAACCATCTATGAACAGGAGGAAAATTTCTAACCTTGTAATCTGAGCCATACTTCCAGGAACATTTGTGTAATGAAACATTCTAAGCTTCGGATCACACATTGCCTACTGGTGCAGTCACCCAGAAACATGGATAGTGCCTAAGTGTTTTTCTAGAGTGATGGGGACATAACCACCATGCGATTTCCATCAGCTTTCTGAAATCAAGATGTGGGTATTGCAAGAAGTTCTTCGCTCTGTGCCCACTGCAGAAGCCTTGTGCTTATTTTAATACTGTACATCCCAATCTCCTCCAGTCACTGCTATTTAGACCCAAAATCCTGGTATATCTTCAGCTTCCCTGGCACCATAGCCCTGGTGCTAAAGGTCACGACAAAGGTTTTATGGTCATAATCCTAAATAGTACCGCTGCTGTTGCTTACCTCGGTGGATGACAGTGGTTCCCAGGTTCTTTGGCAGGAGTAGAATTCAGAGGAAAGTGTTCTCTTAAAATTTCTACCTGGTATCAAAGAAAGAAAGAAACCAAAAATTAAAAAAGGAAAAAGCGGTTAAGACACCTAAACACTAGAGTCACACTGCTTGGTGAGAATCCCAGCCACAGACTCACAGTGATTCTGCATTTACCTTCTTCAAACTGAGCTGTTGTCACTCACTCTCTGCTCAAGCCAAAGGCTTAAAAAAGCTGAAGTTTCTACTCCAGGCAGTGGCCAATATTCCATGGAGTTGGGTGCTAAAATATTCAATGGCTTCCGATTTGTAATCCATTCTGTATCATGCCGATGGTCCTCCTCTTAATGGTCTTTCTGAGAAAAAAAAAAAAACTTCATTGCTGTGTTGCTATAATTATCTCAGACACAATGACTGAGAGAAACTAAATGTGATGCTTTTAATAACTGATTGCAAGACTTTATTAGCTATTGATCTTAAATCACGTAGCAGATCTGGAGGAGATGAGCACATCTTGAAAAAATCTGAACATTAGAGAAAACTGATCTCTGTGAAATTGAGCAGAGGAAATACATGATGGCAATTCATGGATAAGAAATAAAAATGGCCAAGGTATGGGTTGCACCACTTCTTATACATTTGCATCAGTGTTTGTTCAACACACCGTGTGAGAACTTTGCAGGTGGGAAACCAGTAAGGAGCTCTGTAACTCAGTAAAAGCGCTTGTAATTACTGTTCTGTGAAAAAGGGAAGCAAAGACTGGATCAGAGTTTGTGGGACTGACAATTTTTTGTATTGATTTTTAAGGAAATTGAATCAGCCGGGCAATTACATTATTTCAACCAACAGGAAAACACGTGGGGGGAAACCCATTTTCTCACATAATGGGAGCTGGGGATGCAGCTGGGAGGGGATAAAAACCCCACCAAACCAACCTATGGCTGCAGCTCGGCACGGCTTTACTGCATGTATATGAAACTTGTGTTTCCGGGGGTCGTTAGCTGCCGAGAGAGCCGACACCGGGCGACAGCGTAGAGCAGCCCCCTGGGCCGTGGCAAGGGGCCGTGGCAGAGCCCGGGGCGGGGGGGGGGGGGGGGTGCGGCAGGCCGCGTCTCCGCGGGAGCAGCACCCCCCCGCCCGTCCCCCGCGCCCCGCGGCGTGGCGCCGGCGGGCTCTAGGACCGCGCGGGAGGCGCGGCGGGAGGCGGGCGGGTTGAAGGGCTCCCACCTGCCCGCGGGCGCCCGCAGTCCCCGGTGCGGCGGGAGGCGGGCGATGAAGGGCCCGCGGGCGCCCGTGATGTTCGGGGCGGGCAGGTACAGCATCCCGCCGCCCGCCACCAGGAACCTGGAGGATCTGGACTCGGTGCAGAGCGTCCTGCTGCACAGGTCAGTGGTGGGGAAGGGGAGGCGGCCCTGCAGCCCCTCGCTTTCCGCCCGCATCCCCCGGGAGCGGCGGCCGGGCCACTCCGCGCAGCAGGAGGTCGCCGCAGCCCCGCGAGGAGCCGCCGGCCCGGGAGCGCCCCGGGCGGGCCGGGGGGGAGGGGGGCGGCAGCGGGGGCCCGTGGCGAGCTCCCGGCCCTGCGGAGAGGCTCCCCGCGGCAGCCTTTTGTTGTCGAGGCGGGAAGCGAGAAGGGCCGCGTCCCGACCGCCCCTCACCTTCCTCGGGCGCCGGGGGCGCGCCGTGCCCGCCGCCGCGGGGGTAGGGGCGGGCGGGCGGCGGGAGCTGGGCCCGCCCGGTGCCCGGGGAAGGGGCGGCTGCTCGCGGGGCACCGGCTCGCCCTCGGGCTTTCCCTCCTCCCTGAGGAGCGGCGGACCGGCAGGTGAGGGGAGCTCCCCTGAAGCGTTTCTGCAGGGCTGCGGGGCAGCCCGGGGGCTCCCTCTGGGTTTCTGAGGGAAGCGGGTTGACAGAGGGAAACTCTTGCATCAGTTCCATGTGCATTTTGCACCCTTCTTTAAGGGCAGGGGAAAAAATGCAATAAACCTGAACTCGCACACAAATGCGGGCCGGGCACTCCTTAAGCGGGTGTGTGGGATGCATGCTGCCTGAGAAGACGCTGGGGTTTGCCCCTGCCTTCGCCATCCCTAACGTGCAGTACTCCACTGTGTCCCCCCACTAAGAAATCTCAACATTAAGTTCTTGCCCCATAGGCCAAAGCAGGACTTTCAAAGTCAGCCTCAGTGCCATTTTCTGTGGCCAGCTGAGAGCCGCTTAAACTTTACAAAGGAAACACCAGCCCGTTTGGTGGCGGTGTCCAGGAGAAGCCCATCTCCAGTTGTCCTATAAAGTGCCTGCTTCCTAACGCATTTTCTCAGCTACATTGATTTATCTCCTACTGAAGGAAAAAGTACACTTTCTTTCAGTGCCGACTCCAAACAGCTTTTGCTATGGAAACTAACAACTATTAACTCAGCTTCTCTCCAGCTCAAAGCATCAAACTGAATAGTCGCTTAAAATCCATTCCTGTGAACGCTGAGGATGAAAACACTGAGTACAGCAAGGAGGGCACACCAGGATCAGCCCGTTCCTGCATTGCACGCCGAAACCACTTTTTAAGCAATAAATGTGCCCATAAGCTAACAGGGGACCTTCTGGTATCTGAAACCCTGTGCATGCATTTGTCAGTGACTTAACAGAAAATGCTCCATTTCAAAGTTGGGTTAAAAACATGCTGCCCCATGGTATTCCTTACATTCATATACTTTCAGTGTAAGAAGGTACTATTCATACTTGAAATGTTTTCATGTTGACTGACTGCAAATAATGGTTTTCTTTCATGCTTGATATGCCTGCTATGCATAGCAGGTGATCCTAAAAAAGCCTGTAGATTTAAAGCAAAGCAAAAACAGTAGGAAAAAATCTTATTTGTAATTACAGCTGCTTTTCATGCTAGAGGGAACTCCTGGCTCTGTAAGACTGTTTAGCAAAAGAATGAGATGGGTTGAACTAGTCTTCCCGAATTCTTCTTGGCAGTCTTCTGTGGGGTTTATGTTGTTCTTCTAAAATACTTGTGTTCTAATTGTATAGAGGGAAGTTGATACACAAAGCTTAAAAGTCGGAAAGAATGGTCTATTTATTGAGCACTGGGGTGTTTTCTCACAAATTTTCTGTTCCTTTGGTCACAAAGGTGGCCTTCATTTTTCATTTAGTCTGTTCATATGTAAATATTCCAATTAAAATGACAGTCCAGTATCACTATTCAATTCATGCTACTTTGCTGTGGATGGTCTTTATGCAGTAATGTCAGAAAAGCTGTGAAGGGAAGATTTTGTAATTATGATCTGATTGGTGTAGTTCTATGTAAACCTTGTAATCACAAAATCCTATTTATTAAGGAATGCCTGTGAAGTGTGCCTTTTGTCTCTTAAGAAAGTCCAGCAGGATAGGGGAAAGCTGTATTGTCATTAATCTTTAAAAAAAAAAAGAACTCGTTTCTGTCTCATTTTTGCTGATGCTGAACACTGAAGGAATAAAATAACAATAGGAATCAATAGGTGAAAAGTCTGTAATGTCACTCTTTACCAGTCCAGGTTTTCTGTTAGTTTTTCTTCAGATGTTTGAGTAAAGCAGGTGTTATCAGCAAGAAACAGAACTGTTACACAACGATGAAAATATTTCCCTTGTCTTATTCCTAAAATCTTAGTTGTATCTACTTGTAATGTATCACATTATATCTGTTATATATTGTGTTAAGTCTATCCAGTTGTTGATAGAACCTTCCTAGAAATCTTGCCTGATTTGAGAACAAGCAAGAAGGAAAAAATGAAACTATGAGAGGTCACTTAGCCCTTCTTATTTTTTTATGAATAATGAAGAGCTGTAATTTGAAGTATGGAAGGGGAGTGGGAAAGCAAAGGCACGCTTAAAATGCTGTTGATACGCCTAGTGAGTGTAAGACAGATTCAGCAATGGTCCAGGTATATGCAGTGAGATTTGTCTCACAGTGTTACTGTGGCCTGTTTAAACTGCCTGCACTGTACAAAAGAGCCACAAAAGTGGTAGATCCAATCATTAAAAGAATTCTCCCAGTCTGGAGCACTGTTCAGGTAAGTACAGAGACAGCACTATGGTCTGCTTTTCCTCACCCACCACCTGCATTTAGCAGGGGGAGTGACCCTGAAGAAGAAGGGGAGATTGCTAAAAAATCAGGGATCTGATCTAATTCTGGGAGAGTGCATTGACACCTCACAAGCATAACGGGTACTCCTGAGTATCAGGCGGCATTCAGTCGTACCAGAGGGACCGTTAGTTTGCCCCAGTATGCCAGAGGTGTAACACTGTCACAGTTTTCAGCCCTGTGTTGAGAAGAGCTCAACTACATCCGCAATTCAGGCCCAACAAGCCCTCTGAATGTGAATCCGTGAAATCAATCTGGCATATCATCAGTGAATTGTGGGTCCTGGTAAGATTGCTAAGATTGGGCCTGACTATACGAAACCAAACGCGTCAAGTTAGAGTAGTCATAAACACTAATCCTAAATTTCCCTGTGCTCCTCCATCTAGCTGCCAGGAAAGACTCTAACTCCAGCCTCATTACTTCTGCATCGGGTTAAAAAAATCAGCTGTCAGTACGTAATAATGAAAAAATGTTAGTAGTTTAAATTGGACGGTGGTTGGAGTTGGGGTTCACAAGTATCCATGCAACAGTTCCCAAAAATAGTTACACCCTAGTTATTTTTCTCCTTTATTAGAATGGACCAGAGTATCTCTTTGTGTGTCCTATACACTGTCCTCTTTTAACTCCAATCTAGTCCTGAATATAAATGTGGCTCAAGGTAGACTTACTTTTAAAGCATAATAGCTTTTGAAGCAGGTTAATCCAAAAAAGTAACAAGGAACTCTTGTTCTGAAATTAATTTCTGCACATGGATTTAGTTCCTTGCACTAATCAGAACAATCTTAAGGCAAAGAGGAGTGCTTTTTAACTACCCACTTTTTAAATGCTTATTCACCAGTTGTCCAGTAAGGGTAAGCTGTGATATTGATGCCAATGATGCCCTGTGGCAAATTTTTACCATCTGCTTGTTAGTAACAGCAACCTAACATGGAAGGCTTATGGGTTCCTCAGTGAGAAGCATCAGCTCAACTACTGGGAGTAAGTGTAAAGGATCTGCCAGAAGACAAATTATTTCGAGACTTTCCCTAATATTTATGCACAAGAAATGAGAGGCTTTCCTCTCGAGAGGGATTGTGTGGGAAAATCTGTGTCTTCACTAAAATGAAATCCTGCTGTGTGAGATATATTATGTCTTGAGATCTTTAATTGTTCCCACAGCAGCAAAAATTTCACATTCAATTCAGAAAAATACTTAGGTGACTCACAACTACCTAAGTGGACCAAAATCTTCCATCATCCTTTCTTTCATGATAGGGTTATCCCTATAAAACAGCAGTAGTGTAGGACTGCTGCCTCCTTTTTAGAGTGCCTGTATTTCTCACTTATTGAGCAAACAACTGGAAACAATTAACCAACTCTTGAACTCAGTGAAATTTAACATAACTAACACAGGACCATCTGGCATAGACTATCGCTTCTCGACAGAA
This sequence comes from Falco cherrug, assembly GCF_023634085.1. Taxonomy (NCBI): domain Eukaryota; kingdom Metazoa; phylum Chordata; class Aves; order Falconiformes; family Falconidae; genus Falco; species Falco cherrug. The sequence goes on from NC_073697.1 coordinate 7,816,886, forward strand.
ACACTTCAGTGTGCTGTTCAGCGTATTATAAGTGCTTGCAAATACAAGCAGAATTAGGGAAGGCGGGACACTGTATCTCACCTACCTCTATTAAAATTCTAATTTTAATATTTCTCTTAGATATGCAGGAATATTCTTGCAGTATTCCTCTTAGAAAATCATAAAATCATTAGACTCTTTGGGAAATTGTGTTTATAAAGTATCTTTTTTTTCAAAAGTGCTTTTTTGTTTTCAAAAAGTAAATTGTTTGGGAAGTGGGGTACTTTCAGAATATTTTTTCCACTTATTCTTCTGGAAGCAATATAAAGCATGAAAGTTGGTGCATATCTGGCATTCTGACAATTGGAAACAACCAAAGACCTGATTTATTTTTTTCTCTTTTAAAGAATTGTCTACCATGCATGCATGGGTTTTGTACTTTGTGTGAAGTGGTTATTGCTGGCTCAGATAGGAAAAAAACCTTAAATTATCTACCATATCCTGAGCTAAACTGAATGAAACCATGTTAGAATTTTTTTTTTCTTTAGGTAGGGAATGTTTCTGTCTCCTTTGGATAGCTTTGTAGTCTTAAAATCCACGTAACAGTGATTTATCTGTAAAATCAGGTCTTGTACAGGCACTTCAGAATGGCCACAAAATTTAATATAGGTATCTTTAACTACTTCAGTTGAAGCCTTAATGACATGGATACGAGTCCAGAACATTTCTGTTTGTTAATTCACTTGAAATCACACTTATTAGTGAATGCTTCCTTAAAACAGTTTCAAGCACAGGAATTTCATACCAGAATTCTGTGACTTCTACATAGTGCTCCAGCACTATAAAACCTCACTGCTGAAGCAGTGCAAATATCCCACTGAGCAGAGATTAAATCCAACACATTAAAAATGTTCCAACAATTATTCTTCATCCCTTTCGTTATTCACCATGTGTGTCCTGATGGGTTTACTGACATAGCTACGCAGCAAGTTGTCTGCAGGGTTGCCATGGGTCTTGTTTTTCATGGATGTGAATAATTTAAGTCCTGAAAACCAAGTAGGGTTCCCCCCCTCCTCTTGACTGTGCATGATTTTGCATTCGTAGACTGTATTGACTGATTTAAGGTGCTAAATCATCTAGCTTGTTCGCCTGTCTCACATCCTTGCCTCTCCTTCCTAACCTAACTGCTTTCCTGACTAACCTACAGAGAAGTTACCTTAGTTTCTTATGACAGAGCATAACATAAAGCATAGAAGTATTCCACCGCTAACCATTTGACTTCATGAAAATTACGATTTACCTCATGTTTCTTTCTCCAAGTCAGTTTTTTATTATAAGCAATGCTTTGAGGCTTGCCCTGGGACTATGAGTTTCATTAGTAGTCTCTTTTATGGGACTGTTGCTGGGACCTTGATATCAGTCAACTAAATAGTCTGTTCTCCATTATGTGTTCCATATTGACCCACTGAAAGACTTTCAAGGGACTAGTGAGACTCAGCTGCGCGTTCTGAGGAAGCAAACAGGGAGGCTGGGCACTTTCAAATGTTTGTTTATGATTATTCTTGCCAGCCGGAGGAGCGGCCGGCCAGCTGGCCTCTCTACCAGCACACTCAAACGGCAATTTACCTCCTCCCGAGGCGGGCAACAGTGCGGGGCCGTTATTACCGCTTACCGATGCCCGGGGCTCTCTCCCGGCCGGCGGGACCCTCCGCGGGCCTCCGAGGCGGTGCCGCCGCCGTTCCCGCTCCCGCGGCGGGCGGGACGTGCCCTCGCGCTTCTTCCCGTCTCCATGGCGCCGGCCCGGGGCCGCCAATGGGGAGGGCAGGGCGCGGGTCACGTGCCCGGCCGGCGCGGAGGGGCGCGGGTGTCATGGCGTCCGGGGGGGACGGCGGGAGCGGGCGCGGAGCCGCTGAGGGGATGGAGCCGCCGCGGGAAGAAGACGCTGAGCGTGCGGGCAGCGGCAGCGAGAGCGGCTCGTGTGCTACCTCGCTGTCCGGGAGCTCCGAGTAAGGGCGGGGCGGGGGAGGCCAGGGCAGGGCGAGCGGCGGGGCGCGGGCCCGGGCCCCCTCAGCGTGCCGCCCCGCCCCGCCAAAGCGCAGCCCGCTGAGGAGGCGGCCGGTGGGCCGCGGCCCGGTGGGAGCTTCCGTCCGTGCCTGTTTGAGCCGCAGGGCCGGTTTTAGTGGCTTTGTGCTTTCTGAGGCGGCGTTTGTGTGGCAGAACCCCGCAGGTAACGTGGCGGGCGGCAGCAGGCGCTCAGCTGGCCGGCAGTCCCTGGGCTGGCGCTGGATCCCGGCCGGGCGCTGCGTGAGAGCGGGAAACTGGGGCTTGGCTCGTGTATTATAAATGCCTTAGCACTGGAGACGCCGTCAGCCTGTTTTTAGCGGCCTGTCTTTTGGGAAATGGTAGGTGAGAAGACAACTCTGGAACAGCAGTACATATTTTAAAGTCACATATGCAACCGATGGGGTTTTCTTACTATTTTTTCATCTAATTCGTATAAAATTTACTCTCTTCTCTGTACCCTGCATTAAAACAATTCTGTCTGACAGTTCAAACGCATATTTCAAGGTCTAATCGATGGATTTTATTTGGCATGTTATTTTCGTAAGTAATGCAGCGAAGAAGGAAAAGGTTTAAGTGGGAGAGGTTTCAAACATGTTTAAGTACACTTTGTCTTGCAGTTGTCCCGTGCCTCTGGCTCAGTGAGAAATGAAGCGGTTTGGATGTACACCTGCCTTATTTTGTTCCTGTGTTTATAAGGCAGAACTTAACTTTAACACATCTCACTTGAACCCATGCTTTTTTTTTTTTTTTTTTCCTTCCCTCCTCCTTTTATGAGTTTTGGATTTTTTCTTTTCCAATTCTTGCATCTAAAATGCAAATCTACTGGTGTTCTTTGTGCGTGTTCAGGGGATATAGCCGTGCTCCACAGTTTTCAACACAGAACACGATGTATAATACTGTTGGATAAATTGAAACACATCTTTTCTATCACTGCATCAACAGGACTGCGAAGCTTTAATTTTAGGTCCAAATAGTGTCTTCTATTGGGCCTGTACCAGTCCAGCCTTCTGAGTACAGAAACAAGAGGTTAAGATGTGGCTTGTAATGAAGATGGAGAGAGAAACAGTACAGTTTTGCAAAGTAAAAGGTACAAAGATAGGACTGTTAGCTATCGTAAGATAATGGCATTTGTTCATCTATAGGTGATCTGTGTATGGTTTTATAGTAGGACATATTTGAGTAAAAGAAAGAAAGAAAAACCTTGGGAATGGGTTTCTGAATTAAAAGTTACTGACTTCCAGATTAAACTTCCGTCAGTTGAAACTGTACTACTTAATACTACAGCTAATGTGGACAAACCAAGGTACACCAAGGAGCATTGGTGTAAGGGTAGAAATAGGGCTGATGCAAGTTGTTTCTTCATCAGAGCCCTATGATTTTTTGCATGGCCTATTTTCAGACAGCTGTGAAGTGAATGCTTACATATGCCATTGTGAAAGTAGTGTGTTGGTTTGGTTTTGGTTTTTTTTAATTTTGTCTAATTTAACACTTGCTGCCACTTTCACTAGTTGTGATGGATCAGGACCCTTCTAGGCAGCCATAGCTGTTAAGAGGATGGCAGCTTTGCATGTACCAAACTGATGCCTCAGTCTGAAGCCATACTTTGTTGTTGCATAGGCAAAGGTTGGGAAGACTAAAGATGATTAACTTTGCTTCTGCAAAGTATCATATGGGTGGAATTGAATCATATAGTGCAGTACAATAGTTAACCTTTGGTTCGTTGTTTTCTTTTAATTGCTTTAAAACAAGGCTCATAGATGTTAACTGTTTATTGTTTCTGAGTTTCCTTGGGTGAGAACAGTCCTGTCTTGCTTCAGAATCAGAACTTGGATCCTTCGTTTCTGGTATATGTTTCTTACATACACAGGCAATTTCAATTGGCACGTTTTTTCAGACATTTATCCTAAAGAAGAAATATTTGTGGGGATCAGCGAAACTGCTCTTAGAGGAATGTGGGTCTTCCAGATTTTTAGATCCCTTGACTGAAGCTTCCAGACCTATGTAGAAGCTCAGGTTATTGTGCAAGTGCTTGTTTTGGCACAAAGGAAGAGAGGTGGGAAGGAAAGGTGTTGAGAATATTGTATTTTATTTTTTAGCTTAGTATAAATTAGTTGTGAAACCACAGCATTAAGGAAAAAACCTGTCATCCTAGCTGTAGATTTCTTGTTTCAGCCTGTACTTTTTTAGATGTCTGTATGGATCTGTATTCAGAAAGTCATAGTTCCTTTGCAGTACCTCATTAAGATGCCTTCAAGGAGAGAAATTCATGCCGTTGTGACATTTTTTTCAGTCTTCCATCTTCATCAGCTTATTCACATAGAGTGACTTTGCCATATGTGCTGCTGCTCCTTGAAGAGCCTTTTCTCTGGAGTGCTTCTGTTTGAGTGGACCCAATGTAAACACCATGCTAACATACCCCCCCACACCCCTACCTTTTTTTTTTTCCTTGATCCATATAGTAGTTTCTAATAAAAATAGACAATGAAGCTGGAGAACGTGTGTGTATGAACTGACATCCAACTTGAAACTTCAACTTCTACCCCAAAGAAGAGCGAGCTTTTCCAAAAACAATAATCCCTTTTAAAGAGGAAAAAAAAGAGGGAACAAAGAAGGCTGTTGTACATCACAGGAGTTTCTGCTAACCCAAATGTTATTTCTTTTTAAGTTTCTAATACTTTCTTTATCAATTTTGGGTTTTCCCAATTTTGCTTACATGTACCAGAATGCAAGAGTACTCCTTAAAAAAACAAACCAAGGAAAAACTTTGTCATGTTATTTCTTACTTAACCACCTTTGAGACATGTTCAATCATAGCATTATCTGGTCCTAACAGACTTTAGGTGGCGTTATCATTTTGATACTTTATAAGAAGGTACTAAATATCTTGAGTAAGGTTTTGTAGAAGATGCAAACTCTTGACTTACCCATAGCCATTAGGAGCAGCCAAATTATCACAAGTGGTGTGTCATCTTTTAAAACTATCAGCTTGGGCAAACTAATAAATGCAAAGGAAGTGCAGGATGTTTCTTCCTGTCTGCCACATCCATAAACTTCTCTAAGTCACTGGGGTTCCTGGAAGAGAGCAATGCCGGTGTTCTCTGTATTCTTAGTCCAGCCAGATCCTCTCTTTGAGCCCTTAAAGGTGCTGTGGTGCAGTGTCTGTGTATAATGTTCTCTGTTCAGCTGGACTTTGAAGCTGCATCGCTTACCTGTATATTCAAATCAATGCTCTATTTGAATTCTAGAATACTATTTATAAATGACATTTGCATTCTCTATTCAGTAAAATAGCTAATTCTAGTATAAAATGTATGAATGTATGTTAACTTTAAACAATCAATGATATTAATTAGCACGTAAGTCTCCATTCTGTATTTTTCCTTATTTGATTTTTATCAGTGTGGTCTCAGATTGCAAGAAAGGGAGACCTGTTTGTCATCTAGTCAGGAAGAATGAACTGGTCCCGTCTGTGAAAATCTTCCATACAGAACATCCCATATGTTCCTTACATTGCCTGCTAATGCTGATTTTGTGTGTTTGTCTGTGTGAGATCAAAAACTTTTCATATTGTTTAGGTTAGATACTTTGGTAAGTTAAACCACTTAAGTACGCATCCTTTGACCATTACTGATCCTCATCCTTCTGCAGTTGGACTGTTTGGCCTGTTGCTTCTCTGTTATCGTTTTTCATTTGGTTTTTTTTCTCCTCCAAAAGAGTTTTGTTTCCTTCAGCCTCTCCCTTTAAAACATGTTTATAAACTACTTACTATTTGTCTCTGTGCTCTGGGCTTGTTTCAGTTACTACATCTTTCTTAAATTGCACTATCCAAAACTGGACATGGTTGACACATTGCCATTGCCAAATTAGGACATAAAAAATTTTGCGCTGTGCAGATGGCACTCCTGTTAATACATCCTGTAGCCTTGCCTTTTCTTTGCAGCAGCTTGTTGCTAGTGACTTAAAGTGATCCACTCCAGCTGCTAGAACTTCTTCTGTAGCAGTGCTGTGTCTTTACTTTTTTGTTGGGTATTTTTGAATGTGATCTTGAGTATGCTATTTTGAACTTGTCTTGTGAAAAGTGTTAACCTAGACTTTATCTTGAGGTTGTTTTGGGGGTGGTTTTATATATATGTAGAGAGAGGTGATTTTAAAATGTTAATCTTGTCTTTCCAAAGGGCTTGCAGTACAGACTGTCTTGTAAATGCATAAGAGAAAAAATAATTGGAGAGAACAAATAGGATGGCGTCTTTTCTCTTAAGAGAAAGCCCCATTGTGCCCATGAATGTAATTACTAATTAAAACTCATATGTGAAAGAAATTATTTGGGGTTGGGGTTTTTTGTTTGTTTTCAGAAAAGGGAGTATTGCTTTTTGCAGTGGCTGTTTTCCTGTAAGGCATTTGAATAAACTATTTCAACATCTGGGAGAGATGTCTTTCCTTGCCGTATCCATAATTTGTCTGAGAAGAGCTCTTACCCTCATGGCAAACTTAAAACAGTTGAGCTTTCAGTGTTCAGGAGGTGACATTATTATTTTTTTTCTTTCTCTTTTTCTTTTTTCCTTGTCCTCTCTCTGTCCCCTCCCTATATATCTGAAGTAATCAGATGTCACTTGCATAGCAGTCTTCCTTATCAGGGTTGTCACTGATAATTCTTCTTTCTTTCCCAGTGACCTTGAGCCTGAATGGCTGGATGGTGTGCAGAAAAATGGGGAATTATTTTATTTAGAATTGAGCGAAAGTGAAGAAGAAGTTCTGCTTCGGAACACCTGTCCAGAAATGCCAGCCGTGAATCATGTCAGGTTTCGTGAAAATGAAGCTGAAGTTATTCAAGAAGGATCACGAAAAGAAAGAAAGTATGAACTGAAGAACCTGACCAAAATATTAAAAAAGAAGAGTCTTTTACCAAAGTGTTCTGGTAAGAAAGGCAGTGGAAGTTGTAATGTGCACTCCACTGGGCCTACTTCCATACTGAAACACCAGTCTGCTCAGAAAATTTGTGTCACTGTTCAGCAAAAATACAAAGATGTATATGTTTATGTAAATCCCAGAAAACTGTACAGTGCTGGAGAAGATGAGCAGCACAAGCTGCTGGAGGCCTTAGTAGGGATTGTCCATCAGTCTTCATGGAGCAGCAGAAGAGCAGAAAAACAAGGCAGGAAGGAAAAAGTCATCAGAGGAACTGGTGAAGAGAAGCTTGTAGTACATAGCTTGGTGCCAGGTAGTTCAGCAATGAAAACAGGTCAAATCCTGATTGGTAAGTAGTTGAACAAATAGTTAACTTCTGCACTTCTCCTTTGAAATGAAGATATATTTTTTTTGGTTTGGAGTTTTTTGGGGTTTTGGCTTTTGGTTCTTTGGGGGTTTTTTTGAGGCAGCTGACTTGAACATTCCAAGGCATACGCAATTACTTACAACTGTTTTGTCAGTTCTTGAGGGATTATTTTAAATAAACATTATTGCATCTGATATTTTGTTATCTCTTCAATTTTACTTTATTAGTGGTTTTAAGAATGTGTAACATAAACTAGAAGGTGTTAATATAGTAAGGAGATGACTATCCTTCAAGGGTACAGGGAGTGAGCAGCTTGAACTTCAAACAACATATACACTGCCACCACCACCTTTAATTTAGTGCATAATTTTCTCAGTAGATAAGTGGGACTGGAGAAAAACTACAGTCTGCCAAACTTTGTATTTTGCTTTAATTCTTTTCCACACCATCCCCTTTAGATAAAAAGCTTTACTGTATATCCTTTAAATGGATTTTGTACCATAAAAATGAGGGAAAAAAATACGGAGTGAGATACATTCATATGTTACAAATGTTCTGCACAGTTTTGTTTGGATATTCTTCTGTTTAGCAAGTATAACAGCTGCTTCTTCAGGGATCATGATCAGAAGGCCTCTGAATACATAGTGGGGCTGTAGTCTGAGGAGGCAGTGAGCCAGTATAGCAGCTCTCCTTTATGTTGGTTTGGCTGTTGTCAGATACTTCCATGAGCTGATGCAACTAAATAACCTGGCAGGAAACTAACCCAGAAGAAATGTTGTCTGTCTAGTTTTTGCTGGTATAGGAAGTTAAGCTGGGGTCACAGAAGGCCTGACAAGCACCCGAGCGTGAATAATGGAGAGGGATGAACCTTTAAAGGTAGCTGGTAGTGAAGGAGCAGAAATACTTCCACTTCCAGCATCAAGAGGCCATTAAAAGGACTTGGCACTCACAAGACCCCAACCTCACAGACAGTAAATGTGAGAGAGCTAGACTACATCTGTAAAGGGTGGAAGGTTGGTTGTTTAATTACCCTTGAAGTTGGTCCCTCATAGAGAGAGAGCAAAGATGTGACGTTGGTTAGAAGATCATGAAAGTCTTGATACTATAGTAGCACGAATCCCACAAAGTCAGCATGACTGCTTTTAAAATTCCAGTGTTGTGTGTGTAAAACGGCAAATCGTGCTTTGACTAGCTGATTCTTCTAGCACGTGTTTTTGGTAGGGATGCTAAAGAATACTCCAGAGGGAAAATTGGATAACTTTCAGATTTTGCCAGAAAGAACTGATTAGTCAAGAAGTGGGGGATGCATGAGGAGGAGGAGGAGGGAGGGAGTTTCAGCTTGATCTGCTTAATGGTAGTTAATCTAATTAACGTAAGAGTGGGTACTTATAATGTGCAAGTTACTTTTGGGACACAAATTTGTATGTAACTGCATGTTTGAAAGAGCAGGTGTGAAGTCAGAACATGTAGGCAAACAGCAGATCCAGGAGATAAAGCTAATCTTCTAAATGGAGATGGTACTTCATCTGCAGGATTTAATGCTTCCTGGAGCTAGTGAGGACAAAAACTGTGGGGGTTTTTGTTTTGTTTTAAATAGAAGAAAATTTAAATTAATCTAAAGAGTCTAGCAGTTTAATATGTCCTAGCCTGTCATCAACCAATATTGCCTTGTTTTTGCGCATTGGAAGCAAATACTTTCAAGCATACTGTAGTTATTCAGCTCTTAACTGGGAAAATGAGCTGTATTCTGTGCCAACAGTATAAAATATATAATTTTCATATAAAAATACTCTCAAATTATATATCTATAGTGAACACTGTGTACTCTGGAATTTTTATGTGGTGTCTAGAAATAGGAATGCTTTGCATAAATTAGATGCTCAGGTTTCAGTGCTGTCTGCATAAAGAATATGCATTAAAAAAATTTTGTTCCGGTCAAAAAACCATCTGGTTTACTGCATCTTCATGGCACATCAGAGGATGGGATAACTATGGTAAACACCCAAAGCCTGATTTAGAAGCAACTTGTAGTTCAATGGATAGCCTCCTCAGATCCTCCCAGGATCTGAAGTTGGACGGAAAGTTCAAGAAAAATACAGTAGAACTTTGCTTTTTTGGTTGGTTTTTTTTTGTTATTGTTGTTAAAAGGCAGTTTTAGGAATCCTGTTAGGAATTGCAGAAACAGTCAAGAATGTTTCTGTGGTCAGTCTAAAACTGAACAATTTCCACAAAAGATAGCAGCTTCTTGAACAAATGACAAATACCCGATCAGTATAGCATGGTGCCTGCTAGCTGGTTTGGTTATAACTTTGTTCATATTCATTGACCTGCATATGCATAGATATTAACCTGTTTATGTTTTGCTTTTTAATATTCTAATAGCCTTCAATGGTGCAGGCCATTTTTTTGTAGTAGTCTTTTGTGAAGCAGATACTAAGTATATTTACCTTTAAAAAGAAACATTTCATAAATGATACACTGTGGTCTTTGTGGTGACTGGTTTGCAACACGTGTTGCAGGCAAATAGTCTTGACTCAGGGAATTGTTACTGAATGTAGCTCTGTCCATTAATACAAAACTTCAGATCACTGTTTCAGGTGCTGAGAAGGTGAAAACAAAACAAGACCCCAAACGATAAAGAAAATACCTTTTCCCGTGCCTTCTCCAGACTCAGATTCAAGCAAAAATCTCTCCCCTTTCCTAGTCTCAGGTACCCTTGCTTTCACTGCATGATAACAATGTCCCCCAACTCCGTTGGTGAAGTAATGGATGGTGCAAGAAGGTGGGACTGCGTGTGTGAAGTTTTCCTTCTACAGCTCCTTGCTTCTTTCTTGTTTTCCTGTGCTGCAGCATGACTCCTCCACAGCCCTTTAGGGATGGGTCCCCTCTGTGGGCTACAACCCTTCCCCTGGTGACTGCTGCTTTCTTCAGTACGTCTGGGCAGAGATACCATGGCTTCCCCAGCTAGGCAAAGTTTTGATACGCAATGAATTGCTTGTACCAGCTTCAGAACTGGCTATGAGCAGCACAAGGCAGCTCATGACCTCCTGCCACATGGGTCACTCCTGTAGCACCCTGCTACTAAAATCCTGCCAGTTACACTTGGGAGAGCGTTTAACTTTCCCACCTTATTTAAAACTTGGACTCTCTAGATTATTTTTTCCAAGTCTTGGGTTTGTAATATGTAAACTAATAACCAAGTTACTGATTACTTCATATTTTCATTGGCTAATTAGTTAATTTGTCAGTGATAGGTATGGTAGCAGTTTAAATGGCTAGCAAGGGGGACTACGCTTTTTTTCATTTTTCTTCACTCAAACAGTTACAAAGTGGTTATTGCTTTAACATTTTTTAGTAGAAATAACTGCTTTCCCCCCTCTAAATAATCACTTTACTCAGGTGGCTTTCTTAACTTATTCTGAAATGTGTATCCCTAATAGCTTTGAACACTTAAAACATCTGTTTATTATTTGTGCACTACACTTTAATTATTTTTTTTGAGATTGCATATGGAAGTCATAAGTCTTGTTGCTCTGCTTTATTAACCAAGCAGAATGCAGGCACTGACCATATGAAAGTAAATACAACGGTTTTGCAAGCTAAAAAACCCCTGCTGCTTTGTAGCAATCATTTCCTTTATCTTTATTTTTAATATTTAACAATTCAGCATCTATCTTAAGTTTTCAAAACAAAAAAGCCCTCATTGATTTTTATATTCTTACTGTCACTTTCATTTTCGTTAATATGAAATACAGCTGCTTTTACCTCATGTTTTTTTAAGTGCCTTTTGTATTTTTCACAAAACTTTTTTTCTTACTTGAGTTCATTATTAACAATATGCAAAGCCTGGCCTGCTATGTAAACCTTTCTAGTCTTATCTTAGAGCTTATCTTCAAAGATAAAAAGCTCCACTAAGTACTCACTTTTACATCCAGGCAAATAATGGTTGTGATAGGAAATGCCATTATCATTTGATATCCCCCGCCAGCCTCCGTTTCAAATTGAAACCCGTCTGATTCACAGCAGAGGATACTTCTAAATGCCAATGATCATCATTTTTACTGTAGTACAAATGGAAGAGTAATTCCAACAACACTGAAAATACAAGAAAGCTCTTTTCACTAGCAGAGCATACTATTGTTATCCTCTTTGAAATTATTTTCTGTTCTCATTTCTTTCATCACTGAACAGTGTGCATGAATTCTCTCACCCTATCAGTGGGTACAATTGTAAAAAAAGTGTTAAAACTACTCATGGACCAGGGAGTGATCTTGGATGATAGTAAAGATGGGCTATAATCAGTTTCGAACAAGTATTCATAAGATGCAGGCTGCTGTTGCAAGCTTCAGTTGAAAGGTCCAGATCGCAGCCCATTCACTAATATGATTTTCTATGAGTTTCTAATCCAGTAATTCCGTTAATGTTATGTGGGAGGGTTATTTGTTTTCCCCAAATAAATAAATGTACAGGTAGCAATCTTTGCTCATTTTAATAGTAAAAACACAGATATTGCTGTTGGAGTTCTGAAGTTCTGGTAAACAAGGCCATCATTGCTGGAAAGCCAAGTGTATCTGTTACATTTCTATAGCATAGACAGTGGTTTAAAATGGTAATCCATTTACAAAAATTAAGCAACTTGCAGTCATCTTCCAACAGTTAAAATAAATGCTGGTTTTGTCATTTGCAGACCATGGAACTAAGAGTCCTGTCAGAAAAATGTCCCTGAAAGGACCAAAATACTGTGAGTGTGTGAGATTTTCATGAGGAGTTACCATATATGGTGTACTTGTTGAAAAGGCTCTCCAAAGCAGAGATGCTGGGCACGCAAGATAGAAACACAGAGCTTGCGTAAGCTTTGCTGTGTTTTCACTGTGGAGTTTGGGATGTCGTTTATGTTCTTTTAATCTCCTCTTGAAGCATAACAGCATTGGTTTGGGTAAAAGCAGCCTGCTAGCATATAAAGCAAGTAATAGATCTGGCTTTCTTCAGTAGAATGTGTTCCATACTTTGCCTTTTTTGGAAAGGAGTATGTGAACATTTATAAGTACTTGCACCAAGTCATTACCAAGAACAGAGGAAACTAAATACCAGGATTTCATGAAAAAAGTGTCCTCAGTCCTCTCCCATGGTTCTGATTTTAATTCAGCCAAAAATATTCACTTCTCATCACAGTATGGAAGTGGTATTCACTTACCAGTCAGTGTCCCCCAGCTTAATACAAAGATCATCTACTTTTAGAAACAGTGCTTGCAGGTTTATCTTTAGGGAATGGGTATTTAACAAAAGTAGTAGTCCTGTGCTTCATTGCAAAATGATAGGCAGCTCTGAAATAAACATTTTTGGGATGCCAGCAGTCCCAAAGACTTTTCTAAACTTTGTCTCTAAAAAAGCAGGAAAAATTTCATCAGCTATGTGCAAACTAGGTATTTGATATCAATATACACTGTTCTTAGCTACTACTGACTGGATGCAAGAAGTCTTTTCTAATGAGAAGATGGGAAGATACAACAAAGAAAATAGGAAAGAATTCCTGCTTCTCTCCTCTCCCTGTTCCATCACTAGTAAAATTCAGTTCTGCTTGGCATTGTGTGGAGGACATACATGGACATCTTACAGTTTCTGTGTGAACTGAGAATCTTCTTATAATAAATTATAGAAATCAGAAGCTTGATTATTCATTGTTACGGGATTTTTAAAAAAGCTTACTTTATTCCTTAAAGAGAAGGACATGGATTTTTTTCTAAATTAAATTCATTGACTCAAGGTCTGATATCCTGGAGCTGCCTGAAGAAAATTTATTTCCTCTATTGCGGTTGCTCATTTTGTCTCTAAAAATGGAACCAAGTGAGACTGTTCTAATATTCTTCATCTTGTAGCATACATGCTGGTGACTTTCATGGCAGACAATAGTGATCTTATTGCTGGTAGAAACGCCAGCAGGGCAAGTGCTATTCTATATAGTATTATGCAGTAAAATTTTTGTATACAACTGTATTGTTGAAAAATCTAAAAATAAAGCAAAATTTTACATTATTTTATATCAAGTTTAAAAACAACATTTCATGCAAGTGTCTGCTTCTTGTCTATGTAAGTATATGCAAAGGGGAAAAAGTTCACTTTGATCTTAGATACTTAACAAAAGTCAGTTGGAGGGGGGTTTTCACCCACTTCATAGAGCACAAGAATGATTGGAAAATGTATTTGCAGTATCATCTGTACAGCTTTTTTTCTCTATTATGAAATGTCTCTACATCTGAAATTCAGCAATGTTTCAGTCTGGGAAAATTTGACTGAACTCTGCGAACCATCAGGTTAGATCAACTTAAGCAAATACAATTGGAAACACCATTTACCCTTTTATTTCATTTAACATAAATTGATTAAGCATTAAATAAGTGAAATTAAAGTTTATACATTTGTGCTATTTTTTTGACAGACTTAATGTCTGAAGATATGTCAGTCTCACTTTGTGTAAGTTTTTTACTTTCCTAAAGAGGAGAAAACAATTATCCAAGAAAGTGTAGATGCGAGGCTCTAACAAAGGAACATTTGCATATATAAACTCTTTTGCTGGCATCGGTTGCCACACGGGATAGGTCTTGTTGGTCACGTTCTGCTTTAAGATATTAGGTGTTTGTAATTTTACATACTTCCTATCATGCCAGTGATGTCTTTCATTCTGTTACTTCAGTCTCTATTTTTTGTATGCTCTTGTGTTTGGCAAAATAAAAGAAGGAAAAAATGTGAACACCCTACTACCACCTCCCACCCCCAGTTCTGGGAAATTCATACTGATAAATCTAGATTTTTTTCTCAGTTCTACATCAAGTTAGGACAAGAGGAAATGGTATCAAGTTGTGCCAGGGGAGGTTTAGATTGGATATATAGGAAAAATTTCTTCATGGAAAGGGTTGTCAAGCATTGGAACAGGCTGCCCACAGAGGTGGTGAATCACCATTGCTGGAGTGTTTAAAAAATGTGTAGCTGTGGTCCTTAGGGACATGGTTTAGCGGTGGACTTGGTAGACCTGGGTTAATGGTTGGACTTGTTGGTCTTAAAGGTCTTTTTCAACCTGAACAATTCTATAACTCTGAGGTGCAGTTCTTTAATAACAGCATTTTCTGGCAAAATGAAGGCAGCCTGACAGGACGGCTTTGGCTGTGTCTTCTGGAAAGCTGTTCCATTTATGGTATATGATTACATTTTTACAAATAGAGTGGGATAAATGTTTACTGCTGCAATGAAAGTTTTACATATGTACATTAGGTGTCAAATAAATAAAACACTTTGGGTATATGAGATGTAAATACTGTTGGATCTTCTCCTTTCAGAGTGTCTTTGTATATTCCACCCTGGGAGACATGGTTCAAAAGTATTCCCTTAAGTGCTAAGGTGCGTACAGCTTCACCAGATGTGTGTAGCTCATTTGAATGGCTTTGTGGATTAGCTGGCTCGACTGTTGTCTTCACAACAGAATTCGTAAGGTCTCTAGTAAAACATAACACAAACAGTTTTTGTTTAAGCAGTGCTGCAGGTGAGTACAAGAACAATTTCTGCTTTCTTTTGTATTTGTGAATGATAATCTTCGATACGGCATTCTTCAATAAAGAACGTAGTATTTCTGTTTATAATTTCTTGTTATATTAGAGCAGCCTGAATGCTCTGCTTTTGATTACTAATTTTCATGTCTTGGGGCTTTGGCGTGGACTTGCTGAGTTGTTTTTAAATGCTGTTTAACTTTCAACTTCCGTGTCTTTGAATTATTGTTATGTTGAAGATTCTGTAGGCTATTCACTGGGCTGTGCATTAAAAAACACAGAGATTAGGGAGAGAGCTACTATCACATGGTACAGAAAAACCAGTTAATTCCAACGAATGATAGTATTTTTGAGTGTTTAATAGAACTTAACCTTTTCTTGGTTTTGCTGTAAACAAAGAGTAGGAGCGAATGTTTTCTAGTGTATTAAAAAGGAATATTGCTTGCATTTTGGGGGGGATTCTGTATTTCCTTACTGATGGTTAGTTAAGAATAATGTTCTTTCTCTTATTGGCCCTTAATTGTGTTTTGCACTGATTTTGAGCAATTGACCCAGTACCTGGGAAGAATTCCAGTTGTATTTGATGGTGTTTAACAAGGTAGAAGACAGAAATAATTATAAACTCAGAATTTTTCTAAACTTTCATATTCTAGATTCTCAGGAAATGGAGAGACCTTAGAGGCAACAGGTTCTGCTTTTCCTTAGTATGCACATCGTTAGCACTGTGTTTGAGCTAAGAAAGTCTTCTCCCTAGAAAACCTGAAATACATACTGAACCTTAGAGTTGTTCAGTGCTTTATTGCTGCAGTTGAGCACGTTTTTGTTGCCAAGTCAAGGCCTAAAATATAGTTATACTAACATGCACATTTACTACAAATCCATACCCTTTTTCTAATCTCTTTAACCTGCATGAAGGAGTGATGAGCACTGCTGCTACTGCCTTGCTGAAGTTGAATGCTGCTGTAACTGCCTCTGGCTTTGTACATGTCCTGGCGCAGGAGAAAAGGACAAGTACCTCCATTACAGCTTCTAGCCTGTGCATTCAAGAATTCATATAATTCCCTGAACTCCAGCAGCCCTAGTTGTGAGGGAAGTGCTGGTTTATTTCACCTTTTTCAATATGGCTCACCTAAATGTGATGAGATATAAATGTATATAAAAATAATAAACTGTGAACAGAGGAAATAATGAGCTGTCCAGCTGTCTTTAGATTTATATCCAAATTAAATTAAAAAAAATACACACATCCTTCACTGTGCCAGTCTCAGAATTCTTCCCCTCCCACCTCTCCTCACACGTGGAGATACCTCATACTGCTCCTATTCTATTCCCTCTCCTGCCCTCTAACAGCTTTTTGGACAAGTTTGTGTTTGCTGTGTCTGATTCTGAACTGCTCTTGTTCAGCCAGCTGGAGTTGGCTGGGCTGGAGCACAAACAGGACGGGTGATGAGCTCAGGGTGCGGCTTTACCAGGGGCAGGAGAGGAAGGGAAAAGGGAGAGGTCTTCTCTATTCAGCACATTAAGGGAACTTGTAGCACATAACATGACTTGTGCCTTCTTTTCCAGCTTTGGCTGAAATTTAGTATTGGGATCAAAGCTGTTCATAGTACAACTGGAGAAGCCTCATTTCCTTAGAAAACAAAGCTCAAGAGTACCTGTTTTGAAAGAAAATTGAGTACCTCAGTGAATATTTATCTTTTTCAGTTGTTTATTAAGTGTCTCACACTACATGTTACACTATATTAAACACTGATACTCATAAGCTTGAAGAGGATGTGGAGGCACTTTTTAAGGGAGTCTTTGTGCAGTTCAAGCAGTTAGGCTTGGTTTTCAGTTTGCTCTTCCAGAGCAGCTCTTGCTGTTTTCAGTTTACACCTGTAAAAGGCATAAGAATGATCTTGGAATGAAGTCACTTTCAGTGTTGAGTAAGAAGCTCATTTCTTTATTTCCCTTTCTACAGACAGAAGGTACAAGCTGGAAACTAATTGAGTTTTTCACCTAATAGGACAGAAAGCAGACAACTGACAGTGACACCAAAGAAAATCAAGTATAAAATAAGGCCTATTTTGTTTCTCTGAAGTTGAATATTTGATTCTGGAAAGGACCTAATGCACCATATCAAGTCCTATATCGTGGTGCCACGGGCAGTCACTTTGTGTAGTTTTTTTCATAAATTTATGTTGCCTCATCTTAGTTTTTTTGCCCTAGGTAGCCTTATTGGAAAGCTTTTTAGAAACTTGCTGCTTAGAGACTAAAGAACCTCCTGATTTCTACTCTAGCTGCTTTCACACCTAGCCTTTACTCACCTCATCTTTAACCAACATAAATGGGTTCTCCATTTTCCATGGTGACTGCAGTATTATTTCTATATATCTGATCTCATTTGATTTCATTTTTCTTAAGCACAGGTGACTAGAATTGTAAGTCGTACCCTGGATGGGATCCTGTCAGGTCCTGTTAATACTTACCTACATTCAAAAGAAATGTCTTCCGTAACGCATGCAGGTGCTGTGTTTGCCTTTTTCATGTTTTGTGTTACTTGGCTACCTTCTTGAGAATGAATATGCTATTTAATTCCATTATATTTCTGTTATTCCAGTAATATTTATTGATTTCTTCCTCTGTGATACAGTGTTTCTTTTGTACTGAAAAGTGCTTCCAACATCGGATGTTGACATCAGAGAAACCATCAAGGACTAACCTTTTAGCAGGCGTTTTTCTGACTTAGGTTCAGCCTAAAATCTCACCTTAAATGTTGGACTGATGTTCTAAATTGGCAATTAAGTTATCACATCTTTTGGTTGATTTAGGCTCCCACTACCATACATGAAATATATTTAATATATATCCTCTTCTTACTGCTGCTCCCTTTTTTCTTTTTTGAAACTAGATGAAAGGCCGAAAAACCTTGTATTTTTACTTTTCAATTTCTGTTCCTTTTGACAGGTCTCAGTAGTTTTATCTTTTGATGTTATTTTAGCTTCATGTTTTCTGACTTCTTAGGTGGGGTTTTTCACTGGTCTTTTTCATACTTCTTACATACTCCATGCTTAAACATGCATCTTTTTGAGGGGAATGTGGCAGAGGTTATCAGCTAATAATTACTGGGATACATCTCTAGAATATTTTCCAAATAGACATCCCAATTTGGTCTTTGTACTTTAATGTGGATTTTAAGTTTGTAAGCTCTAATTCAGTTCTGTTTGCTTTCATAACTAGCACCTTTTAATTTCTTCAAACCTTTTCCATTTGCAGTTGAAAACTTTTCCTTCAGGATCCTGTTGGGTTTTTTTATCCTGATTTCTAATAATGGGAAAAGAATCAGATTTAGAAAACGCAAGATGTCATTAAGCAGGAAGAGCTGGCAGATAAAAGCATGAAGAGGGCAGAATAAGAAGCCATAGGAGTGGAGGCATGAAAAAGAAGAAAAAGGACTAATTTGTGATGTAGCTTGAGAGACAAAGGTAGCGTAGGGATGAAATGAGGACGAGTGAATGGTTTTCTGCCAGTTTAGTGAACTAAGCTGTTACTGATATGCATGATAACTGCCAGAACTGCTTCAAAGAGAGGGGGCTCAGGGGTGGTGAGATTCCCGCATCATTAGGCTCAGTTAACAATTGAAACCTTTGGTGTAAGCAATGTCCTGGCACTTGTGAGCTGCTATAGGAAGAGTGACTTTTGGAGTGCTTTTGGAAACAGAAGTGCTTATATCAACAGAGGTAGCAGTGGAGGACTGGCAAGTGAACAGAGGTGGGTTTGGAGGAAAAAAAAGTAATTCTTGGACAAAACTTGATAGGTGAAGTTGTTGGGTTTTCTGATCAAGTAACAAGAGTGATACAAGCCTGGATGGAGGGAAGAGGCTTTGACAGTTACTTTTTTACTTTTGTAAAATGATAGAAGTGTGGCAGTAAGGCCTTAAGAGCACGGAGGTAATAGACAAATGTTTGTAAACATAGTAAATGTTGCATGCAGAAAACATTTACTTGAATGTTATAAAGACATTTATGATTTTTTGAAATGACATGTTAATTTTTAAAACAAAACACTCTTTGGCTTTGTATTGTAGTGTAATACCATCTGACTTTCTCATGTTCTTGTCTGTTTTATCTCCAGGAGATGCTCTAGTTGCTGTAAATGATGTTGACGTGAATTCTGAAAACATAGAGAGGGTTTTGTCTTGCATTCCAGGTCCTATGCAGGTACGGTAGTCAAACACTTATTCCAGCTGTCCTCTGTAAAAATTAATGTTGTTCATAGCCTTTTTTGCTTAGGAAACAGAACTTGGGCAGTCCATTTCTTAGAACTTCCTCATCTACTTTTTGGACACATTGGTTGACCAGTCAAACTTTCAGAATTTAATTCTAGTCAGTTCTGTGAAAATAAGTAGGTGCAAGTGACTCAACTCAGTGTCCCATGAAGGGATATTGGGCACAGTCCAGCTGTTACATACTTTATTTGTTATCAGCCAGTCAGAAAGCCCGTGCGACATTGTGCAAGAGGTAGCAGCATACTTGCAGGTTTAGACTAACCGTAACACCTGATATTTTTTTATTTTTTTTTTACTGAGTGTGAGAATCAAGGCATTCTATACTTGCAGAATTCTGAGTATACATGTTTCTTTATGAGAACTAGTACATACACATGTGAAAAATCAAGCTTTATTACTTTTCTGCTTAGAAAACAGATTAACACTTGCATCACAATTCTTGTTGAATACAGGGAAGTAACTCCTTTGAGACTTGCACAAGCTTTTAACCAGTGATAGTTGTAGTTACAGGCAAAGATGGCAAATATGGTTGCTTTGACAGTTATTATTTTGAACACTGATGTCAGCAAATGAAGGACAAGGAATGTAACATTGTGATGCCTTGCTCTTGGTGGGTAATATGGCTGGAGATGTGCAGTCTGGCAATAGGATGTATGAAGCAAGATATTGATGTCTAGCTTAAAAATAAATATGTCAACCACAGAATAGTAGTGGCTTTTTTTGTCAATTACTGTTCTTAAAATGCTAATAATTACTATGCAAATAGTTTAATAACATAATTATCTCTTCATCACTATGAGACTCACAAACCACAAGAGAGTAAAAAGAAGCCTGAATTAACAAGTAGTGCTATTAAAGATATTTAAGAGCATGTAAATGGAGAAATTGATACCACTTTCATATTTAAATAGAAAAATAAAATCTTGAGTATTTAAGAGCTTTTATATTACTTTTAAGATCTTGTAAAACCGAACAGTGATGAAGACCAATAGAAGTCAGTAATAAAGACTGATAACAAAAAAAACAAAAAAAAAAAATTGAGAAAAAAAACCCCAGCAAACAAACCTGACCTGCTGAATAATATTTCTTCCTCCCAAAACATACTGCATATATCTTCGCTTCTAGCTGAATAATTTTGGAGCTATAATGAAGAATTGAATAACTAATAAAGGATTAGACAGGTATTTCAGAATTAAACCAGGAGAGTGTTAATTTCCTAGGATGTTGGTAGCATAAAATTATTTTGGGTTATTCTGCTTAAATCCACTTCCTGGTGGATAGGGTGACAAGGTAAATGTTGCAACTTAGGTATGAGATGGAGCAGGTTAAAATTACAGTGTCTCTTACAGTATGTCTGTAACCTCTTGGTAGTTTTTCTTCAAGTAGAATATATGAGGTGATAATAATAGCAATGTTTTACTGTCCAGAGATAAAAAGAAGTGGAAATTTTAGGTTTTGTTAAACATGCTTCTGTTTGCAACTTACATAGTGTAAGTGCCTGTAGAACTACATCCGCCACTGCAGTAAGATTGAGTACTAGTATGTCAGTTTAGGAAGCTTTCCAAGATATTTGACAGTATGAATCTTGCCTAAGCTACCAGAGTTGTGGTCAGGTGTTGGCAGAGCTCCATGATAGAAAAACCTTGTCTTGCCTGCCTTTGACCAAATATGGAGTTGCTGTAAGTATTATTAAATACAGAATGATTAAAAAAGCAGATATTATATTGTTTATTTAATTGTATCCTTGCTAGATTAAAGTATATGTATTACTTGTTGCTATAAATGCAATGCAACCCTTTACATAGTAGTTACTTTTAATGCAGCATTAATGTTTACATTGTCAGTAAATCTGTCAAGTAGACAGCGATTACTTGAAATGTATACCCGTTTGTCATGTTGGCTTTCCAAAACCTTTTATTAAAGTGCAATTACTCCTTTTCTACTGTGCAGTTTAAGTCAAGCCAGAAGAGTGATGGCTGAAATAGACCAGTGGAGAATTTAAATACAGAGTACTGGGTTTTTTTGCAGTGTAGAACACTGTGTTCATGCTGCTGAAGAAACAGAGGGTTGTTGTTTCTGAGATCTAGTGATAAAGCCAGCTGTTACATAAGCAAAATTGTTAATGTATTCATCATTCATTGCAAAATAGCAAAAAAGATGCAGTTTAAAGCCATTTTACCATGCTTATAAGTTATTTACATAAGCTAAGTCACTGCTTTTCTCGGTTCAGTGTTAAAAATTACTGGAAGTAATTTAAAAAACTACCTAGATTCTCACAGTTGCAGTGTGTGGCGTAACATCTCTCGTTACTGTATTTCTGGAAGTTTGCTTCCCTTACCTCAGTTTAGGCAAACAAGCTTCTAGGCATGTAAGGGCTAATTTAGTGTATTTATTGAGCAGTAGAAGTCCAAATGCAACATCAGATTTTGGTTGGTTGGTGTTTTTTTTAATGGCAGAACTGTTTCTGTTTGGATGCTTGCACGTCACCTAATAAGGTAGTCCTTGCTCTGATTAAAGCATTGGACATCTCATTTAGAAGTTCTGTAGCCATCACTGAATGTGACAGACCGAAGCATACCCCTCAGTCAATGCCTGAGATAGTATGATAAAGTTATATTCTGAAGTTTATACAATATTACATTTCTGTAATCAAAATATCTGCTTTTTCCCAGCACCACAAGACAGAGAAGACAGAATAGGAGGGGGAAGATGGGCTAAAATAATGTATTTTTCCTTATCCCAATACTTGGAAGTTGCAGCATCATTTTACCTGAAATTTTCTAAAAATATTCAGCCTGAGGCAGACATTCAGAATCAGAAATTTCAGACTGAAATTTTGAGTTACAGTTGTGCAAAGCATAACCACATGGAAAACAGAGACTTAAACAGGAAATGGTGCGCAGTCTGAAAAGGCAGGCAATGCCACCAGCTCTGGCTATAATAAAATCCATATTCTAAGGCATACAGCTTTCTTGCAGATAAACAGAAAGCATGCCTTTCTGGGTCAGACCAACAGTATAACTGCTACATTTCCTGTTTCATACTCTCCTGGTTTTGGTTGGGGTAGAGTTAGTTTTCTTCTTAGTAATTGGTGCAGTGCTGTGTGTTGTATTTAGGATGAGAATAATGTTGATAACACACTAATGTTTGAGCTGTTCCCAAATCAAGGACTTGCCTGTTTCCCGTGCTCTGCCAGTGAGGAGGTTCACAAGAACCTGGGAGGGAGCAGGGCCAGGCTAGCCAACCTGAACTAGCCAAAGGGATATTCCATACCATAGACCAGCATGCTCAGTATATAGACTGGGGGCAGTTGGCCAGAGGCTGCTGATCACTGCTCGGGGACTGGCTGGTCAGTGGGTAGTGAGCAATTGTATTGTGCATTGCTTGTTTCGGGGTTTTTTTTTCCCCTTGGGTTTTATTCCTTTTGACCCCCCACCCCCCTTTCATTACTGTTATCATTACTCTGTTTTCTTTCACTTATTAAACTGTTCTTATCTCAACCCATACATTTTGCCTTTTTTTTTCTGATTCTGCCCATCCCACTAGGGGAGCAGGGAGTGAGCGAGCAGCTGCATGGTACTTAGTTGTTGTCCAGGGTTAAACCACGACACTTACACTGACAAATGTTTAAATAAAGGGTATTAAGAAACAATATAAATACAGAGTGACCTTCCCATCATACTTTTCGAGCTCCCAGCGGTCAGTAGTTAGGGACATGCTGGGTCACTTAAGGTTTGTACCTTCTTTTTTAATCTAGTTCTTAAAATTTCTTTCACTTCCACAGCTTACTGTAGCAGTGATTTTTGTAACTAATTTGTCTTACGTTCATTTTTTGTTTTCAAACTGCCATCTAATTAAGTACATTTCACATCCCCAGATTCCTGTGTTATGAGGAATAGTTAACTGCCCATGTCTTATTCTTTATATCATTGCATGCCTTTGGAGATCTCTGTTATGTTCCACTTTTGCCACATCTTTCCTAAGCGGAAAAATCCCTGTATGTGTACCTCATGGTTTGCTGTTATTGTCACCTTCATCCGTGCCTTCTTGCGGTTTGATTAATATTTTTTTGAGAACTCTTCTAAGTCTTAAGAATATGTGAATGCTATATATTTATAGAGTGGAATATCAATATTTTCTGTGCTTTTCCCATTCTTCATTTTATTTCCTTTTTTGTTTTCTGCTGTGCTTTGAACTGGTTTTCTTTAGGAGAAATGAAATCAAAGTTGTGAAAGATTTCATAGTCAGTATTTACAAAAGGGTACTTCAGTAGTCACATATTCAGTCGGATCCTGTGCACTGCTCAGGACAAAGATTCATTTCTCTTCCACAACAAAAAAATAATAGTTTTTTAGGGTATGTAGAAATGTAGTCTTTGGGTCACTTTCTATTACAGCATTTTCCAACCTAGATGGTCTTTTTCCAGTATTTTTTTATTCAAGGCAGGAAATAGATTAAATTCGGGACAAAAGTAGAGGGGAACAGAAAATGTCATGTTTCAAGCTGTTAGAATCAAGAAGATTTGGGAAGGAATATGTAGCCAAATTGTGGCAAGAGATCTTTCTCAAAATACAATGACTTCACACTTAAGCTGTGTGGTATTGCCTACAGGGATGCAGGAGGCAGCATGGATGCCTACAGGAGGAGGGAGAGCTGAAGTTCTCTTTGGTCCAATTTGTTTTGAGCTCTTGCTTGGAGGGCCGTATGGTTGTGTATCTTAAAACAAAACAGACTGAGCTGGTTTTTTTTTAATTGAGAGACTAAAATATAGACTGCAGCAAGAATTACATCTGTGCGTTGTTAGTGTAGAGACTGTAGCTTAAGTCATGAATGTGTCCACAGATGAGATGTAGTAGAAGTTAAGAGAAATAACTATTGAGCCTTGAGGAAATCTGCAAGAAGTTAAACAGGGTATGAGGAAAATCCTCTGAAATACATGCAGATGGCATGGCAAAGAAAGAGAACTGAGTCACAGAATGCTGGAGAAGAAAATATATATCTATAAAACTGTGAACAATCAAGTTATTGGGTCTTTAAAAGCCACTGCTTCTTAACTGGATGTTTCTGCTCCTGGAGTCCTGTTAACATGCAGTTTAATGAATTGAAACTGAAATGACGAGGAGAAAGCAGGGGATGAGTTACTGTCAGAAAAGGAAGTGGTAGCACGCGGTAGGAGAGCAGGATCGAGTACAGCGCTGTTCCAGAGAATGGGAAGAGAAAAAAAGCTGTTAGCAGCCAAAAGAGGAGAGGAAAAGATTAATGAGAAGTGTTGGGAAGGAACAGAGGGGAATGGGAAGATGGCAGTCAGTGACATAAGTGTTGTAGTTGGAAGAGCCAATGATGGCACTTCTCTCTGATCTAGTTTGACAGGCAGTGGGTGTCTTAAAGCATCATTATTTCGTGCTGGCACTCCTCTCTTAAGTTTCTGTATATACATAGGCAATTACGAAAATGTAAATTATTTGGGTTTAAATGTATAAATTACCTCTGCTTGGGCTTTTCAAGTATAAACCTTTTTGGTTGCATCAATCGTTAGGCTAAACTTTCACTGAGTTTTAACGAGAAGCAGGATTTGGTGTGATGTATTATGTTTAGAACTTCCCAGTCAATAGGCATGTTAAAGATACTTTAAGGCAGACAAACAATCTTGAGTAAAAACATATGAAAGAGAGAACTGAGAGCATGCCTACTTAGTCCAAATAGATATATGTTCAGTCACTTTGAACAATGATGAAAACTAAGGAAGTAAACCTATTTATTCTCCTCAGAAATTACAATTTTATGATCAGTCAAGGGCTAGGTATTTCTCACATATCCTTCTTTCATACTTAGGATGAAGTGTTCATTCACAAAAAAAACCCCACACCACTCTTTCATAACTGCTGAAACAACAAAAGTATTTTTTGTAAGGCAGTGTTCATAAAAAGGACGTCTGTAAAGCAAATTGTGAAACATGTTTCCACACTAGGTTTGGATTTTGTGTTGCTTGAGAGCCAGGAAATATGCATTTATTCTAAATTTCCTGATCTTTATTTGGGAAATAAGTGACAGTAAACATCATATAATTTTTTGAGAAAATAAGCTTGATCACCTAAACTTCAAGTTATTTTTTAAGAGAGAATGCTTTGTTTGTGCTTTGATTTTAATTGGTTTTTCTTCTGAAGACATAGAGCAGCAAGTGCTGTAAACAATTTTTATGCTTCTTGCTAGTTGTGCGCAATTGTTAAATTTAGCAACAAAACTCTTATTTGCTGACTTTACAGTTAAAAAAAGAAGGAAAGTTAACACAGTGAATATGTTGGCAGATTGAAAGAATTGCTACTCTGTTACAAAATAAGACTTTTGCAGTCTAATGTAAATTGATTTTCCTGTGCAAATATACCTGTCAGTGCAGTCAAAAGAGCAAATAAATGCTCATGAAAGAGTCTTGAGGATATATACTTATGAAAGTGCTGACACTTTGAAAAAAGTCAGTGTGTGTTTCAAAAGCATTGTAATAAGTTTTGTGTTCAAACAAACCCGGAGCAGTAAGTATATTTTTCCATTCTCAAAACCCTAAGAATTAAGTATGAAAACACATAAACCACATGCTTACTCATATGGTTCATAAAGCATGTAATAGCTGGCTTTGTCCTTAATAATATATGGTTATGTAATGCTGAATATATAATTGGTTTTCTTGAAACAGCAGGAATTTTTGAATGCTTACATCTTTATCAGTAAAGCTAAGAAAGTTTATAATCTCTTAAAGGGTTCAAACTGCGTCTGTTTCATCTGATACTAGAATGTAATTGTAATTACAGCCTCATTTTCACAATAATTAATTATCTTAATAGGTTAAACTTACATTTGAAACATCAATATTTGAGCCTGAAGGAACTTCTCAGCAAAGGTATAAACGGGCACAGTCAAGTATGAACAATCTGGTTCGGCTCTTGTGGGGAGAAGATAGTACGGACCTTCAACAGGCTATACAAGACGTGCCTCACATTGTTATGTTCCTCACACTGAAACTGGACTCTGAAACATCTAAGGATGAGGTATGTGGCAAACTAAATAAAACTGAAGATGAAGGGTAACGATTGACAACAGCAGCTGTCATGTTTTTTAACGTAAAATTCATAAACAAAAATTGCTAATCATTTTGAGTAGGGAATAGTTTGTAAAAATGTCCAGAATTAAGGCCTGAAATTCCAGGGGGGGAAAAGAATAACATCACTGCTGACAAACTCGTAATTGGACTTGAAATCACCTCAGTGCTGCTGAATGTCTTTACATAAAGAGCAGGGTAGAGGTGTTAAAGAGAAAGCAGAGATAAATTCAGAACTTCATTATTGTCTGTCAGATGCTCACTGTGATGTTTTCAATACACTTCTCAAACTTGAACTATCAAATCTGCCTAGTCAGAAAAATTTTCCCCAGCAGGAGCTGTTGGCAGTCCGTATCCATAATCCATCTAGCTCCTCCTGTTTTGAAATGCTAATATGCCTTTTCTTAGGGGACTCTTGCATGTCGGCTGTTTGCAGTCAACTGTTGATTCTTGCTTGGGCTGCATTTTTGAGCTTCTGAAGTACTTCTCCTTTGTCCAGTAAAGCTTCCTTTCACATTTCTTTCCTTTTTGTGTTCTTCAGAAAAATTTTGCCAGTCTATGTGTAACTCATTAGGTTTGTGTAGGCGGTGGTCATGATGTAGTCATAGCTACAAATACTCCACTCAGAACGCAGGGGCGCAGAACTGTGTGGAGGGCTGAGTCTGACCTCTTGCCCAATCTGAAAATGACAAATGGACAAAGTGGACTTTTTAGGAACAGGCTTTTGGAAAAAGAGTCTTCTCTTCTGTAAATTCTCCTTAGATTTAGCATAGTGCCCCAGTGATCTTGTATTATTTATGACATGGAGACATCAATTGAAGCACAAGTTTTGCCAGTCCCCAGGGACTGGGATGGCAGGACAGTGATGGAGTGGGGGGCAGAAATTTTGCTTTCTCTCCCCTGGAATTAATCCTTAGATCCAGTTCAGTGCTCCATCCCTTCTCTGAGATGTCTTTATATTTTTTGATACCATTTTTCAACTGACAGAAGTCTGTATTGCTCTGTTGGTGATGAGTAATAGAGAAAAAGTGTTACACCTACACGTAATGGAGTTTACTTTTATCTTCTGAACTGGGAGGACTGGGGAGGACAACCCTAGAAAATGACGTGATATCATAGTATCATGTAAAAAATGTTGTAAGTTTGCAGAGTGAAGTGGTTGAAAGCTAGGAAATGACAGATTTATGGCCACTTGTGCAATAATTCAGCCCTTTTGTACATATGCATCACGACATTGTCTTAAGTATTCATTTTTTTCTGAAAGATGCCTGTCTTGTGCAGAGGACAAGATGGACAGATGAGTGTGTGTAATTAAGGCTTATTAGGCAACTGTAAATCCAGTACTTCATGACTGGAGTACTTTGCAATATAAGTCATGCTCTTAACATTATAGTTTTAAGGTAGTGTGTGCTTCACTGCGTATTACAGCAAGATCTAACACAGTAAGCTTTGGTTTGCAGTTCTTTCTAATCCTGTTTAAGAGATTAAAATGTTTTTCATGGGAAGTACCTTCAGCAGAAATTAGTTTATACAAATGAGCCTTATAATTATTACTTTTTCTTTTTTCAGTAGTGTTGCAGCTAAGCAATGTCTCTCTTTCCTACCTGGAAAATGCCTCCATTAAAACATATGATACTGCAGTATTTTTTTTTGCTTTGGTATTTGCATATAATAAAAATGAAAGGAGCTCATTTAACTGTAAATTAAATAAACTTAAGATGCTTTTATCCAGGTTTACTTACATACTGCAAATAGTTCTTTTTTTCTTCAATTCTAAGTTTGCAGTCCAAGACTGCTATGTTATGTGGATAGAACAGCTATGGACAATCACTGTAGACTTAGACCAGTGTTTTATTGGTCACATGAACTTTATGAAATATTTAAAAAATAATTATTTCAGGGCCTCTGGCTCTTCTGTTGGTAGGTAAATAGATATGCAAATGGATAATTGCCTTTCCTGCACTTCAGAGTAAATGGAGTACTGCTCTCTTGCCCAATTGTTTCCTTATACTCTCCCAAGAAACAGGATTAACCCTGAACGTTGAGCAAAGGTAAAAGAGGGATTGTAATGCACTTGTTCTCCCTTCATACCATGGAATAATTGTTTCCTGAGAGGTCTTGGCAGTTATGCAGCCCTAAATAGTCTCTAATGTTGGGACGTGCTTTGTTGGTGTAATCCAGCTCTTTATAACACTTCCTAACAAAAGAATGCCACCTTCTTCAAGGCATTTATCTTTAATTTCATTTGGTGAGCAGTAAGCGACATTTCTCCTGTGGATGTACTGTTTCAAATTTAGTTTACAGTAGTACTTCAGATTAGCAGTGAAGTTATTATATATCTAAGCCATATTGCACACTAAAAATATAATGAACCTTTACTAAGCTTCTTTGCCCATATCCAAAGGAGGCATGGTATGTAGATCACGTCTATGTTAACAATGGCAACTAGAACTAGTAACTAATTCTTGCACTTGTGAACTTCTGGCACCCAAAAATAGAATTAATGAGCTCTAAGACTTCTGAATTCTATCTACTGAACTACAAAGGAAAGTAGTATCAGAAATAATTGAGGATATGTGCATGTGTGTGGAAGATGCCCCTTACGATAATGGTTTCAGTGAGTAAGGTTGATCTTGCCTTTTTTTATGTTTTATTTCAAGGCAGGTATTATGATTGTAACATATGTTATTTGTACCAGCATACAACGGTAACATCTTTATGTGTTAGAACAGGTTTTGATGATACGATGTCTTAAAAGGAATAATGGTCATATCCCTCCTATGTGATAGTATTCCTGGAAGCAGGTGTTTAGCATATTTGCAAAGTAGGTATTATGAGTACCTGTTAAGATAGCTTGGTTCATACAGACACTGACTTGTACCGCCTGTAGTGTTTCTCCCTGTTTTTATAATTTCTGAATTGATCTTTATAGTTGTCTTTCATATACTGGGGTTTTTTAAATCTTACATATGATGCAACTTAAAGCCTCTTGTCAGTGCATTCTGTTTGAACATTATAGGGTTTTAGCTGATCAGCACCATTTTGACACAATTTCTGTCAGTCATTTCTTATGTTGTCAAGACTGTTCTCATTATTTTTTAAATGTTATTTAGGCTCAGTTTGAGAAATTAGTAAAATAAACATAAAAAAGGGAAGCTGTTTGATAAGCCATTAGTTTAGGTAGTCTGTCCAGATTGGGGTTTTTCGGGTTGAGGCAGC
Source organism: Falco cherrug (assembly GCF_023634085.1). NCBI lineage: Eukaryota > Metazoa > Chordata > Aves > Falconiformes > Falconidae > Falco > Falco cherrug. The sequence goes on from NC_073697.1 coordinate 7,846,315, forward strand.
ATTTACACTTTTTAAGAAATGAACTACTTCTCATTTATTACTTCCATTGTAATTGGCCTATGAACTTTCGCCTTGCTCTGACAACAGCTGCTCTTGTATGGTGGTATGAGCTGAACCTTGCAAGCTCACATATATATGTGTGTGTGTCTATATATACATATATATGTGATACAGCTGTGACCTTTTGTTACAGTTGTCTTTTCTTCCCCTGGGAAAGTGTACAGATAATTCTCAAATGAATTCTGTGTAAAGGCCCCACTTCACAGTGAGGAGAAAAAAAGGCTCTTTCTAACCCTTTGTAGTGCTGTAATTAGAAAATGGCAGGGGGTTTGCCAGTGAGGGATTGATTCAAGAAAAAAATAATCCTTGTCACTAATGAGTACTTAAAAATAGAGCTAATTAAATTGGATAAGAATGAAGAGTTGCCAGGTCCTTCAGTAATGAAACTTTACATTCTTTTAATCTTGGTGAAGGAAAATTTTCTAGTGGGTGTTGGTGCTGGCAGTGCTTAGTGACATAAATGGGAAAGTTAAGTCATGTCTATGCTTCTTTTGTTTGTGTAGAAAGATAATTCACTATACTCTTTGCACTGATTATGCTTAATGCTACATGCATTATTTCTGGCCCGTCATGGTTTGGCGGAAAGCAATAAACACGAGGGAATCATATGTTTGCTTATTACTACATTTTTATGATTGTGGAAATAATAAATATAAGATTTTTGAAAATAATTTAAAAAAAATATTTTAAAGAACTGGCTAGAAAAAGAAAAATAATTGCCACAAATGTTTCTCTCTACTGATCTTCAGTTTTGAGATGACTTTTTTAAGAGTTTGCAGATACAAAGGGTCAGAGGCTTGGTGATAAAATTGTTAATGGTGTACATGTTGTTTGCGTATATAGCTCAGTTATGTTTTGTGCCATACATGTAAAGCAAATTAAGTAGGGTTATATAGAGAGATTGGAGGCTTTGTATTGTTGGTTTTAAAGATCTAAACCACAATACTGAAACAACCATACAAACACTAGATATCTCTTGAAATCAGATTTGTTAACAGTGTACTTTAAGCTCTAAAAGGCAGTGGCCATACTGTTTGTCATTTTATGTTTCTCCATATAATAATGATTCTAAATAAGTCCTACTTTCCTATAAAATAGAAAAGTTAAAAATGTCAGAAATATTCATGTGCATTTTAGAACTTTCCAGTATGCCAGTGGAGACCACTGCTTGCTTTTACCATGTGAAAGTATATGATAAAAGCTTTCACAGTTAAAAAAAAAAAAATGATGCCAGAAAAAAACCCTTTTAATCTTGTTAGCTGTGGGGTTTGGGTAGGGGTTTTTTGTTTTGTTTTGTGATTTTTGGTTTTGTTTTACTTGCTTAACAAACAGCTTTACTTTCTTCACAGCAAGAAATTCTTTATCGGTACCCCATATCAGAAGCGTCCCAAAAACTGAAAAATGTGAGAGGAATATTTCTCACACTGTCTGACATACTGGAAAGTGTTACTGGTACCCAGATTATCAGGTAAAAGTATTTGAAATGTAACATATTACTACTTTTATTATTTTATACATATGTGTTCAGAAAACCACGCGTGGGTCATGCGTCAAGTTCTAGACAAAACAGGAGTGACTCTGCCTGTTAGGCAGTAATCTTTTAACTTGAACAGCGTGCCTGAAGTTGGACTGCTCAGCCCAGGTGTACACTGATTTGGGGGAATTTCTTTGTCATGGGTGGCAATGACTAGGATTTTTTAGTTCAGTGAAATTGTTTTTAGGTCCCTTCTTAGACCTCTTAAAACATTCTTACCTAACCTGAGATTTTGTGGCACTGTACTATGGCAAACTGGAAATTCTACAACAGCTTCAACAAATTTTAAAACAAATTTTTAAAAGATAAAATGTAATTCAGTTAAATTCATGAATGCCTGCTACTTTTAAATTAATTTCATTTCACATTCAACTTGGAACATCTGAAAGATTTTTTGATATCTACAGACCAGGACTCTAGTAAGAAGTCTAATAAAAAAAAAAAAACACTCCTGAGTTTCTAGAGCAGCATAGGGGTGGTGGAGATATGTCAGGAGATTATTGAATATGTAAAGGTAGATGGTTTTCTGATGGAATAATTAGAAGTGAGATAGCAGGTATCACTTTTCCACTTCACACTTCTTCCCATTGAGAATCAGTACATGAGTTTGCAGCTCCTGAGGATCTCTGGCAAGATTTCCTTCAGCACATCAGTGCCTCCTGTGTAAGACACAAGACCTAGATGGGTATAAAAAAGCCAAATGCAAGTGGGACTTCAGGCCCAGAAATACACAGTGCAAGCAGTAGTGAATGTCATTGGCAATAATAAGGAATTCCTCAAAAGGCAAAAAGCCTGTTTGATATATTAAAGTTCGGTTTTCCACTGATAAATTTTTCCTTAAAAGGAGCTCTTGAATATTTTTGCTTACCAGAAAATTAATCCTGGCTAATTTACTTTTGTTTACATTTGTTTTTAATTTGTTTTTTTCTCAGACTTGTTAGTATCCTGCTATTTTGAATAAGAAGTTTTAAGACTGCGCTTTAACCATGCTTATAACTTTCCAGTTAATGAGTTCCTAAAAGTCATGTTAACAGCAGGTATCAAATGCAGGCTTTTGATCTTTTGCATATACCAGTATTTTAATGTGATGCCACATTAATTAGCACTGAGGTATGTTAACCTCTTTTAAATGTTTATGCATTATTATTGTCCAGATTTTCAAACACATCCAAATGACAAATCAATCTGTTATTTTTCTGCTGATATCATGGGTACAGATCATAAAATAATACAGAAATCCATGATAGCATAGATTCACCTTTCCTGTTAAGGTTCTCAATTTCCCATTTTTGAGTTCTAGAAATACAAAGGCACTTCTGCTGGTTTCTGTGGACTGCCTCATCTCTTCCAAAAACAGAATAGATAGTCCTCAGCTCTCCTATGAAGCTTTTTCTGTCAGAAAAGTAAATCACGATTATTGTCTGCACACGTATTGTGTGTCTTTTGGGATGGGAGATGTTTATTTCTTTATAGTTAATTACATTATAAGTATGTAATTTGTTTTGTTTGGAAAGCACTTTTGGTTACGTGAAGAACAAAAATTTTCTGGTGACCTGTGGAAATACTAAGGTATTTCTTAACTAATGAAATGACATTTCTCTTATTCAGTACCATCAATTTTATGGTATGAGAGAATCGGTGAAGCAAGTTAATTCTGGAGCCGTGTCCTAAAAATTAATTTCTTGAATCTTTTCAGCATAAACTTAAGTTATCCTTCTTTCACTTTGCAGCAGTGTTATCTTGTTATTTAAAATCTCTAACGTGATAGTAAGAGAGGTGGGGTTTTGATGTAAACTTAGTGATCAGGATATTTACAGACCTTGGTTTTAGCAGCAACCAGTACATTGAATCTGATAATCAGGTGCATAATGTGAGCTTTACTGCTAATTAGAACATTGGGTCTAATTCTGTGTCATGTTGTAATCCACTCTGTCTCTACATCTTTCTGGGATTGCTGAGCCTTACAGAGCAATTTTCTATACAAGGAGATAGCATAAGAGTTCAAGCTTATGTTTATCACACAGGTAATGTGTTCAAATACCTCTTGAGCTTGTTGTCAGAATGTATATAGAGTCTTTTTAAATGATTTTGTGAGTGACTGCTATGTTCAGAACTTTCATTAGTACCTCCAGTTGCCTCAATGTGATCTGAAATGACATTCATTTTCTAAGTTGATTGTATTAAAAGCTAGGCAGGAAGACCTTTAAAGAGCATCTGAATCATTCAGAAGATGACTGTAGCTCTTCAGTAGTGCCTGTTCAACCATTACATTTGTATACTTGAAAACATTACTACTGGCGTGATCTGTTTGGAACAGGAATCAGAGAGTCTTTGAGTTCTAATTAATACAATTACCTAGCCCAGCTGCATGCATGTGATTATACATGAGCACAAGACTTTGCATACAAAATACTTATAAATCATTCTGGCTTATAGTGGTGGTCTTCTATAACTTCACAGTGTTAACAGAAGTACTTCTGGTTTAATTTTCGTAGTTCCTCGCTCTTCTTGTGCGGAAAACTGGTTCAAGTTGTTTACTGGAAAGAATGTGATAAGTTGCTTGTAATTGGCCTTCCTGAAGAAAAGTAAGTTTGAAGTAGAATGGTTTGTTTCCTCTTGTGTGTCCTTATATTGTACTCTTGTATCAAAAAAAGCAAGACAGGCAGGGCTTACAATGTACTCTTTTTACTATAATTAGTTTCTGTACCTGTGATCCCACTTTTTTGATTGACTTTGTTTGCATCTTTTATATATCCATTGTTACAGTTTCTTTTTCTTCTAAACGGAATGAGGTCTCATAAGATCTCAGAAATATGTGTAGGCTAGAAAACAGTAATTTTGAGTGTTTGGTAAAGTCAGGTTCTGATTAGAGACTACCGAATAACAGCAGTAATATTACATATTTATGTGTCCTAGGAGGACCTTTTTTTTCCCCCCTCCTTTTCCCGCCCCCCCCCCCAGCTTTACTACTGTCTGTGTCATCATGGGCAAGTCACTTGGAAGAAATCTGTTGTGCAGTCCAGTTAAGAATTTTTTGTTTCCACTATGTCACTATTTGAGAATAGAGCTTTTCAAAATATGACTACACTTAATTATAGTAAAAATGTTATAAACATAGCTGTACGTTTGAATTTTTATTTTTTAGTGTGCCACTTTCTCAGCTGAGGAACATGATTGAAGATGTTGTCAGGACATTGAAATTTATGTACAGTTCTTTAGACAGGTGAGTTCTTTCAGAAGTATTTTTATTGATGCTGATTGAAAAATAGCATTAATTTTAATGCTTACATGGAATTTCTTTGCATGTTGCTTTACACTTCTGCAAAAAAACGGAATTCTGTTCTTGCCTTTTTGTGTCAGTCTCAACACTGTTAAGACTCTTTTTAAACAGCCTGTGTTACTTCAGAAAGTTTTGTCCTTAGATTAGGTTAAATCTAAGTCACTGTGGTTGTCAACAGCACTCTGCAAATGTTATCCTTTGTGTTAAAGCACCATCTGTAAAACGTACATATGAATCAGTGTTGTATTTTTAATAAAGTAAACACTCCAGAATTCTCAACTTCATTTGGCAGAGTAGCTGTCTTTCTCTGCATTTGGAAATCACCCAGAAAATTTTCAGTGTGACTATAACCTAAACAAAATTGCCAAGGTAGGCTGTTCGTATGCTTGCTTTCAATTCAGGGTTAAAGTGCATATGCCATAGAGAAAGAAAAAGAAAGATGTTAATTTCCAAAAGGATGAAGCTGATCATTGTCTCATCTTCAGTTGGTCTAAGACATCTATGGTGCTTCGGATTTTTTCTTTGTTTGTAGGTACTGCCTGGATATGGGCCTAGTGGGATTTTTTATATTTAAAATTAATGTTAAGAAAAAAAAATCTAAATGTAGTGTCATGCTCTAAAGAGACTTCTGTAGCACAGAGGGTTATATAAACAAGCTACATGTGTCTGAATGTTATTCTAACTTGGAGTTCATGTTTGTTCAGTGCTTTTTGCCAGGTGGAAAATGTTTCTTGCCTGGATCATTTTTTCAACCTGTTCTTCCAGCGTGCACTTCAGCCTACAAGACTCAAGTCAAATGCCAGCCCAAGTGCTCAACACTATGATACCTGCAGTGCATTATTCTTAGACAGTCTCCCAGGCTTGCGCTGGCTGACATTGCCTCAGGAAGTCAAGGTAATGTCATTTTTGGATCTTTCTAGAAAGACTTGTATATGGAAAGCCAAGAAAATTGATGCGGGCATCTTCTGCTGTTATTGTGTAATTTACATAAGTGCTTTGCCCGTCCCAGACCACCCATTTTCTATAGGATCCTTTATTTAAGAACTACACAATCATTTGCGTATTTGGAACTACACAGTCATTCCCACAGGAAACACTGCTATCATGAGTGTAGTTTGGTGACTTTAGGAAGTCTAAATCTATGAGGAGAACGTGATGACAAAGGAATTACATTTTATGTAAAAAAAAATTATAATAAAAAACATCTATACATGCATACCCCACAACCTCTCTAACAGCTAGCATATGCAGTAGGGAAAGCAGCCCCTGGTATGTAGGTTTATGTTTGATTTTGACCATTGAAGTATTTTTCTAGGTAGAAAATACTACTGCAGAAGCTCATGCATAACTAGATATTTAGGAGAGTTATAAATGCCTGTTGCAGAATCAAAATAAGTACCCATACAGCACTTGTTTGACATCATATAGGTACAGCTTTTCTGCACCAACTCACTGTCTGGTTACCTCCCAATCAGAAATCGGATTGTGCTTTAAGCAGTAGTAAGACAAAAGCTAGATCACAGTAAATAGCATTATAGCTTTCAGTCTTAAGCCTTCATTTTGATGACATTAGGAAGTTAAAATAGGGATCATTAGGATAATTATTAGTAAAGTAATATTTTTAAATAAAAATAATAGATTTTATACATGTGATGCATAATCTCTGGCAAGTCTTCTGTGAAGTGGTTTTTCACATACACCTTAGAATTGACATTGTTAGACCAAGATAGATGAAGGTGATATTTCTCAGATTTGAAACAATTGTAACAACTTTGTACAAGAGAAATCAATCCTAAGGAGATTTCAGCAGTGGAACCATACTGCTGAACATAGCAGAGACCAACATACATGGTCTTATGTGGTTTTGTTTAGTATTTATGGTATTATTTGGAATTATATATCTATTTCAATTACACAAAATCAAAACTGAATTCAGATTTAATTGTGCAAAACAAAGTCTGCAACACGGGTTGCAACTAGAAAAACTTTGTCTTACTGGGGGGCAGATTCTGTAACCCAGTTCCAGCATAGTTTGGGTCTGCACAGATAAGCAAATCCTAGTAGTTGGCAGACAAGCTTATTATAATACCTTTTATTAATGTAGTAAGTTCTGTCAAGTGAACAGGATACAGTCAGCAAAGGATGTACATAGAGGAAAAAATTTATGAAATTACATTTACCACAAAAGTTGATAGTTGTGTCTCAGGTACAGAAAGTTCCTCTAAAATGTTTTTTCTTGTATATTTTTTTTTTCTGATGTGTATCCAGATCATCTTTTAATATATATATAATTTTTTAAAAATGTATTATTAAATAACACAATTGTGTATTTAGAAATGAACCAGAAGACTTCCTTTACTCTTTCACAGAGCTTGTAGTTTCCAATATTTTTTTTCTGTTTTCATGTTACAGTTTGCTATAAAGTGAGTTAGCATCACTACCTAAGGGGTTATGTGTTCCATGTAAAGCATTGCTAAACCATGGTTTGATCTGACAGTAGGTTCAGTTGAAGATAACTGAGTCTTGCTAGGTGCAGTTTCCTGCTTTATTTTCAATTATACTGGAAGTACAGAAATCGAAGTGTACTTTCAAGACACGGTGATTGTGAAATGATTGGGTTTAAGTTTCCTTCGGGGACTTTTGTGTGGCACAGAGTACAGGAAAGCTCTCTTCCCTGCCCCCCCCCCCCCATTTTCTTGGTTGTCTTAAATGAAAAGCTCTATTTTTGGAAGACAGTATAGTCTGCTTGGATAAATAATGCATCCACAAGAAATTATTTTATAGAGCACTAAAGCAAAAATTTAAGCAGGGCTGGTAATACAAGTACCCTGGCTATCTCCTGGCTTTTTTTTTTTTCCTTCCAATTGCTGTAATCTCATCAGTATTCATAGTTGTTATTCCATTGTAGGTTTTACTAATGTTTCTCATTTTAATCCCATAGAGGGTTTTTTTTTTTCCTAATTGGGTCTTTAGCCTCTTAGCAAAATAAAGTTAAAAATGAGGCAAAATGAGGCTTCTTTATTGAATTTGTAGCAACTTGAGGTAGAAACCATCTCACCTTCTTTTAAAGCTATTATATAAATTACTACAGTTGAGGTGCTACTCCTGAAATCTCCTTATTATTTAATGGGGAATATCTGGTACTTTAATAGTAATTCAACTACGGAGCTTCAGCTGTTTACTTTAGTATTAGATGAATCATGCCTCAAGACTCCTGTGGCTTCATCTGCATTACCTATGAAGACAACCTGAAGTGTAAGGACTAGCTCAAATAAAGAATACCTGCGCTGTAGGTATTTAATGAAATGCAGTGTCATTCAAGGATCTAAGCATATGACTAAGTAGCTAACTACTGCTTAAATCTGCTGGCCTTTACTGAGACAGACATACTGTAAAATTGGAACACTTCTATGTAGAGCAATCATTTGACATATCATATAAAACCTCTAATATCTGTGATTGCAGTTGAGAGGGTAATTTTCCCCACATCACGTGTACTTAAATTGCAGTTTGGTAATATTTGATATCTTGTCCTTCATTCAAGAAATGTTAAATATCAGATGTTGTAGTAAGGCACAGTGGACCTGTTAGATTATCAGTCATTTCACTTGAGGGTCTAAAGTGGATGAAAGAAAGACTCACTGCATTTTCATTCTCCATCCCCTTGAATATCAGTGCATGTAGGATTCATTTTTGCCTTTGTGATCTTGAAATATTTCCAACTCCATAACAAGGACATTATTTTTCATATCGTGTGAAGAGTTTTTTGCATACCATATTAGTCAACACATGTATGGCAGTTTTTGCAAAATTTCACAGGAAAAAAGAAGTTTCGTTAAGATGGAATGATGTTTAGAATATGTTAGTCTTGTCATGGTAGAGGGTTTTTGTTTTATGATTATTTGCCATGATTTAATGCAAATGAAGCAGCTGGGAAATTTTGAACTGAGAGTTTTCTTTCGTGGATATACCCAAAATATTTGTAACTATTTGTATCAATTACACTTTGCTCTCTACTTGAGCTTGCAGATTGTTTCTTTCTTGTAAAATTGTGGGGTTTAAAGGGATTTAGAAAACAACATCATTGATATTTATAATACAGACTTAGCTTTCCAAAATTGTCTGAGATCATCCACATTTTCCAGAAGAATTTTGTTGCAGAAGATGAAACTTCCATCCATTTTGATGAAGATCTTTATTAGGAATATAAAACAAAAAATGTCAGTTCTTTATTGGGCAGAAAGCCCTTTAAATTTTAACTGGGGAAAAGCTGAGAAACTGGTTAGTTGTCAGCTGCCAACAGCCTCACTGACATTTCTCTGAAAATCTGGCTGTATTTCAATTAGAGGCAGCCTGTTAATACTGCCCGAGAAGTTTGTAATGATGGGGTTTAGGTTCTTTTCATGAAGTAGCACGTTTATGTCATGAACTTCAGTGGCTAGTACCATGTTCTTTAAAGGAAAGTATTTTAAGTAAAATGTATATTAACAATCACTCTTGTAGTTAGAGAAATAAGCAAGTTTAAAGCAGTTTCAGTAGAACAAAGATAATGTGTGAGAGAGTTTTTTGGCAATTTCCATAGAGGCAAAAACTAAATCCATTGTGAAAAAGGTTTTTCTAATAACTCAGCTGGATACAATAGCTTGCCAGATTTCAGAGTTCTCCATAGCCTTCAAGGGGTAGTCTCTAGACTTCATGTTTTAAAGCATGCTGAGAGTGACATCTCCTTTATACCAAACGGTGCGTTCAACACAAGCAGAGAAATTTTACAGTTTCAAAGAAGAGGAAAATACACAGAAATTAAGGATTTTTCTTTAAATCTGTTGAATAGAGGTGTTCATGATATTACTACTGAAAAGCATGTGCAAATTTTTATCTATTCACTTTGTACTTATGAATCCTAATCTTCTGAGACTAGCAAGATAGAGTGAACTATGCTATTATTGTAAGTTACTGTGTTGGAAATCTCTATTAAAATATACTGTTTAAATATTTCAGATGGAAATTGACACAGCACTGAGTGATCTGGAAGCAGCTGACTTTGCAGAGCTGGTAAACATTTTCTTTTTGTTGTTTGCATTGCACTGTATCTCTTTACCTTGGTGTCATATTCAGTAGTTTAAAAAAGCACTAATTCCAAACTAGTCCACTTTTTTTAATCAAGTGAGAGTCAAAGCAAAAGTATACTGTATTATTCTTGGTTTAAGCTTAATTTTACCCATTCTGTTTACCTGAATTTCTCTCCATGATTAACATTATAATTGTCTTATAACCCTACAGGGGTTAGTCACTGAAAAGCCATGATTTACTATAATTTAAGCCCATGGGATGTCTACAAGGACACTCTAATTTCAGCATAGCTGATAGTTGTTACATTTCTTTTTTTGTATAGATAACTGTCTCTTTCCCAAGCAATTGTGAATAAACCTGAAAACTTATATGGAGCACGAAGCACTTAATTTTCCAGTTTACAGAAAACAATTACAAGTTATGCATAATTTTAATACTGTTAAAGGAGAAGATAGTAATTTACTTGTGTCACTTGCTGTGTGTGCTCTTTACTGTACTGATCACCTCTTTAGCATAACAATTTGGGGCATAAGTATTCTTAATTACAAAATATGCTTAACGATTCTTAAAACCTAAAATACGAGGTAGGCAGACATATAGCCCATCTTGCAAAAGAATAAAAAAGAAAGAATCGCTGTAATAAACAACCTGGATGATTATTTACAAAAAGCAAATTTATAAGTTGTAGTTTATTGCACAGAAATTGCTTGCACCCACTTAATTTAAAATACACTATATCTACCTAAAGATAGTGTTACCAATCTGAGAGCACTGGGCATCTAGATTAATAGATCAATGAATGGCTATATTTTGGGTAAAATGTCAAATAATGGAAAAAAATGCTTTGAGTTGGATGTTTTACTCTAGGAGGGCCTCTGGTGTCAGTACTTATGCTTCAGCTACTTTGCTGTTAAGAACCCTGAGAATTTGCGTATCTTAAAAATAGTTTATCTACAGATAAGAACTAATCAGGAAATTTTGAGCTGAAAATTGTTAGAGAAAATTGTAGTGACATGAAAATCAATAATAGAGGCTAAAAGCTTGGTATTCCACTTAACTGTTCAGTGTTAACTGACATTGACAATAAGAAGTGGTCAAAAATGAAAGTATTAAATAAGATATTGATTACCATTTGCTGGAATTAGTTGACTTGCATTTAGTAAATAAAATAACAATTCTGAATGAAAAACTATACCATGATTTTTTTTCTCACAGTCTGAAGATTATTACGACATGAGAAGATTATATATGATTATGGGTGCTTGTCTCTTCTACAAGGTAGTATCAGTGATTAAGGTCTAAAGATTAGGCAAATGCATCTGGAGATCTAACACAGTCATGGAGTAACCCTTTGCAAAACCTCACAAACATAAAAAAATTGTATGATTGCTTTAAATATGTTTTTCTAGTAACAGACATAAACCACAAACACCATAACAGAAAAAACTGAAGTCAGGAAGTGATATGTATCAGTAAGAGCAAAATACTTGTTTGAAACTGTCTTACGGGAATTTTGCAGCGTATGATCCAAGGATTGGAGAGGGACAGTAATAAGGAAGTAACTAGAGTCAATTCAAATGTGAGACTGTAAGATATTCTAATAGGCGCTTTTTTTTTGTTCATTGCCATTTTTTAGTAAAGACAACAGGTGATCTATCTTTAGTCTGTCTTTAAAACAAAGATTTGAGAAACTGTATTGACAGCTTTTTTCACTTTGGCCTCATTTGTAAATTTATTTTTATTAAATGTAGTCACTGTATTCAACAGTAAAAAGAGGAAGACAACAGCCTTTGCGTTAAGGAAATGTACATTTTAAGGATTTCATCATGCAATTGTTGTTTGTGCTAGTAGTGTTATGAGACTAAACTATTAGCACAAATGGAACTGCACACTGTCTACCATGACAGCACTTTAACTGTAATGCCCTTAGTGCTAGGAACACCACTGTAATGTGTCTTCTTTGGAAATTTTAGTAATTCTAGTGAAAGCACCATATATTTGAGAGAGAATTAAAGCACCTTAACTCTGTAGCTGTTTTGCAAGCTGTTGAAGCCGTGCATTTCCCAGCTTGCCTTTAATAACTTGCATATATGCTGATGTTTTATTTGTTTATATTTCAGTGTTTTGGTTCTTCAGATATGATGCAAAAGCTCAGTGTTATCTGTTGTACAACTGTATATCAGAAAAACAGTCTCTGGCCAAAAAGCTTACAATCTTAATGCATGTGGAGCATGGATATCTTTATATGAAAAGTACTCTTTAAGTGGTGGTGTTTTATTTCTTACTGAATACACTTCCTTTTCTGTGTTTAATTAAGGGTTACTTGATTGGTAATCACTTGCCAAAGGAAGATCTTATTGATATAGGTTTATATTGTCGGCACTATTGTCTGTTACCCTTGGCAGCAGAACAGAAGATTGGTCAGTTAGTGATATGGCGGGAAGTATTTCCACATCATCATATCCAGCCATGTGAAGTTTCGAGTTTTACAGGATATAGGGAACCTGAAGCCAGATACTTTTTACTCATAGTTGGCTTGGTAAGTTAACGTTTGCAATATGTCTGTTCTCTGATGCTCTGTTTTGTCATTCTGTGTTGTCTGTCACTAAGTAAGAGCAACATTTCCCATGCATTTTATTTAGCAATTTTACCAAATATTCATATTATAGCTGTCTCATGGGATATAATTCCTCAAGAGAGTAGTATTATTTATACATTCGTAAAGCTTGCAAGTTTAAGTATAAATTCTCATTATTTTTATGCGTCTTCATTTAATTATGTTTTTACTTTCATGATCTGGTATTTTCAGGCAACTCATTTCAGAACTGTGTTTGGGTTTTTAATGTGAGCTCTTTTTTTTAAAGCAAACAGCTGAGTTTCTAAGTGATAGCTTTTACATTTGCATCATTAAGTTAACGTGACAACAGAAAGATCTCCTTGGATGTGATTCAATTAGGAAAAAAAAAAGTAACTCCTCCGGGGATGAGGAAGGAGTGTTGAACGTAGTGCTGTATTTTGCCCAAGTATAATATGAGACATAAATATAACACAGCACGTACTGTATGTTAAGCCAAAGGCTAATGTTGATACCTCGGTATTTACAGAGAAACTTCATGCTGTGTGTCCTGCTAGAGGCAGGAGGCTGTGCCTCAAAAGCTATTGGGAATCCAGGACCAGACTGTATATATGTGGATCAGGTCAAAGCTACTATACTTCAGCTGGAAGGATTAGATGCCAGCATAGAGGAACGGCTGGATTCTCCTTCCAATCCACCTTTATCTTGTGCTGACTGGTTCCTTCCTGCAACACGTGACAGACTGGAGAGCTTGACCACCTCACCCATCCTAAGTAAGCTGCAAAATACTTCCAAATCGGTAACCACTCTGGCAAGCAGGAGGACCCTGTTTGGTGACTCTTCTTTAACGACACGTAAGCCAAGCCCTACAAGAAACAGTGTAGGATCTGACCACGGTAACGAAGGTCCTGTGGAAGAGGAAAGCAGTAATCCACAATCTATAGTGGATCAGGTCAGAGAACAAGGAAAATTGATAAGGTTCTGGTGGGTTGCAGGGGAGGAGGCAATTCTTTTAAAAACTCACTCAAGTAACTATTAAAAAAAACCAAAACAACCAAGCATACTATAGAAGAATAAACCTAAGCAGTCATGAATTCGGTAGAATATACTGCTGTTGCCTTGGGAAGCTTTGGGTCAGCCTCAGAGCAATCACATTTTTTTATTTTATTATTGCTTGTAAATATTTGGGGGTTTCAGTGACTGAAGTGGGCACAGCTGTGTTGGAATCGGCAGAAACAATTGGAGAATATCCCCACAATAACAATGGCGTAAACATAAGTTGTCATAACAAATTGCTGTACAATTGCACAACCGCTTCTAACACATTTTAGTCTAAAATAGGCTATAAATTACATTTATATAAGTTGATGGAATTTTTTTGCCTTTTTAAAAATTATACATTATTTTCCTCGTAGGTGATTTGTTGGTTTGATTTTGTTCTTTTGATAGCTGCGTTTTCTGTTAGTTCATCTATCTGCTTGTTTTTCAGGCCACTAGAAAAAAACATACCCTACCAAATCCTTTTCATTTAGGAAACCTCAAAAAGAACCTTTCAGAGAAAGATACAGAACTTCTTAATGCTATCAAGTAAGAAATTATTTTGTATTAAGTATTTAATTTTTAAGGTCATACTTGGATCATTTTTTGAATATGAATTTGAATCTGTTTATGAATAGATTACAGAAGTCCCTGCATAATTTTATTCTAACCAGAACTTTGCTGTGTGAGGATTCTCAAATAGTGACACTCTTAAATGAAGAAATTAATTAGAACAGATAACTTTCTCAAGTGTGTGTCAGTAGAATGTATGCACGTGTCCCACATATATGTGACCTTGAAAGTTCAAACAGAAGCATTTTTGGGCCACATACACACTTTGTGCCTTTCCAGTATCTCTAGGTAGGTGTACAAAGGACAAAGAAGTCATGATCTTCCCGGTTCCCACCTGTTGCTTGTGACAGCGCAGTCTGCTCTGCTGTTTTGCTTGAGCTCTAAAGAAAGCTTTTACTCCCCCCCACACCCACACCCAACGCTTTTATTTCCCCTTTCCTTTTGGTGGTGAGAATTTTTGAGAACACAAGTGCAATACCTAACTAGTACCATAGTTTTTCGGTTTGTTGGTTTCGGGTTTTTTTAATTTAGCAAGATTTCCACCATGTGGAAATAGACACCTTTTGAGTATCTGTATCTCTATTGTCTGTAACTATTGCGGTCACCAGAAAAACAATTACTTCCTAAGAAACAAAAGTATATGTTGTTTAACTGAAATGCCTTTCAAAGTTATTTTAGGATTAAATTAATTCTTTTTTTTCTTTTTTTCTTTTTTTTTTTTTTTGTAAGGTTGACTTCTGGTCCTGAGAATACCCTCTTCCACTATTTAACTTTGGAAACGATGCAAGGAATCTTTATTACTCCAACCCACAAAGAAGTAGCACGGCTTGGTGGCTCCATCCATCCTCAGTTAATTGAGAATTTCTATCGTTGCTGTCTTTCAATTCGTTCCGTTTTTCAGCAGTCCATGAGGAAAGAAGTATGGAAGCTTTTGATTTTTTCCTGTTTTTATATTTACATTCTTAACTCAGCATTTCAAGATTGTTTTCACTTGGTTATTTAAATAATTCACTAGCAAGTGTATTTCCATGTATGTGGTTGTTTTTAAAGCTTCTAATACTTTCACTGTTATGGGCAGGTTCTTTCTCTGACCATCCAGCCAAGTACGCATTATGGCTTTCTTTCCCACCAAAAATGCCCTCAAAATAAATCTTCCCATGTCTCCAGTATAGTATACTCTTACTCTGTTTCATATTAGGACTGTTGTTTGTAACGTAGCAAAAAGTTTCACATGCTGGATTCAGAAACTGTAAGTAGCAAAGGGGAGGGTGTTTAGCCATTCTAATTCTGGGAAGGGATTTCAGATTGGCAACAAAAAGAAATTCAGGCACTCCTTTTTTTTTTTTTTTTTTTTTTTTTTTACCCAGAAAATTTTCATATGAGCAGTGACTGCTATTTCCCCTCACCGTGCTGTCAGTGTGTCTGAACACTTGGTGTCTTTGGTCTCAGTGCTACTCAGGATCGCTTATACATTTGCCATCCACTAATGTCTGTAATCATTTGTTCACATGGGTAGTGGTCGAAAAAAACCCTGGCTATAACAATCAATTCCTTTTAATTATGCTGCCAGATCTCTTTTTAGATTAGCTGGCATGCTGGAACAGGCAAGGCTTTTTCCCTTTACAAAGATGGCCGTTTGAACCTTGCTCTAGCTGTGGGCTGAAGCCGATGCCAGCTGCCAGAGCTTTATGTGGGTATTGCTATTTAGATTAGACTTAAAAATAGACAGAAGTGATGTCAGCAACTGTATTGCCTTGTGTTTGATTAAAAATATCTGTTTACCTCAAATGGTCTATCTGGAGAAAGATGGTAGTAGTAACGCATACATTTAAACACTGGGTATAAGAATCCATTTATGAGATACTCCATCCAGATCAGACCTTTTGTGTTCAATGCACACTTTATTTTGCTAAAAGTCAGTTTTGTTAATTGCACGGTTGATTTTTATTGTCATTAACTAAAATTAGGGTAACATTTCATCTCTACTAATTTTGTGACCTGCTCAGTCCTTTTGGAAAAGAGAAATAGTTAACTATAAACCTAAGGGGAATACTGTCTATTAGTTGGATTTTTTACATCCTAAAGTGGCGATCCAAGTGAATTAAATGAGAAATGGGAAATAACTGTACAAACTGAATGAAAGCAGTTTGCAAATAGTAGTATTTTTTCTGAACGTTTTCTTCAAATTACCAAAGAAGTCACTTCTGGTTAGACTGATGTGCCTTGTAAATGATCTAGGAACTTTTACATGTTAGAAAAATAGGTTAATTTGGTGGATTGTTCTGTCAACTTCATATGACACCAGGGTTTGGCTGAGTAGGACTTTGGCAATGAGTCATGTATTTTAGACGCTTCTGTCGGGAGATAGAGAAACCCAAAGCAAGCAGAGAGAATACACAAATATTTCTTATCATCAAATTGCCTTTGGTTACAACTGTTAAAGAAACGGTTTATAGTTCAAACAAAAAAAAAAAGCTTGAATAAAAGAAACCTTTCAACCATTAGATGTAGCTCATAAAAAGTGAAAAACTGACACTTGAGAGTCAAGACTTTGGTTTTGGACACAACTACCTTAGCACATGATTTTCTGGCTTCTTCAGACGTAAGTACAGTAGGCAGCAGCTGGGTTCATTCTGCTCTGAAAATCAGAAATAATGGATGGATATGTGCTGCAGAACAAAGTTTCTCTTTTAGAGAAACTTGGGGTGTTTTTTGCATGTTGGCTCCAACCATTAATGCTGAAATTGGCAGGTTGCATTATGGCATAAGGAAAATGTGAAAGAATAAATTGAAGTTTTCCTTGTTTGTAGTGCACGACAAAGGGTCAAATATAGAAATGTACTATTATACTGCTTATTCCTTGGCATCAGCTAAATATTGTGTTATAGTTTAGGATTCAGAGAATTGCACCAGTAACGCAAATTTATTGTAAATCAATCAATAATTAACGTTGCCTCGCTTTTTGAGAACTGAAAATACACGATTTAACCTCTAAATGTGTACAGGAAATTTGAATACATTTTAAATTGAGCAAAAATAAGCTCTGTAGTCTTAAACCCTAAAATATATGTCGCTGTATGTAATAAGCAGCTTTGGCCTCATTTTCTTCATCATCATTGTAGTATTTTCTTAATGTTAAATAAAATCAGAAGGAAGTAAGTTTTTCTGCATATGACAGTACAAACCCTCATAGTTCTGTCAAATATCCCCTCTTAATATGTATTTTTTCTTGAGTATGAATAGCACAGTGTAAAATGTGCTAAAATATAAACAGATGTTAGAATGGAAATTGCATGATGAAGACTCCATTTTTTTGCTGGGGAAGATTATTAGACTGAATACTAACATATTCCTTAAGTCTTCTTCAATAGCGGTATTAGCAAGAACAGTGTTTGAAACAACTTTACATACTAAGGAATGATACAGGAAGGGTCAAGTCATCTATTGTGAAATGTCTTCCACTCTATAAACTAATAGTAATTTAGAATATGCTTTATGCATTCAATACAAAGCATGTTTAGGGAATTTAAAAGACATTTTCTCAAGTAAATATTAGATGTTTCGTTTCTCAAATACTAAGGTACATTTCACTTCTACCATTTCGGAGAAATTAAGATAGTTGTGATGTTCTGACCATCTTTGCTAGGTCTTCAGCCCCTACATTTTCAACATAGTAGGCAGATTGAATGATGTGGCTTCTGCATACAGCAGACAGCAGTTCCTTGAGATAATTTTTTTTTTTCCCAAGAAAACATTTTATTTTACCTTTGAAGCAACTGATTAGAACAGAAGCTTCATTGACAGATCCAGAGATGCCCTGGTGTAGCAACTCTTTTAAGACCAGTTCATCTCAATGGGATTTCCACTCCTGTTTCCATAATCTCATCATGCTTCTCATGCTTCAAAAAGAAGAAAAAAAAAAAGATTCCTTTTTTTTCCCTTTTTTTTTTCATTATTACATAGATGTTTACAAAAAAGTAATAAACTTCCTTTAACTTCAGTGGGAGAAGAGTTAAACTAGTGACAAACCCTTTCAAAATTCCTCCTTTATTTATCTCCATGTCCATTCTGTTCTTCTTTCCCTTGTGTTTCTGATGAAAGATACCATGGCTCACAAGACCGTTGAGCACCAAGACAGAGCAAAGAGAAAAAAGTAGATTTTGTGCCTGCAGTTTGAACCTCACCAGACAGGGACCAGGAATTCAGCTAGAAACAACTGGAACTTTTGCAAGGTTTATTCAAAAGCTCTGTACAAAGCATAGCCCTAAAAACTCAATGAAACATGAAAATGTCTTTATTTTCAATACATCTTATGCACTCATGTTGAGTAAGAGCAAGAAAATGCTCTGAGTGCTGCAACTGTTTATTTACAAAAAGAAATTCCTGCCTGGCGAAGTTTATTGAACAGACTTTTACTATCACAGTTCATAATTAGGGAGGCACAGAGAGAAAGATGAGAGCTTTAGCTGTTGTAACACACTTATTTAAAGAAGCTGTATTATCTCAGATGCCTTGTTAGAGAAATAGTGTTCATCTAGAAGGGGGAAAAAATCCAAAAAGGGAACATGTGTCTACTTCCAAGCTGTATAACAATGGAAAAGCTTGTTGATGCTGAAGTAACAAAACTGGGAAGAAAAGAATCATGTAAGCAAGTTGGTTACATCTTCTAAGTCTGGCTTTTTAACAGCAGTATCATTCATCAGAGATTCCTGAAGAAACCACAAACTTATATTTACTAGTGTTTATGTAAAGATATTTCTTTCTATACTAACATTTTGCCAATTCTTTTACAGAAAAAGACAAAAGCAGACAGTGGGATGTCAGAATTTAGTAAGGCAGATGAGGACCTAGATCTGGTGAGAGAACATGGAGTTTTGTTTGAGTGCTCTCCTGATAACTGGTCTGATCAGAAGAAACCACCACCAACAATGAATTACTGGGTTGTGGGGTGAGTTTACAGACAAATGCATATTTCTCCTAAAGTTTTCCATTTTGAATGTACCACTGTATTCTTTAAGATTAACTTTAACTGTAGCGCATCACAGAAACTTGAGTTGACTGAGTGAGGTAGCTTTGATTTGGGATCTGGGAAGTTGCACTGGCGTGATATTCCACCTGCTGTCAAACATAGGTGTGTAACTGAAGTGAGCACCGTGCCAGCATGTTACCACCGCAGAGCCGGCACCTTTGCAGTGCTACGCTGTGCTACGCAGACACGCGGAAGTGCTGTAATTATACTCTTTCACAATTCTGCACTTTATTTGTGCTCCCTGCACTCTTTCTGACGGCTCCATTCCCTCCTTTGCAAGTAAATCTTACTTGTCTTGCCTCCATGCATAATGCCGATTCAGTGATACAAAGAAGTAAGGTGAACAATTGTAGTTGTTGGTTGGTCGGGGCTTTTTCATTGGGAGGACCAAATCAACCTAGCAGTCTACTTGAGATATTTTGGAAAGGCGGTATTCTTTCCTCAGTTTGTTTTCAAAGTTCTGCCATCATCATTGTGAATGGATTGTGATTTGTGTTTTATTTTTTTTTAATTTGTTATTTAAACTTAATTTTAAGATATTTTCTTAATGAGGCGTATAGTTATTGCTACATAGCTAAGGCTTATTTGCAGGACAGAACAGCATACTGCCCTAGGCATTAAATACTAAAATTAATACTGCTTCTGAAGTAGTTAAAATTAGGTGTAATGAGAAAATAGTGTGTACTATTTCTTCACAATTCAGAACACACCAGATCTTGTGATTGTTTAAGTCCAGACCAGTAAGCCCTATTCTGTAGCCACTACTTCTCATATGTTATTCTTTCCTCAATCTGCTATATTTTGTGCCGTCTACATTTTAGCTGCAGTAAGCAGACATATTAGGAATAGTCTGTCAACAGGATGTTTCCTTCTTTTCTGCATTCATCTTCTGTATTTGGCAATCCTACTAGATGAATAGAAAAATGCAAATACCCAGTTAAATGGAAGCTGTGCTTTCACCATATGAAAAGAAAAAAAATCAGTCTAGGCAAGGGGTGAAAAGAAGACAAATGGTTATGCTTGATTAATTCATTAGGTTACGATTTTCAACTAGTTCAACTATTGTGCAAATAGGAAAGTCAGAAAACGGCAAAATAAATTTCTGAATATGGTGTAAGAACTTTTTTCTGATACAAGGAGAGGAAACATCATCCGTAGGTAATTATATTGGCCAGGAATAATAATGTAGAAATTCTCTAACAGAACTTCTGTTCAACCTTTTTGCCTCCAAGTCAGATCTTTAAAGAGAAAAAAGAAAAATAATTGTTTCCCACCACGAATGTACATAGCTGCAGTTTGTGTGCTGTCCTTGGGGTTGGAAAACTTAAAATCTGTAATTTAAACATTTTAAAATGTTTACGCTGCTGTTGAGATGTTTGAAAAGAACAAGTCTCTGCATTACCGAACAACATGTTAAATCTGGGGGAGTCCACTAGTATTTGCAGAGCTATATGCTATGCTGGAGTGCTACACACAGCTGTGCAGCCGTACTAAGATCTTTCCTATTTTAACTCTTCCACTAAAAGAGCTTACTAGACTAACATGTGGGAAACTACCTATCCAGATGTATTAAGTCTAAGGATAAGTAAGTATGTGAATACTGGCACTTGCTCCCAAGTACCTTGAATGCAGCTTGTAGCCTGGAAACTTGATTACTGCAAACACACCAGTACTATACAAATAAGTCCTGAAAACCTGAAGAATTTTTTTCCATACACAGTCTTGAGAAAAATGAGCAGAGAATAACTTGATTATAAAATACAATGTATTGAAGGGAGTAAGATAATTCAGGAGAGCCATGGAAATTTGCTAGCTGTCTTACAAAGCAGTTGCTTTTAACATCTTGCTGAAACCCGAGTACAACTAGAATATATCAAACCGTTGAGTAGAAAAAGCTAACACCAATGACAGTTTTCTTTTTTTATTTTTTTTCCTTCAGGAGACTCATTCTACATCCAAAACCTCAGGAGTGTTACGTCTGTTTTCATGACTCAGTGACAGAAGCTGCTGTTGAACTGGCCTTTAAATTGTCCTTCGGCTTAGCTACATAGACAAGCTTCCTGAACATTCAGCCATCCTGCATGGTGTTGTCATCTCTTTAAAGTACTCCAGTATAAAGAGAAATTAACTCAGTTGTGGTGCCCACCCATACCATATCTTTGAAATGCTTTTTAAAAAAAGCAATCTGCCCTGGGGTATGACACAGGTAAAATTTCAGCAGTGATTCTAATGGTCTCATCAATGGAATAGTTAAAAAGATTTCAGAGAAGCGAAGTTCTTATTTTTGTATACTGTCAAATTATTTATCCTGATCTTAACTATATCATATGAAAACATCATTTAATTGGTACATTCATTGCTGTTCAATGTGTAATATGGAATGTAAAATGGTAAGCTGGTATCCTTAAAGTACTCTGAATATCTGGCAGTTGGCGATAGAGGGGAAAAAAAGTTTTCCAATTAATTAAAATTTTGTGCCTCTAAGGGCATGGAAAATACTGAATGTTTCCAGTAACACTGTGTTAATCAAAACAGAAAGAAATCTTCCAGATAATTCACAGCACTTAGCCACACAAAACTAATGGCTTATCATTTTTGCTGGTATGGTCTCCTGCACACTCAAGGACTATAGTGTGGTTGATGTTTTACTTGTCTTCATGAGTTTCAACTATAAATAATACTTTGTATTTGTTAAAGCACAATTTTGAAGGTACAAAAGAAGATAAGGGCGGGGGGTGGTGGTGGTGTTAAGACCTATGCATGGACTCCGCTTATTTTATATTCATAATTTCTTAATAAAAAAATTTATATTTTTCAAAGACCAGTAAAGTGTTATTCTATTTCTTTTTACTTAACGTATTTTCTCTTTTGTTTATTTAAAAAGTATTTGTTTAGCTAGATCTGCTGCAATTTACAGCTGGATATTACAAGAAAAATGTTAGGTTATATCTGTATAAGGCAATAGAAAGCAAGATGTTTGCAAAAACAGAGTTCTACAAAATTCAGCTTTCCTACAAATTGTTTAAATGTTTGTAAACTACACACCACCTACTTTTTACTAAACTTTACTAAAGTTTAGTTTAAAATGTTAAGATTTTTTGGGGGTCTTTTTAGCCCCAGTCAGCACATTCACATCTGATCATCTGCATAGCATTTCATCCTGTTCCATGTCAACAGGGCATTCTTTTTTCTTTCTGCTGTTTCTACTTGCTTTTAATGAGTGCTTCTCCTAAAATGCATGACTAAAGTTGCATTTTAAACAGTGGGATCAAAAAGTTTTAAGTATGCAGGAAAGTAAATTCAGTTCCACAGGTTCTCGTGATCAAACCTTTAGATCTTGTTTTCACTAGTAAATTACACTGTTTAGAGTAGTTCTAAAATAGTCAATCAATGCTTATAACTGCCCACTGTCACAGTGTGATTCACAGCTTGTCCTGAATCACTCAGCAGTTGCTTTTAAGTCCAAGCAGTAGAAGTCTTAAGCCTGAAGTTTAAGTATATGAAGATTTTGTTAATCAGCCTTCTCCAGTATCTATGATTCCTAGAATGTAAGAAATAGACATTATTTCAGTTTAAACTGAGTTATATCAATAGTGCTTTAGATCTCTTCCCCACACATAAATCAAGGGACGTTATATTTACTCGTTTGAAAAATAAAAGTATGTAATAGTATGGATGACATCTGAACAGCACCTTTCAAAAGTCTAAAATATGTGAGGTTTGAATGTTAGATTTCATTGTAGATATAAGAAGGAATACAGAAAAGCATTCTGTGCTGCACTGCTTCTAGTAAGTTTAACAGCTTTTACAGAACTTGCATGTGTGTGCCCCTGAAAGTGTCTCCGTATGGAAAAGAGTAATTTTGCTGATGTTTGTCTCATTTCAATCTTCCAAAGGCCTGGGCTATGTGGTTTGAATGCTAAAAAAGAAGATATTTGAATGCTTTTAAAAGGAGACAGCTAACTTTTATCTAGATCCTTCTATTTAGTTAGTTAGTAGGTTACTCTGCTGCCGGTGTATGGGGTTAAACTCAGTTGATTCAGCTGGGCCAAACACACAGCTGAGTCCCATGAAGAAGAAAAAGCATGGATACTTAGATGTGTGTGGAGAAGAGAAGAATGAAGGTAGGTGGGGACTCCTTCAGTACCCATCAGCTATTTAGATTGGCTTGCTCCTTCACAGGAAGTCATACTTTAAACAGAATTAAGGGTACAACTTTCATACTCAAAGCAGTGTAGTTCAGCAACAAAACATTTCAAAGTTTCCATTAATCATGTTGATACTACCCTCAGGGAGATTTTTATTGGTTACTTTGTTAGTCAGCTGAGTAGAGACTGTATTTTGCAGATTTTTTAAGAATATGTTTAAAAAGAGACCCAAAAGGATAAGATTTCATTTCCCACCAAATACAGATTTATTCTTATTTTTTATCAGGGATCTTTGATAGAAATTGTGAAGCTTTGTAGTTTTCAGGAAGATTATAACTGAATCAGTGTACAGAACTGATGTCAAAAGGTATAGATATGGAGAAGCTACTAAAGGAGTTCAAGTGGTAGTATTAAGGCTCAAAAGAAATTAATTTCTTTTGCCTTTAAATTGTTATTTATAAAAACTATTAGCCAAGCAATGTGGTATACAACATAGAAATGAAGTTACCAGGGTTAAAACTACTAATGTCAAGGGAATGCAAGAAACAAAAGTTAGCATTTAAAAACATCATCAATTAAAATGTTTTGAACGAACAAATACGGTGTTTCATGCCCTCATTAGTCATGAAGTCAAGAGATGTAGGGGAGGTAAAGCAATTAAAAAAAACCCACACCAAACATGTTATCAGTAGTCTAGGAGGAGCTGGTACTTCTGACCTGCAACAGAATGGGTATAAATAACATGAGTAAGTATCATTTACTTCTCATGTATAATGTTTATTAACTCATAATTCAATATGATCAACATCTACCCTTTTTTACCTGCTTTTCTATTATCTAGTTCCTGGTCAGGGGCGAGGGGCCAGTTCCCACAGCTGACAGAAGCTTCTGGAAGGTTCCCGAGGCCTCTGCAGAGCTTGCTGCCGCAGCTCAGGCAGGACAGCCCTCCCCGGACAGGATCCATGGTGCAGAAGCAAATGGTGCGGCTTCTGAGCCCAGCAGCCCCTCGCGGACGGTAATGGTGGGGGACGCAGGCGGCTCAGCTCCTGGGTACCCTGAGACCATCGACTTTAACTTTGGAGGAAAAAGAAGCCAGTGAGGTGCCCGCTGGCCGCGTGCTTTTCGGGCAGGAGAGGCAACGGCAGTGTGGGGCGGGGGGCAGCCAGCGCAGTGCTGTGTGCCATGGTGGCCCTGCAGGGCAAGGACCCCTACGGTGCCATCTCCACCGGGAAGGACCTGCTTTCAGGACACTGGAACGCGTTGCTGCAGGGGAACGGGGAATGCTTCATCCAGCAGGTCTGGGCAGACCAGCAGTACAAGGGCATGGGACGCTGCTGCTTCGTGTGTGTCCCCAGGGAGCAAGGTTGAGGGCCCTGGGGTGCTCCCCCATCCCCATGCCTTGCCCTGTCTCTCCCAAACCTTGGAAAAACAAAAGCTTTTAGAAATGCCTTTGATGTCTTGGGCCATTGTGGGTCTTGGGCATTCAAAGGAGTATGGATACTGGCGGAGGAGGTGGTGCAGAGTGGGTTACTGCTGGGAACATCCTCACAGAAGTTTTTGGTTTATTTGGTAGTAGCAAAGGCATGTTCATTGGTATGGGTGGACAGAATAAAATACTTGTTTTCCTTGTGATAGTTTTACAAAAGCAGAGTGGATTTGGCGTTCTCATGTTAATGTATAGGAAAGCATGATCAAAACAAGAAATGAAAACCCAGTTTTGAGTTCTCTTGAAGGAGTCTTTGCCTTCATCCGTGGTAACACAAGAAAATTCAGAGGTTTGAATGAAGAGCGTGGCTGTGCGTCACAGCGATCACTTCATTGTCACTGCTTAGCAAACAAAATGTAACATCTGCAAAAATCTTCAGCTATGTTATTTTTTTCTTATCACCTGCACCTGCGCTACCTCCTCAACTCCATTTAGCTGCTTATGCATTTATCTTAGTGTGCAAAGGGATCCGTTCTTTAATTTAGAACAGGATAAAAAAACACTGCCGTGTTCCCAATACCTGTATAAACCGCTTGTCATCGCGTTAATACGTAGTGTGAGCACCCCCTATGGAAGCAAAAATGCATAGGCAGGCTACTTCAGGGAAACTGTTCACATGCAGTTCTGTGAAATATTCTTCTATTCTGCGGTTTACAGGCTGCATTTTATGTAGGTATCCCTAGTCTTAGAAATGTATCAAGTAAGAAAGTTGAAAAATCTTACCTATTTCTCAGCATTATTCACATTTCACTTGTAGTTTTAGATTCTCTGGTGCTAACGCTGAATGTATACATCTGTTGGTAAGTGTCAGAATAAATCCCAGTTTCCAGTACCATATGCCTGAAAAATAAATGGCCTTGAAAAGCACATTTTTGGCCTTTGTTCCAGCTCATACCAAAGCAGCAACAATGGAAGGAATATTGTATAATATACTTGGTGTAGTATAAACTTTGGAAATGTTATTTTAAAGATTCATTTCTTTTTCTGCAAAATTTTTTAGCTTTTGGTGTGTCAGTTTGGCAAATGTTATAGGGTATTACCCAACACAGGCTCTATACTTTGCTTTTAAGGACAAACAGAAACAGATTTTCATGTCCAAGGTGAATAAAGAAAAACAGGTAAATATTGCATATGACTTCTGTTTAATAAACAAACTAGATCTCGTAGTTGAGTCACCATCCCTGGAGGTATTTAAAAGACATGTAGATGTGGCACTTGGGGACAGGGTTTAATGTTGGACTTGGCAGTGTTGGCTTTACGGTTGGACTGTATCTTAAAGGTCTTTTCCAATGTAAATGATTGCATGATTCTATGGTCAAGGGCTGTGCAATTCTTTCTTTCAGCATGGTTGGTAACTAGTAGCGGTATATTGCTAAGATTTTGTAATGAGCTTATTTTATAACAAGAGGAAGAGTGAGCATGGCTTCCTGTGTAGCTTATTGCTGAAGGTAATGAAATCTGCTTTTTGATCTTTAAAGATTAATGACTATGCGGTGCATGTAAATAACTGCTTATAACTGCAGTCAGAATTTTCAGAGTTTTGTTCAGGACATGTAATTATTTTGGAGTTAATTGATGCGCGAGTATTAAGATGGATATTAAAAATCTTGGATGCAGACACCTATGTTTCTGGGCTTTGTCAAACCCCCCAATTACATTCTTACAGTTAAGATTGCATTAATGTGCTCCCTAGTCTCAAAAAACTTTATGTTCGTAATTTCACTCACATGAAATTACAGCTGCTTGAATAATGTGTGAAGTTATTGGGTTGTGTCCCTCAAGCAGGAATCTCTTTAAATTTTTTTTCGTATTATTTTCTTGATAATCATTAGTATCTGTGTCAGAAAACACTTAAGTGCCTATTACTGCTGTAGATAAGTAAGGATTCACACTGAAAACTGGTTTCTTGCACATGTAAAGCTAGAAATGTACTTACCAATAGTTAAATAGTTAATCTTAAGAACTTAGTTCTGTACAATGCTCCAGTAAAAGACCAGGTTTAGGTTATAGCTCAAAAAGGCAATTAAACTTTTGGGCTATACCATCTTACGTTGCAATTCTGTGTACTTGGGAAAAGTCCCTTAACGTGGATGGATTCTTGAAAGACACAGCCATGGAATTAATTACGAGAAATCTTGGTCTTGGAAGTGAAATGTTGATACTGGCGTTTAACAAATTACATAAAATTCATTCATATGAGCAGAATGGAAAATAAGTTATTCATATCTAATTTGTGCAATGTGAAAATAGCTGGAAAATCTGCTTTATTTGTGTCTGTCTTAGGTTATCTGTTTTAGGATTTCTTTGGTTAGGTTTTGATAATGTAAACAAAACTCCAATGTTATGTGATTTCTCGTGTCGACAGTTTTCTACTGCAGTGCCAGAAACTTTTCTTGCCACAGGCTTTTCTGGTGGTGCTGACCAGGAGGAATGCTGGCAGTTATTAAGGTTTGATTAATCTCCTTGTATTGCATGCAAATTCTTAAGCAGTCCTTTTTCAATTACAGTAATTTTGTATGTAAAGAGTTCAAGGTTTCTATTTTCTTTCTTTTCTTACAGTGGAAAAAGTAATACGTGCATGATGTAAATAACACAGTGTTTATAGTTCTTCAAATCTCCTTTATGTCTCCTAGAAGTGTTTCCAGATGACTTACATGTGTATGAGCTTGTGACTCAAATTTTAGAAACATTCCATGAATAGCAGTCAAGATTAATTTCTTTAGAGGTACAGTATTTAGCAAAGTAGCATATGCACTGTTGAAGCTCAGTGGGTTTGGATGCTTTCTTAACGTGTTTTGTGCAGGATAGGAAATGGTTACATGCATTAGTTGTTGCTTAGCTGGATTATCTTTAAAAAAATAATAAATAAATTGCTAAAACCATTAGATTGTAAAGTGCAAAGGAATTTCTGTTAAAGAAGACAGGCTATATCTACATGTCAGACACTTGGTACTGGTACAGTCAAGGACCTTCATATTGCAGCTGCCCCCCCCCCCGCTTGCTACTAGAACCAGCAACAGGTTATGCAGCAACATGAGCTAGGGCAGGTTGTATAGAAGTACAACTAATAAAGTATTAGGGCAGTTAAACTATGCACCAGCAACTAAAAAGTGATTTTGAGTACATCTGCATGGCCTGCGTTTACTACACAAGATGTACCTGTGATGCCATTTTAAGTCAACAGAGTCATGTCAGATATCACCACCTAAAATGGTACGCAAAATGTTTCTTCTGTGATTAGCTTTTTCTTATTTGGTAAATAAGTATGGGCGACGCTGAAAGTAAATGCAGTGATTTTTATGTTTCCCCATTCCCCCTTCATGGAGAGTTGATGCACAGTTGTTGTATCAGTTAGATCCACAGGCCGATTGTTATGGAGGAGTGGATAATTATAGATAAGAAACATATTAACTGCTGTCGGGGTCACAAGCGCACCATGTAATTCAGAAGTTGAAAAAGAAAATAGCTTATAAACATTTTTTAATAAACGTAAAAATAGCCAGGAAACCTTACAAGTGGATATTCTGAAAAAAAACCCCAGTATAGGTCTTACTCTAAGACTGCTATGTTTCTTGAATGTTTTGTAAATACTACAATATTTTAGATAGTTCTTACTCTTCATGCTTTGAAATTTCATGTAGTATTTACAACAAAGGTCAGTATTATGGTATTGTAATACTGTATTTTTATAACTGTATACAGCAATTTTTGCGTTTCAGTTCTGGAAATGCTTTTTGAAAAACCTGGCTCCTGGCAGAGCAGCAGGAACAACCTCCATGTGCATATGGTACCTGTTAGACTTTGCTGTTGATGCTGGGAAAGGTAGTGAAATCTCTTCAATGGCAGTTCCAGTTTTAACTGATGTGCCTCAGGTTGTTTATATTTACTTCGTTTTAGAGGCAGACCAATTTTCAACAGTATCAGAACTCTATTACTTAAAAATTTACCATTGCACAATTACAAATGTAAAAGTATTAAGAAATGTACAATCTTTATTGAAGAGGATGAAGGTGAGTGAAAGAGGATTCTTTGGAAACAGTGCTATAGCACAGCTGTCAAAGTTTTGCGCTATTTTTAGATTCTGTATGGAAGAGTCTAACTGAATTTTGCCAATTTTGGATGCCGGAAACCAAAGGAGTTTATTTTTCCCTAACCTGTGGTTTATTGGGTATCGTTTAAAGTTAACGACCATCCTTATTCTATACCAAGAATGTCAACTGAAGATTTTCAACAAAGATTTTGGGTAGTACATGTCTCTAGATACATGTTTCATTCACTCAAATAGATAAAATTAATTTCCCAAAGACAGTGTCTGGAAGGCTTTGCAGCAGGGAGAAAGAAATCTCTGCTTTCTGTATCATTGTTGGCTTTCCTGATTTGCCTGCAATGGGCCAAGTTAACTCTAGTTGCTGTCTGTGCTGTGCAAGGTTGTCCCAGGAGTTGGCTGCTTGACTTGACTTACTACTTTCCGTGCCCGTACTTGGGCCGAATTAGTGGGTTTTTTGTGATACCTTCAGTATAAGAAGGTGCATAGTGTGTAGTTCTTCCTTCAAAGACTAGTTTATTGCTCTTCAAAGACTAGTTTATTGCTTGCTGTCTTTTCACCTGTGGAAAATCCCAAGAGCTTGGGTGTAATTACCCGTGGAATGTGGAAACAGATTAAAAAAATCTACAGATATAAAAGCGGATTTTTTAACTTTGTCACAGCTTGTGGCTAGTGTTCCATTATAGGAAAAAGGTGAAACAAATAACACTTCTAATAAATTTGAGTAAGAACATGTGGGGAGGAAGTGAAAGCATGGTATTACGTAGAAAAAATTCTTTCCAGAGAGAGGGTAAGAGAATTTGTATATAAGCATTCTGCTGAATGAGGACAAAACTGGAACGGTAGTTATCTGACCAGAAAGTGTTTCAACAGCGGGATACCACTATCTGTTTTCTGTCTTCAGAAACTCTCTTCATCCATCCATGCATCTCAATTTCTTCTTTATGCTTTGTTCATAAGTGGACAAAATAACGATCTACTATGTTTATGTGTCTCAGTCATGCAAATTAGTTTGTATGAAAAAGAAGGGCTTCTGTAATGCATAACAATGTGCATAAATATATTTTATATTAGGAGCTGCTGAGCAACCATTCCAGGGACTTGGTGACTATTATTAAAATTGCAGACAGATAAGTTCGTGGCCTGCACCAGGGTTTTGGTGTTTCACTACAGAGACTCATTGTATACCAAGCCTTCTATTTTGGATGTTATGATACCATTAAGGTAGCTCTTACAAACAAAAATGCACACATTTTGAATCTTCATGGTATTTTAAAAATTTATTATGAACTAATGAGGGTGTTTGTTGCAGCTTTTGTCTTTACACTTATTTGTGCTGAAAGAGTGTATTACTGAAGAGCCAAGTCATTTTACAGTAGGATTAACAGCAGAGATTATCAAAATTATATTTCATATCTGCTGGATTTGACATACATTTTATAGAATTTGTACAGGCTTCCATTTTTTATTATTATTTTGCAGGGATTATTGTCAAACTCGACAAATTCCTTCCTTTTTCGTTGCTCAGATTGTGACTACGTACTCAGAAATGATTGTCTTATCCTTTACACACTGTCAGGAGACACATGATGATGCAGCTGCAGTGTAGCTTGCAATCCTTTTCTGAAAATTACTTGCAAGATTTTTGAAGTTTGGTGTTCTAATTGAAGCACTGTATAGCCTTATAGCAGGTTAGAGACTATTCAGAAAAGTGGAAACGTCTCCAGAAAGAAAAGAAATAAAATGAAACAAAAGTATTGTGGGAGCCTGGTAAAAGTATAATCAGTTCATGGCTTGGTGAGAGCTTTTAGTAGAAAAACAGAATCTGTTTTCTTCTTCCTACTCAGAAGCCAGCTATTTCGACTAAGACAGGTTTGTGGGTAGAATAATATCCTTTATTAGCTCAGCTAATGCAGTTAGAAAAACAGTCTTTGTGGCACACAGCTGTTCTTCAGGTATGAGGTAGAATCGGTGATCTTCAAAGCTCCGTACAAGCTGAGAATTGCTTCTCAGCATGTGATGGATATGATAGTGTATTATTAGCAATTAATGTTGGATCTTGTTGCTAGATATTAGGTAATTTTACTAGGTAGTTCAATAGCATTTGAAGCACACTTAGTAATATAAATTCTTGTTATGAAGATCATCCTCAAACACAAAATAAATAAAAAGAAAACCACAAAAACTCTGAAATCCTGAAGATCCCGAAAAATCAGGACCTTGTTCTCTGCATCCCTGAGGAAGTTTTGCCATCTGATAATAGAAAGGAGTTCTTAGTTCCAAAGAAGCGTCTCTACATTTTGTTTCAGGAGTATCTTCTTTTCTCTCAGTATTCCAGAAAGTCAAAAGCAAATCGGAATAAATTTTGGCATAGAACTTGCTTAGGTGCTTTCAAGAAATGCCAGGGGATACGTAGGTTCTGACATAATGCATGCACACCTCTGGTAATCTGTCCTAAATAACAGACACCTTGAAGCTTACAGTGGGAAAACACCATTAGCACTGCTGACTTCTCTTCCTTTCAGACTATGTATCATTTCACTGTCTTCAGATTCTGTTTTATCTGCTTAGTCAGCAGTAGGCCTACAGGTAATGCTGTCTTTACTCCTAAGTACTGTGCCTCATGAGGCCTTACCAAAGAATTGCCTGTATTTCTGGTTATTAACTTACCACTAGGATAGAGAATAGTATCAAGATTATTAAAAACATAAATTTATAATTATGTGAAATAAGATAACGAGTTTACTAGCACAAAAGATGAGAATGGGAGGTCGTATATATGTTGTGGATGTATTAATGCATTTCATCTGGTGTCCTTGTTTCATTCATGTAGTTCTGAAGCTTCAGGTACAAATAAAGCTGATAAGAAACTGGTGAAAATCATACTAATGATGTGTATTCTGATCCAAGAGGAAGCCCTGAATTAAATACAGCACCATTTATTTCTTCAGTGAAAAGTATATTTGCCAGATGAGATAACTTTCTGAAATAATGAGCACAGTACTGTTACTGCTTTCAGCAAAGTTGACTTTCGTCAGCTAAGCAGTAGCAATCGTTACCAAATATCCTTTCATTTGCAATCATGTCAGTTCAAGAAAAAATATTTTAAATGCTTTTTAGCTACGTTACAATGTTTATTTATATTGATTTATGTGACTGTTTATCACAGATGTATGTCCTGCATTTATTATGTTCAGGATATCTATAGTGATCTCATATCTTGATTCCTAACAGAAGATGTAATAAAATGTAACCCTGTCTCCATCAGAAAATTCAAGCATCGCTTTATTAGTACCAGAGTATATCACAAAGGCCTAAAGTGGGCAAGAATATCCTTCTGCCGTTGTAGAGTCTAGAACCTCATCTTGATACTGCAAGTGGATTTGACTTAAGATTTAGCTAATTTAAGTGAGATCTTCAACAGGAAGTAAAAAACCCCCACCTACTGTCTTCTTTCCAGTTGAATGTCACATAAAGACAGAGATTTGGATTAATCTCTCAAAAAAAATTGTCAATGTTTTTTGCTAGTGAAGACAAAACCCAGTGTCTGTTCCTACTACAGTCTTCAAATCCTGAAGAGACTGCGGTTCCAAAACAGGAATGGTTTGACAGTTCACCAAGCAAAAAACGCTTTGTCAGAGCTGTGGTGTTACGCAGAGTATCTGAGAGATCTGCTGTCATCATTATGCTGAGTTCCACAGCGGGCAAGAGTGTATCCCACGTGCTGTGCCGAGAACAGCTACACAATGTTTCTCTGGGCTGTCTCTACTGTTGGGGTTTTCAAAACTTAAAGGAGCTGGCATGATACTGCACTTGGAAAAAACTGTAAAGGGGGAGTAGGGGGTGTCAGCGCTTCAGCTCTGACTTGCACAGAAACAGTCACGTGCATGCATGTGCACGCTCACTGATTGTCATCCTTCCTTCACCTATAAGCGCTTGAAGTGAGTTTTAGTGAAAATGGTGCTGAGGTCTCCAACTAACAAATGCTCCTTTTTGCTTTGTTTTCATCAAGCAAATTAATGCTCAGAAATCAGGTGGGCTAGATGGAAACTGGACTGAGCTCCTTCTCAGCCTTCCTATGTTTTTAAATAGTTGTGATAGTCAAGACCTGAACAATTTTTAGAGGTCTCTATTGCTTACTAATGAACTGAAATCTACTTGGTATAAAAATATTTCGATGGTACTAAGGAAAAAAAAAAAAAAAAAGAGCTGTGGAAGTTTTAATAGCACTGAAACAATTCAGAGCACTCTTAGGACTGGAGTGACCTCATTTAATTCCTAAGCCTTCTACTTGCCCAGTAAAGCTTAAAAGAAGCATCAGAAGAAGGATCACAACCTTTCTAAATTTAGGTGTTGGAACCAGCTAACAGAGTATTACATCAGATAAATATTTATTAGTTAACAGATAACTCCTTTGCAGTAAGTGAAACATTAGGAAAAAGCTCCTTAGTGTTCTTTCCTAAAGCAAGACAAATTTGCTAGGCATCTCCGCTTCTTTCTTAGTGCAGTGCAGTAATGATTTGTCCTTATTATTTGTGTGCAGAGCAGGGAGACTGAATGCCAATATAAAGGAAACGCTGACTGCTTTATGAAAATATATGAGCGAGAGGGGCTGAGTGCTTTCTTCCGTGGAGCATTCTCCAACACCCTTCATGGAACAAGAGGAGCCGTAGTGCTAGTTCTTTATGACAAAATTAAGGACATTTTTAATCTTGGTTGTTTCGGAGAGCTCAGGATCAGATTAAAATAGCGAGGGGACTTCTATTTTGTTTGTACGGCATACATGATAGAATTCTCATTGTTTGCATAGCATATTTTTAGTTTAAATGTCACATAAGCAATAATTCTAAGAAATTATTTGGTTTTGTTTGTGTGGTTTTACGATAAGCATGTACTAAATCAAATAATTTGTTTTCAGGGAACTTAAGAACACTGTTTGCATTTCATTCAAGAAATGGATCCAGGAAAATACTTGCCTCTTGTTTAAAATTCTCAGTGTTTCCATTTTATTCATACTAAATGTTGCACATCTTGAATTTTAAATTGCAGCTTGTAGCTGAATGTATTTTGATAACAGCAGTTTCCCTGGCCTGTTAGCAGAGTCCATTGTAAGTACGCGTACATATCAGCCCGCTACAGCTTCTACATGAACCACAGTAAAAAGAAATGCAGTTTCTAGCCCATTGATGTGTTTTCATGATATTTTAAAGCACAAGTCAGGACAGCAAAGGAGTTTAAATTTGTTGGGTTTTTTTTAAAAAAAAAAAATTGGCATTAAGAAATACAGCAACCCTTTTTTCTCTCTGTCCCATTGCTCAAACAACATTGAGAGGACTGTAGTCTGTCTGGCAGCGTTTTAAGCTAAAACATAGCCCAAAAGTGTAGAGACCCAAGTACCTAGAGACATAGAACACTTGATACATTATTTCTTGAGGAAATTTAAAGTGGTTGAGGATTGTTCTCATTATTGAAGATAAATCTTACAGTGTACATAGATGAAACTTAATTTTTATTTCTGAGTTAATAATTTTCAATAGGGAAAGGAAAAAGAAACCAAACCTTGTGGAATATTGATAATTTGGGGACCAAAGAAAGCACTTAGGAGACCTTTATTTAAATGTTTGGTTTCAAAGAAATTAATGCTAGCAGCATTCCTGAGATGTCTCCACAACCATTAAATTTCACACAAAACTCTTAACTCCTTGAGTTAGTACAAATATTTTTTTAGCTGCTAAAAAAACAGATGTGATCCACAGGCCCAGAATTGCAAAGACTTGAGTAACGCCAATTCCAAGACAGCTATAGTGGCAGTAGATGATTGTGGAAGGATATGCTTAGGCAACTTTGTGGCTAATCTGACTTTACTGAATTCTGTTCATACTTGCAGACTGGGCAATCAGTATGACACCAAAGCACACAAACAAGACTTTTATGAAATACTTTGAGTTTGGCTTACTCTGCTTACAATCTTATCTCCAACTCCTAACAGTCTTACTCTTGACAAAGCAAGTAAGAAGTCCATTGGCACTTCCTTGTCGCTATCATGAATGTCTGCACACATTTACGTTCCTGACTGCAGCTTGGTATCGGCTGGCCAGGTTGCCAGAAACAATGCTGCAGTGGCAGCATGAAGCTGCGTACAGGCTGCTTTATCCTGCTGAGATGCGAGATATGCCAGTGCTTCTGCAGCGATGGCTTGTCCCCCTGCTGCAAGGTTGCACAATTTCTTCTGGGCCTGGTTTAGTAATGTGGCATAGCCACACAGGAGTATTTGCATATAATCTCTTGGCCCAAGGTTTCTTTTCAGTCAGGAGTTAGCCTCGGGTGGTGCTGCAGAAGCTGGATGCTGCAATACCTTGAATCACCGAGAACTGGTTTTGTAACAGAGATTGAAACAGCAAAGCAGAAACCCAAGCTGGGATTTGTCTCCCTAGCTCCTGCAGATGGGACTGGACCTGGTTTGCCTTTCTGATCCTAACACTAGCAAGGAAAACAAGGTGGTGAATTGGTTGTGCTAATAAATAATAGTTGTGTTACAAATACCTCTATTTAACCGTGGCTTCTCTTGCTTCTGGAGGTTTTAGAGGGAAACAGCCTCTGTCGTCTTCACCAGGAAAACTCTGGCTGTACACCATTGAAAACAGTAACAAAGGGAGAGAGAATCGAAACTCTTGACGGGATGCAAATCTAGTTCAGTGGCTTAACACTTACTTTTTGTCTCTCCAGCGCAACAAAACTGTGCAGCACAGTGTCACATGCTGCATCAGAAAGATGTCATATTGCTGTGTGAAATGGTGACATCATTTTTAGAAGTAAAAAAAAGAAAAAATACAGAGCTTTTCAAGCCTATAGGTATGTTTTGTAGCATTGCAGCCCCCCATACTTAAAAAAGACACCCATAAAAAATGGGATAACTGCAGTAGGGATACTCAGGTTTCAAGACCTCTTTTCTCTGGGGAGGAAAATGACAAATAGGAGGGTGCTTCTGGCAGTACGCAGGCACAAACTGGCGACAGCTCTTCTGCATGTGTTGGCAGCGAGAGGGGGATAGATGGGGCTTCAAGGTCTTAAGCCTCTGCCGGTCCCTGGCACCAGAAGCAATCCCCAGCTCCGTTTCAGACACCAATGCCTGGGTTTCATTTCTGATGGCCGACCTGGCTTTCCCACACAGGGCTAACCCCGCACCGTGGGGCACCCGGGGGTGCCCAAGGTGCCCCGGCCATCCATCGCTCCCAGGAGCTGGGGGTGTTTGCCCCGCTCCGCACCTCTGTGGCGAGCAGGCAGGGCCCTGGGCCCGCAGGCCTGGGCTCCTCAGGTGGCAGGGGGCCCGCTGCCCGCACCTGACTCACCACGGTATACCACTCGGCCTCATCTCTGCCCATCAGTAATTGCACTGGGTTGTTATAATCGCATTCAATTACGTTGTGTTGCAACCAACTCGTGTGTTAAAATGGTGGGCGAGGGCAGGCAGCAGCGCTCGGCGCTGGGGATCGGCTGGGCTGGGCTGGGCAGGGCAGGCCGGGCCGCGCCGCCCGCCCCGCCGCCGCCAGGTGAGGGAGGGCCGCTGCCGCCCGCCGGCTCCTTTAAGGGGGGGGCGTGGGCGTGGCCCGCCGCAGTCGTGACGTCTGGGCGCGGGGTGTCGCTCTAGATAACGCCCGCTCCCTCCCTTTCCAGATCTTTCTCGAACGCGCGTCGGCCGCAGCCAGCGCAGCCCGAGCCCTTCCGGAAAGTGCCGAAGCCGTAGCCGGCGCCTGGCGGATTCCCCGCCGGCCGGCACAGCGCGCCTGCGCAGAGGGGAGCAACTGCCGGTTGGTGGCCGGTGCTCCGCAGTGGGGGAGAGCCGGGTGAGGAGCCGGGTCCCAGCAGCCCAGACGGTCGCCGCTGCCGCTGATAGTCACAGGCCGGCGGGGAGCGGGAAGCACCAGGCGCAGCCATGTCGGTGGTTGGCATTGACCTCGGCTTCCTCAACTGCTACATCGGCGTCGCGCGGAGCGGCGGTATCGAGACTATCGCCAACGAGTACAGCGACCGCTGCACCCCGTGAGTACCGGCGCTGCCGGGCCGCCCGCCGCCGGGCCGCTCAGCCCCCCTCCCCCGGTGCTTTTCCCCCTCGCCGCCGCCCCGAGCCCCGCCGCCCTCAGCCCGCCGCGCCCGGCGCTGGGCTCCCCGGGGCGGCGGGGCGGGTGGAGTCGCGCGTGTCCCCGTAGGGCCTGGTCCCCTCCGCGGCCCGTGGCGCGGCGCTCACGGCCCGGCCCGGCGCCGGCCGCTTCCCCTCAGCGGGAGAGGAGCCGGGCTGTGCCGCCCAGCGCCCGGCCGCGGCCTCGCCGCCCGTCAGGAGCCGCCGCTGACGGGCGAGCGCCCCTTTCTCGGAACACGGGCGGCGTGTGGAGCTGGCGCGGGACCCGTGTGTCGGGGCGGGAGGCCCCGCCGAACACCTGCCCCCCGCCCCGGGCTGTGACTCCTCCGTGCCCTTGAGATCCCGCGCCGGGCTGGAGGTGCCGGGCGGCCCCTCGGGCACAATGGGCATTCCCCTCCCCCCCGCCCGTAATACTTTCGTTTCGTGTAGCAAAGATCTCGGTGAGGGAAGTGCATGTGTTTCCCCAACTCTAGAGCGGTTGCCAGGGCTTGGAGCGTTTTCATTAACAATTTTATGATGGAGGGGTGGTGAGACGGGTGAGGAGGAGGACGTTGATTCACCAGGGAGACGGGGAAGTGGCGCGATGAGTTCCCTTTCCTTAAACCTGTTCTTGGCACCGCGCTGCATCTGCTGGCCGTGGAATACCGAGGTCTTGCAAGAAGGGGGGCGGGGGGGGGGGGGGGGGAGCAGCGGGCAGCGGCCGTGATGATGGGATACGCAAGAGTAGGTGGAGATACTTCCCTTCTGTTTCTATGGGATCCGTCTAGGATTTTTAGAGCTCCATCTGTGCGTAATTTTCAAGGAGGATTCAGGAATTCATATAATACTCGTAAAAAACGGGGTTTGGATGGTGCTTCCTTTCATAAAAAGGAATTTGCAGCCAACAGCAAAAAA
Source organism: Falco cherrug (assembly GCF_023634085.1). Taxonomy (NCBI): domain Eukaryota; kingdom Metazoa; phylum Chordata; class Aves; order Falconiformes; family Falconidae; genus Falco; species Falco cherrug. Next base: position 7,884,184 of record NC_073697.1, read on the forward strand.
ACTTCTTCTGTTACGTGAGGCTATAGTAACTTTAGCATTGCTGTCTTTTTGATCTGAGAAATGGAGGTTTTGTTTTGCTTTCTAAAAAAGGTTTTTAAAAGTACAAAGAAACTGAGTGCTAAAACGCATATTATCTGTATTAATAGGAATACTTTAAAATTCTTTGTAATACTTCGAAAAATACACTTCTCGTGTGAACTCTCAGGAAGTTGTTATCCTTGTACACGTTTTCACGAGGACTGAAATTCCAGGACCTTCCAAATTTTGTGCAAGGAAACCCCTGAAATTGTTGCCCAAAGAAGCCTCAGGCACCTGCAGTTTCCTTCCCCCTTATGCTGAAGAGCACTTCCAATTCTTAGCTGTTCTTGGAGTGCATTCTTTGCAGGTAGGCTTCACGTAGGTTTCCTTGCATTTAATATTTTTCTCTGTGGTGTCTGAGAAACTGTACTTTCGAGATGCCTGCTGAGTGATCAAAGGGGTTTAAAGCACAGTTAGTAAGGTAGCATCTGGAGTGCACAGATACTTAAAGACAGTGGTTATCTCCCTTAATGACATTTTTCCGGGTTTTTTCCTTTTCTTTCTCCAAAATTTAATACAGGAGAACATGAGGAACTTCCTTTTTAATGCTGTTGTCTTAAGGAAAACCAGCGTAGTAAATGGAAATATAACAGGTTTATAACTTAGGGAAGTTTATCAAAGTAACTAAACCTTGCTTCAGACAGGATTTGGGTGATGTAGGCAGATCTAACTCTTAAATCATCAAAAGTTTTCTGCTTATTATGCATAGCAACACAGTAAATGAGCTCTTTATTTATATGTTCCTATAGAGGCGCTTACGTCACTTAAATACTTGAAGTTGCTAATGTTTAACATTGATTGGATATGTCCCAAATACTTGGGACTTACTCCCAGAAATACAGAGCGATAATGTTTGTGTCTGTGTAGTGTGGTATTAAAATACTTGAACTAGCTCTGGACAAGCTAGTGCACTTCCATGCGCAGTGTGGTGGTGGTAAGCCATGTAAAGATACTGGGTTAGGTCCTAAAGATAGGACAGGGCTGGCTGTGCTCTACAGGGCTGATTGTTCTTTCTGGGCAAGGCTAATTAATGCAGCCAGCTTCCAGTTTTGGAGCCGGTTCGGGTATCTCTGCGATACTGCTGTGAACAGTTCAGTGTTGGTGTAAGCATACTTCAGTGCTACAAACAAAAGCAGTGTAGATCTACGGAAGATGCATTTTAACGCAATTTAATGCAGCACTGTTAGGCATAAATCCAGTGTCCTGGTGGTTTAAAACATTCAGATGATCCTTTGTTTGCCTAAAACCTACCTCCTGTAATCTAAGGCGTGGGATTGTTAGCGTTTGTAAAGCGTGTGTCATCTTTGAAACTTTAGCACAAGAATTCTAGGAGGGAAAAAGATTCGGCCATGGAGTCATCTGTAAACTTTCTAAGGCTTTTGGCCTTAGCATCTCTTTGGATGTTAACTGGCAACTGGCTTTTTCTGAACTGGGAACTCCAGTAAGCCTGCTGTACGCATTGCTGGTGTGCCTGGCGTGTTGAACTCTCATGGCAGATGGCTTTCAGGTGCTCTGTCTCACCACTGTGGTGTTGTGGGAAAATGGTTGATTGTTGATAGCTCGTAATTTTTTGGTAACTTTTTTCAGACCATGTGTAATTAAGGTAATCACAAATTATAATTAAAATGGTGAGATAGTATCTTCTTCAAAACAATGCATGGAGGTTTGGAATGTCCTTCTGGTGAAGAGAGTTGCGACCTTCAGAAAAGTCTGTGTACTGCTCAGAAGCTGGCTTCAAAGCAGGCCAAGGGTAGTGGGCGGGGAGACAGCTCAGTTGTCCCACTTGCATCTTTATGGTGGATGTGCTTCCTAAAGGACTGTCTCGGATACAACTGAAGTGTTTGGAGCCGAAGGGCACATTTTATTTCTTGACACTTCTGCTTCCCAGCCAAGGGAGGAAGAAACCATTCATCCCCTGGTGCTGGAACTGCATAATTGAAGTAAACCGTGGCAGGAACTGTGGTGGGCTGAGGAGCTTTTTGACTTGATGCTTTGTGCTCCGTGCAGGAGTATTAGCAAGTAATGCTGTCAACAGAGCCAAATTCCTGAACTAAAAAGTTGTGATATTTATAGCATTAGTATGTTCCTATCCATAAAATGTCTTGTAAACTGTTTGCACCCTTGCTAAATTGCTCTCTTACCTGACTTAATTATTACAAAGTATAATTGGGAGCTATTCTGCAAAGTGACGTGAAAAATTCTAAAAGCAGTTTGTGAAAGCTGAAGTACGTATTTGAAGATGTAGGGTAATGCATTGTCTGTTTGCGGCAGGTACCTGTGGAGAAGGTTTTGCATGTTTGGTGTGGTGTTACAGCAGAAGAGGTTGCTAGATAACACTATCGAGTTACACACAGTGCCCTCATTGTTGTGGTGATGGCGAAGAGGCAGGAAGCAATCTACTGTAGTGACCTTTACGCATTCATTAAACAATTTGAACCATATGAAATCAGAGTTGTATTTGTTACTTCCTACTGAATGGGTTTAGCCTGATCTGTTCTGCTTTGGGGAAGGAGTTCCATTTCAGATCTGTAAAACAAAGATGTGGTGAACAGTAACTGACAAAAAAAAAGGTTTCTAAAGGCAGTTGAGGTGGCCAGATGGTACCTGGGGACCTGGGACAACCTTTGCTAGAGCCAGAGGCCAGGCTGAGCGGAATGCTCAGTGGTGACCTGAGAAGAAGCAAGCTGCAAGGAAGTCTGGAGCTTCCGAAGCGCTTGGTGGGTGGGAGCCGTTGCCAGCCATCTCCCCTTTTGCCTGTTTGCCAGTAGTCCTCAGGCACAGGAAGCGCTCAACAGTTTGTAGAACTAGGCTGTTTAGCTACCTTGGGTGTGTATTTTTTTAAAAAAAATTTTTTGTCTTACGATTATTGTTGCTGATGTCTCTTGCAGTGGTACTGTCAGACTTTCAGGGTTGTTGAGTCAAGAAGACCTGATTGGTGAAGTTCAGGTTTTAAAATCAAATGTCACAGGCTTCTTTGGTTATAACCTGTGACCCAAAAGTAACTATTAATTCCTTACCTTCATGATAAGATCTCTAGAACATGTAAGCTTTTAAAGAATTCCGTAAATGCAGTTATAATGAAAACTATTGCAGTTGCTTGTAGTTTCTGAATTAATTCGCAAAGAAAAAAGTAACTGGAATTCCGCTCCAAGTTCTGATGCTTCATGCAGTAATGCTGTTAAATGCCATATCAGTATTTTGTGACTTTAATTTTTGTGGGTGTTTTAAAGTATCATGGAATTATCTTGTGATGTTTTCTTTTAAACCTGAGTTTCTGTTTTATTGTTTTTTATTTAGAGCATGTATATCTTTAGGATCAAAGACCCGGGCCATTGGGAACGCAGCAAAGAGCCAGGTAAATGGATCAGTAACTCTCATGTTACTTATCTAACTTGTCTCCTGTTGAACTGTGGGAAGAAAAGTAATGAATAAAGTTGATATATTTATTTCTGCTTTCAAGTAAATTTTCGGCAATAAGTGTATGTTTCACAGTAATAGTTACTGCTTCAACACTATTTTCCTGTATTGAAATTGAAACGCTATTTCTGTGTTGTTTTGTCATTTGGAGTAAAAAATGGGAAGAAACAGAAAACCATGTTTCTTCCCCAGTAAAAGATGTTTCTTTTTGCTTACGCATGACAGCAAGAATGGAGTTCAGAATTAAATCTCCATTGGGGGTAGGGAAGAATACTGCACTGTCTCAATTTGGAATTTAGAACAAAAGTAAAATTTCTCTTCATCCTCTGTAAAATCACTTGCAACCTAGGAAAGCCTTCCTTTTGGAAAGAAAATATGTAAAATTTCAGAATAGCCAGTGTGAATCTACAAATTCAAAACAGATGGGGTCTTATCCTTTTTCTTTGCGTTCATGCATCACGTTAGTGTGCTGAGGACTTCCTTCCCCTTAGGGTAGAGTTAGGTAACTGGACATTTGCCTGGCAGATATGAAGGTGATGGAGCCCACTGGTGGTGCCATGGGCAGGCAGTATATGCAGCGGCTGTATCACTTTCATTTGGAGAAACTTTATGCTTCTTGTCTGAGCTCAACCCCTGTGCTTTGCTGGTGAGAAGGTATCCTGTCAGTACTCTCCCAGCTATGAAGTTTGCTGTTTAAACTAGTTTATCTTGGAGAAGATTACCCTGGAGTAATTTCTTTCGATAGCTTAAACATTGTGTTAGGATGTGTTTGCTCTGGTCCTTTTTTTACTTTAAAAGTCTGTCCCTAAAGTAATTAGGTTGAAACACCAATGAGAAAACAGGTGTGGGAAGGCTTTATGTCCAGATGGGATCTGAATTAGAGGAGAACTTTAAAGGAAGTGAAATGCCTTAATTTCTCAAAGGTTCATTTAAGGTTAGTGTAGGTGATAACTTCATTTGTTCCTGCAGACAGCCATTGCAACAATATGTAATATGGTTTTAAACGTTGCATGCTGTGTCAGAAAGCTCTAAAAATAAAAAGTACAGTGAAAATTGATGGCAGCAAGCTGATGGGTATTAACGAGTGAAGGAAATTTGAGTTTTTTTAATGGAGACCATAGATTAAAAATAGATGTTACTTCTCTCCCCACACCCTTTGCTTTCCAGTAAATGTGTGGAGCTTGGCAGGGGTCTTCAGGATGGGCATTAAGGCCAAGATATCAAGAGTTCCTTTCTAAACGGTCTTCTAAAGTCTACATGTCATGGGTAATTAAAAACAAAATACCTTTTCCCACAGATTGTCACAAATGTAAAAAACACATTACATGGTTTCAAAAAACTGCATGGAAGAGCATTTGAGGATCCTTACATACAAGTTGAAAGGGCCAAGCTTCCCTATGAACTTCAGAAGATGCCGAATGGCTCTGTAGGAGTAAAGGTGAGTTAGAGCTTTGTGCGGAATATCTTTAATGGTAGAGATGAGCACTTTGGACCTCTGTCACTTAACTTCCTACTTGAGCTGATTTACATTTTGCTTAACACAACTCTAAATGTATTCTTAATCATTTTGAGAAGAAAAGTCAGGTGATAACCAGTACAATAAAAGCTTTATTTTTCACAGAGTCTGCCTTGGCATAGTTTTTCTGTGTTTCTCGCTTCTCTTTGTAATTCATTCACTTATTTAAATGTTCAGGAAGATCTAGAGCACTTGCTCTGTATTACACGCTCATGTCTTCTAGTAATAGTGTAAAAAAAGTGTTGTCATCTGCCGTACAGGTATGCTATAAAATCTTAACAGCACTCCCCCCAAAAAAGGTTAAGTTGGTCTCATTCCCCTTCATTAAAATGGACTGTGTAATAAATCAGCTGTTACCAAGAGATGAGGACACTTAATTCCCTGCAGTGACATCTGCTCAAGTCCTGTACTTTGTCAGATACCTGCTGAGGTTTCTCATCAATTGTATTGGCTTTCTATAGTCACATTAGTAGCTTTTCACCTTACCTTACTAGATTTACCTTCAAATACGTCTAATTACAGTGTTTGATTATTAGTCTTATCTGAGTTTAGGTCTTAGACATGCACAGACCAATTCTGAGGAAAGCAAGGTAGCGCTGTGAAGACATAATCTGAACAAGTTAGTTTTAATTGCTTTCAAACTAAGTGGCTGGAAACTGTTCTTCCCAAAGTCACATTAATTGCTGGTATAAACAGCTGCTGCTCATCTTTCTAGGTTTCCCTGCACAGGAGTGTTTGGGATTGCTAGAGATACAGCAGCCTGTCAGGAATTCAGGAGAAGGAAGCTCACACGAAGGCTGAAGATCCAGATGTGTTGCTGGAACAGGGCAGGACTGTTAGAATTGCCTTGTTTGCCTCTTCCCTGCCTCATGTGCCTGAGTGATCCTTGCAGGAAGCAAATGTTCCTTGGGTTCATTCCAAAACTTATTTTTAGCTTGTGTCAGGACAAATGTGGTTCTATATGTATTAGGGATTTTGTTTGGTTGTGGTTTTTTTTAATTAAAAAAAAATACTGAAGCATTGTGAATAGCCCCTTGAACTCAGGTGTTACATTTCACACAACAATTTTCAGCTAAACTGTACTGTTACGCTTTTTTGTAGGTAGCACAAATCCATAGCATTAGTTGATATGGAGAGTTACTCGTGTCCAGAATCTGGTGTTAAACTTGGTCTCAATGCGCAAAACTGCAAAAAATGTTCAGGTTGCACACCTCGGAGAGAAGTTGAGATGGTTTATTACAGAATTGCAATTCTGTCTTTCAGGTGAGATACCTAGATGAAGAGAGACTGTTTGCAATTGAACAGATTACAGGAATGTTACTGGCCAAACTTAAAGAGACTTCAGAAAGTGCTTTGAAGAAACCAGTGGCAGACTGTGTGATTTCAGTAAGTTTGTAATATATTTATTGCAATTCTTTCTACAGATAACTTTATGTAAGCTAGCACCATTCATGCCATGGTGCAGTGGTAAGAGTTAAAAGTAGTGGATAGAAATTGCATCTCCCAAAAAACGGATTTTATTATGGGTTTTACCAACGTCGAATACTTATGTAACCATGTGTGAGAAGATGGAAAACTTGTGAAATCAAGGGTGTGTTTTCAGGAGGAATTTACTACTTAAGGTGATCGAGACTGGCTAACTCCAAGTGCCACATACAGTAATCTTGGCTACTGTAGTCCCTGTGATAAATGTGAACTGTCCTACGTGTAAGCTTATCTTCCTCCATTCCAAAGAACCTTCCCTTATTCACGTTGAATTTCTTTGTTGTTGTGTAGTTGAATACTGTTGGGTTGTAGTGTGGTTGAGAGTAGCCTGAATTCTGTGGCTCTGAGGGTCATACTGGCAATTTGAGAAGCCCAAGCTACCTACATTTGTTTGAAAAGGTTGCTTTTATTTGACTGGTTTACTTGTGTTGAGGTTTTTTTAGCTAGTGCCATCCCCCATGGTAGGGGGGTGAGCTTGAAGATGAGGTTTTGTTCCTGATATGAAGTTCTAAATGTTTGCTTTTCACGTTGTCTTTGTTTATTGCTTCACTTCTGCTCTTGTTCTGGTGAGAAGTCTGGGCATGCAGTGTTGTGGTTATCCTCTCTCTGTCAAAGAGAGACGTGGAAACTGGCAAGCTGTATACTTCAGCTGTTAGAAATCCGCTTTGATCTCTGTCTGTGCTTCTTTATGGCATACGAAGACACTTGCAGAGAATACCTCCCACACAAATAAGGATCCTTGGTAATACCCCACAATGGTAGCTCGTGAAATAAACTAAGAATGTAGTTCTGTGTCTCAAGCTTGACTGAAGTTGGAAATACATGCGGGCTGATGCAGCCAGTTTCTAAATGGGCTCCGGCTGCGCTTTGGCTGTTCTCGGTGGAACTGAATATTGTAGCGCACTGTGGTAGAGGTGATAACTGAAAAATGGATACAGGTTTGGTCGTAACACAAAGCGTAGCTCAGCTCTGAGTTTGGTTCCAGCACTGCTGTAGTGCTTATGCAGCAACTTATTTTGGGGCTATGTACGAATATTTATTGTGTTGACTTTGTTGTGCACAAATGTTTTTAGGAACTGGTAATGATTTTAAGATCAAAGACTCAACAGAAAAATCTGAAGAAACTTTTTTGGTTGTAGTGCTTAAATCTACTTTTGTTTAAAACAACCCTGGATGTCACTCCACTTTCGTCATGTTTTGACATTTTAATTAAAATAGACACTAAAATGAATTACATAGCTGTTTATTAGACTGCCTTATTAATCTGAGGTTACCTTAAAACAGTTTCTTGTGGTACTGACATTTATTGGGTTGCTTAATGGGTAAGTCTGACTTCTTTAAATTAAAAAGTCCGTATTTCTTAATATCCTACGTAATTACTTTTGGAAACAGGTACCCAGTTTCTTCACTGATGCTGAGAGAAGGTCTGTAATGGCAGCTGCACAGATTGCAGGATTAAATTGTCTGAAGCTGATGAATGAAACTACAGCAGGTAAAGGGCAACAAATTTTGCTTTTTGCCTTTTTTCTTTTTTTTTAACCTATTCAGACTACTGAATTTGTGAGGGTGATGACGTACTCCTGTTACACAATTAGAAGCTTGGGGAAAAAGCTATCCAGGTTAGTACTGCCCAATCCAGCTTGGGAACTGGATACACAGCAACCGTTTTGGTGGGGTGGTGTTCAGCACTTATGAGACGCGGTGAGAGTTCAGGTTTGCTAACCTGAATACAGGGCCACCTGAAAATAGCTGCTCTGCTTCTGAAATAAAGCTGGTATCTGTCCTTACCTCTCAGCTGTACCATCGAGCTACAGCAGCTGTATCAGGAAGGCCTGAGCCTGCTTCACAGTCTCCTGCTGGTCCAGCTGGGGTGCGGACCTGACCTAAATTCTCAGTTGTTGTATTAAATAACAGTATAGTACAGCATTATCAGATGTAATTTGCATCTGTCTGAAAGATTACAGTAAATACATTGTTTAACATAGGTGTGTAGCGGGGTCTTCTAATTTTCTTTGTAGCTTACTGGAAGATGGGTGTGCTGGTGTTAAAAAATATCTGGAAGTATGAGAAGTACTTTTTTATCACAAGCTAATACTTACTTGAAGTGAAGTACATTGAAGAGGAATTTTTAAGTGTGTAATCCAAAGATTTTTTCATTTGTAATATATACATATGCTTTGAAAGCCTCCCCTACACAAAGAGCATTTTTATGGAGCTTTTTCTGAAAGCAGTCTTGCTGATCATATTTAGAAACAACTTGAACTGTATGACTTCACAAAATACCCCCATCGTCAAGCATGTGTCCGTGGCACTATGACAGTTGAACATTGTGGCAATCCTGTCGGTGCTGGTGTAGCTGTTGTTTCTGTAAAGTAATTTACTCCCCTCTTACGGTTTTGGTGAATTCCAGGGTAGAGTATAGAAACACTTCATGGGAACTAAAGTTGGAGCTGTTGAAACCAGTTAACTTTTTTTTTTCTCTTGATTTAAATTCTGTTTGCTTTTAGAAAGTCTCAACAAACTTTCAAAGTGAGTGCTGGTATTGAAAACTTAGATTCATGTAAACTAGTTGTCTAAACCATTTTTTTCTCTTGAGCATGCTTGAATTTTGCAAAGCTGAGCTAAAAAATACTGAAAATAAGGCATTTCAAAGGAGAGGTGTAGGCATGAGGCTTAACCTGTGCAGTTTCACATGTTACAATGGTAATTTCGCTACAAGCAGAACTGAAATAAAAGGTGATGCTTTGGTAGTGTAAAACCTTCACTCGACATGTTTTTTCCCTTGTTAGTGAAAGAAGTGTTTTCAAAATGCTAACTTGCTTTGTGATGAGCTGCTTTATATATCGACAGTGATTCTTAAGCAAAAGGAAAAATAGCCAGTCTGATAAATCCTGGGTCTAAAAACTTTAATTTATGAAGGCATATGTGCTGCTGACTTTTAAGTTAGTGCTTTGAAGGTACACAGCATCCAGTTCTTGTTGGAAAGAGATGTTAGGTAGTACAGAATACTTAAATGTCAATTACATGAATGAACATGAGGTAATTTACTATAAATCAAACAGAAATGAAAATAACACTTGTGATCCATTTGACCCTTATGTTCTATTTGAGCAAAGTAATGGAGGTGTTTAGAAAGAGTAAACATAAGTAGTGTCTATCTATTGGTAGAGCTTTTAATGTGTGCCTGACAGCTGTATACAGCTTTCTCTTACCTTCTGTTGGTTGGTGTTTTTCAGTTGCACTAGCCTATGGAATATACAAGCAAGATCTGCCAGCCTTGGAAGAGAAGCCAAGAAATGTTGTCTTTGTAGATATGGGGCATTCTGCGTATCAGGTTTCAATCTGTGCTTTTAACAAGGGAAAACTGAAGGTAAGGTTTAAAGTCATACAGTAAAATTCCATGTTCTTGAGGTATTTAATTGAACAATACTCAAAATACTATTTATTCTGTTGAAAGATTTTTTTTAACTAAATAAATGCCTATAGCAAATATATTCAAAATGTTGAATACAAAAGTTTCATTATTTTTGGCCATTTTAGCAAATCGGTTTTTATAAAATGCAGAAATGAAGTATCCCAAAGTCTGTTTTGAAAATGCTTGACTGTTAAGTATACTGCACAGTTTTTGTGCCATGTTATATCACTGAAATATTTGCATATTCTGGTAGTCTCAGAAATGTTGCAGTTGTGCAGCTGAATGACTTAAGGGAAATTGTTGAACTCCCCAAATTGTTCTGTGACTTTTTTTTTTTATTTATTGCCACCCAGGACTGTTCAAAATCTAAATTCAGTAAGATGTGAAGTAAAAGTGAACAGTCTTCACTTCCTGGTTTGGAGACTTTGTGAGCTGCTGATGTTGCTCACTGGCTGTGAGCTGAATTTTTTGTAAACTTTGGTAGCAAAATGTAGTCATCTGAAGTCACGTGGGAGACGATAGAGAGTTTTTCTGTTTCAAGTAATGACACACAACTAGTAATAGCATGACCAAATAGCTATCCTCACCTGCCTTTTCTTTAGTGAGCTAGTAAACAGAGTAGAGGCTTTCAGCATGGTAGAAAATAGCATGGTAGATGTGATCGTTTCTTCCCTCCACAAATAAAATACTAAATAATTGAGTGACCTTTGAAGTTGTTCTGTCTGGCAATTGCATAGAAGGCGGTGAGAAAACCACAAAAAATTTTCCCATCCCAAACCTCTGTTTTTACAGGTGTTAACTTACGAAACTAGTGTCTGTAGGAAAGCTGTCCCTATACCTGAGCTAACATTGTCTAATAACTTTCAATCTTTGTTCTTTCACTTCTGTGCAGGTCTTGGCTACTACCTTTGACCCTTTTGTAGGTGGTAGGAATTTTGATGAGGCTTTGGTAGACTACTTCTCTGAAGAATTTAGGACAAAATACAAATTGAATGTAAAAGAGAATCCCCGAGCACTGCTGCGATTGTATCAGGAATGTGAAAAATTGAAGAAGCTTATGAGTGCAAATGCATCTGACCTTCCACTCAATATTGAGTGCTTCATGAATGACCTTGACGTCTCCAGTAAGATGAACAGGTACTGACCGTTATTTTCACTGAAGTGCAGCGAAGTGCGGTCTCTAAGCTGTCCTGTAATGTGAACCGCTTTCCCTGTTCCTGCAGAGCTCAGTTTGAGCAGTTGTGTGCTGCCCTTCTGTCCAGAGTGGAACCTCCCCTAAGAGCAGCCATGGATCAAGCTAGTAAGTAGGAGTTAATTTAGGTGCCACTTTTGGTTCAAGAAAGTAACTAGTAATCCAGTTATCCTAGATCTCTTTAATGATTATCTTTTTAATATATTTTTGTATTTATTAGAATTGCAAAGCTAAGTACTGAAAAGTTAAATGTAAGTTCCATTCATGTGCTTGTCATGTATGCATGATCCCATTCCTGCCTCATTTAGCACACGTATCACTCTGCAACCTTGGTTTATTGACCCTCATTCACCCTGTGTAATGGAAAAGGTTGGTGCCCTGAAAGATTTATTTTATTTCAAAACACAAAGCAACCAAACTGAAACTATGACGGGAAAAACTATTTCTCCTTACTGCAACTGTCTGGCCAGCCTGTTCCATGTGTGATACATACATGTCCTCACTGACCTGAGAATTTGGCAGTATATTCTTGAAATAAATTTTCTGAAGCATGTGCAAATAACAATTTTTTTGTTTTGTTTTTCTTTTGCATAATGTAGTGTAGAGCAGAGAGTTAGACTTTCACAGGAAAAGGTTTTACTCTCCAATTCTAGCATCTTCAAGTAAAAGGGAAGAAATCTGCATATCTTGTGACTTGGCTAGATAGCTGATACAGGAAGTAAGAACCTGAATAACTGCTGAGTAGAGCTGTTCAAGGACTCTCAGTTGTTTGAGATCACTTCTTGAGTTCAGAATTAAAAAGCTAGCCTGCAAGCACAGTCCAATATTGTATATTTTTAGTTAAGGGTTTTGCTTTTCTGTATTGGCAACCAAATTAAAGTAGGCATAAAATGAGGTGTATTTAGGTTTCATTTTTTTCTTGTTTGGGAGGGGTGAGGTACTGTCCGGTAGTGCAGGGCTGCCAAAGGAAACCTCATTTCACACTCTGGAGTTACTGCACACCAGAAGGAGGATGCACATGGACAATGCATTTTAAAGAACAGCTGTCCTCATTGGTGCTTGGCTTCTGCATTTTCCAGGTTAGTGCAACCAGAAAACTGTAGCCTGCAGGAGAGGCAAAGAGTTTGAATAGCACACGTGATGACAAATCTGATTTTAAAGACCTTGTCAGCTGTTGAATATATTCAGCGCTTGTCACAGTGTCTAGATAATAAGAGAACTCCTAATTTTTTGATTGTCCAAAGTCAGCTTTTTGGTATCTTGATGATAACTTAAGGCCATGCGCTCTCTTTTCTAGAACTTCAGCGTGAAGATATCTACAGTATAGAAATAGTAGGTGGGGCTACTAGAATTCCAGCAGTGAAGGAACAGATCTCTAGCTTTTTCTGTAAAGAGATAAGCACCACGCTAAATGCTGATGAAGCTGTTGCAAGAGGCTGTGCCTTGCAGGTATAGTTATTAAAACTAAACTTAAAGTATTGCTTTAACATCATGTACTAATGAAATGCAACTAACCAAAAGCAAAAGGTACTATAGCTGAAATAAGATGTAGAGTCTTACTTTTCTTTCAACAGTTGGTGGCAATAACTATGTCAGAAATTACTGTATTACATGTACTAATTTTTTTGTGGCTGTGTCATGAGAAGGATGGTCGTCTTACAGACCTGTTAAATTTGATGACCCACATTGCACTGTTCCACTTCCATGTAGTCATTTGGAGGATTTGCTGCGTATCTTTACTGACAATCACTGGGGAAGTAGCATCTGTTACTATTACTTAAGTCTTTCAGTTCAGTTAATTTCGTACTAAGCATAGGAAGTTTCTGTTAAGAATTCCGTGATAAGCAGGACCTCTATGTGACTTGTAGCCTTTCTGCACTTAGGTATTAATTATTGTACTTGCTATTTATTTGACTGCCTGGATATAATAAAACTTTGGTCTTTGTTTTCTAGTGTGCAATTCTTTCCCCAGCTTTTAAAGTGCGTGAATTTTCCATCACAGATGTTGTTCCTTATTCTGTAACGTTGAGATGGAAATCGTCTTACGAAGAAGGAACAGGGTAAGTTCTGTGGTGCCTACTAAAAAGTGTGTGTTTGTGTACATAAAGGAAAGTGTTGAGCTATGGGAAAGATCAGGCCTCAGACCTTGAAGCTGTCATCTACTCGAACAGTTTTAATTTTCTTCTTTTGATTACTGCTTAATAATTGAAGATACATGTAACTAAAAAACGTTGGTAGAAGTTGCTTAATTTTGAAGTGTGACATAGAATACATAGTCCAGCTTTGAGACCCACAGGTCTCCAACCTGCAACTCTTGTCATAAACTGGCTTAAACGAAGTTACTTAGCTGCTTGGCTAGCGTGGCTGCTGATGATTAACATACCTTGACTGTGGTTGTCCATTATGTTACGCTCAGTGGTTTAACCTTACTTAATATTTTACTGGTTTAGGGAGTGTGAAGTCTTCAGTAAGAACCATGCTGCTCCATTCTCAAAAGTAATTACTTTCCACAAGAAGGAGCCTTTTGACCTGGAAGCGTACTATACCCATCCGCATGAAGTGCCTTATCCTGATTCCAGAATAGGTAAGGACAAGTGAAGAAAAATCCCACACCCAGCTCCTGTTGTTAATGATGAGAAAAGTGGTTCTCCTGGGGTTTTTTGAGATGTTAACTTCCATATTTTCTAGGTTCTTTAGAAAAGCTCTGTACATTCTTCTTGGTGTAGATGCAGTGATCAGGCAGTATCAACATCTTTTGGCAGTTCCTTAAAAAAAAAAAAATAAAAATCTGCTTTCTTTAGTATCTGTCTGTCTTCACTGCTTCTGAATGATTTAAAAAAAAAAATAAGTACAATAAGTGCAGTGCTCTACTGTCTGGTTCTTTCAACCTCTATAAAATGGATAAGGATCTTACATGCTCGCCAGCCTGGATTTTTCAAAGAAATCGGATCAAAGAAGCAGTTAGCAGTAGACAGTTCTGTCGAGACAGGTATCTGTCATGTCTCTTTTCTGTTAATCTGAGAACACACAAGATAGGCATTTCCTAAACTTTGGCATCTGTAGTAGAGCCTAAAATATTAGATGGTATGAGTAAGTTTCCTGACAGTTAATACTACCTTACTTGCACTTATTAGTAGACTCCTCTGGGTCTTTAGGCTAATTCACAATTTTATTTACTGATTTATGAATCAGATAGAAACTTGGTACTGCCTGTTTAGCTGTCTGTTCAAGGAGTCTATTGTCTTTAGGAAAGAGGATTCTCCTTTAGGTGTGCACAGTCTGCATTGCTTACACTCATATTTCCAGCAAGTTGCAAACAAGGTGTCAGTCTGTTTCCAGAAGCTTTGATAAGCACTGTTTGTTCCCCAAAATGTGTAGTACAACCACATTACCAAATTCAAACAGAATGGTTTATCTTTGTTAACATCTTATTTTTCAATGCAAAGTTTTGAGTTATGTGGATGAAAGAAACCATTCAAGATGAATCAGAGTAGTTTCTCTAGGAGGATGGTTAGAGAAGTCAACAGGGAAGTAAAATGCCTAATAAAGTGTGATGTTGACATTTTTCATGAAACACGGATAAAGCTAAACAATCTTACTAGTTATCAGTTAACTGATAATTGGGGAATCGGGTTTTAATTCCTTTAGCTGTGGCTTACATTGTAGAATTGACAACTAAGAAGGAGGTTTCCAATTAGTTTATGTTAAGATGCTATTAATATTAACACCCTTCCAACAACATATTTTATTTCTTTTATTCCTCTTTCACTATTTTTTGAACAATTAAAACCATCTTTGTGTTCTCAAGGGCGCTTCACTATTCAGAATGTTGGTCCCCAACATGATGGTGAAAATTCCAAAGTGAAGGTTAAAGTGCGTGTCAATATTCATGGCCTTTTCAGCGTGGCTAACGCTTCTATCATAGAGAAGCAGAACGTAGAGGGAGATCACAATGACACACCTATGGACACTGAATCATCAAGTAAGAACCAAGGCAGAGATGATGAGCTGGTATGTAAACTTGTAAATATCTACACTCCTTGTAATTCTGACGAAAACCAATAATTAGAGATTAAAACATAGTGTGTAGCTTTTGACAGTTTTTGTTTCTCCACCCTTAAATTATTTCTTCAGTTATGTAACACATTTCTTCATGGTTTTTATTAAAGTACTGGTGATGTGGTGCTAAGAAAGCAAAAATGAATGTAAACCCAGATTCTAAAAATTTTTTTCATTGTTCTTTACCATCTCTCTACTAGTCTTAGCATTATCTAGTGTTGCTACCAAATGGCAACATACTCGGTGAGATAGATTGACAAATTAATGCTAAAAGTTGGGTTTTCCTCAAGTACTATGGAATGAAAAATAGATGGTATTTCTTTATATATGGAAGACTTGCTCTTCAGAAACATTCTTTCACTAACGGCACTTCTATGTAAGAACTGTACTGAAGTATCAATGGCGTGTAAGCCTATAGGGGAAAATTACTGGAAATTAATGTCATTAATACTGAGGAATTAACGAAACTATGTTGTCCTATGCTAGTGCAAGGAGGATCAGCTTCCCTGATCGTGCACTGCATGCTGGAAGTAGATCACTGAGTAGTGAGGTGCAGCTGTTACTCTTGACTTTCTGGAGCTGAGGGCTGGTGCTAGGGAGCACTTTGCAGCAGGGAACGGCACACCAGCCTCGCCAGGCCTCGGCAGCCTTTCCTTTTGCTTGTGCCCTTCTGTTGCCTGGGATTTTGGTTATGTCACAGCTCACGGGGAGGGGGCGAGAGGGGCGATACTGTAGGGAAAAAAGAGGGTAAAGCAGTAAGCAAGTTGCTGCTGCCCACTGCTGCTGCCTTCTGCAGATGGCAGAGTG
Organism: Falco cherrug; assembly: GCF_023634085.1. Classification (NCBI taxonomy): domain Eukaryota; kingdom Metazoa; phylum Chordata; class Aves; order Falconiformes; family Falconidae; genus Falco; species Falco cherrug. The sequence continues at coordinate 7,900,153 of NC_073697.1, forward strand.
CTCGGCAGAGTGACCAGTCTTGCAGGCTGTCGGGCACACTGAGGGAAGGTTTTCTTGCGGAGTAAGGTTGGACAGAAAGCAAACACTTGGCAACTTTATTAGGAGGAAGGGACGAATGAGTTTCCTGTCATTATCTTTTAAAATGTGTAGCTTTTTAAAAGTAGCAGCTTTTTCTACTTCAGTTGGATATACTACAGGAATTGGAGCAAGTGGTTACACAGTTAGCACTTCGCAATTGATACAAGCAACTCCTTCAATATTACACTGCTTTTCAGGAATTTGCGCGTATTTGAAATGCCAAACGTGATGCAGGGTCCCTGTGGATGAGTGCTCTGCATCTGGTGTTTGTATGCAAGTGAAAAATGGTTGAAAGTACCGTCGCTGGCATGTAGTGTTCCAGGCCTGCTGCCTGTGGAGGTACTAAGAGGAGTACCCTCTGTTCAGTGCAAGAGTAACCGCTTCCATCCTCAGGCTTTCAATTTGCAGTACTTCCGTTCATCTAACACATCTTTTGTTTTACAATGGTGCTTGTCAGCAATTACCTTTCACTATTGAGGACGATGCCCTCGACACTGAGGAGGAGGTTTGTGGTGTATATGTATTTTCCCCCTCTAGCTGTTCTGCGTAGGCAAAACAGCTCCTTCCAGTTGTTGCCTTTTCTGTGTGAACAGTAAGAACAGCAAACGATACTAATTTTTTTCTACTCCGAAGTGACAAAACTTAAAATTTGGTAAAAGTAGCCTTCTTGTTTTCAGCTTCTGTCATTAAAAAACCTGCTGAATCAATTAACATAGCTAAACTGCAACCCACACACTGGTGCTAGAGTTTGAATTCCTTAAACAACTTTTCCCTGTATTTTGCAGAACTAACAGTAAATTGTTTTACATGCATATGTAGTTTGTGAATCCAGGAATCTTAATTCCTTGTAATCTCAGAACTTTCAGACTTTGGTTACAGCTCATTAGCTGTTGATGCTCTGGATGTCCAAGTATGGGAGTCATCCTAAAAACATCAGACTTACCCATTGCTATGTTATTGTTTGTGATCGGCACTAGTGATAAGTGATGTCTTTAAGATCCTTAAATTTAGAATAGGGCATCGGTGAACTACAGACAGATTTTAAGTGAAACTTCCTTAATTGTGCGTGTCAGGGAGGGGAGATAATTGGTCATGTGCTCCAAGAGGCTACTACAGAAACTAATTTTTATGGTCCTGTGAGACAGATGCCATTAACAATTACAATGGCTAAGTTACTTCTGCTTTGGATTAAAAACTTTATAAAGTTCAGGTGAAAAATGATAGGAGGTTGAAGTTCTGGCTGTTCCATAGAGAACCTGTTGTTATTGCCGATGTTGGTGGTGTGTTTCTAGAATGTTCTTTGCATATGTTCTATATGTATTTATTTCTAATTTAAAATGGAGCATTCACAAGACTTAGTGTAATTCTATAATGGGGACAGATGGCAACATCATAATTATTTCAAGTGGGACAGGCAGAATAGGATTTTCGTTTAATTTGAGAAAGAAATGAATACAAGTACTACATCAAAATGCCTGTTTAAACATGGTGAATCAAAAATCCTTCAGATTGATTCTGAAGTCCATATATTGTCTGCCATCTACTGTAATTGACGTCAGTCTTAAATTGTACAGCAATTCTTTACATTCAGTTATGTAACTCTTTTTCTAGGATAAAATGCAGGTTGATCAAGATGAAGGTATTCAGAAAAATCAAGCTGAACCACAGAACCAAGCAGATGAGGAAGCTGAAAATGCAGGAACTGAAACAAAAGTTTGTATTCAGTATTGATAAGGAAATGTAATGTTGCTTCCTTTAGACTTTTCTTTTTTTTTTACCCAGTATTCTCAGTCATTGATCTTACTAGTTGCAAAACACAGGACTGTATTTGGAGGAGCACAGCTAGACTGAAATGGTTAAGTTAGCAATGCTACCTTAGCACTTTCATTTTCAACATGGTATATGATTAAGACTTCGAAGTAAGTTTCTGTTGTTTAACATAGGTTTATAGTGAAGGCGGAATCTAGGAAAACTTAGGAAACATTATGCAGAAGACTGTGTTGCGCCTTTAGCTTTTGAACAAGTTTTCTCAACAGCTCTTTCTGTAAAGAAATTCCACCAGTTTGGTTCAAAAATAAGGTAGTGGTGATTCTGAATAGCAGGAGGACAATTAGGTACTTCATTTACGTATGATTAATTGTAGCTGTCAGATTAGTTTCATCTGTCTCTTGTCAAGCATAAATGCAGTAATATTTCTATTTTGGAAAGTTTCTTAAGAGTGTAAATCTTTTTATAGACCGCTTCTGGAGACAAGCAAGATCATCCAGCCCAGCCGAAGGCTAAAGCAAAAGTTAAGAGTATTGACCTACCTATACAGGCAAGCCTCTACAGACAACTGGAACAAGATCTTATCAATTGCTATATAGAAAATGAGGTAAGCAGCCTGAACAGATGACCACTCAAATTAATGTCACTGTGAATAATTATCCAGAAAGTATTTGTAACGGTTAATGTAGAATTTTCTGGGGGTTTGTCTTTAAGGGGTTTTGATTTGGTTGGGCTATTTGGTAAACCTAATCAGTTTCATTGGATTTAAGTACCCAGATGTCTGAGTTTGACCTATTAGCCTGTTGTTACCTGGTGTCAATTCTCTCCTTAGGCAGAAGATGCCTAAGGCTTGCCAGTACAGGCTGCGCAGTGTGCTGACTGACCTAATACTGGTCGGGAGTAGCATTTGCACATGTTTTGATGCCTTACAGAAGCTGTGTCCTTAGTTCTGGCGTGCTTTTGCCCTTCAAGTCCTATGTCAGCAGGAAAGTATTACTACATGTAGGAAACTTCCCTTTCAGAGGATCCTTTCTGAACTTTCTAGGTGTTGTATCTACGAAGATCTCACCAGCATAAGCTCCTATCTGAAGGATGGTCAGTCTGCAGAATCAAATACAAAATAACTTTTGTAGAGCAGGATGATTTCTAGTGACTTACAAACCAGAGTCGAGACTTGTCTTCTAGTCCTGGCTGTGCTGGTCGGTTGATAATTGATAATCTGATCCACTTAGGTTGAAGCACTTGCCAAACAGCTTCCAAATCTGAACTATTTTTTCCTCTGTTGCCGTTCTGCCTGCAGTGAAGGTGACTTAGACAAAGGTGAAAATTCTAATCTGTAACTGCAAATTAGCAGGCTCCTGCAAAGTTCTGTGGTACAGTTTCAAGAGTGTAATCATTAAGCTTGACACTTGCAAGTGCTTTTAGTTTTAAATAAGCTTTTCTCCACCCTAGGGGAAAATGATGATGCAAGACAAGCTTGAGAAAGAAAGGAATGATGCAAAGAATGCTGTTGAAGAGTATGTGTATGACTTCAGAGACAAGCTGTGTGGAGTCTATGAGAAATTCATCACAGAAGAAGTAAGACCTTGCCTATGTGTTTCAGCTGTTGGAAAAAATTCCTTTGTGTTTAGAAGGTCTGAGTGTGGCTGCGTGGAGGCTGCAGGGGTCTCTTGGACTTACTAATGCGTTTCGTATTCTAAAAATCACAGAAGTGAAGTTCAAACTACACTTAAATCTGACATTTGACATGCAATGATGCAGAGCTTTTATTGTCTGAGAAGTTTCTCAGTGGTGAGAAAGGTTTTGCGATGCAGGCAGAAGATAAAAAACCCCGTGGTGGGGGTAGGAAAGCAGGACAGATCACCATGAGCTTCTAAATGGCATGAGCGGGCACAAATAAAATGAAAATGAGCAGAGTTAGTGTGTCTGTAGCTCTGGGGTTTATTGTCTAATTTCACTAACTTAGAAACGTGATTCTTTCCCCACTTGAAAGTCCAAGAAAAAGATGAAGAAGAAAGCTGTACACTGGGCTTCTGCAAAAGCAGTATTGAAAGAACACTTGTCCAATAATCATTTTTCCGTAACAGCCATCTAAATTGACTGGTATGCAAGCAACCAGTTGGTGAAACAAAGGCCCAGCAGCAGTTCTAAGGACTGCTCTCTGGATTACATGGTTTGCAACCCAGCAGTGCAGCACAGACTCCCTTCCAGTGTAAATCAGGGGTTTATTTAAAATCTAAAAGCAATCTTTTACCTAAGTTATGGGGATAGAGATTTTATTTCTAAAAAAGTTAAGATAAAATCTTTGGTTATAGCCAGCAGAGTCGAGTTACCACAATTGCAACATCAGCTATCTGTATACTTGTCCGTATTTGTCTGTTCTGTCCTGCTGCCAGAGAACCTGAGAAGCAGAACTTCCCATGTCAAGATAAAAGGCGGGAATTTTGGGATGCGCATGCTTTCTTAGAAAATCAATACTGACGCTACGCAATTCCCATAAACTTTACTTGCAAATTAGATTAGTAGGGCTGTCCTGCCTCTCTCGCCGTTCTGTAAGATGGTGGCTTTGAAGTCTATTAATTAGTTTTCCTTCTCTATCACTGTGAATGTTTTAAACTGATGAAATGGTCTTTTCTGAGCAGGGGAGTTTCTTTGCATGCTGGGGGGAGAAGTCTCATTTGTTGCGTTCTCTTCTGAACTGGTGTGTCCCTACCTTGCCTCACAGGATTCAAACAAGCTCACCTTGATGTTGGAGGACACAGAAAACTGGCTTTATGAAGACGGAGAGGACCAGCCAAAACAAGTATACATGGATAAGCTTCAGGAACTAAGAGTAAGGTTTTTAAGATACTTTCCAGAAAAATTGTGTGTGTGTTTTGGGGCTGGGAGCATTTACATAAATATGGCTAAGTATGCAGAGCTCTTTTAATGAGGGGTATGTGTGTGCACATCCGTATGTGAGTTACGTAAATCCATTAACTTTTGAGTGTGGACATTCAGGTTGCATCTGGATGTAGCGGAGTTAGGAAATGAACATAATATTTAGAACGAGAAATACAGTTTGTTTTAATGTCAGTTGTGCTCTTAATTTGAATACAGTCAAAATGAAGCAGACATTTAGTGTCTAGAACTAGTGACGATACAATTAATTGCTACGGGAATTTTCTGTCAGTCTTGTTACAAACTGAGAGGCTTTTGAGACTGCTCTCCCAGGTGTTCAGAATTACACTCCAGTGTATATATGCTCTGCTTTTCATGATTTCAGCAGTCTTCTATAGCTATATTGTAAAATTTTTGGTCTAATATCTAATGACAAATGGTGAAAAGTGTTTTAGCAGTAGCTTCCACTATATCATTGGATTAGTAACGACAAAAAAAACTTGGATACTTGAGATTTTTCTCTTGCGGGAAAATGAATTCTCATGAGTGACTCGCTACCCTATAATAAGTTTGTCTCTAGCTCTTGGGCCTCAGCTGTTTTCTCTCGAGTCTGGTTTCTTTTGGGGGAGGGATAACTGACGGAAGCAGCAGTGCAGATCCTGGCAACTGCCTGCTTGCCTGGATACCAGTATTCAAGAGAAGTTAAAAACAAACAATAAAACAGAGAAGTTTCCAGATGAGCTACTTCGACATTAAACCATCCATGTAAATCCTGTCTTGTTTTTTCTTCCAAATGCATTGTACCAAATGCTGCTCTTGCTGAAAATAACCACAAAATACTAAGCGCACTAAGGACAGGCACTACTCCCGTGTTTAAGCTTCTGGGCTGCTTTTTGTTGTACTCTAAAGCAAAATGCAAAGTTTAACCTCTTGGATGGGTGAGAAAAGGTGTTAAGGCAGCCTTCCTAATGATGCCATGTTTTATTCTTGGACCAGACTAAAGTAAAACTGTATTTTTCAAGACCTTTGTGTTTGTTTCCAGAAATTTGGACAGCCTATTCAGGAAAGATACATGGAACATGAAGAGAGACCAAAAGTTTTAAATGAACTGGGAAAGAAGATTCAGCTCCTTATGAAAGCAGTAGAAGCATACAAAAATAAGGTAAAGCTAATTACTTAGGGAATGAACTATTATGGGTGTTTTGAGCTTGGCTGTAGAGTTTTTTGCGTTTAAAAAGAAATCCTGTAAGATTACCTGTTCAGCTGCTTTAAAATGGCTGTTGACTTCTCCTCCAGGAACTTCTAAAACGGTTCTGGATTGCTAGCAAAAATGGTTTCTTGATAAGAACTTTTTTTTATGGCTTGTACCACTTGAAACGGATATCTCGAGTTACGGCTATTAGCATAGTTTCTATAACTCAGAAGTCTTGTTGTGGTTAGTTACACAAACTACACTGAATGTTAGGTGCTTTTCTTTTCCTTGCAGCTTCATTACTAACCTGTGCTTCAGCAGCATGCACTGAAGATCAAAATTTCAAATTACTAAAAAAAAAAAAAGTCCTGTCTGTCTTGTTCTTCATACTAAATGCTTGTTAAAACTACTTGTTGTGTCAGGTTGTAGCAATGTTTCCCTACTTCATTATGTGTCGATGGAATTCTTACTTGAGTGAGAAGCACAAATTAATCGGTGGTATAAATCTCTCTCCCCTTAGGATGAAAAATATGATCACCTAGATCCTGCTGACATGGAAAAAGTTGAGAAATACATCAGCGAGGCTATGAATTGGTTGAACAGCAAAATGAATGCCCAGAACAAACTAAGTCTAACTCAGGATCCAGTTGTTAAGGTGGCAGAAATACTGACAAAATCTAAGGTAAAAAAAAAAAAAAAAAATAATAATACAGTTATACTTGTTGCATTCTGATTAAGTTTTTCCTTAACAGGATTTTGGCCTTTGTGTTGAGCTAGAATGTTAATTCTTCAGAGATTTTAAAGCTATTAAAAGATCCATGCAGAGGGAGCAGCAGTTCTATCGATTTTTAGTTCTGGCTCTTCATGATTTACAGCCATACCTCTGCATAAGCCTTCTGAGAATGTCCTGAGTTACAGCACCAGGCTGGCTAGGGACTGGGTTGCCGTATCGGCCTTTTACAGACTGGGAGGTTTCAGCTAGTGAGAGATCTTATTTTAAGTTTCTAGATTTGATAGAACTGAAGAGCCTAGTCCTTAAAAATTAAACTGCGGGTCATTATGAACCAGGAATATATTCGAGACAGAGTTTTGTGCAGTTACTGTGCCATGAAATGAACTTGCTGTCTCACTTCTGTCACAACTAGGAATTGGATAGCTTCTGTAATCCCATTATATACAAACCCAAGCCGAAGATAGAACCTCCCAATGATGGGCAGTCAAAAGCTAACGGTGAACACAATGGACCAGTGAATGGACAGAGCGGTACTGAAACAAAACCTGAACCAGCGAAGGAGAACTCTCAGCAGACCAAACCACCTGGAGAAATGGAAGTGGACTAACTCTTGCATTTCTTTTACTTTAAATAGTGCAAGTAACCACAGGGTCCATTCTTTCTGTCTGGTACACGCCTCAGATGTTCAGTTATTCTTAGCCAACCTTCTGTCATTTGTTGCTGAGTAGTTTTGAAAGTGTTTTATATTATGTACACCTCTGATGTTCACTTCCACTGATGCTGCTTATGTGGAGCTTTAGCCAAATGTAGATTGTATAAGTCAGTTTAAGCTTTCCCAATATATTTTATATCAAACATACAGAATTGATATATAAATGGCAACAATCTACCTTATTTAAAGCTTTTATTGTGGATAAACCTCAGCTCCTTTATTCAGGAAAGGATACTGTATTGCACTACTGATGCTCAAGTGTAGATCTAATTGCATCTTTATTTTGGAAAAATATTGGAATTGAAGTGGCAAAACTTGTCACTTGAAGCACTGACCTTTTCTAGTTATTGTATTGTTATAATTTAAATATTAAAATAGAGGTTAGTTGGCATACTAGTCCATCTTGTTGATGTACCATGAGAATTGTACCGTCTTTTTCATAAACAGAATAATACAAGCTTAAAACGTTTTTTTTAGATTCCCATACTACTAACAATCTTAGTTACAAAATGCTAGCGTGATGGCTCTGCCGCGTGCTGCAGTTAAGTGAATGGTCTCAGTGCCCATCGCTGTACATAACGTACTGTGCTTACGATAGGATGATGCTAATGATAATAGTATGAGGGGTAGGATATACAGGAATTGTTGCATAGTTTTCCCTTGGAAGTGTCTTACTGCACATGTTACTATTTCCATTTCTTTTGTTTTGAACGAAATCTCTTTGTCTTGATCACATCTTGTGCTGGGGAGAAGAAACAATAGGAATTGTGCTGTGCAAGCTGGGTGTTAGCACCCTAATTTTGAGGTTACTTTAAATGCTGTTTGTTGCAAAGTTGAAATAAATACTGCAGGCTTATTTAAGCCTCAGTACTCGGCATGTAAATCGTAAATCTTTTGGGTTGAGGATCTAAACAAAAGAGCTTTCAAACTGGATATTCTTACCCCAAAGATGGAATCTACTTGACAAGCTTGCATAGCTTACAAGTTATCTCTGGTCATTTAGCCGAGCTAATGAAAGTGTCGATAACGTATTACACAGTTGAGTCGCTGTTTTCTTTGATACATCTTAGACATTGTCAGGGTCTAATGTGTTTGTATATTCTGAACACTTCAGTCGCTGTCAGTCACTGAGGTACTGTAGCACTTGGTAAAGCAAGTCACTTTTTTTTTTTTTTTTGACTTGGAACAACTACTCTGACCGGAACAGGAATGGGCTCCTCCATGGGAGGTAGTTCCTTAGTCCAGTCAGCAGAAGGGGCTGGGGTTAGCTCCAGCGTAACACTTCAGTGACTTGGAGCTCCATCACAGAAACGCATTGTAGGTGTTGCGGTGTTGAGGCACTCCCGCAGCAGTTCTCCTTGCAAGCGAGGGAAGGGTCGTGCTCCTGTTCCTGCCTTTGGCAGCCATTTCAGCTGCAGCTGCGCCCTTCACGCTCCAGCATTGTTGATGCTACGGGAGCAGGCCCTGACCCACGCTGGAGGTGGCAGAGGTGAACTACCCTCTGACGTACCTTCACAGAGACAGCAGGTGTCACTTACAGCTGCGTATAAACCTGCTACTACCTCGAGTGCTGGAATTGTATCTTCATAAGTGACTGAGATGTGTGGTGTACTTTGCTCTGCTGTCAGTTGGGGATGGTGTCTGGCACCCTGAGTTGACACATTTAAAGCCCTTGAACAAAACCTGAGTGACCTTGAAGGGAGCTGCAGCTGCTCTGCAACCTCAGTCTTGAATTCTGCCACTGTAGTCGCACACCTTTGGCACCGAGGGGGTGATTGTACTTCAGTGTCAATTGTCCCGATAAGTTTGAGCCTGTACACAACTGAGCTGGCTTTGGTCCTGTGGGCTTTAACGTCCTGACTATCTTAGTGGCTTTACCACAGCAGTGGAGTGAGTTGTGTGCTTGAGTGTTGACTTCCTAAAACCCATCTACGCAGCAGTTTGTCTAGTAGACTTCCTGGTACCTGGCTGAAGAGCTTGAACAGTGGGAATCTGCTGTGTAAGCTCCCCAACAGCTGGGTCATGTGTAAGAACATAAAAGTCTTCTGCTTGTGGTCAGCAGATGCTTGATACTACATTTCAAATGTTCAAGGCACTTCTTATGCGCAAAGGCTGGTATAATTTTAGAGTAAGCTTAAAAGCAGGTATGGTTATGGCAAGCAAGTGTAGTAAAGTTGTCTTCGTTGCACAGGTGCTGTGCATCTGTCTGCTCTGTCTCTGGATGGGTGGTGGAGGGGAGCGCTGCCCACAGACTGCCGAGAGCACCTGGTTGTGGGTATACAGGTTAGGAATTTCATTTGGAAGGGCAAAACTGTTCCTTCCACAGTGAACTTCATACTGACACATAAACGTAGGCCTTACTGCAATAAGTTATCTGTCTTCTGTTACAAACAGGAAATTTTCCCAGGATGCAGATGGTAAGGTTCTCAAGTATTAATACAAGCTATGCACAACTTGATGATGAGGTTTTGTGCATTGGACTCAAGAAGCAGGTCACCCTGTGGTTACCCCAGCAGCACCGGAATAAGTGTCCTGCACCATAAAATAAAATAATCTGTTAGGGAACCAACAGTAATATGCTACTCTCCTTGTATATTTTCAAAGCAGGTATTTTTTTGCTGGTACTTAGTTCGATATGCTAGTATCTAGTTTGCTAGACTTTCTGTTGAAGGGCAAAGATACATTTCTGGTGTTTGAGAATGTTCCCTCCACCCCCCAAAAAGAAGTAACAGGACGTGACGCCATCCTTGTAAAGGCAGTACAGTTTTGTGTTGAATAAAAAAATGTTTTGTTAATCGTGGTCTTAGAACTTCATGTATAAGTTCAGTTACAAACCAGCATAAATACTTTGTTCTACCAGCACCATCTGTCTTTCTTTCCTTTAAAGAAAGGAAATGCCGCTGTCTCGAGCGTTGGTGGACTTGCTCGAGAAATGGCTTTCCAGTGAATTTTCGAAGTTGTTACTAGCCCTTTTACAACTGATTCATGGCTTGCTTTCCATGTCTTTCATTGCAGTGGTTTAAACTTCAGGATTTTCTTTGAGCTTCATTCGGATGTAATATAAGCAGATTTTTTTTCTTAAGAGTATAAAAGTTTACTTTTCTTTGAACGGGCAAGCGTTCTACACGGTAAAACAACCTGGCACAGCTGCCTGCCTTGTTTGCTCTGAATTGAAGACCCCTCTCCTGTGTTTGCTTGTGGCAGTCAGTGCCCTTCTTTGGCTGTTGAAACGCTGCCTTCGGGGTGAGAGCAGGCGCTTGGGTCCCAGATCCTGCGGAACCGCAGGGGCCGTGGTGCTGCTTCTGAAACGTCTGGGGCTGCAGCATTGTGCATGGCTGGGGGGGCTGCTGCCGGGGGTGCAGTATGAGGGGGTTGGGTTTTCCACTTCCAAGGGAAAGCCGTTGCTCCAGCGCGTCCCGTCTAGCTGTTGGTTAGGCTCCTTCGCATCTTGGGCATTTGAAACCGCTCTCTGTGCCCTGAACTCCAGCCTCTACTGTAGATTTCTCCTGTTACTGGCCTGCTCTCGAATACCCCCTACTTCAGTGGGGTTTTTCCCTGTAAGGATTATGTTTTAAGTGTAATTCCAGGAACCGGGCAAGGAGCTGGCAGGAGACTTTGCTTCCTAGGTATTCTTGGACAGTATATGAGAACTTCACAGCCTTAACAACCCTTGGAATCTACGCCGCTCGGTGCTCTGGTTATCCCTGCCTTTCAAAAAACGTGAAACCATTCTCCAACCATGCTGCATTTGCTGGCTGAAAGCATGTGCCAGCCCCTGTAAGAGGAAAAAAAAAAAGGTAAATTCCCACAGATAGCGTCACCGTGAACCTCGCTACCGGGCAGCAGGGCTTTCATTTCAGTGTTAGCACAGTGTAATACGCTAATGTGCTCGTTTGTGTGAGCCCTTCTAAGCTGAAGCCTAGGTGTCCAGACTTCAGCAGGGGGTCAGTGCAGTGTCCACGCGCTCAAAGGATGCTTCTGTTAGCTACCGCTAGCTGTTGAGTTTTCTTCAAGTGGATAGAAGAATATTACGTTGCCTCTTAACGCCTCATTGATTCTCATTTCAGCTCCCAAGATAATGTCTGGAGTATAAATGCAAACTCCTAGTAGTTAAAAAGCACGTGTGTTGTGGCTGACTCTTAGCTGAATTCATAATTCTCCAGTTGAAAGTTTAAGACTCCAACCACTGACTACACATGAAAACAGTGAAAACAACTACATGTGACTGTTAGCACTGCAGAATAGCTCCTATTAGCACACCAGGAATGCACTTTACTCACCTGATACAGATACTAAACCCTGTGTTCCATCTTTCCTGGTCACAAGGAAATAGAGCAAGCGGTAAAAAGTAGGAATCGCTGCCACGTGATCTGTTGATGAATCATTTCAAACAAAAAAAGCAATTTTAAACAAAAAAAGTTTTAAGAGCTGTACCCACCGGCCACCTCTACAAAGCACTGAAATGGTTTAATTAAATTAATAAAAAAAGGTGGTAGTCCCTGAATGTTGCATAGTGGGAGAAGTTTGTTTACACAGCCTGAACATAACTCCATAGGATGGGAGGGGAGGCGGGGGTGAGATGGGAGTGTCGGAATTTAAAGCAGTGTTCTAAGTATGCAAAATGTTTACTATGTATGTAAATGGGATTCTTATTAGTGACAGATCATGTGCAGATTGACAATATTTCAATTTATTTTTGAATGGCAATATAGATTGTCAAGGTTGTGTATAATTATAATAAATATATAAACTGCTACTTGAACCATAAATGACCACCCAAGACCTCATTTTTACACCGGTGCTCTTAAAAGATGCTCGGAAGCCACGGATCGATTCAACGTGTGTTTGCCCAAAAGACCCCTGGTAAGGAATAAGTGGGTTTGGTGGCTCACCCTGTCCTGCTGGCGGTGGCAGGGCTGGCTTCTCGTGCTTCTCCATCCCAGGCATCTGCAGTCTCTCTCCTGCTGACACATGGCACCGGGTGAATTACCTGTGACGGCTCCACCTGCCACAGCCCAAACAGGGTACGGGTTTGCCTTGGGGGAACTCCACTTGTTTTCACACCTGCAGTCACATTTGTCCATCTGGATAAGCACACATTGCCAAATTTAAAGTAATTCCTCTCACAAATTAGTTATTGCAACATACAAACGCGTTCAAAGTAGATTTCCTGGCATCTTGAACTGCTTGGGGAAGCTGCTGGCTTTGGGCATTGCTGGTGCTTGGAGAAGATAGCGAAGCGCAGCAGTAAAGCAGCTGTCCATGGACTTGCTCCAGGAGTTCCTTCATGTCTCAGCAGCGCAATGGGATTCCCTCCAGCCTCCACCGGTACGCGAGGGCCGTAGACCATCTGCATAACCATATCAAACTGCAACATGGCTCAGCATGTCCATATCCGTCTTCCTCAATGCGCTTTAAAAAGCTTCACAAAGTCTGCATTTCTTCCAGCCTTTGCACACCTGGATCTCAATCAAGTCTAATGAAGTATTTAAACTATACCATTAATTTCACAGGCAAGGTTTGGGATTTAGGGGTGGGGAAAGGTCCTGCCAATAAAAAAAATACATACACGCCTATATGCACGTATATACATCTATATGTGCACATGTAAAGCTGTACAATCTGAAAATGAACTCCATGTGTCAGTATAGGGGAAAATACTGCCCCTGACCTACATTGCCATCTGAGCATCTCTGATGGCTACATCAGCCGGTTCACGCTCCAGTATTTACCAGCTGTGCGAGGACACTCACCCTCAAGAAACTTACTGCACTGTTCCGCTGCAAATGAGGAAAACCAATTATTCCAGCAAAATTAAGTGAACCTGAAAAGTTTAAGGTAGCCAGCTGAAACTCTTAATTAAAGACATAGCCATGATGTCATACTAATGGTATTTGCATCAAAACACTGAAACACATTTGGTAGATTTCACATTTTGTCTCAAATCTGGCATTGTGACGTCCTCACGCTATCCCAACAGGCAGGTGCAGTGCAGTTTCAGGCAGAAAAGAGCCGCTTGCGGAATAAAAACAATCTACTCCCAGGGACCATGTTTGTCACTGAGCTGAAACAAGAGTGTCCCAGTGATGGTTACCATGACTGCAAGTAAATAATATCCTTTACTTTCTCAGATTAACCCTGTCTTACCTTCTTTATTCTCCCTACAAATATGTGTGCTCTTCCTTTTGTAAGAAGTTACTTGGATTTGTCAATATTGCTGAAGCACTTTCAATCACAAAGGGCACTTTCTATAGCGAATACAGCATTTAAAAACTACAAGTCAAGAATATTTTACTTGCAAATTTCTCCAGAATGTACTTGAACATATACATATATTCAAGGAGACGTACCTGGTGGGAGAAGATTCAGCAGAGAAAGAAAATACTCCACTACCCGTTGGACACAACTAACAGCTCCCCAAAACACAGCAAATCAGATGTGAGAGCTCTGGAGATCCCGGTTTCTCTCTCGTATGTTTTTTCTCTGAGCACTGAACTTGGATAACTCTTCAGTAGAAATGTATTCTCAGCCAAGACAGCAGAAAAAGAAAAGGTAAGAAACCCTGCCTGCCCTACCGCGCATCCCCGACGCTGCCGCCTTCACGTGCCTGCCTCCGTGGCTCCTGTTGGCACTAGCGGGCAATAGAAGCACCCGGAATTGTGTCACCAGTGGTTCTGTCTCCCAAGGCTACATTTTATACAAGCATATTTTGAATCCAGCTGGGAAATAAAGAAAAACACACCATCTGACCAAAAGGATTTTTAGAAGTACTAGATTATGGACGTGGGTTCCTAAATAACTTCACAACCGTACGTCCTTTCTGTTGCCACCTCTTGCCTGAGCACTCACCAAACAGCAGTTTCTTTGCCCTAATTTATGTGCTACAGTAATAATATTAAACCCAGAAGTTTAAAGAAGAGGAATTAAAGCAATAGACCACACCAGCCTGGCAATTTTCAAGGACAATAGTCTAACTCCACAGCAGTTCCATGTCTCCCTTCAGAGGAAGGCATTACGAGCAATTAACCAGCCACAGAAAAGACAAAATCCCCCAGCTATCAGAAGACTCAGATTTTACAAGATCAGGCCTGTAAATATGCTGGGGCTTCCCACAGCAGGGGTAGCAGTAGCAGGACACCCAGGAACAAACACTGCAGTGGAATTTGCTCCACAAGGGCCAGCAGTTCCCGAAGTTTGGCCTGTGCAAACATTTCCCCCGACGCCCCAGACCCTCATGTGCTGAGGAGGATAAAGTAAGGCCATGAGCTTTCTCCAAGAAGCACCCACAAAAACAAGAAAGACAGGGGCACTGGGCTCAGTTTAACACAAGTATTTTATGCTTTTGGGTCAGCAGCTATTCTGTCTGTAACGTGAACACCAGTTTCTAAGGAAGGTGGTGGCAGGGACATTTGTTTGCCTGTTTTAAGGTGCCTTGAAGACTTTCACCTTGAATTTAACCTTGAACTTGAGACAATTTAGTCTTGAATTTCAGACTGTAGCCATCCTCAACACCAGGAAGGCAAGGCACCTGCATAAAAATCCTAGGCCAGAGCTTCTGAGTTCCTTCTGTAGAGCACGGCAGCAGCCAGCACAAGAGCTACTCTTGGAAACTAAAATGATAAGGCAAGTTCACAAACACCTGATAAAACTGAACAGGCTGGCATCTCTGGGCTTCGATTTACAGTAAATTTAAATTTACAGTGGAGGAAGTATTCCGTGTCAAACAGAAAAAGGCAGAGAGCCCGTAAGAAATACACCTGCTCCCTTCCCCACAAAGAGCTGCAGTTCCTGTCCAGGCAACCCACCACATCCAGGCACATGTGTAGTTACTCCTTTGCTTGCTGTAATGAAAAAAACAAAAAAACCCAAACCCAAACCAACAGCGTTTTCCTCTAGAGAACTGCTTCCATAAAGAAACACAGGACTTTCTCGCAGGTAACGAGTGATAGGACAAGAGGAAACTGCCTCAAAGTTGTGCCAGGGGAGGTTTAGCTCAGGAAAAAATTCTTCACCGGGAAGGTTGTGAAGCACTGGAATGGGCTGCCCAAGGAAGCTTTATTTCCTCAGTGACAGCAGGAGCTTGAATTCAAGTAAAATCCAAACTCCCTCCTCTTATGAAAGCGCTATTCCTAAACAATCTCTCATTTACAAAAGACCTTCAGTGACTTCTCTCTCCAGCATTTTCATAATTCTACTTTTGACCAGCACTGTTGACCCAAACAACCTTCAATTCCCCAGAAAAGAGCCAGAGGCAAGAGGATATTCTACTTATTTGACAAACACGTTTGGAGAAAGAAACAAAAATAAAAATGCCAAACAAAACCCCAAACCTCAAAGACTTAAAAACTTAAAGAAGCAAAGGGTGGAGCAGGAAAATACAAAGTCCCAGCATTTACAAGCAGAGAAATAAATACCTAGAAACAAAAGTACAGTACATTTTCCTCTCTTTTGAGTATAAAACCAAAAAGGAGAGTAAATGCAAATTTCTATTTGTCTCAAACACTTTCAGTAAGTCAACAGATAAAATGTAATAAACCAACCCCATTTCTACTTACACTTTCCGGAACAGGACCACACATTAAAATCAAGTAGAAGATATGACCGAAGAGAGTCTAAGACCTCTGAACACGCTCCATATAGGCAGCCAAAACTACTGCAATTACCAGAGAAAAGGCTTTCAGAAAAAGTTTGCAGACACTGCAGATAACTCCACACATGCAGAATTAGGTAGGAGCAAAGAGGACTTTTCATAGCTCAGTATGTTTTCCAAACAACTTTTTTAATACACTGATTTAAATAAGAAAACACAGAAACACATTTTTCCTAACTTTCCTTACCTAAACCTTGTAGAACTACCTCAGAGGGAGCTAACATCTGCTGCTTCTTGTGACTTCCTAAATTCTTCTCAGGTTTTTCCCAGTAGGTAATGGCTTTACAGATGTGTAAATAAATGCGTAAATATCCTTACAAATGAAAAAGAACCCAAACATGCAGTTTGACTTCCAGATCAACGAGGCTGTTACGTAGCCAACAATTGCCAAAGAGGAGCTTTGTAGTTACAAGGCACATAAATCTGACATGGAGGTCACTGACCAGTTCTGCAAAGATTTACCATGATCCTCACCTGAACACAGTGCGATTAATCCTACCAATGTAAGAAGCGCTGCTTGCGACAAACGGAGCGGAGCACAGGTATGACTCTCCACCAGATCTGAGCCTAGGACTCCGATGAAGAGGTGTCATGCAGCTTGCTGCCCTGGCTTTCCAGAACAGAACTGGATTTTAGGGCTTTGTATGCCAACGTCCCTCACTTCAGTCCCAACACAGCTTTTGGCCTTCAGTTCTGAGCCCCTTCCTAGGCACCTGCGCTCTGAGCTCTCTTTTCAGGCGTTAGGAACAAATGGGTATACGTGAAAATATGGATTCTGTCTTTTCTTATGTCTCGCGCAGGTAACAGTTGGTCAAGTCCCAGCAGACGCTTCAGAAAGAGGCAGATGTTAGTCACTCATCAGTTTAGGCACAGGCACGAGAACTGCAGCCATTAATATTTCTGTTCTTCAGACAGTCAGAGAAATATCATTCGCTCCATGAATAAGGCAGTCTTTGAACTCAGTGGAGTCATCTCAAATAAAACACATCAGAAGCAAAACACAAAACGTTTGACTTGGGAAGCTTCGTCCCTCAAAAACCTTCAAGTGACGCTGCACAGGAGATACAAGCCCAACCCTGCAATTTTTTCTCTTCCACACAGACCTTTCTGTCTATACAGGTGTTTTTAAAGGACAGAGAATGTTATTGGACTGGTTTTGCCACCAAAAAGGCAAGCTGAAGTTGTCTATAAGATTAAAAAAAAAAAAAAAACAACAAACAAAAACCAAACAAAAAACCAAACCCCAAACAATAAAAAAATTGTTTTCAGCTAAGATCTCCAAACTTGTCTACCGGAGCTTGTTTTCCATTCGTGCAATGGAAGCACAGATTTCCTACCCTGCAGTTCCAGCTGCCAGGACGCTCCCCATCGCAGTTTCCAGGGGAAGGCACCGCTCCAGGACGGAGGCACAGGCACGCTGCGTCTTCTCCACCCGCTCTGACTTCAGCCCTGAGCTAGCGATGGGGCTGCTCCAGCTCCGCCGGCCCCAGACAGTGCTGCGTCCGCACAGCCGAGGCTGGGGATCTGCCAACCAAACGGCACTGTGTCGGGAGATTTAGTTCCTTTCTAAATTAGGCAGAATCGGTGGGTTTAGAAATCACAGCTTTCCATTTCGAAACCCAAAAGTCCACATTAAGACTTCAGATATTCAACAGGGATTTTATTTGACCTGGTCTATCACGGGAAAGTTTCATTTTCTTCCATATTACAGGAAGTACGAAATACATATTTATAAATATAATTTGACAGGTAGAAGTAGAAAATGTATCTAAATTCACTGACTTGCCATGACTATGGAAATTTTTAAAATAATTTTCCTACAACTTTAAATGTCAGAAATACAGTATTTGCATTCGCCTTTGCTCACAAGGAAATAAACAACCACAGTCCAATTTGCTAAATTACCATGACAGTGCTTTTTCAAGACAAATTAACCAAACTCAGACAACAGAAACTGATTTTTCAATTAACTTCTTGCTACACCATCTTGGTGATATAACAAGCCATTAGAGAAGTATTTTGTCTTGCTTTCCTTTAGTATCATGTCAGGAAAAACACCACAACCACCCGTTTGCCACAAAAAGGGCACTGAGAAATGTCATTTGTCTTAATTTGCTAAACTGCTGATATAAATCCTTTGTAAACAACTGGACAAATGCATAAATTACATTTACTATGCTCGGGTGACATTTTGTTTTTATGGATAATATCAATAAACTGATTTTCAAAGCCAAAGGGGCAGACATGTGCCCTGATGGTGACATATGAACTGAAAAAAAGGAAAAAGATATATTAGTATTTCAGTCAGGCATACTACAATGTAATTGATATTTTGTTAAGGAAGCTTTTAGATCTTATACTACATCCTTAATTATGCTCTTCTAATCTACCTGAATGACCTTAGCAGATAGCACTACCCAAGGGATTCAGCTTCTTTGCAAATCCAGCTGCTCGCTTGGTAACTAAGTGCTAGTTACAACCAGAAATTTATAAAAATAGTTTCAAAGGCAGTCAATCAGAATTTCTGACATAACAGCCTAGGGAAATACCAAATAGATTTTTATTTAAATTGGGTTTTAGCTGTAGGTATCCAAATAGGAGTGTTGCTGCACAGAAAAATCTGTTTTCTAATTTTAAATTTGTATCGCTTTACAAGGCAGAACACCACTCGTAAAGGGACACAATGCAAGCGCTAACCCAGTATCTGCACTGATTTGAAACTCCTTCATCTGTGTTGTGATAATATTATTTTCACTTTGGTGTGAGGAATTCTTTTCATTGATAAAAGCAAGGTTTGTGAAGACTTTAATTAAATTGTGATGAATTTAATGATAATTCTAGACAAAGCTAGGTCTTAAGAAACAGTTCAAATACTGAGACCACCCTTTCTCACAAAATTTATTTTGACTTTCAAAAGTTTGCTCTATTAGGAACTATCATTTAGGGGTCACAAGTGCTGTACAATCAAAAGAATCACAGAAAATTTAGAGGTTATCAAGTCAACTTAAGGGCATCAAGACAAAAATAAAAAAGGTATACTTGTCCTAGCAAGTGTGTGTTCTGCTTCTCTTGAAAATGACAGACTTCATAATCTCAGGAGATATACTGAGGATGTATTTGCAGGTTCACAGAGAACGCAGACAAAAAACAACCAACCAACCAACCAACCAACGAAAGGCTTTTAATGATGTTTTCTTGTTAAATGGATTTTATAGCTGCGACAAATTTTCAATCTGGCTGTGAACAAGTCTCCTTTTTGGCAAGAACTATGTAGACCAAATTCTGCAGGGAAAATATCAATATGCACATGCAAAACACCGAGCACTGTTGAACCTAGAACCCATCTAGTATCTGTTCTTTACTGTTGTACAGTTAAAGACTAGAAATGTCGTCTCATTTTCAAAAGATATGCAGATATACACGTAAGACATTTGATTGCCATTGAGAAGTTTGATGAACAAGGAAGAAAGGGGAAACACTACCACACTGTAAATCACAACTAACAATAATTGCTTTTGCAATTGTGTTTGCTCTACAGTGATGACACCAAGATCATTCCATAGTCGATGTATCTATCACATACTGATATCCACTGATGTACGGAGTTATAAAGAAGGCTGCAAACCGGTAAGTTTAGTCAAGAGCAGGGAAGTCAAATCAGGAATAGATGACTTCCAAATACAGAAGACTAACATACTGAAAGGCCGATGAAGAACATACAGCGAACTTCCAGAGAAGACAATATAAAAGCTGCTTTCACGCTGATTCATGTCCCGCTTAAGAACACGGCGCTATCTGGTATGATGTTCCATACAGCAACAAATATGGCAGACTCTTACAACCAAGGCATCAGCTAAATCATCAAAACATTATCAACGACCTCATTGTTTCCGTAACAATATAGGCATGATGTCAGCCTGGCTCTAGCGGTACATCAGTGAGTAACCTCACACTTGGTATCTACAGAGAACAGGACTCAAATATACCATATGAAGTTACAAATACCGTAACGTCACTAAGACGTACAAAAGATACAAGGTGAAAAAAGCTCATGCTGGCATAAATGGTGAAATTCCATTGAGTTAATCTCACCGGACTACCAAATGCTGGCACTGGAGTCCAACACAATTAGCAAAAACAGAATAGCCACCTGGCTGTGACAGCATTTATATAAGCAACATCATATTCCTGTAACATAGACTGCGGGACATTGCTGCCGGGCCAGTAACTTGATAGGAGAGTTCAAAGTTGGAATGCCCATAAAAATGTATTCGACATTGAAACAAAGCCTTATGACATACCAAGGATTTTACTCAAACCAGAATATATTTAATAACTAGTATTTTAGAAAGAATCATTCTTAGCACAAACTATTTTTCTTCCACTTACATTAGAAATAACGCCACCCACACTCCTCGGCTAAGGAGGAAACACATCAATTTTACAGATGAGTAAACTAAATCACATGGCTGACAAGTTTGACTTGCTTCTTAAAGATACGGATTTAAATAAAAAAATACCCTTCTCTGAAATAGGTGGATTTTTCACTAGCATAAGAATATTTCTCATAGATGAGAAAATAATTTTTTTCTAGATTGGCATGACAGTGGCAGGGTCAGTTACAGGATGAAGAAGTTTTCAGTTTATTTTTCTGTCTGAAACAGACGTTCCCTCTGAAGAACTCACCATCAGACAGAGGAATGAGAATCGCAGCCCTTTCCTGTGTGAGGTAAAGCATCAAAAATTACACAGGTCTTAAGATACTTGTTCAACTCCCAGTCTCTCACAACTCAAACATTCTGACATTTAAATTCATGTATTTACTCTGAGCATGTTTCAGAGAGAAATGTCATTCTCCTGAGCAGCCACGTGTGACATCTGAAGTGGGGAAAGGTTTTTTTGAAAAAAATAAGCTTAGGCTGCTGAAAGGAAAAACAGAGGGTGTAACGCACTGTAGCAACACCATTGTTTGTCAGCCTTGAGCAATAAAGTATCATGGGCATAAACAGGCCATGGAAAGTTCTCAAGGAAAACCAGTCTGGTCTCTTAATGGTAGGGCAGAGTATCAGGGAGGAGAACCAAGAGCTCAATAATTAAAGCTGGGCATAGGATTTTCTTTAAGAAAGCTAAGCCTACATACTGCGTTGTGTACCTCCAAAACTCAACCACACCGTAAAGAGACCCCTTCCAACTTTAAACTGCCTTCTTCAAGTACCACTGCAGCCACAGCAGCACAGTGCTCAACACAGGCTTACTAATCCCCAAACACAGGCCCAAGCTCAGGCTTAAGTAAAAAGTGGGCACACGGTGTAAAAGAAGTGGTGCATATGTGAAGCCAAAGTATTCCTGAGACTGGAACATGCAGGAAAAAAAACCCTATCGGACAGTATGTGAATTTTACTGGTGAAAGAAGTCCGTTATTCTGTTTTTCCTCCTATTTGCTATGAGTAAGGCTATTTATTATTGAGCTGGAAACCTCACAGAAGCAACGCACCTTCACAGGTTTTGAAAATTTTAACCCCCAACCTGGGAATCAACTTGAACCTTTGTACAAAGCAATACAATTTACCTAATTTCAGGGGAACTTCAGCTGCTTATGTTTAGAGATGAAAATAGTCTATTACAGTTTCTGCCCTTGGAAAGCGCTGCCCCGATTGCTTCAGAGGAGTTGCAGGGTTTAAGCAGGCACTTCAAATTTATTTTCAGTCAAGACAGTGGAAAATAACCACATTCATCTAGTTGGTGATCAGTTCTATTGCTAAAACCGAGAGAAATCTTACTCTTTTTTTTTGCTAAGCCCCTCTTATCTTAGAGGAAGCTGAGGATGAAGCTGAGACCCTGCTTTAGCGGTGGGTTGGACTAGATGATCTCCAGAGGTCCCTTCCAACCCTGGCCATTCTGTGATACTGTGACGTTATAGCTGGGCAAGCCTCTGCAGTTGCATGAATGTCACCGGTAGTTTTGGATCCCAGGAATACAGCGATGGTCACTTAGATCATTTACTCACTCAGAGAACTTCTGCACTTCATATGACAAAAGGTAATACCTGATGGCTCACTGGATGATCATCAATATTCACAATATAAATAAATATACCTAATTACACTATGCTGCATAGGGCAGGCACATATGTTTCCTCCTACAATTTGGTTAGCTTTACTGCTAGGATGAAGCATAAAGACAGGGGTAAATCCATTAATTCTCTTTTGCTAGAAGAGCATAATAAACACTACATTTTATAAAGGCAGGTTAACTCTTTGTTACCCATGACATCTTAAAAGTATCTATACTTAATAAGCTGTATTTGTTTTTAACTTTTAAAGACTGCTCAGATACGAATGCTCCATTTATTATCAAAAGCATTGCTTACTATGATCCTGTCTTCCTGCATGGAGGCATTAAAGTGCAGTTCAAAATCCAGTTGTTTCCTGTTCGGTGGTCTTTTTGGATTTTATGAAACAGATGCAAACTTCATCTGCTCACAGTAAGCTCAGCGTACAGGTAAGCGCAAAGATCCGAGTTCTGAAAACAGATATAAGGACAAATGCTAATTAGAAAAAGGAATAAAATATGACATAAGACAGTAGTTAATGTCATGACTCTTGCATAATTCTGTACGGCTTGGAAACATCATTAACAAAGGAATTGTGCCTAAGGGAGCAGTCTATGTTTGCAAATAAAACTAGCTGTCAACACTGGCAGTTACACCCACTGCTGGCAACTGAATATTCAGTACGGAAGACCAAAGAAATCTCTAGCAAACATCTAAATAAACTAATATGTTAGGCAGTGTATCTGGAGGGAGGGGGGAGAAATGATGCTGGCATTGGGCAAGGATAAAAACAGCCTAGTGAATCCTCAGATACAAAACCACACTGAGCACGTTTCAGCCAACATGTTTATCTGTGGAGTTGCATCTCCAGTGTACCAGGTTACTCGGCACTCAAGAGAAAAGGTTAAGAAACACGAGATGAAAAGGTTTACAGAGCTGAAGACAAGCAGCTAAAATTCACCTGCTACAAACTGAAGGCCAGCGTCACCTTTGAATATTGGGATGCTCAAAACAGAATTTGTAAACTAAAGACTTTACATGAATAAAATGCATTTGCAATAACTTGATGTTGCAGTATTCCTCTGAGGGCATTTTGGCAGGCTGAATTAAGCATAGATAAAGTCTGAGGTGGAATATCCCTTGCATAAGCCAAAAATGCAGAGGTGTTTTGTTTTGTTTTTCCCAGATTATCTTCTGAGTCATAGGAGAACACTAAATTTTTTGGACAGTTTGTAACTTAGGAAAAAAAATAAATTTACAGACACTGAAGGTGTGGATAATAACCATCAGGAATATGTCATATGCTCCCAAAGGAGCACAGTCAAGAGTAAAAACTTTTAGTGAATTTGCTCCAAACTTCAGTATAATCAAGATACAGAGGTTTTGTTCTCATGAATTTTGGCATGGTGCCTTTTAAGATAAAGCACGAAAGTGGCAAGACCTTTTTATGCTCCTCTGTAAGACGTACTTATTGCAATTATTACATTACTACGTTTAACATAAAAAGCACTATGTGAAGACTGCAGACCACTGTAAACAGCAAACATCCAGTAAGTATGTTCCAAAATTCACAAACCAACCGCTGAAATGCCAGACTGAAACAAGCATCCAGTAATGAATTGTTACTGACAGAAACTTTGCTTTTCGCCACTCAAGTTTTCATCAGACAGATAATTCTAAATAACAAGAGCAAGGTTTCTCATCTCTGAAAGCAAAGCTCAGTTCTCTTACTGAAAGGTTAACGCAGAAAGCATTTGTGTGGGTGGGCAGCAAAACAAATTTTTAATTTGATAAAATTTTATATTCTTTGTAGAAACACAGTTCAGTGAAAGAGAGGCATCCAAGCTTCATGATCATGTACTTGAATAAAATAAATGAATAAAAAATACACAATAAAAAGCATTGCAAACATAAACTGGATTGGACTCAATTTTATGTTTTGAGTAAATCAGTCCTTCCCTGCCCAATTTTTCTAGTGTTACCATCCAGAATGAAGAATATTGGAGAAAACTGCTTGTGTGGTGTCACTGAGACAGTAACTGGAAGGGGTTCTTCCTTCACAGGGGAGTCATAAACAGAAAAACAAAATATGCATTTCAATGGTATCAGGCCAGGAAACACCCCACTAAGGTTTTGTGGCTGCATAATTACAAACTTCGGGTTTTAAGTAAGTTTTCTTCTTGTCGTTGTTAGACTTGGTTTCCAATGACAACGTCTCACAGAATTGCATTTACTTTAACAGGTTGCTAAGGCACACGGGCAGACTGGCAGGACAAGCCCTGGTGCTTGGATTGCTTTGCTACCCTTCTTTGCTCCAACAGCTTGCAGCGCTGCAGAAATACACTCCCTGCACAAGCACGCTGCAATGAGCTCACTCCCTAGCCAGTCACAGCAATCTCCTGTGCATATGCCTGTGAAACTAAGGCATGATTTATTCTAATATTTAGGATATAAAGTTAACACATCAAAGCAGAACCAGACAGAGATCCTTTCAACACCTTCCTGTGCCACACCTTAATTGTCTTAAGAGAATGAACGATCCATTATGTGGTTCATTTCCTTTCCTTCTTCCCTTCACCAGTGCCGAACATGTTATTTCTAGCATTCTTGCATATTAAAGCAGTCACAAGTGAGAGAAGTTATGCAAACTTAAAATATTTAAATCTGAAATAACGAAGATCTCATCAAACTTTGCCATGTCGTCTAAATGAGCTTTCTTCAAAAGCACAGCCACCTTTCCCAGCTCTTCAGGGGATGAGGGAAGATACGATTGAGTCATTCTCCAAACCACTCCCGCCTTCTCATGTTAGAGAATAACACTTAGCAGAATACTGTTAATAACAGCCCGCAAATCACCACTCACCAAATGCAAGGTGTCAGCTTGACCATGTCTGTATTGCACCAGAAAAACTACAGACTTTCAAACTAATCTTTTTCTATAACACTTGGCACTATATAAGTAAACACAGTGAAGGGAACAGCTTCAACAGAGCATCACTATTGTAGAGCGTAATGTTTCTATGACAAAAGAGATCGCCTACGGTTTCCAATTGTTGCGCTGATAAGCTGTTCTTGGACTGGGAAGTAGAACACTGTGAAACAAAATTGACCTGTATATATTCATGCAAAACTGGACAGTTTTTAGGTTAACTCAAATCACAATTCAGATTTTAAAAAGTGCTTATTACACATTGCAAGCAGTGGATTTGTCTCAATGGGAAATATCTGTCCAGAGGACTCAATGGCCTTCATTTATTATTAAAATGAAACTGAGCATTTGGCCCTAGACTTAAAGTGGAACAAAATACAGAACAAAGACTGGCACATATCTGAAGCAATAAAATTTAGGGGAGAAAATAATCTGAGGTTATTTATGTAAATGACTCCACCTCTCCATTCTTCCAAATACAGAGATTATTGAATGTTGACGCAGAAGGTTCGAACACAACTTATACGACCAATGTGATCAAGTTAGTGCCGCTTTATTAAAAGACTTACAGCAATTTATACTCTCAGCAAGATACACACGCTACGCAGGCTTTGTTATGCAGAAGGTGACAGGCTAAAACTACTCGTTCACACGCTCCCACCTCCCCTGTGACTGGTCCCGGTGTGGTGCCCACACGCTGCTCCCCCCTTATGCAGGCATCCTGCTTGTTCTCATCTTTCAGTCCAAGTCTCTTATCTCTCTGCGATTACACAGTTTCTTTGCCTCTCTTGGCCTTGCAGATGCCCTTCACAGCAGCTGCAGCTTGTTACAGCCCCGGCCCGTTATTACAACCAAGTTGTTCAGTCTGGATTGCTCATAACATGCTCATTTTCTTCCAGCCACTCCACAAATCCCCCTTTTTGTTTTGAGCAATCCAGACCCCATTCTCAAACATCCGTTTAATTAACCCATTCATCATGCGTTGCAAACATTGAAGCAAACAGGGATGAAACAATATCAAAATCAAAACCACTATCAACACTACCAATGCTCCTTTAACTGCAGCCTGCAACCATCCCCTTAGTCCAAGACCGCTGAGCCAACCAGAAAAAGGATCACGTCCTTCAGTAACATGCTTCATATTCTCGTGCAGTGCTGCCAATTGCTGAGTTATGCTTCTTGAGTGATCAGACAAATTGAAGCAACACATCCCTTCAAAGTCTTCACAACCATGTCTGTCTGCTAACAATAAAAAAAATCTATGGCAGCTCTATTCTGCAAAGTATCATGTCTAACACTAACTACATCAGTAAGTAGCTCACTTATCATTTGTGAAATCAAATTAAATGGTTTCTGGCCCCAACATGCTAATCTACGTTTGTTTGTTGGTTTTGGGGTTTTTTTTGGCATTTATGTCTGACATTCCTTCTGGGAGGAAAAAGGATGTGGCTATAACAGTGGCTAATGATGGCAGCTGTATGTTGTCGTTACATGTATCATCAAAGGTTCGAATAGATCTGCGCGATCTTTCATGGTTCCTACTGATATTAATGGAATACTAATCAAACAGGTTTGAAAAGGGTTATCCGCTTGTTGCAAACTCAGACAAAAATCTGTTACCCCAGTTGTTACCCAAATATTCGTTCTGGGTAAAATGTCAAAAATCCCCTCACTACTTGGTAGAAAAAAAATTAACATAACTGTGATCCACTTTTAAGGTGTTGCCATCGTTTTACCTCCTTTTTCCAATTGCTCTGATGCACCTGCCAGCTTCGAGGAATGTTTATTCCGAGTCCACAAACCTTATCAACTATCTTGTTGTTCTATTAATACACTGCAAAGCTAAGCATTTCAAAAGCCTGAAACTAATTTCTGCTAAAACCCTCTGCCCAAGGTCCTCAATTAAGCTTAAAGCCTCAAAAAACTACTGTTATCCTCTAAGTATTTGGGCTTGCCTTTCTATATTAATAGCAGATTACTGATATGCTGACACACCTACAAAGTCAGACAACCCGCTCGCTTCAGAATAAAACACAACCCGATCACTACACGAGTGACATTTAACCGCACTATCCCAATCACATGCACGTGTGACTCTCCCAGTCTTCTTGTCACACCACGCGCAATGTATTAAAACCCGAGGTCAACAGTTCAGACACGCTCTCGACAAGCTGTGCCGTTTTCTTTGGTCTGCTCTGTGCTGAGCGGCTGCGTTCGCACAGCTGCATGACACAACGGCAAATTTGGCAAAAGACCAAAAGCTTCACTGTTTGCCGGCTGTCATGCTGCCAGCAACGGGGTCAAGATGCCAAGTTCAGTTGATGTTAATGTCGTTGAAGTGCCTCAGAACGTAAGGCTACTGTTGACATCGACTCATGTCCTGTAAAACATACAAAATTAAACCTGATCCTCTACTTCATTATTCTTAAGATCTCCTCTCCAGGGCCGCACCCAGCGACCCGGAATCCATCTAACACGGGTATCTGTAACAATACAAGCATATCCTCGCCACATCATTTTTAGTTCCGCAGGTCCCTTCCATTCTCCTGTAGCGGCATCTCCATGTTGAACAAAACCACTATTTCCACACTGGTTTACCCCAGATCTCAAACCCAAACTATGTATTATTACTGGCGGTTCATTTCTATCACCTGTAAACCGCAAATACTTCAATACGTATATCGCTTTTGCAAGGCGCTCTGCTGGGCCCAATACCTCTCCCCCTTTTTGTTTTTGCAAAAGCGCTTTCAGTGTTTGATGCGCTCGTTCCACAATGGCCTGTCCCGTGGGGGAGCATGTTATGCCTGTGATATGACGTATACCCCAAAGTTGACAAAAATGAGTAAAGTTCCGAGAAATATAGGCCAGGCCATTACCAGATTTGATCTGTGCAGGCATATGTTTAATTAAATGCCGTGCTGTTTCACCAGCTTGCGCCATTGCCCAGAGCGCTGGGGAAAAGGTATCAATTGAAACAGGCACATATTTAAGCCTGACAAATTCTGGGATACGAGTTACATCCATCTGCCAAAGTTGTAGGGGTTGGAGTCCTCGAAGGTTCACCCCCAAACCAAGGCCAAGTCCTGCCTTCTGGCAATCAGGACAGGACTGTACAATCTCTCTAGCATCAGCCACAGGAATGTGAAATTGCCTGGCCAAAACTTTCGCCAACTGGTGAAAAAACTCATGTGATAACCTGGCTTGTTCAAAGGTTTTAACAACAGGACCTGTCCAGGCTGGAGCGACAAGCTGATCAGCCTGACCGTTACCTAAAGCTATACTCCCACATTTCTGATGACTGCAAATATGCACAATAAAATATTCGTCCCAATGTTGGTTCAAAAGCGTTAGCAACTGTAACAACAGAGTACACAATACAGGATGTCACACAGGTTTCACCATACTATGTTCTAAACGCTGTACCGTACCCACAACATATAATGAGTCTGATACCACATTGACAGGTTCCGGAATTCAGTGCCGAAATGCCCAAAAACCAGCTTGGAGTTCTAAAGTCTGTAAAGAGTCTCCAGTTCACCCCAGAGAGTAGTTTATGTTCCCAAGTTTCTCCTACTTTCCAGGTGACTGCAGCTCTCCGAGATTTTGGTCCAGCATCAGTAAAAACAGTTATCCCTTTTACAGGAACCTCCGATTGCAAAGGCAAATGTTCAGTCGCTGATGAGATAAGAACGGCAAAAGTTTGTCCAAAGGGTAACTGTCAGTAAGAGTTCACAAAAAATCAGCAGCTGCTATTTGAAATTCTGTTGAAGCAGACAACAACCAGTCCAAATACAGTTAGGCCTGAGACATCTACAATTCAGTGCCTGCCTTTAATAAGAAGCTGTGAAAACAATTCAGGGCGCGTCACAACTGTTTTTCTGGGCTGGAGGGGGAGAAAAACCCATTCCAAAATTCATAAACACGGTCTCCCTTCTCCCAGCTGGATAATAATCCCTAATGGGTGTTCTCGCTCACCTCCTGAGTTAATTATCATAAAAGAAAGAGCTTGGTCATCTAATCGTCTGCGAGCATCAGTTGTCACTATCTTATTAGTGATCACTTGCTACGCCTGTTGCTGATCCTCATTCAATTGATGGCATTCCTGAGCCTGCGCAGCTGTTCCCAGGAGCGGCATCAATGGTTTCAGATCATCGTTCATAATCCCACAGATATTACAAACCCACAGGATATCTCCCATTAGGTTTTGCACATCAGACAGTGTTTCTGTTGCTGCGTTAATTTTCACTTTCTGGGGTCGAATAATTCCATTTGTAACGATCCAGCCCAGGTACAACCATGGCCCTTTCTTTTGAATTTTCTCTGGAGCTATCTTCAGCCCCCTTTTTCCAAGACTACGTGTGAGCTGTCGTAAAATCGTCTCAGAATCCAGCTGTTTTCCTGCTACCAAAACATCATCCATATAATGATAAATAAGTAAATGATGATACTGCCTACGAATGGGTTCTAAAGCCCATGCAACAAACAATTGACACATCGTAGGCGAGTTTTTCATTCCCTGCGGTAGCACCACCCAGCGATATCTTTTCACTGGCTCTGCTTTATTTATCAGTGGCACTGTAAAAGCAAACCTTTCAGCATCCTCCAGATGTAAAGGAATTGTAAAGAAACAGTCTTTCAAATCGATAATCACCAAATCCCAATCCTCTGGTAACATAACCGGGGAGGGTAGCCTGGGTTGTAAGGCGCCCGTATCACACATAACAGCATTGATTGCTCATAAGTCATGTAACAGACACCATTTCCCAGATTTCTTTGGGACTGTAAAAATCGAGGTGTTCCATAGACTAGTTGAAGGCACGATGTGTCCAGCATCTAATTGTTCCTGCACCAAATTATTAACAATCTGCAGCCGGTCTTGCTTTAGTGGCCACTGGTCAATCCAAATTGGATCATCAGTTTTCCAGCTGAGTTTTAGAATTGGCTGCTCAACAGTGGCCGCTCCTAAAAAGGCAAAGCAGATCTCTTCCGATGAGTGCCACAGGTAAGTGCGTTACATAGGGGCGTGTAGTTACTACCTTACCATCGGAGAACATAAATGCAATTAGATCTCTACTGATAAAGGTAGCTTGAGTCCCACCAACCCCCACAAAGCCGGTACCCGCTGGCATTAGAGGCCACTGCCTAGGCCACTTAAAAAAATGTAAAATCGTTGCATCAGCTCCAGTGTCTATAATCATCTGCAATTTACACACTTGCCCATTAGGGTGCCTCATTTCCATTCGCTCCTCCAGCTTTCCCCGACTGATGTCCATGGCTAGCAAAACATCGGGTTGACCGGTAGACCCAAAACCTTCTATCCCCCTTTTCTGTTGTTCTGCGTTAGGCACTTTTGCTTCAAAAGGAGTTAATTGAGCAATTTTTGATCCCTCCTTAATAGTTATAGGGGGAGTTAGTGTGTAAACCATTATTTTAATCCGTCCCTCAAAATCAGCATCAATAAGCCCTGGGACCACAAAACCACCTTTCCTAGATAGTGAAGAACACCCAATTAATAAGGCACTTAATCCATGTCCCAAAAATCCCACAAGATTTGAATCAACAAATTGAACTGTGGTGTCGGTAAGTAACAGCTACTGCTGTTGCCAGGTCCACTCCGGTGCTTCCAGAGGCGGTGGCAGAGCAGCGGTCCAAGCACCCTGGACTTGTGTCATAGCACGAGGGCGAGGCGCGCTCCACGTCTCATTTCCCTTTTTCCGACAATCGCTAGTGTTATGATTGTCTTTCCGACACCGCACACACCATTTCTTTTGCTGTGCGCCTGGAACACGACATTGTGATCTGATATGCCCCATCCTGCCACAATTAAAACATTGTCTGTCTTGCTTCCCGTTATTATTTTTTCCTTGCACAAGCGGCTTCACTGCAGCTCCTACCGCGGCAGCTATAAAGGCAGCTTTTTCTTGATCAATCATTCTTTCTGCCGCCTCCCACAGCTGAGCAGCTGACAACCCCCGTAGTAGGAGGCTTAAAGCTTTCTTAGTTTTTCCATTAGCATTATCATAAGCAAGCCTATCAAGACATTTTGCTTTCATATCCTCGCTCAAATCAGGGTTACTCATGAGAGCAGCACACAGTCTAAAAATTAAGATTCTGTAGGTCCCTGTTTTATCCCCATAAATCTTGGCGCTATTTTGTCATTATGGAGGATAAAAAATGTTTTCAGAGCCAGTTCCTGTGTTAATCGTAACACCTCAGGTTGGAATCCCAATTGCCACTCCGGGTTAGCAAAGGGGCTGGCGCCTGTCAGCATTTGGGCATTGACTCCAAACAGCGGATCCCCTTGCTGACGAGGCATGGCCGCAGCAGCATCACACGCTGCCTGCCAGCGTTGAAAAAATTGGACCTGCTGAGAAGCCGTTAACAAAGTTTGTGCAACC
Source organism: Falco cherrug (assembly GCF_023634085.1). Taxonomy (NCBI): domain Eukaryota; kingdom Metazoa; phylum Chordata; class Aves; order Falconiformes; family Falconidae; genus Falco; species Falco cherrug. Next base: position 7,931,544 of record NC_073697.1, read on the forward strand.
GTACGCACATCATACGGAGTTAATAAATTTGCTGTAAAAATACGCTGAATTACTGAGTTAGTATATGGAGATTTCAACCCAAATTGTGTTACTGCTAATTTCGCTTTTTAAATTACCTTCCAGTCTAAGGGTTCCCACTTGACACCCTGTGACGTTACTATCACAGGAAATGCCATTGGCCCAAGCTGCCCAAATTGCCCCTCTATAATTGCATCCCAAATAACCACCCGCCATCGACGTGCTGGATTACTATTACCCCCCACGCTTCCCATTGGAACCGGCAGTGGTAGCGGTCCCGCTGCTAATGTCTTCCCAGAACCGCCCACCCCCACTCCACCCCATAAAAAAGGATTAGTAGAGAAGGGAGATAGTGGCGGTGCTGTAGGAACAGGCTGAGCCGCATCTCAAGTTGCTCCAATTTTTTCATGAGATCTTGCAGCTGCACATTCTCCAAACCACAGCGATGTTCTGCAGACGCCTATCGGGGTGACGGAAGCAAAGGTGGATAGGAGCCATCTTCTGTCGAGACGTTGCACGCGCGTTCCGGGGACTGTTCTCTCGAACTTGGACCAGGAGATACAAGTGGTGGCAGATTCATCTCCTTTGGCTCTCGGCCCTTTAGCCGCGCTACTGCTACACGCGACATATCCCTGTCCTGGCTTTTGGGAATAAGGATCCTGAGAATGTCATAGCAGTAGCAGAGTCTTTTGCACTAGCGCCTTCAGCTTCTGCCGACAGGGCAGCGAAAGCAGATGTGGTAGACTGTCGTTCTGCTTTCATCTCTTTCAGAGTCTCTAGGATCAATCTCCACATTGTGGAGAATTTCCCACTGTCTTTAGAGCCTGAACTAATGTCCTCCTGCAGTGCTGCGCCAATCTTTTCCCGAGTATCTAGTTCAAAGGCTGCACTCACTGAGGGGATTAATCCACGCTGCCAAGCCCATGACAGCAACCTCTTCAGGCTTCCCTCATCATAAGATAAGCCTCTCTTGGACAGGATATGTCAGAGGAGCTTAACTACTGCTACTTCTTCTTTGCTTAGCGTGGACCCCATCTCCTCCATGACCGCTCACCTGATCAGGGCAAGATTCCGACAGTTGTGCTCAAGCGTCTTCCAGGCACCGGGGCAGCACCTGCTACGGCCGGCTGCTTCTGCCCCCTCTGAGCCGCCTCTTCGCTCCTGGAAGCACGGACAAGAGGGTCCCCGTTCGGGTGCCACTTGTTGACGCAGAAGGTTCGAACACAACTTATATGACCAATGTGATCAAGTTAGTGCCACTTTATTAAAAGAATTACAGCAATTTATACTCTCAGCAAGATACACACGCTACGCAGGCTTTGTTATGCAGAAGGTGACAGGCTAAAACTACTCGTTCACACACTCCCACCTCCCCTGTGACTGGTCCCGGTGTGGTGCCCACACGCTGCTCCCCCGTTATGCAGGCATCCTGCTTGTTCTCATCTTTCAGTCCAACTCTCTTATCTCTCTGCGATTACACAGTTTCTTTGCCTCTCTTGGCCTTGCAGATGCCCTTCACAGCAGCTGCAGCTTGTTACAGCCCCGGCCCGTTATTACAACCAAGTTGTTCGGTCTGGATTGCTCATAACATGCTCATTTTCTTCCAGCCACTCCACAACTAAAGAGCTTATTCAAGCTGCTGAAACTTGGGGAATCCTCAGAAAACTACTAAAAAATTAATATAACAATAATATTTTTAAAAGGCTAATGGAATGACCCGAGATATGGATGGCTTAATCAGACATCAGTGCGGACCAAAGTAAAAGACTTGAAAGAGTTAAAGGGTATTAGCACCGCAAACACCAGTCACACAATGTCACAGAAGTGGCACGAAACACCGCAGGTGTGCTCCTTGGTTCAGTCAGAAGGCCTATGACAATCCAAATATAACACCACAACCTTAAGACTTTAGAAAAGCATTTGACTTAGTACCACCTGGCATTTTTGTTCAAACAGGATGATGGTAGCGATTTGTATTTTAGCAGAAAAGAAACAAAAAGCTAAATAGCTTGAAGCTAAGGTTAGGTAAAGTCACTCTAGAATAAATGCATACATTTAAAGTGGAGGCAATTAACCACTGAGACAACCTAGCTAAAGGCAAGACAGAGTCATTGTCATTTGACATGTTTAGTATGGAAATGAGATCCCTGGAGATGGAATTGCAGAGCTGTGGGTCCCTCAGGCAAACACACTGCCCACACTCTTCCTTCTCTTCTGTGTAGAAAACAGCACAGTTTGAGTATGTCTGGTCATGGCAGCTGCAGCAGAGTAACACGGAGAGATTTCTTTATTTCTGTCTTGGTTTGAGCATGTTTTAGTAACATATGTCTGGCAAAAGGCTGGTATAAACTTTGGATCCCAAAAGACAAATATCATTTAATAATTAATGCTGAAATTCTAACCCAATTAGTTTTGTTGTTGAGTCTGTACAACGTGTTGATGATATAAGAGACCAAATAATTAAGAACTACTGTAGATTAAACAGGGTCAAATCAATTAGGGGATTCCAAACTGGGTTCAGATACTTCACTGAGGTAGCGTAAAAAGTCCAGAAGAGGGAGAATCAGATTTAAATAAGGCTAAAGTGTCTTGTAGGATTAGAAGGAGAAATATTACAGAATGTAGTGTCAGCATGAGAAAACAATTCAACAGATCAAAGGAAACTGAAGTTCAAGCAAAGTACTTGCCGTAAGTACAGTGAGCCAGAGAGGGGTGACACTACTTGAAATTTGGACTGACAACTCGCAAACCACCATAAAAAACCTGTTCATAGAAAATAATCATGGAGCTATCGCTGATATCTCAGTTCATCAAAAATACAATTCTTTGCTAGGAAGATTTTGGAACCTAAGTACAGAGAAGGCTTAAACTTGCTTTTCATCAAAATTTGAAATTGAAAAGATTATCAATGGCCCTCTTATAAAAACATGCGGGAAGGAAGAATACACTTTAATGATAACATAGAATTAGAAGCCATCATAAAAACAGAGGGCTGGGTATCATAGATGATGTATCTGATGACCCTCAGAATTTCAATAACAGAAATGAAATCAAATCCAGTAATACACAGTGAAGGATCATGCATTTGTGGATGAATCAAAAATAATTATGCTATTTGAAGATGTTTCTAAATTTGAAGAATGGCAATGAAGGAAGGATTTGAATGTAATAGCTGATCTCATGAAGACTATAAACTGCTAGTATAACAGGACTGAAAAAGCAAAGTGAGATCTTCTGAAGAATCAGAAGTATTTCTAGTAAAAGAAAAGGAATAGTAGCACTAAGTGTTAATTTAATACCAGCAACAGCCCTAACAACTCATGATAAGAAAAAGATAAATTCACTACATAGGAAGTGCAGAGAAAAGCTACAGATTGACCTGGGGAACAAAGAACATACCCGCCATATGAGAATAGAAAAGCTTGGCTTGTTTATACTGATAAAATAAACACTTGAGGTCATAAATGTTGTTTGTCAGTATGCTATTAGAGAAATAGACATCAGCACCATGCAGACTAGTAAATTAAGGTTCCAAAGCATTAGCTTGACCATTGGCCTACTGCTTGACTATCTGAGCAGCGTGAATACAAATCAGTGAATAGGAAGCATTGTTCTCATTTAACAACTTCCATGATGGTCAGATTACAAAGGCAGGTGTGAAGCAGCCTTAATAGTAGTTTGCTTAGCTATAGAAATCAAGTATTGCAAAAGTATTGCAAGGGTGGTGACAGGAAGGGGCAGAGGGGAGGAATCTATCTACAAAGCCCTTGGCTGCCTTATTCAATCTTTCCCTTCTCCTCCTCAAACAAGAAAGAAACCTTTGAAGTATCACAACTTCATTTTTTAGAATCTCTCCAACTGCCCCTTGCATTTGACAAAAAGGACCCATTGTGATTAAAGTTTAGTGGGATATGATTTGCTGAAGTCATGTGCTGTACAAAACAGTAAGCCAAATTCCACTTGGCAATAGCACCAGGAACCAACATTCATCACAACAAAAAAAAATATGCCAGTAAGAATTAATGTTTCATGACACTTGAGTGTCATTGAAGGAGAAAAACAAAACCAAGTGGATTTTTTTATTTAGTCCTAACTGTCAAATAAAAGCCACAGCTGATGGATCATTACATGCTCACAACTCATCATTTACCCAGGATACGCCAACAACGGTTTTGAAAAGACTCAACTTTTGTTGTCTAGACTGGCACTATGCTACCAGATAAATCTGAGAAAGCTTCCTTGCATCTGTCAAAAGCAGCAATAAGAGATAAATATGTACCTGCACTAAATATGTGGAACTACTAGTGTCATGAGCATTTGTGACAAGATGCAAGCAAAGCTGCAGAACAATCAATAACGACAGATTACAATTTGTAAACTGTAACTTTATGCCCTGTGGTTGAGCACCCTCTGAGTTTTCCTAGTGTCAGTGTGCAAACATGTTTATCCGTCATACTCTTTAATACAGCTTTACAAATGCACTGGCTGCTTTCAGGTTTTACAAGTAAGTCTTTCTTATTTAAATGGGGCTTGTTAAAATTAAGAGCTACAACCAGAAATCCAAGGTCTGTTGTTTGGGTTTGTTTGTTTTTTTTTTAATTGAGAAAATCACAATGAAGAAGGCCTGCTAAAATAAAAAGTGTGTTCTTGGTCTGACCCAGCAAAACCTTTTATATTTGTAATGTCAAAGGTAAAAATAAAAACAGGGTCAATTTGATCTTCTTCACATGTTGACTATGAAATACTTCACCAGAAATTGTTTAATTACTGGCTGCTTACAATCACAACACACAGAAAAACAGCTGTATCGCATACATACTATTAGTTATGCCTGAGTACTGGAACCAGTGGTCAGACCAATGTAATTAGCCCAGACCAAAACAACCTCAGATCATACTGTCTGCATGACATAAGATGTTTTTTGCATATACCTGATCCATGTACAACAGATCAGGAAAAGCCACAGGACACCTTATTTTTATTTTTTTTTCTTTTCATGACAATGAGCTAGCGCAAAATAACCCATCCAGAGACTGCATGTTCAAAAGAACTTGTATCTTCAAGTTACAAGATCGTACTAAGAATAATACTCTGCTTATCAGCCTACCGAACTGGTACCAACCATACACAGTCCGAATGCATTGCAGCCTCACCTAATGCTATACCCATGAAATAACTATTAAACAAGGCGTGCCAAGCAGCCTCTACCACTCAAACTTTCTGCTCGCTTTTCTGACTCAGTGAGAATGTAAATTGAAGTAAATTCTGCCCTTTTTAATGAGAACAAATTAGATATCAGGAGATATTCTGAACAAGTAGGCTAATTAAAGACCTGAGCTCTACCTGCATGGACATTTCTGCAACCCACTGACACTGCACCTCTGCCACTCTGTTCAAGGACGAAGTTGATTTGCATCAGTTGTGACACACAGAGATGGATTTCAATAGCAAAGACAATTATCCATGCTCATAAAGTTCGTCAGTGCAGCCAAGAGACATCAGATCTAAAATAACCATTTTCACTGCTTAATGCTGTGTCTAAGGCGTAACGCACCAACACATACACAGTGCTCTGAACCATCACCTCCGCTGCAAGTTAAAACACTCGACAATTCTTGTTCACCTTCTGCTCAAAAACCTGTCGTCACTCCCTTACTCCCCAGGCTGGGCTGGAAGAGGTCCATCAGCTTTAGAAGGTTACGGTGTCGCCTGAATGAAGCGGAATGGCATGAAGGGATGATGACTTCTCTTTCTCCCAATTTCTGTGTTCCGTATATTCTAGTTTTGCTTTTCATCATCCTTCCTCCTCAGCTCCTTTTTATTCTTGTTGCTAATCTGAGCTCTCCACTGATGAAGGACCCTCTAAATCTTCACTTTTTTTTGTGCAATGAAGTTGAAAGAAGGCCTGCATGCCCTGTTTTAAGGAAGCCCTATTACTATCTTAAAACTATTTTTAAAAGACTTTAAGCTAGCATTTCCTTCAACACCGAGGCATGGAGAACAGGATTAGATATATATTCGCTTTCTGACAGAAAGAGTTAGCAAGGGATTTATTACATCGCTAGTTCATCTTGCAAGCTCTGCTTACAGCAGATGCTGACCTCTGTAGTCATAAATTCAACCCAACAAGAGAATATTGATTCAATTTTCTTTTTAATCAGAGGAAAGTATCATATCACTGGCATGTTGCTGGCTTGACAATTATAGAAGGAGCAGTTACCCAGCCGATGAAAGTCCAAAGACTCTCTGGCTCCCATTTTAACGGGGACTATGTGACATGAAAGAAAAATAAGCCAAACTAAACAATGACACCTACCTCCCAATCTTATGCAAGAAACACGATCTTCTTCAGAAGACTTCCTATTTATAACCTCCTAACTACTATGCAACCCCAAATATGCTACGCACTATGCAACAGCACTTCAGGGAAACCAGTCCCTGTGCCCTAAAGCACACACACTTTTCCAGCAGTGGCTAATATAAAAAGGTATTACCTCTACCTACAAATTTTGTCTTCTGTATAGTCATGCGGCACATTTTTTATGCTATTAGCTATTTAGTTTGCTCCAACATCAACATATATCAGTCATACTTTTGGCACATGAATCTACTCACACAACTTTTCTCATCGCTGTTCAGGTTAAAAATCCAGCCTTGAAATTAAACTTAAAGTCTTATTTTTCCTAATTTTCCACCCTAATTACTCAAACCAGTGATGACTGTTGATGTGGCACAGCTCCACAAACCAGATTATTTAGTCACACAGCTTCCATTTTACACTTAAGGATTCTCAACAATTGACACACACACTTATCCACAATCCATTTTACGCGCATGAAGGACTGGATGACTGCATGCGATGTCCTGAGACCCTCCTCTGAAGGAGAAAGTGCAGCTTGATTACAAGCCACTTGCATATTTTATTCCAACAATGAAAGCTGGCAGGCAGTGAGGGAACTGTTTAAGATCATAGTCACAAGATGGCAAACACTGGAGAAGGTGAAGTGCTAAGTCAATGCACTTCCTTGCATCCTGGATGCTAGCCTGCCCTAGCCAGAGTAACTCTTTGGGAGCGCTTCCCTGGCACAGAAGTAGCCAGCAAGCTGTTTATCAGGCAGTGTGATTCACAGGGCCGTCTAACCAAAAAAAACCCCAAACAACCCCCAAACAAACAAAAATTGTCTTCCCCAGCCAAAAGCAACTCCTTGATCTGGTTCACTGTGTAGCCACATGAACAGTCCTGTCACAGAGCAGAGGAAGAAACAGAGGATGGAAACAATCATGTCTGCATCAGCCAGCTTCAACAGCTTTGCATCTGAATGTCAAGAAAGAAATAAATAAACAACTGAATTACCAGTTGAAAGGAAATGGAAAAGCCAATTATCTTCTCCAAAACTGAAGACAATTTATTCTGTGCGAGGGACCCGCACCAGTTCACTAAAGTGGTTGAGTCTGAATGCTGCTTGAGAGCATACTTGCCCAAGGATGAATTCCATTTTTAATAGAGTAGCTAGGAATAGAAAAGCACACGAGAATGTAAACAATCTGGTCAGGTAATGGAGCTTGAAGACGTTCCCTCACATTTTAAATTCACCTTAACTACAGAAGGAAAATTCATCACTGATGCCTGGCACCAGGTGTAGTCAGCTAGCCCACAAAAACAAATTTGTTAAAACAATGTTACTTTGTTTCACCTTAGACACCAAGTGCTGTTGACCAGCTCTAATTGCTACTTTGACATCATAAACAAAATCTAAATGAAAGAGCCAAAAGGACACAGACAATGTGAGAATAGCACTCTCTACTCAACACAGTTGAAGGATTTTATTTTATCATAAATTCTCCATAAAACACAACACAAAAAGGTCACTCAACATTTTTAAAGTCCTATATGGAAACAGCAGACTTAACTGCCTAATGTAATGATGCATCTGTAATAATGTACATGTAATGTGTATGTAATAATGTCATGGAATGGAATGGAAAAGAATGTAGGGTGCTCTTCCCCCTGCTCGGCTTCATCTCACTGCCTTCTGCCTTTGGGTGGAATTCCACAGCAACATCAGCCCATCCAAGAGAGAGCTGCTACTGTCCCACCTTCCCTCTTGCTCCCATTTTGCAGTCCTGCCCCGTCCATTGCACCAGCACTACTGCTGGCACAATCACACGCTGACCTAATTCAGGGCACTGAACAAAACCTAATCCTGCTGAAAAAACCCACATTTTGAGCTGTTTCAGCTTCTTAAAAAGGCTTCCCACTCAGCTGAAAAAGCATCACAGCCAGCACATTAAAGAACATAGATGAGACAATGGCAGTCCTGAGTAACCTCACCCAAGCTAACGGTGACCAAGAGCCTTAGAAAGGATGAGTTTGCTGTTAAGAAGTAGGTTTGCAGGTCTGCCAAGAGGCCTACCAATCAGGGCTCTGCCCAATAATGCATTAGTGACTCAGGTTAAAGAAAGATTTATGTTAAGAAGAGTATGCTAAGGACAGGTGATGGAATGAGGTTGACTCCTGATTTTCTTCACTTGTGTTTTTTTTGAAACTCCAATCCGACTCACAGTTCAGAAGTTATTTCAGCAGAAAAAATAGTTGGAAAGAACATTTTTGCAAAAAAACCCAATGTAGCTAAGAATTAAATTTACAAATGGATTAAACCAGCTGCTCTGCCTTTACCTCTCAGTTCTGCCTGTACTTAACACTCATTATACCTTCTTGTGGTAGAAGGCAATTCAAAGAAAGGCTGCGCTATATTCTAGCAATAATTACAATAACCATCACTGTAAAACCGGCATAATTTCTATCAGGGGAACAGGCTAACAGAAGTGGGAATTGCAGTACCTTTGAAAAAGGTTAAAGACTCAAGAGGAATTTGGTTGCAAAGGCATGGCTTGCAGCTGAAAGCAGCACTGAGAGATCAGAAACACAGCTGAGAACAAGGGTGCTGATAGAATAGTTGTGGAATGACTGAACCATCCCAGATCCACTAAAGCATTTTACTCCAAGTAAAATAAACCAAAACACAAGCAGAATCTCACAGCAAGAAAAACAACCAAATGTAAATAATGGAATTATATGTGACAGGTCTGCTTTCCCTTTTGTGCCTTTCCCTTTCCAAATAAATGGTTCCAAAAAGTTTGTCTACTCCTCTATAGCTTAGATTCTACTCCATTAAACATAAAATCTTCCTGGCTCTACTTTCAAAACCACTCAACTTTGATAATTTTCTAACTAAACAGTAACTCAGCAAGAATGTTAACTTCATCTATGCAAACGAAGGCGTGTAATGAGCAGAGCACAACATGTTAGCACACTTACAAGAAACAAACATGTTATCCAGTTATATACATTTCATAAAAGTGAAGGCCAGAAAAACAGCGAGGTCTTTGGAGTGATGATGCTACAGACAATTAAAGGAAAAGGATATACCTCTTAAAGGACATCATAAAAAGCTGACAAAAAGACAAAACCCGATGCTTTAAGGGAGGCAGCCACTTACTAATGACAAAGAATTAAGATCAAGTCAAGTAGGAGAATGCTGACCTGGTCGCTTAATAGAAAGGATTGTCTCAGAAAGAGTTCTTACTGCTAAATGTTTCATCGTGCAAGATCATTACAGGACCAAGTACCCTTTTTCCACTCCCAGATCATCAGAAAAGAACACTAACTCCTGTTAAGAGCAGAAGAGGAATTCTAGAGGCAATCTCTTCTGGCTGGAAAATCTCTAGAGTCCGTACAGCGCCCTTTCTTCTTTGCCTGGTGTACTGACAGCTCCCCCTTCTGTTCCAATCGACTTTGACCATCTTTCGGAGCATACACATACATAGTACATAGATCTATATAGATAGCTGGGGTATCTGCTAAGGGAGGACTATCTATATTAAGCCCCATGCCCCTTAATATAAGCAGGCCAAAATACCATGCCCACATTTTATAAGAGAAATACAACCTGATCACAAATGACAATCTGTTCCCAGAAGCACTACTTCTATTAAAAGCCCTTTTGATTACAGTACTTTAGTAAAGTTTCAATAAAAACAAATACTTTTGTCCTAAGCAACTTTCGTATTTAAGTCTGCGTTCAAAAAAGCTTCTATATTTCATATGAAACAGAATAGAAAGAACCCAAGAAGTAGGTATCAGACACAAAGAATCACCACTTGCAGCTCACTGCTCCATAGTGCACTCTGTGATAAACCTACTTACGGTCGTGCACTGTGTGTTGAAGCTATGCCACTATCACAGCACATTACTTAATTTAGCACTACAGCCCCAAAAACGTACCTTCAAGAAGACTGGGAACTGAGGGTTTAAAGCTTCGACTTGCACCTCTTCCTTCAGTGAACTGAACACCTGAGAGGGCAATACACGACAAAACCCAGTCGACAGCTCTTTGAGCCAGCTCTGGGCACGTTCCCCCATGGGGACCCTACAGGAGAAAGCTGGGCACCCAGACCCTCGCACCTACACCCGTTGCTGCTTCTAGCCTGTGCATCCCAGACAACCACCCGGCAACTTCATTACTAGACGCTGTATTAGAGGAAGCAAGATGGAAAAAACTGCACTTCGTGCTCGGTATGGAAGGCAGTAAGCCAAAGGGAGGCCCTCAAACTTTGTGCGAGCTCACCCCAGAACTTAGTTCAGCTAGTAATATAATAACCAAGAAACAGCTAAACCTTTCTATTGAGTGCGAGGGAGAAACCCACGTGAGGGAAGAACAGTTCCTTTGACTAAAAAAGCTCACACCGCCCCCAGGAGCTAACCCTGCCAGCTCGGCTCGGCCGGTCTTCCAAGCCTGAGGACTTTCATCGGGACGCTCCTGGTGAACACGGCCAGGCTAAGCCGCAGGCAGCGCGGACACTCTCCCTCCACTAAGGAGGGATACCTGGGACCACACAGGCCCCTCAGAGCCGGTTATTTTCCAGCTACCGGGCCGAGCTGCCGCACCCCCGCCGGGCGCCCAACCGCGCCTGCGCCGTAACGGCCGCGGGGGAGAGGGCGCCGCCATGCCGCGCGTGCGCCGCGCCTCCCCGCGCCTCCGCCAGCGCCCCGGGCGCCCCTGCGTGACGTGATTGCGTCAGACGCAGCCTCGACCTGGGGCGGGGCGGGGCCGGGGGGTAACGGCGCGATTTTTCAAAATGGAGGCGCTGGGGGAGGGGAGCGGCCGCCGGCCCCCGGAGCCAGCGGGCCTGGGCCGAGGCGGGCGGCGGAGGGCGCCGTGATGGCGAGTCGCGGTCGAGGTCCTGAGGAGAACCCGTAGCGAGAACCGGGGAGAGCGACCGGCGCCATGGCGACCTGCATCGGCGAGAAAATAGAGGTGCGGAACCCAGCCCCCTCCCGCCACCTGCGGGCCTGGCCGGGGCCGCCCCGCCATTTGCCGGGGTTGTGGGGCCGGTGGCGGGGAGAGGCCAGGCGGGGGCCCGGTGCCGGCTCGGCTCTCTCTCGGGCGGCTTGTTTGTGGGAGGTGGCCGCCGGGGCGTCGAGCGGGGCTCCTCCCAGGCCCGCCCGCACCACCGCGCCCTCCCGCTGCGGGTGCGGCCCGGCGGGCTGAGGTGGGCTGGACCCCCAGGCGCCTCTGGGGTCGGGCCGTTGGCGGAGCGGCCGTAGGGCCTCAGCCCGCCGGTCCCGCCACCCGCCCCCGGGGCCGAGCCGTGAAGCCTCGTTTACCCACTCGCTGGGGGTCCGGGCGGAGCGCCCCCGGGCGATGACACCCGGCGGGAGAGCGGCAGCCGCCCCGGTGGGCTGCCCGGGAGCCGGGCGGTGCCCAGGCCCTGTGTTTGCGGGGCGGGCCGGCCGTCGCTCCCCAGCCGCTGCCATAGCAGCGGGAGTGGGGGCGGGCGTCTGTTGCCCCCCGGGAGCGGCGGGAGAGGCGGCGGGAAGGTGGCGGCGCCGAGCTGCCGCGGGCAGCGCCGGTACCAGTGCGAGGCGACCGCCGGGCGGGGAGGACGATGCCGCGGGGTGTGCGGTGCGGCCCGGAGGGCTCCGTCCAGGTACCCCCCGGGCACCCCGGCGGCGGCTGAGGGTTTGCCCCGGCATCAGGGGTGTGGGGCCCCATCTCGAGGGCGAGATCTCTACGTATTGGGAGAGGGGCATCAAAACCTGGGCTGGGGCTGAGGGCGATGACTTATTTGCTCGTGTTGCAGGATTTCAAGGTGGGCAACCTCCTGGGGAAGGGCTCCTTCGCAGGGGTCTACAGAGCAGTGTCCCTGAAAACCGGACTGGAAGTGGCTATCAAAATGGTAAGGCAGCCAGCCAAGGAAGTCTCTGGCTTCAGAGAGACTGAACGTGGGCAAGTTGCAACAGGTTGGAGTTAGGCAATTGGACATTCATGCCTGGATTGCTTGTTTGTATCTAACGATATCTAGATTAGGATTCGATCCTGAAAGATGCAGTGCAACAAAGTAGACTATACAAATCATTAATAGAAATGCTTACTTTACTGTTAAAAGCACCTAAGCTCAAATATTCAACACTGTGTGGACAGTCAGTCCTATAATTTTTAATTCAGGAATTTGTAATCACAAAAGCTTCATTTAGAATCCCTGTGGCTGGAGAGGTCCTGGAAGAAATGCCTTGAAAAATTTCCCTTACTGCCAGGACAAACTGTTTGCAAAGGAAATTCACACATCATAGGTGTTTTGTCAGATCTACTTGTAATCTGTAGTACTTTGATTTAGCTACATTTTTAATGTTAACTATATTTAGTATATCTGCTAAATTAGGTTTCTTTGCGTAAGTATTTCAGAAAAAAAATTAATTGGTGTTAGTATTGAAAACATTAATGCTTACCTTCTTTCAGACAGTTGTGTGTTCCTCCAGCTATCTATGGTACTTGTTCATTAAAAGCATAATTAGGTTAAACTGTGGACACTTGCTTAGAAGTTTTCAGGCCAACATGCATCAAACATGTAAAATGTCAAGTTCACTTGAAACTAACATGTATGTAATTGATGTTGTGGTGCTTGAAATACATTCTTTCATCCATTTACAGATAGATAAAAAAGCCATGCACAAAGTTGGAATGGTACAGAGGGTTCAAAATGAGGTGAAAATACATTGTCAGCTAAAGCATCCATCTATACTTGAGGTAAGGATCTTTTTTTTGTAGAGAAGACTGTATATGTGACATGCTGTATAGTCTATAAAATGTATTTCAATTTTTTCATTGTTTTATATTCTAGCTTTATAACTATTTTGAAGATAGCAATTATGTATACCTGATACTTGAGATGTGTCACAATGGTGAAATGAGCAGATACATAAAGAACAGAAAGAAACCCTTTTCAGAAGAAGAAGGTGAGACTTTTTTTTTGTGTAGTTCTCTTTGCATTACTGTAAAAATATTTATAACTGCCATCACTGAACCAGTTTCTATAGCTTAAAACCTTGTGCTGAGTGATAATCTAGAGATTGATTACTGTAACACATATATTCACTTGAATTCCTGTATACTTTTGTTTCTGTTTATGCCATTTTACAGTAGCGTGTGTTCTTGGGGTTTAAAAAAAAAAAAAAAAGCTGTTATCTTGGAAGGTAGAGGTGTGTAGAAGGTAGAGCTTACTTTTGTACATAGAATTATGTTGAAGGTCAAGATTGAAAAGTTCCACAGAAGGGAACTGGCAACTTCACATCCACACATCTGCTTTCTTTGTGTTGCATCTCTTCACCTCAGTATTACTGTATTACGTGTCACAAGTTAAAAACCTTCCAGGTTAGAGGTTGCCTTATGTGGTATCACTGGAAGTATTTACTGTGTTCTAAGCTCTGCGTGGAAATGAAGGTAATGTTCTTAACTGTGTTGCTTAAGGGCTGAGTTAGTAAGGAAGTGTCCAATTTGACACTCCATCTAGAGTTTTTGAAGGACTGGCAATTGAAGAGAAATTCTACTATGGTTTTTACCTCCATTTCTTATGGAGAGTGCTGAAAATTTTGTCTGTCACTGAGTTCATTGTCAGAGTAACGCTAAAACTTTTTAAATTGGCTATGTTACTCTTTTGAATACTGTTTTGAGCAAGAAGGCTTGGAAAAAAATGAATCTTATGAATTTACTAATACTCCATTTTCTTACAGCTCTTTTTGAGAGAGAGGGTTTCAGTTAGAACACGGACCACTGGAAGCCTAACCAGAACAGCACTACTTAGAAAAAAGACAGCAAAGAAGCTGCAGTATATAATGTTTGAGGGCACAGCCAGACAAGCTAGTCTGGTCTCACCTGATCTGGATTCAGTGGTTATTGCCTCTGCAACGTAGCACCTGATCATCTCTTACCCAGTTCTTCCAGTTTACCTGCTTCTCTTATCAGTTTCTAATATAGTTCTGTTAAGCAATTACAGATAGGGATTTTTCACAACCTGGATCACAGGACTGGACTAAAGGGGTACTGCTCTACAGGCATCATGTGTGTAATTTGTGTCTCTTCCAGCAGAAAGAGTTCGCTTGATGGTATCTTAAGTTCTAAAAGCTGGTAAACCACTGACCTGGATGAAGAAGTCTCCTCCTCCAAGCAGTGGTTTCTGCTAACATTTATTACCTGCTTTGCCCTCACTTTGCTAAGAGAAGGAAGGCTGTAAATTGTTTGCTCTAGAAAGAATGATTCTTAAGATTGGTGTAATTGCGATACTGTAATAAATGATGCTGTTTCAGCCTGGATGAGGTTTTGTTATTCCTGCTGTAAGCTAAAATTCTTAAATATTCCCTGAATTTCTAATGTAATAGAACAGAAAGTCTATCCCAATATTGTGAATGTAGGTGTTTTTGAAAAATTGGAATAATACTAGCCTTGTCAGTTTGATAATTATAAAAAAAATATAAAATACAGGAGACATTTTGGATTATAATCTGCATGTAGTGAAGCTGCCTCATTTTGTATATTTGCTGTTTCTGAAAGTGAGAGGCGACTTAACTTTTTTAATGAGGAACCTGATTTTAAAAATATAGGCCAATTGAAAGTATTTCCAGTTCTGTTCACATTATTGTGTCAGCAAAAAACCAATCTGGTTACTGCATTACAGAACACCTTTTTTTTTTTTTTTTAGGAACTCTGTACATAATTGTGCCATGTTGTTTAAAGGAAAAAGCAGAAAGTTAATTTCAATCTCATTACCATGACGCTTAAATAGTGACGATGTTACAAGGATATTAAAAAAAAAAAAAAAGACCAATAGCAGACTGCATGAAGTTGTTCTTTTCACAGCTATGATTTCAATTATGCAACTAAAATGTCTGGTTTTGTGTTTTGACAGCCCGACACTTCTTGCATCAAATTATCACAGGTATGCTGTATCTTCATTCTCACGGAATACTGCACCGGGACCTCACCCTTTCTAACATCTTACTCACCAATAATATGAATGTCAAGATTGCTGATTTTGGACTAGCAACTCAGCTGAAAATGCCTCATGAAAAGCATTATACCATGTGTGGAACTCCAAATTACATTTCTCCTGAGATAGCCACAAGGAGTCCACATGGACTGGAATCTGATGTGTGGTCTTTGGGCTGTATGTTTTACACTCTGCTTATTGGAAAGCCACCTTTTGACACCGACACGGTCAAGAATACGCTGAATAAAGTAGTATTAGCAGATTATGAAATGCCAGCGTTTTTATCAAGAGAGGCACAGGACCTTATACATAGGTTACTTCGCAAAAATCCAGCAGATCGTTTGAGTCTTTCCTCTGTGTTGGATCATCCCTTTATGTCCAGGTGTAGCTCTGCACGGAGTAAAGATTCGGGAACTTCAGAAGATTCCATGGACAGTGGAAATGCTACTATCTCTACAACCTTCACAGGTTCTTCCAGCATCAGTACCAGTGGCTGCTTGAAGGAAAAGAAGAAGCTGTTAGTTGGACAGCCGCTCCCAAACAAAATTACTTTTTTTCCTAAAACGAGGAATTCCAGTAATAGTTCGTCAGTAGATGGAAGTGGCTTTTTCCAGCAATGGGGAATTCAGGGAAAAGAAGTGGGCGTAACTGGCAGAGGAAGAGCAATGCAACTTGCTGAAGAGAGACCACATTCGCGCTACCTCCGAAGAGCCCACTCTTCAGATAGGTCTGGCACATCCTGTAGTCAGACTCAAGGCGTATCAAATATTGAGAGATGTCACTCTGTGGAACTGCTTTCTAAGCCTAAAGTAGGAACAAGAGAAAATACAGAGTGCTTTTCACCTGCGAACAGCTATACTGATATAGGAGAAATATTTAAGGAGAAGACTTCTAGTAGTTCTGGTTCTTTTGAAGGGCAAATATCTCCACCTGTAAAAGATCAACCACAGTAAGAAACAGTTTTTCCTAAGATGAAATTTAGAGCTGCCTTATATGTTAAATGTGTGATTTTTTCCTGTAACTAAGCTGTAGTAAGTGTCCAAAGTCTACACTTGTAGCTTGAATAGCAAGTAGGAGAGGTCAATAGTTAATGCTGTTGCTATGTAGGGGTTTACCTCCCCGCTGTTCCTATCTCAGTCTCCATCTATTATTGTAGCTTTTATTTATCCTGGTAATAATCTTATTATTGGCTTACTGCCATATGCAGCAAGGTGAGTGTTTCTTTCCCCACACTAATTGTAGTAGAGAGCCTTACTAATTCTTTGTAGAAGAGATGTAGACTAGGCCAGAAGGCATTCAGAGTGTGATTACCAATGCTTTAACTTGCTGCTCTGTTCTGGTTGTGGGGTTTTTTCCTGGCTTTTTTTGCTGTTCTTTTCTGTTATGCTTAGACAAGATAAAGGAAGAAAAAAATACAAAATTAGGTGATGGATTATAAAATTGGCGTACCGGAAAGGAAAATAATACTCAAAGATAATTATCTGAGACTTAGTTCTGTCCTTAGTTGTAGTTTCTAGGTTAATATCCTGGCTTCTTTGTATACATTGATGGACTTCCCCAGCTGATATAAACCAACTCGGGGATCAAGTCTACAACTGACGCCAGAGTGGTGTTGGAGGCCTCATCCTTACCTTCTGAGCTACACTGCTACACAAATAGAGTCCTCCTTTGTGATAACTTCAGTCTATGCTCCGAAGTTTGCTTTGTTTTTTCCCTCAGCAGGGTATCAAGTAACACTTTCCTGTTTTAACAGAAGGGCTATTGCATATCTTAGTTGTTGCATTTCTCTCCACATTAAGTGGCAGCTTTGGTGGTTTAATATGTTTTTCTTTTTGCAAATCAGTTACGTAAAAATGCAAATAAGCACTTTGCCCTGTAGAAAAAGTAAATGGAGTGTTTGACATAAGCCTCTGTTCAGCAAGTTCAGTGGGCATGTGCATTCTTTTTAGTTTGAGAAATATTTGATGAATCCAAAAAGAAATTCTTACGTGCAAATGTTAACATAATGCTTGCTTGTTTTCCCCATGACATAAAGACATACTGAACGTAGAAGTGACAGAATACTAATATGAGTGTGCAGATTAACTGAATGGTTACTACTGGTTTTTACATGGTTGATTATAGGAGAGTCTCTTGCATCTACAGTTAGCCTGCACAGCAATCATAAATGCAAGGTTCTAACACTTACATTAGATACTTCTATTTTGGGTTGGGTTTTTTTTTTATGACGACTTGAGTCCTTGCCAATGCCAAAGTGGTGATCATCACAAAATGAAAGTACAGACAGATACCGGCTATAGAAACGGACAACCACACAGGAGCTTAGTGTTGACTTTGCAACAGATACAGTAACTGTTTCTGTATGTATTTTTCAGTGTCTGGATTATGAGTTCACCTGTGACTACATATGTCTAAAAAGCTGGTAAAAAATCTTGGTAATATTTGGGATTTACTATAGTTTATGTAAACTCAAGTTATTTTAGGTGATGTGTATTAGGTGACATTTAGGTGATTGCCTACGTATTTCAGCTGCGTATGTGTGATGCTGAATGAGAGCCACTGGGGTCATGTGCATCATCCCTGTGTCGTCTTCAAGGTTGTTTCCTACTTATACTGTGAATTAAGAACTAGATATGTGAACATCCACAGCCGGCAGCATTATCAGTAGCTCTTTTGTTCATATATCTCAGTTCCAAGAGTCTACTAGTGAGTGCTAACAGGCTTAAATCTGTGCTGAAACTGTTCATTCCATTTGGAAACAGTATTTTTTTATGCTTTACCTAATGAATATTCCCCATGAAAAAAGAAGCACGTTTTAAGCTGTCTAGGGCTGTGAAATGCCACCTGTGTTTCTTCAATATTCTAAAAGTGTTGTGGCTTCTGTAGCTGTAACATAATTTTTGCTGTGCAAATGTCTTTGATGTAATCTTGATTACATATGTAACTTCTTTTTTCAGCTCGAATTATCTCTGCACAATGAAGCCCCAGGTTGGTTTGTTAGAGCAGAAGTCCCAGGCTGAAACAATGCAGCAGTGGCTTGGAAGCATGCAAACAAATGGTGTGTTATCAATCGGTTGTTTATTTTTGCACTCAAGCCGGAGTAGCGACTTAACAGTTTCTGTGGGTTTTTCTATATTTCACTTCTTTAAACTTATAGCAGAAGTGTCTGTATGGCCAAGTAACTGATACCAGCGTATAAGGCTGGCATCTGACATAACAGTGACTGGATGTTAACAGAGGCTACTTTCCAGTTCTGAATGAAAAGCATGGGAGACCCTAAATTGACTTGTTTGACGCAGATTGATTTCCAGCATCGCTGATCTGTAGACTCATTCTTAAGCAAGCAATTGCCCACTGGAAACATTGTTTTGTCTTCTCTTTTGGTCTAAGCTGTAATGCTTCAGTTTCATGAGGTAGGAATTAATTTCAGAAGGTTCTGTAGTTAGTGTTCCTCTTAAGCTCTTGGGTTGGTATAATGAATTGTATCTAACTGCCTTTGTAAGAGTCGAAGAAATTGTACATTGAATTTGAATACTTAACTTCCTGAAATGAGGTTGTTCTCTTTTAGTATTTTAGCAATTTAAAAAAAAAAAAAATAAGGAAAACCATTCTAGAACCTGCCGTAATTATTCAGTTGTGACTTGAAATGTGTAACTATAAACATGGGACAAAAGATGGGCAGGTGAATCAAAAGCTCTGTTAATTTAGTTGTGTAAATACTCCTTAAGAGAAAATGGGACCTTAGTGAATGAGAAAGATAATGAGGCTGCAGACGGAGGGGTGGAGGAAAGGACAAAAGACGCAGGAGGGAAGGAGGTGTTCTTTGTCGTGCATCATGTTACATCATTTACAAATAATGTAATTTAATCATAAATTGAAATCGAAAATCCATTCTGGCCTTTTTTTGTTTTGATATTATTGGACTCCTTCCCTTCCTGTCCACAGGGAATTGAACTTGCATGACATATGGTCTGAATAATCCTGTTTTAATTTTTAGTCCCTTTTCAACTGTCCCGCAATATGGCAGGAGGAGTGCAGTACTTAGGTAGGTGGGATGAAAGTTGATCAAGGGCTTAAATATCAAAACTAGGGAAGCAGTTATAAGAAGTTTAAATACAAAAATAGGTTTTTGTCTTTTAACAAGTGATTGGAAATAAAACAAGAGGTTTAGAGGATTCATTTAACATCTTGAGTACCAAAACTTCTGGTTGATGCTGAAACACTAGTTAAATAAGCTGAAACTTAAATGAAACTTGGTACTAGCAGTTATCTGAATGGCAGGTAAACTGTGTTTTGGTGGAGTAAACTAATTCTTGTTTAAGTATCTATTTGAAATAGTAGTTTGTTTGTAAATGGTTTTGCAGAATGATTTGCTGTATGTTAAGACTGAAGGCCATCATAACTGAAATTTCGTAACTTTCTTTTAAGCAGCATTGGAATTTTGTTAACACCGGTATTGATTGGTGCTAAAGTCATAGCCTAATGATTTGGACCGAGGATTAAAGAAAACCCATTCTCCACTTAAGCCTTCTAAGATGATATTTTGGAAAGCTTATAAAAACATAATAGCATTTTTTTTTTTCCTTCTGACTGTGACTCTTCGAATCTATAACGTACCTTTATGATTCTTTCAGTTCCGCCGAGACCACCTGCAGACCTAACCGGCAACAGTAATGCACATGGAGGTTTTCGTTATCATCTGGATATGCAGCAAGATGCATCAAGAAATACATGGAACACCTTAAAAGATATAAGGAATCACGATGCATCTGTTGACTATCCACATTCTTTACACCAGAGAAACCCTAAGAAATACATCCCTGGAGTTCTCTGCAAACCTGACAAAATTCAACCATCTTCTGCATGTGGCCTTTGGTCAACTTCAGAACAAAACCAAACGTGGGGCAAAGAACCACCAGCACATCAGAAACCTACACTGCGAAGTATAGTATCGCCTCTCAATGCTCACAGGCTAAAACCAATCAGGCAAAAAACGAAAAATGCAGTGGTATGTATCAGTTCCTAAAATGGAAGCAACGTAAGAGATAGTCACACTGTATTTAATACTTAAAAATCACTTGGTAAACTAGAAGCATTTTTTTTTAGAAAACAATCTACAATGACCTAATTTAAAGTTACATTGGTAAGATGCATCTTAATTTTTGGGTATGGAGCTCTCGTGGTCACTACCTGCAGTGACGTGGCATTGCTTTTAGCTTACAAGCAAAGAAGCTGTAGGTAGACACAGCAAATATTAAGTGCATATATACTACTTACTGTTCTGAAACTTTGTCCTGCTTAGCTGTACAGTTGCACTTAAGATTAACTATGTCAAATGCATAAAACACTTCCACAGATTAGATAAATAGCTGAATTAGAAATGAAGAGTCTTGCTCTCAAGTACAAACTTGAAACTTTTTCCTATAGCACTGCTTTTTCCCTGTCTTGTGGGTGAGGAAGCAAAACAAATTCTATTAATCCTTACCGATCATCACTTTACGTTTTTCTGGTTGGTTTGTTCCTGGTATCGCCTGTTGTTCCATTTCTTATAATCTTGTTCATCCTGTCATGCTTCCCCCCACCCCCAATTTCTTTTTTTGAAAAAACACATAATAGAGCTGACCTGTCTTTGATTAGTCACTTAAGAAGCCCCACCCTCACTGACCAGGTTTATAACCATCAGTCACGTTGCAGTGTTCTGCTTTAATAGCACTACTAAGACAAGTTACTGTAAGTAGCATAAGTTTGCAGTGCATTTGAGGAAAAATAAACTAATGTTTTTTTAAAGCATTTGTGGAAAGAAATGTTATCTTATCTTGCCAGAAACTAAAGTTTTTTAATTTCTGCATTTAAAATATTTCAGGTGAGCATTCTAGATACCGGGGAAGTGTGTATGGAGTTTCTAAAAGAACACCATCCACAAGAACTTGTGAAAGAAGTTCTCAGAATATCTTGTGATGGAAATGTGGTATGTTTTCAGTTTCTTCACTGTCGGGCTTAGAGTATTCTGTTCTTTCAGAATTTTTTTTAATTTTCATTTAAGTGTTTATTTGTTTGGAAATGCGATATTTACATATGCACAGCTATAAACTCCTTTTTTTTTTTTTCCCCTGTAGTACAGCCATACAAATATAGGTAGCCAGCAATTATTTCAGAGCAAAATTAGGCTTAACTTTTGGAATAGGTGAAGTATTGTTGAAAAACTGTTGCTGTTAAATAATTACTTAGAGGAATAGAGCAATATGGTAAGTAATTAAACTGGTTATTTCCATACCTGTTGAAGTAGGGAGTGCTGTAGTAAGTTGCAACTATAAACACTTTTTTTTTTTCCCCTTTTTATAGATTGCAGTGTATCATCCAAATGAAGGAAGAGGTTTCCTTCTCGATGACAGACCTCCAGCTCCTCCTGAAGGCATCTGTATGTATAATTTTGACAACTTGCCAGGTAACTTGAAATTTATTTTAAAATTATGATGGTTAATGTGACTTTAAAAAACAAAAAAAAGAGAATGTTGTTTGAGACTTTGGCTTTTAGCTGCTACTTTTCAGATTGTGAAGATAAAAATCCTTTCAGAATAAGACTCAAACTACGGTTTAACTGGGAACTGTATTTTTGAAACTTCGCAAGAAAGTGTAAACCTGCAGGTTTACATTCATTTTGCATGGAAGTTAGAAGGAGTCACTTACCCCTTTATAATACACTATATAATACAGTGTACTAAAATTAAAGCTTTCATAATGTTCTCCTTGTTCATATTGGAAACTGTTTACGTATGAGTGGAAAAATACGATGGAGTCATTTTTAAACCAGCAACTTTACCTTGTGCTTCCTAACGCTCATAGCTCGGGGAGGAAGGGGAAAAACACATATTTGAAAGCATTGACAAAGTATTTAATGTAGTCAGCTGAAGAACAAGTATAAGCTAACTGTAAGCTCTTAAGAGACAAGCAGACTTTTCTGCTAATTAGACATCAAAGTTAGGTTTTACATAAAGCCAGGAAGCCGTCTGGACCATGATATCTAGTTGAACAGTATATGCAGCACTTCACTATGTTGTTTAGGTTTTGAACAATGTTAATTGAAGCTATTCAAGTGAAGCTATTGAAGATACACACTTTTCTAATAGTTGGTGAAAATAAGTCAGTTTCTTTGAATATACTTCTGTAAAGTACTGAAATGTTGCTCACTACTTTTTTTGTTAAACGCTGTGCACCAGCTCGGAGGGAAGTAACTTAAAATATGTATTTGATAGCTGAAAGTACTCAGATCAAAGCTTTTAAATTTTCTTTTTTTAGAAAAGTACTGGAAAAAATACCAGTATGCAGCCAAGTTTGTGCAGTTGGTGAGAACAAAAACCCCCAAAGTTACGTTCTACACAAGATATGCCAAGTGCATGTTGATGGAAAACTCACCCACTGCAGATGTTGAAGTCTGTTTTTATGATGGTATGTATTCGTTTTGGCAATTATGCAAATAGTTACTGTGTTGTTAAAGGTGCACTAGAATATTGCCAAATGCTGAACTTCAGGTTGAAGAGAATACTAGAACCTTTGGGGTTTTATTTGCCACTCTGCCTTTATTCTAGCACTTGCAGATCAGTTTGTTTTTCATTAGTTGTTTACTGATATCTTCTTCAGGGAGTACATGTTACAAAAGTGTTATTTAAATTACGCCTTGTTTTTATTCAGGAGCTCTTCTTTGAATCTACATTTGATAGTTAACTTAGGGAAAGGTGTGTCCATACTCCAAGCTTTCCATTGTTGACTGAGGTAATGATATTACCACGAACGTTGACTGGAGAAAGCAACTGGCTGCCTTTTCCAACTCTACCCTTCATAAACTAGACTGCACTGATGATGGTTTTTTCACTGTAGGCTACAGTCAATTAGGATGACTTGCTATATGCGTAGACATACCTCAACAGAATTTGTGACAAATAAAAAAAAAGACTTAACAGCTTTGTTTCATTGTGGAAACGCTATTGAAAGAATGGGCGTCTCTCTTACAAAGACATTCAAACGCTGATAAAGCCTGCTTAACCAATTTTTGGCAATGCTGTTACAGATTTTAATATTGCCTCAGATTGTTTAGAAAGGTAGTTCTTAAAATATGTAATAAACACATTATTCAGCCCACTTAAGTAGTAATCTTTGGCCACAGAGGGCATTACGTTAACATCATAGTTCCAGTTTAAGTGGCTCTTTATATCTGCTAGACATAGAGCTCACACAGGAGCGGTTTTATTCTTGCAGTAATTAAGTCAGTGAGGTACACTTTAGAATGTAATGGCAGAAATCTGTATTTTATAGAAGCTGTTATACAATTCACAGTAGAAGTTTATGGGTTTTTTTACAGGAGCAAAGATACACAAGACAGCTGGTATAACTCGTGTGATTGAAAAATCAGGGAAATCCTTCACTTTGAAAGGAGAAAGCGAAGCAGGTTTGAAGAAGGAAATACAAGCTTATATGGATCATGCAAATGAGGTACGCTGTTCTATGTAGACATTTTTCCAGTGCAAAGCAACTACCTGAAAATTCACTTTCTTTTTCACAAATGTGCTTCTGATGTTGTTTTTCATATTTTTATTTTTTCCCCAAATTTACAGTAATAAGGAGGGATGAAGAAGTGTGGGGTTTGTTGTTTTTGTTGGGTTTTTTGTAAGAGTGAGTATCCCTGTTGCCTCTACATTAACAATGCCTTATGGGAAGAATGTTAGGAAATTCTTACTAGTGTGTACAGGGTTAAACAGAACAAATGAAACTGCTTTATACAAGTTTAAAAAACCTCAAAACAAACAACCTAAACACATACTTCTCCCCAAAACAAACAAACAAAAAAAAACCAACAGAAAAAACACACACACAAACCTCCACTCCACCCTGCAACCCCCCTGAAAAAAAACACCCCAAAACAAGCACAAAAACCTGCCAAGTGTTTAACTGGCCTGCCTGCTGTGCTTTCTATCCCTTTAGGCAGGTCATCCAGTTAACAGTCATGAGTAATTTTTTTGTCTGTGAACTTAGGAAACAGTAAAAATACAGGGCAAATTTCCTATTCAGTCTTCTTTAAGTTCTGTTGTTTTCTGGAATAGAATTCAGGGGGCTTCTAGTCCTCTGTCTAGCTCTACTAAAAGGGAAGAAGTGATTATTAAGAGCATAATTCCAGATGTGCTGAAGTTACAGGGAGTAGTATAGTTACAGGCTGTAGTAAAGGTTTTTGAATTGCCTCCGTAGTGCAGCTATTGCTGATACTCAGTACCCCTGAAAAAAGCATTCCCTTGTGTAGGCTCACCTGCCGTGCTAAACGTGTAGGAAATGGTTATATTGTTCTCAATTAAAAACTTTTTAACAAGTTCCTTCTAATTCCAGGGACATCGTATATGCCTTGCACTGGAATCTGCCGTTTTGGAGGAAGAAAAAAAGAGTGAAAGCGTTCCATTTTTCCCAATAATTGTTGGAAGGTAGTATATTTAACTTGAAAATACTTATACGTTTGAATACTCCCACTAAGCAGCTTTATGCAGCTAATGTTTGCAGAAGCCAGGGTTGCTTAACAGAGGCTTATAGTCATTAGCAAGATAAATATTAACTTGACAGCATGTAGGAACACCTTATTTTGGACCTGCAAAGCCCCCTTTGATACTAGGACAATATACACTTGTGGATTTAAGATTAAACCAGGCTAACGGCACATGTAAAAACAGTTCTGCAGAAGACCGTTGCCATCAGGTGCTTTGTGCGGTCCACGGGAAACTGAAGGAAAAGCTATTTTGTCCTCACTTGTTTCTTTATTCCTTTTTGAACAGACCTTTTCCCAATTTGTCTCACTATTTTTCCAGAAAACCTGGCAATAGTGAATCGCCACAGGCTGTAGCGCCTCCGCTGTTGGACAATACAAACTGTTTGAAAGAAGTTATGGCACTGGATAGAAATACAGCTGCCAGTTCTGCTCCAGTTCAAACTCCAAACTGTACTCCTCCTGTAAGTACACAAGAACATACAGTGGAAACTACTCATCAGTAGGAATTCAGATATTTTTTTTGTATTTGAACTAATGGATGAACATTTGTAAGGATGTAGGCTCTTGTTAGCCGTTTGTGAGCATATTGATTAGAAATGTTAACTTTGAGTTCAGCTGGCTGGGTATCTGGATTTAAGATTATCTGAGAAATCAAGATCCTCCAAAACTTTAGCACAAATGCCTCCTGGGAACATAGTTTGGGAATTGCTTACTCCTGTTGTACAGCACTGTCTTCCATTTGTTTTGGGAGAGCTCGGAGGTGCCCTCAGGCCTGTGTATGGCATGGTCGTCACAAAGGGTATTACACTTGAGGTCGTTCTGGAATAATCAAGTGTTAGTGTGTATAAATATATTTACAATTACACTTCTTTTATATACGTATAGCCAAAAAGGTTTTGTGTGCGATTTCATCTAGCTTGTTTAAAAGCCCCTCAAAGCTTCAACTGCTGCATCACAGCCCTGAAACAGGATCCCCAGCTGACTGAATTGTACTGGGGTCTCGGCACGCTGAGACTGTGTTGTGAACTTTGTTGAACTTACGTGGCTCTGCATCTCCGTCCTTCGGTTGTGCAGCACATGTCCTTAGCGCAGTTGTTGCTTGACTGAAATGAACCTGGCAACAAAAATTCTGTAGGGCTTCAGTATTAGTGTTGATCTTTACACTGACTTAAGGATACCCACCACCGGAGTTCTAACTTGAGGGTTCAGCATTCAGACTCATTCTTTGTGTGCCATATAGCAAACGCTTGGGTCTTCTGTAAGACTTTCTCTGTTTGCATTCTCCTCTGAAGTACGTATTTCTAAGCAAAATAACACAATAGCTGGTTGCCTTTCGGTGTTAACCCTCGACTCTTACCAGTTTCTTTATACTTGAACTAGATCTGTATATCCTGAGGTACAAGATGTTTCTTTCAGGTTCCCGTAACTATCTGGATCCTAATCTCTTTCCTGACCAAGCTGCCCTATTTCAGAGGCATCTTCTGACTTTTACCTTTTCACTGAACCCTGAATCTTAAGTCCTGCTAAGCCCACCACCTCATTTGCCATCTCTCTGACTATGGGAGGAGGTATCAGAGTAGCAGAACTTTTACAGAAGCAGATGTGTTCCTCCTAGACAGTGGTAGTGGCCTTGTCCTGAAGACCTCCAATGTTTGAGCCTCTGTTGTTCTTCTGTTCATAACAGACTGTATGTGCTGTAGAATTCTTCTATTCATGTTTAATATTCTAGTTTCCAATTAAGAGTAACGTCCATGTTTTTGTAAAATATTGGCCAAGTGGTCATTGGGATGAGGGCTATTTTGTAATCATGTGCTGAACATTTTTGTTGAAGATGGACAGTATTTTCTGACAGTTAAATAAGGAAAAATGGGGCTTAATTAGAAAAAAATCACTTGGGGAAAGCGATCCCTTTGAGTACAGGGCAGTGCAAGAAAAACAGTCGTAATACTGAGGAAGTCATATGAAATCCTGTGGCGTTTTTAGAATGTAATGGTGTTAAATGAAGCATATAGACTAAATCTGTCTGTGTGTATGAGAAGATTAAAACAGGTGGTAATTGACCCCTACAGCTAGTACATAATCTGTTGGATGAGTACTAAGGCTGCTAATACTGTGCATTTCTGGGTTTTAGGTGGTGTCGTATGAAAAGTCTGCGTTTATGACAAATGCTGCTGAAACTACGTGCTCCTCTGTTCATCAAACGGAATGCAGTCCAAATTCAGCCCAACTTCTAAAATCTGTCTTTGTGAAAAATGTTGGTTGGGCTTCTCAGGTGAGAAGTGAATTCTGATAAAGGAGGGGTGTCTGTTATTTTTTTCCTATTAAACTTGAGATATGTATTTTTAAGTAATTTACTTTAAACTTGATCTGTGAGGAATACATTCAGCTATGCTCTGTTACAGTTTAAATCTGAAAATTGTTATGTGGAAAGATTCTTCCAAGTAAGTGTCCTAGATAAATAGGACAGTGCTTCAGTTACCACAATTTTCCTGGGATGGTTATTGCCTATTTTAGTGTCTTCGGTCATCTAAATCTGACTCTAGTAAAAAATCAAAGCTGTTACATCTGCATTAGTGGACAGAAATTTAAAGGTGTCATGACGAAGTGTTTTTACCAGATCTATACAAGAAGAATGAATCCACCTGTCCAACAGGAAAAGCTGTTTCCATAGAAATTTTTCCTCTGCTTTTCTGTGGGACCAGCTTTAGATGTAAAAGTTGTTCTCTGCAATCCAGATAAAGTAGCTTCCTGTCCTAACAGAAGTTTGCTTTACATATATAAACTTTAAAATGTATATGGCTCTGAACTCTCACAGGTGGGCCTTCTGTTTTACGTTTGGTCCTTTTTAAAATGCCTTTAGGTGTGGTTAAAGGCACTTGTTCGTTTAACTCTCATTGAAAAAGGATGACTGAAGCAGAGTATCTGAAACCTTTGGAAGTCTGACTCTTGAGACTGCGTAAGACTACTTACTCCAAAGTAGTACACACGCAATCTTTAAAAGACTGACCAAGATACCTAAGTCACTTCAGCAATTCTGAAGAATTTTCAATTAGAAAAACTCTAGGTACACATTCTTGTATTTTATGTTCTCAAACCATAATGCAACTTGTTTTGTTAGCTGACCAGTGGAGCGGTGTGGGTTCAGTTTAACGATGGATCCCAACTGGTAGCCCAGGCAGGTGTTTCTTCTATCACTTACACATCTCCAGATGGCCAGACAACTAGGTGAGTCCATCACTGCTATAAAAACAGCCCAGTCTGCTGTTGGTACAAAGCTGTTAATGCATAGCAGCTATGAAGTTTATGTTTTTGTAAATGTTAAAGTTTTTTTTTCCATTACTTGTTGGTTGATTAGCTTTATATAAGCTTGATAAATGAAGAGAAGGATCTACAGCTTTGACTGAACTCTGCATAACAAATAACCCCAAACAAACTGGGAATGCATGTACTTGGTCTCTAGAGTGTAGCCACTATTCCTGTATAGTATTTAAAAGAGGGAGGGGAAGAAAAATAAGGTTTTATTATTCCCCTCCCCCAAGACGCTGCTAGATTAGGGAGATAAGATGTCACCACTGATGCATAGACCTGAAGTGCTCGGGTGAAGTTTTGCCCATCTTTTGGCTACTAGGCACTTCCCACACAAACGCAGCCACTCAGTACCGTGCTTCCTTTGTGCAGTGTTCAAGACTGTAACAGACAGTTGGTTCAGATGGTATTACAGCTTGACGCATGGTTTCGATATTTAGCTGAAATGCTTTTTTCAGTTAAATACATATATGGAACGGGAGCCTGGATTTAAGCCATCAAGCTCAATCAGTGTGTCTAGGTGTACTTAAAATCTGCTTGCCTGTAAATAGGCAAACCACTCGGGTTTTGAAGTAATTACACTGTCCTGAAATTTATTTCAAGCATCTAAATTTTTCTGTGCTTATTTGTCTTTCTAGGTATGGAGAAAACGATAAGTTGCCAGAGTACATCAAAGAGAAGCTGCACTGTCTGTCTTCTATTCTTGTGATGTTTACCAACCCCGCTGGTCCCTGCTAATTAAAGCAGTGCAGGTGTCAGGACACAAGAGCTTAATAAACCCACTTACTGACTTTGATGTGATGTGACTGATCTTACTGAGCTTATGCAGAAATTCATTCAAAAGCTGGTAAAAAAAAAATAGGAAGGGGAAGGTTGCTCTGTTTCTGTGTAGCAAATTGCTTGTAAAGTATCATACAAAGCGTTTTTTCCTCAAAATGATGGATAAACTTGCTCAAGTAAAACTTTGAGCAACTTAGTTCTAGATAGCATCAACTACTTGGAAATAATCTGAATCTGTTGTATTTTTTTTACGCCCAGTGCTTACTTGGTGCCAACAATCAAGGAAAGTGCATCTGTGCTGTTGATGTGTTTGTATTTGTAAATAACTTGTATTTTTGTCTTACAAGTAATATATGTAAATATGTATATGTTTTACAACTGTTTTTATTTTTTGTAGCATCAGCTTTTAACTTTCTTGCACAAGCATTTTATACGAAAAAAAAAAATTAAATCCAGTGGCAATTGTCCAGACCTATTTGTTTGTTTCATGTTCAAGTGATGGTTGGGTGAGAGCCCTTTTCTCTGTAGTATTAACCACAATTTATAACAGGAACTGATCTGGTGTCTTAGAACATCAGAGGTTGGGAGTTCAGGGCTGCGTGAAACTTGGAGCAGTGGTATAAAGCTATGGCAGAAGTTACTTCTGGCCTGCAAGTGCACTGTAGTTTGCATGTTCAGATCTTAGCTTTGGCCTACAGATGAGTAAAACCAGGAGCACATAGATAGGAAAACAAACTGCACCTACTGTAGTAACTTAAGTTGTTACTTGGTAGGAATTTTATTAACTTAAGATACTTTTACCTTGTCTTACACAATGAAGCACACTAACAAACTGGAGTAGCTCTAATAGTACCTTTTTTTTTTTTTTAAAGCATTTTTCTTAGTGTGGTAGCATTCCTGATGCTGCTTATAGTCATACTTAAATACTCCAACATATCCGCTCGGCAAAACCCTTTCTCCTGCCGTGTAAAGAAGAGTGAAATCCGAAAAGGTGGCAGCAGCAAGGAGGGTGGAGGTTCAGGGGAGCTGGCAGGGCCCTGCCTATGTGGTCTGGATGCAACAAACAGCTGTAAAACCCTCAGGAAAGAGACGTTCCAATAGGGGAAGATGTTCACATCACATCTCCAGGCTCAGCTCAGAGCTGCAGTAGCCTTAAAGTCAGTTCTCCTTATTCATCTTCTCTCTAATGCAGACAATTTTGATTATTTTTTCATGTCTAAATCAAGGAAGGAGCTTGCAAATAAAGAATTTGTATAAAGAATGCTAAACAAGTAGCACGTTTTAAAAAAAAAAAAAAAAACAAAAACCAAAAACACACAAAAAAAGGCTTAAGTGATTCTCCAAGAGGAATTTAACTGCTTTCAGTTGAGAAGTGCCCCTTCTCATGTTGGACCTTACTACTCAGATGGAGTGATTGCATGGTAAAGCGTCTTAACTATTACAAGTCTTTGATAAACCAAGTGGGATGTGTAGCTCTTACACAGACTCTTAAGGTTTTTTGAATCAACCTGTAGCTAGAAGCATGTGCACAGGTATGTAAATAGAGATTGTTTTTTTTTTAAGAAGCATTTTAGTACTTTCATCTTAAATGTAGCAAGTCAACCTTGATAAGATGTGGGCCAGCACTGCACGTAGAAAACTTGCATTACCAGCCACGCTTACTCTCTTTACTTCAGACACAATATAATCTACAGAGTTTGTGTAAGCTAAATGCACTAATAGTTGAAGAAAGCCCGAGGGTAGACGCCGGAGAGCAGAAAGGCGTAAGCGCCTAGAAAGAACACTCAGCCGGGGTAAGAAACAGTGTGGCTTGAGCGCAGTTACATGACGTTGCCGACCAGAATAAAATGGAAAAAAGAGCTGCCCTACCTGTGAATAACAAGATGTTTTGTAAGAATGAGAGGATGCCAACCCGTAACAGGGAAGCCATAGCTTTAAACACAGCTGACTAAGGAACGTAAAAACTCTCACAGCCAAAGAATTTTAAATCTTGCTTTCTTACTTCAGTTATGGTGTGAACATCAATGTGCATGGGCTGCCCCTTTCTAGGGCTGTTCTGCGTTCCACAGGTATGCGCTGCAGAAGACGGGAATTGTATCTAGTTTTATCCTTAACCCTTTACGCAAGTTACAGGTAAAACATACTTCCAGGTACCCATTTTCTCACTTTTACGCTGGAAGTTAGCTAGCCCGAAGAACAGTAATAAAAACCCTCCAACATACATACTTTGTCCTAATGTTCAGCACAAACTGAGTTGTAGAACACAAAATCCGAACGTGTTAGCCATTTTGAAAACTCCTGCGTTTCTCATGTCTAAAGCAATACCAGTTTCTCATGGCTGAAGTAACTTTCGGTGCTGTAACTAAGCACTTTGCAGTCTGCCTTCAGCACCAAAACAGTATTTCTGGTACTACTAATTATGAATTAGCATGTAAAATAAATGCTTCTAAAAGCAAAATCCTTTCTCCTAACATTTTGTGATTCTGCAGCAGGGAAGCCCGAGAGAGAAGAAAATTTCTGTACTCCTTTCAGTCAGTATTAAAAAAATAATCTTTTAATTGAGTAGGTTTTGAGTGTTTGAACAATTGATTACATAGGAATACTTAATTACATTTATTAAATTCAGTAAACATCCAATATTAGACACATTAAACAGCAGCTACAACCCTCATATTGGAGTTACTCCATATTTTTTTCCCCCAGTAGTACCAAAACAGATAAACCAAACCCATACAGATAAGCTTAGGCCTCATTATGAAGGAAAATTAGAATTTCCCTTTTTAAAATAAACACTGAATGATCCAATTTTAAATTCCTGTTTCTCATACCATATTATTTAAAAAAAAAAAAAAAAAGAAGTCTACAGATAATAGATAATAGTCAACACCCAAGGAGCCAGTTTCCTCCTCTTTACTTAACACCGGTCGCTCAGCACAGCGCATTCATTCTCTCAAATGACAACGGAAGTGTAAACTATCGTTCTTAGTATTTCCTTCTTGTAGTAAAGTTAAGAAAAGCTGTGCATTATTTCAACTCTGTGCAGGTTATCTTTCTTGCTACAAAAAGGCATTCAGCAAAACAGCAGAAGAAAAATTGCACATCTGGTTCACTGTAATTCAAGTAACCGCCACGGAGGCTGTGATCTTCAATGGCTCGTAACCAACTTACATGCCCAAATCCCACATAAACTGCTTGTGAAGTAGGCACCTACCTTCCTGTACCGTTCTGTCACATTTCATTTGAAATCCTGGAGAAGATTTACTGATCCTTAACAGTTTGCCAAGTCAGACATTTTGTATTAATCAGTGCATACAGGCTAGCAAACTGAACTTCGGAAGGTTCACTTAATTAGCCATGTTTCCATACAAAGTGCATGCAGCTCAACTAATCTTGTAGTTACAAAAGAGTTACTAATCCTGATTCACAGAATCAAGACAATATTTCTTTTACTTCTTTCTGGAAAGGATGCACGTAACCTGTGACCTTCACAGCTGCATTCAGTACACAGGTGGATCATTTAAACTGTACGCACATCAAATGTGCTGTTGTGTTGATCTAACTTGTTCACGTCCCTCCCTCTGCTGCTAGAAAAGCAGACTACAAAAGCCCTAGTGCAGCAGGTGTAATCATGTATTAGGATACGACAAGTTTTGTGTTCTGTCAATATGTAAGTATAGGTGTACAGCTCTTAGCATACAGCCAACAAGGTCAGTGGTTAGGTACTCCTCATTAAAAAGCAGTAGTAAACTTCAGTGTTATTTCTGGTTGGCTTTACTTTTAACTACATATTTAACAATTCTCTTCTTGCATCCTTCCGTATCTGACAGAAAATGCAATTAGTCTCTTGTATACTATCTCCAAGAGTAAAAGAGAGACTACAACCACCCCACAGATTAAGCTAAATGCCCAACGCGGTCCCAGGTGAGTGTATATTTGGCTCACAAAAACAGGCCCGAGAATTCTTGCTCCACTTCCAGAGGCAGTTAACCATCCCATGTAGACACCCTGCAGAAAATCAAAAGCTTACGTTAGCGATCAAGAAATTATTTGGCTTGCCAGTAATTCCCACCAATTATCCTCATTAGAAAATTTACAAGTATTTAAGCAATTGCCTATCTTTCTTAACTCGTTAAGGTACTCAGTACTTTGTTTCCAAGAGTACTGCTCAGCTTCTCTAAGCATTAATTTGAGGGCTCCACTGAGCTACATCCCCCATCGCTTTCTAATAAAATGGCATTCTGGCTCAAAGCATCTAGTCTCTTACAGCAAAATGAAACACGGAAAAAATTAGATAAGTGGTGGAAAAGGAAGAAAAATTTTTGTTAAGCAGTAATATCAGCATGCTGTGTGCTTCACCACTGTAAAGCGTCAGTAACTGGAGCTATCATAGTGTTTGCAGCCTTTATACAATATACACAGGAAGAGGAACATTATTACGTACTAATACACCAAATATATAATTGAATTGGTTGTTACAAAAATGACCCTTCCAGAACAGTCGTGAAATCCACAAGCTTTGGATTTCAGAGTTGTTCTGAAATTTTCACTCTGGAAGATTCGCCGTAAGTTGTAGTCCAAGCCTTGCTTTCTAATTCCGCCAGGGACTTACCTTGGATCTTAAAAAAGATTACAGTTTCTGGAAACTTCTGCCGCGATTGAAACGTACTGTTATTTGGCTGATGACAAAAGGAATTTTAGCTAGATCCCTCATTCTAATAAAGCGGGTGCAAGTCTTGGAGAGCAAAGGAAATATAAACCGTTAAGACATCATGCTCACCTGAGGTTTTGGTCCTAGAATTTTTGAGTATAAAGTGTAGGACATGACATTACAGACTGGATAGCCCAACCCGATTAGTATGTCAGAGCTGATATACTGAGCCAGGTAGATCATAGGGGTATTCAGGCACCAGGACTGTGTGACAGGGCAGCCGGTGGGTTCTGCTGTGTGGTTGGACGGAAGCTGCATTGCTTGCAAACTCCAGAAAGGCATTAACATTTCAGTGGAAGTTGTCCTAGGAATGGAGTTATTCTTTATTTCTGTAAAATTAAGTTATGCATACTATTAAGAAAAGAACACGATAAAAAGCTTTCAAAAAACCCACGATGATGATAGTTCAGTACGACTTGATTTATACCTTGCCACTGGATATTTGGTAGTTTTTTCCCCCAAGGCAGCAAGATAAAGAATCCAACCAAGACAATCAGTAAGCCTCCATGGAGTATGGCACGCTCACCAGTCCTATCAAACAATGACATTACAATTAAATACATCAATTAATTAAAGTAAAATGTATGAACGTGCTAACGACATAGCCCATTAGTTTCTGGAAACAATGCCTGACCAAAACACCTGGAAGACAACTGCAAAATCACAGTAACTTAAAACCTGTTTTTCTTGCGATTGAAGGGTAAAATACAGACAAGGAAGGGGGTTACGTTAACAGAGTAAAGAATGACAACAGCATCACGGCTGTGTCAAAACTGGAAGTACTTTATTATCGTAGTAAACCTAAAATCATTAACAAGTAAAAGATTTGAGTAATGCAGATTTGGCCTTGCCAAATGTGAAGTGTTTTCACACTTAGTTAACATCAGTAACAACATTCCCATAAACTCCAAACCCCTACCTTTTAGATAGTGCTTTAACCACCATGAAAACAATAACCGATTCAACGCCAACCACGCTAAGGATTATTCCATTGTAAAAAACAGCCTCTTTCCTGGTCCAGGAATACATATCCATCGTCAGTGGAGTAGCTATACTAAATTGACAGAATGACATGACATTAATTAAAAAAGACCTTCTTCTATACAGTCATTTCCATACATATATTGTCTCAAACATCAAACACAGTGGTATAGAAGCCTTTCCTCCTGACAGGCGTATCAGAAAACACAGGCTAGTTATAAACTAATTCTGTGATGCATCATTTATTAAAACTAAACCCACTAGACAAAATTCACAACTGCATTACACCAGCCAAACTCTGAAGCATCATTAATCCCTTCCTCAAAGTGGAGGAAGAGATGGTGGAGTCAAAGTAAGAGTAACGGAGCAGGTGGGGAAAAAAACAATCAGGCCCTTGAGTGTAAAAATAATAAACATTTTATACTGTTTCAGTTTTTGCAACCAACCAGTCTCTAGGAACCCAGTTTTCTAAAAATAAGGCGTTTAAGACAGAGGCATATTAGCTACATTAGAGCTCAAAAAGCTTACTCAAAGTATTTTATAAGTTATAACGTTTATAAGTTAAAAAAACAAAGTATACCTCAGCCTGAAGTTTTGCTTATTCTCTTACACACAGAAAATTTGGGAGTGAATAACACACCTCTTTAGGTAAACTAAACAGTCGTGTAAAATAGTGTATTTAAGAATACAATCGCATTAGCTATCTCAAACAATTGTGTTAGTCATTACTGAAATAAGAGCTTTACTAGAGCTTTTGGAGCTGAACAGAACCATGCTAAGAAATTACACAAAATTAAAATAAAAAGTATAGAACAAGGTACTCAACTGAACAGTTTTCTCTGAATATTTCAGGTAGCTTCCCCCCCCCCCCCCCCCCCCAACACTTCATAAGTTGAGGATATGGGTTTGCATCCATTCAAAAGCTTTTCCATAAATGTTTCACATACCACAAACTGTATGCTACATAATTTTAGTTATTACTGACCTTTAATTCCTTACTTTATATCAGTACACATCAATTTGATTGCATATGGGTTTTGACTTCTATTTATGAAGAGTACAGATAAGAAAATGAGTACAACAGAAAGGACTTTATATGCGCATCCAGCCTAACTACATTACATGTCTAAGCGTTTTGAGAGAAAATAGACAAACTTACGTTTCAAAGACAGCAAATACAAACAAGATGACAAAGAAAAGAACATTGATTGCTGCCACAGCAACATGGTCAATGTTTCCTTCTGCCTCCTGATCCTGAACACTTTCTGCAACAAAACAAAAGAATCATCTAAACTTGCCAACTGAGCTTTTTTTACACCACTACAAATTACAAACAGTAGTGATTTCCTTACTCTGGTAAGTATTTAGCATGCAGGTTGATGGGTGACTAGGCAGCTGTATTTTGACAATCTAAGCATAATGTTTTTAAATTGAAATGGAATTGTTGAAACTTCAGTTCCTCTGACAATGAGGGAAAATTATTTCCAAATTGGTTATAACATATGTTTTCCGAATGTAATGCTGGGACTGACAAAGCCCCGAGTGACATCAAAATAAGCAAACTTTAAATAATCTTAACAATGGAAACCAAAACACTTTCCGTTCCTCTTGCAAGGTCAAAAGTACACAGTAGAATTCTCCGCACTACCACAGAGCCTTTGTTCCTCTAACCTGGGCATGGTGTTTTCACACACAAAACACCCGTGCGAGGTATGCACAAATAGCTCCCTTTTTAAACAGAAAACTAATACAATACTGAAACTGGCGACTTCCATAGATTTTAAGAGGTTTAAGATGACCTTTCATATGCTTTTTATTCTTCAAGTGAAAGGGATACTCACAATGTTTTAAAAAAATTTGAACCGCATACAGTATGCATATAT
This sequence comes from Falco cherrug, assembly GCF_023634085.1. Classification (NCBI taxonomy): domain Eukaryota; kingdom Metazoa; phylum Chordata; class Aves; order Falconiformes; family Falconidae; genus Falco; species Falco cherrug. The sequence goes on from NC_073697.1 coordinate 7,968,067, forward strand.
ATAGGTTATATATGAAGGTATATAGTTGAACATAAGCTGTTGCACTGTATGGGGCAACTACTGTACTTTAGTCTCAACAACCAAATTTACTTATACAACATACATCTTCTAATAAGATGCTGTATGTGAAAGCTGAAACGCAACAACAGTATTACTCAGCATGATACAGAACAAAAAAGAAGTATGACTGCAGAGCAGAAGTTAAGGGAGATTTTTTTTTTTTAACGTCCATGTTCACTTCATCCTGCCCCTTGGAAGAGACAGTTCCAGGGTGAAAATCTGGAAGGATCCATACTTTTTTTTTTTTTCCTTCTTTGCTACCAGACAGCAGTATGGACACAACATGGACATGAGGCAGTTAGAAAGAGATGTAGCCTACTTTCCACTTATTGATCTGTTCCAAATTCATCAGACTTTAGAATACTTCCAAAGGCTTGCATGTAGTAAGAAAATACTTCAAAATTATAATCACAGAATAAGTTTTCAAGAAAACACAGGTACCTTCTCCTTCACAATTGATACTTTTGCATTGCCGTCCCAAGTCATCCACTCGATGCTCTCTAGAAATTTAGAAGTTTCATTAATACACATATTTATTCGATCTACTATTGAGTCAAGTTTCTATTAAAATAATTCTAAATTACGTTATCTTACATTCTAAGTATTCACAGCTCCTTCAAACATCATCTGTGCAGTCTGCATTTGACACAACCATGTTCAAGAAAGAAAATATCCTAGTGGGAGAATATCACATATCTGTGTGCATATCTCCCCTCCCCTCACTCCCACCAACGGGATAATGTATAAAAATCCCCCCTCAAGATTCCTAAAGGAAAGACACAGAGTGAGAACCCTACAGACAAGCTAACCTTATTTCTCTTTAGAGAAAAAACACGGGCAGAAATCATCAACATGAAAAATATATCAAGGCTAAGCTACTAATCTAACAGCTCTAACTTTTTCCATCAATTTACATTCTAGCCATAATACCACTGTGATTAATTAATGAGAATAACGAAAAAGATAGGTATTAAAGAAGGTAGAAACCCTGAAAAATAAATAACAGCTTATAGTTTCAGCACCCCAGATTTCAGGCTCATTAGTCCTCCTTGCGAGCAGCATATTGTAACAAGCCACCCACTAAAAAAAAAGGTAGAATATTTCTCTGTTTTCACTTGATTACCTGAATATGGCAAAGAAGAGAATAATATTAATAACTCCTAAAAGAGCTCCAAATAAAACCGGAGCCGTATACATGTTCAGCTGAAGATGAACCAATTTCCATGTTACTCCTTCTTCTCCAATAAGCGTAAAACATGTCTGAAAAACTTAAAAACACAAATGTATTAGGAAAATCTTGAGAATAATTAAGAAAATATTAGAACACATATAGAATAAACATATAACACTGGATAAGCGAAGTTCTTCTAATTGCTAAGTAAAATTTAAATATTGTACCTGTCCAACCTTTTACATTCTGAGCATCTGACTCTAAATAAACTGATTGATACCAGTGGGATCTCAACTAGCCGGAAAACTACTTGGTTACATACAAATACACTGTATAAATAACAGCATGACACTTAAAAGAACTGGAACTGAATTCTGAGTGTACCAATGGTTAATTTTCTTGGCCACGTGCAGGCAGCTGATTTACTCTTTTTCCTCTTCCTCCTACACGGAAAACCTTGCTCCTGGGACTGGACTATCCCGCCTGCTAAGGGCAAGCTAGAAAGAAAAGAAGCGGGGTGGGGAGTGGTGTGTGTAATTAAAATTTAAATCGGTGCTGAGCAAAAGACTGTAAGATCAGGTGATTTGTTTACTACTGTTAGGAAACAGACAGAGAGTCCCTATCAAATTAGGAAAGGGAATTACCTACACTTGTACTCTATGCAAATCTCACAAAGAACGCAGATTATTTTTTTTTGTAGATCCCTTAATGCTCTATCAACAGCACTAGTAATAATCAACTGGAGAAAAAAAACTTTCAGCCCTAAACATTCACCTCATTATATTACCATACACAGAGCACTTCAGCTCTACTACTAATCGGATAATCTTAATCTCCAGCTATAGAAGACAAGTAATCAGTAGAGGCTGTTTAGGACAAAATTGCTGGTCTCTCTCTACAACAGAAGGCAAGTCTAACACACTTTTCCTCCCATGAAGCAGACAGCGCACCTCAGGAGCCACAGAAATGCCTGGTCGAACAAACACCCCTCGAGCTCTTTGTTCCCATAGCTCCCTGTAAATCCTGTGCTATGTCTTAAAATTTTGGCCAATACAAAGATTTGGTTATCATCATTACAGGATCAGAAAGATCTGTTGGGTGTTATTTTCTACAACACGTGAGGCAAGGTGAAATTTTCAGTCGTTTTGGAAAGGTGGAAATTTTTGCCCTAGTACACTAATGTTAAATTCTCTTCTCCATGAATAAAGTGCAAATGGTCTATTTAGTGGGTACTGGTACAAGAGAGCATCTTGGAACTTGTTTTTCCTGCAGCCAGCAGTACGAACCCGGTAGTTTTTAACTACAATTAGAATTTCTTTGGACTAGAATACTTAATTTATATTGGCAAACATAAGTATATATGAGCATATCCCATTTATTCAATTTTGATACCACCGACAACCTATGCCTTAAAATCCCCAACATGCATCTGCAGAGACTTCCTACTTCCAAAGCTCAATTTCATCCTAAAAAAGTATTACGGAAGTGAGGAAAGAATATAAGCTTTACCTGGCCCTAATATGAATCCAACTGCTTGGCAGGCACTGGTATTGGCCATGGCACTTGTTCTTTCTGTAAGCGAAGTGGCACCTGCAATATACGATCGAACTACAGCCACATTTCCTTAAAAAAAAAAAACACACCAAGAAAGTGTTCATGGAAATACCAAGTTATATTCTTAAATTATCCAGTTATACTTATTTTAGGTTTTTTCCCCCCTTACTTTGCACAAAAATAAACCCGAGCACTCCCTCTAGCATTTATAGACAACTGCACAATTACACAATTTTATTATAAACTTATATTGGCTGACTCTTTGCTTTTTTATGTAGTAAATTTATCATTGACATAATAATGGTAAATCTGGTACTAATATATAATAACTATCTTACATAAGACACAGAATTCAGTAAGTTTCAGAAACGTATATTCTGCTGTGGTTACCTGCTCCAAATCCCACAAGAGCACGTGCAGTCAGCATATAGTATTTGTTGTGTGAATGAGGTACGTGGACGTAGGCATAAAGACAATTAGCAGCTACTGAAATAGCAGTTGAAACAACGAGAGGTTCTCTCCTTGGCCTGTAATTGGACCACAAACCAAACAGGGGAGAGGCAACCATCTGGCCAATGCTATAGGAAGCTATAATCCAGCCCAAGAAACTTCCATCTGCTGTCGGATCAATCTGCAGAAATAAGTTACTCAGTTCCACAAGTAAAGTATTACAGTATTGTACAGTATCAACAAAACCATTTTATAATCGGTACCTGAAATACCTGAGACTCTGCACTGTAATTCTGAGGGTATATGGCACTATGCAGTGCAGCGTTAAACCTAAGTGATCACCAAACAAGTTAGTGCGTCTGCATGGCATTGTTTGCTGTTGAATATAAACACACCATTCTGGGGCTCGGAAGCAGTTGTTTTCACATAGTACTTTGTCTGGGGCAATAAACCTTGGGTACCTGTCTCCAGCAAAGCACCAAACCAATAAAAAGTGCTTTCCTTCTGAGATTGGAAATGGCTCACTTGCAGCAAATTCTAACAGTTTTCATATGGCACCAGACGTAACTTAAGCAGTACAGCAGACAATTTACATGCCAGGAGCAAGGAATCACTTAAGTCATCTCTCCACATGCCTGTCCTGATTTACAAGGCTGAGGATGCATTTTCTTTTCTTCTCCAAGAAGTCAGCACCAGCCTCAACTTTAACGATACCACTAGGACCCTGCTCAGGATATGTTCTTCCAGATTTGCATTTGAAACTGCCTTCTAGAATTCCAGGAGCAGTAAAATCCTAGCATGGATTAAATTAAAGGTTTTAGAGATCTTTTCTGCCACGATTAACAAGAATGTAACAAAGAGGGGGAAAAAACGCAAACAAACTAAAAACACTATCCATGAACACAAGCAATTCCTTGTTAAGAGTATCAAGAAGGTCTACATGCAACAGTCTGACATTTACAGAGCAACTTCCTACCCTCAGCTTGCCTTTTTTTTTTTTTTCACCCCAAAATGCAGACAAGCCTTGCGTATTATGTTTTAACACTACAAATGCATTCCGATAAAGAGATTTCTACTGCTTCCTTGTCCATAACAACAGTGAAACTATATTGGAAAACCAAACATTTCTGGATTGTGATGTACCTTTATCAATTCAGGATATCGACTGACAGATGTTACATGAAATAGTGAAAGCTAAGTGGATGGCAAAATAAAAGCCTTTTCCCTTTACTGTTTCTTTTCCTAAATAAAACACCATTTTTGTATAACACACTTTTCAAGCAGGACTTTTCTGTTCTTATTAATTTAAAAATAAAACACATTTACAAACCTTTTGGAGATATGGCCACACAGACATAATTACAATTGAGAAACCTGCAATGCAGTAAAAACATAACTGAAGTTACTTTATTTGTCATGTTTATCAGTAATGTGCTCTTACTGAAACAGTTATTACAGGTTCATTCTTTTACTCCTAAGTGTATTATAGCCTAAAACTGTGCATCAGTCTGTCATCTGAAAAAACTATGTATTATGTGCATTTTTAAGAAGTGATAATTCCTCCTAGCAGGAGGAACTGTTTTTAAAAGGAGATTTTATAGGTGCGTACACACCAAACAAAAAACTCCTATAAAAAGAATACCGATGTGCCAAGCAAACTGCATGGGTTTTTCCCTCCCAGTTGAAAGACAACAAGGTCCTTGGAGCAAAAAGAATTTCTTGATATACCGATATATTTGTTTTCCTTTATCAATGAAATTTTAATTAATCAAATAAAAAAAAAAAATCACTGAAGAACCCTACAATTTTCAAGATCATTTCTAGGCCCACAGAAAATCACCAAAAGTCAAAAACCAACAGAAGTCTTGTTTCCAGGAGCAGTTACTTAGGAATCAAACAATTTGCAATCAAAAGTAATTTGTTCTCCAGTGGAGATGCAAAATCCCATAGGAAAAAACAAGCTCTAATACACTTTTTGAAATAGATAACACGCATTCCCACAAAGATCTTACCTCTTAAGAACTCTGCATTATTTCTATTTCCATTCCCCAGAAGTTTCACTTGGATGACCTAAGTGTGACCTTTGCCTTCTTTGGTTCTGAGCAATAACCTTACCCTGCCACCACCTTTTACCCTGAACTACTACAAAGCCATAAAATAAAGATTTAAGTAACATGTCATTTAGTCTCAAAACAGAGCATTGTTTAAGTTGTCTTATTAAATGTAACTTTCTGTTTGACTTGCTAGTCCTATCTTCTCTTTTGAAGAATCAGAAAACGTACCTTTTAAGGTTATAAAAGAACAGTAGCATTAAAGGAGCAATGTAGTTGAATTCTAGAAAACTCCATAATTTTCAACCCAAAACATATTAAGGAAATAACATTGAAATCCACCTGTGTTTACTCACCTACACTACTCAGAAACATAGTGAGATACATAATCCAGATGGACCGCCACCTGCTCTTATAATGCTCTTGTGTTTCCACAGCATCCCTGTTTTTGAACCAAAAGTCGAGAGAGAAAGAAATCATTATTAGATTCTCTTCTAGTTGTTCCCACAGGACACAGAAAACATTTTTCACAGACTTCTCAATACAGTTGTGTAAATTGTTATGCAGGAATGGACTTCTACACAGCGAAGAACACAAAAATATTTTAGAAGCAAGCTAATTTTTCACTGGAAAATACTACATTGACAAATCAAAAAACTAACAGAAACGCTATTACTGTACCACTGCATTCAAAGTTACACAAAGAGATCTTTATCTAGAGTTCTTCAATTCCACAATCTCTTTGTATAGACACTTTGGAGCATTAAAGAGATCATGTAAAGGCTTTAAGGAGTGCCTATCAAACCATAAAAACCCAGACACCTTCTCAGAACGCTGACTTTAAAGCAAAAAAATATCCAAACCTGAAATACTATTGATTTGACTAAAAGGTATGGGCTGCCTATTCTTACCATGAAAAAGTAACAATACAATGTAAAAGAAGCATGTAAAAGGTACTGCTATAGATTGTAAGGGCTGCAAAAAAAAAAAAAAAAAAAAAAAAAAAGAGAGAAAAGTTACAAACTGTGTGAGCAGTAAATTATTTTTCTAGAATTCATAAGTACCATCTGAGACCCGAGTACTTTTTCAGAAGCAAAGGCATTCCAGGGTTCTTCACTGGTTTTGAAGTGTTATGAACAAAATAATCTCTGATCAAAAGGTACAGACCTCGGTTATACATGCCTGAACATAATTTATAAACATTGTTTATATATGTCGTACACGGACACAAACTTAGGCACGAACATAATTTATAAACATTGTTTATATACGTCGTACACGGACACGAACTTAGGCACGAACATAATTTATAAACATTGTTTATATACGTCGTACACGGACACGAACTTAGGCACGAACATAATTTATAAACATTGTTTATATACGTCGTACACGGACACGAACTTAGGCACGAACATAATTTATAAACATTGTTTATATACGTCGTACACGGACACGAACTTAGGCACGAACATAATTTATAAACATTGTTTATATACGTCGTACGCGGACTTAGGCACAAGCCCAATTTTAAAGCTAATACAGCTATTCCACAGCACAAATCGCACATTTATTTCTTCAGAAACGTTTATACCGTTGAAGTGCCTCGGTTCAATGATACTTTAACCCCATAAACGATGTTCCTAGAGGTAATTTGTTATCTTATTGCCCATCATGATAGAAAAAAGCGAGTCAAACCCTGGTACACGCTGCGCCTATGCTACGCTTGGCGCCTTTCAGGGTTTTAGGTAAATCGAGCAGCGAGTGCTCTGGTTTTAGGCAAATCGAGCAGCGAGTACTCTGCCAGAGCGCCTTGGGCCGGGCGGGCGGCGGCAGCGGCGGCAGCGGCGGCAGCATTAGCCGCCCTACACGTCCAGGCCGCTGTCGCTGTCCTGACAGCAAGGAAACAAGCCGGTGACCAGCTGCTGCCCAGCACAGGAGTGCTACCGAGCACCCAGGCTCCAGCACCGCCATAACCGATCGTTACGCTTTTTAGACACCTCCCCAGCGAGGACGTTTGTTTTCTTACAGCAGCGGCCCCTGCCGAGCGCGGCCCGGGCTGAGGAGCCGCCGCGGCCCCAGAGGCTCGGTCCGTACCCCCCGCGCCGGCGCCTTCCCTCGGGCTCGGGCTCTCCTTGCGGGGCAAGGCACCCGCGCAGGGGGGAGAGGGACCCGTCACCCACGGGTGGCTCCTGCAGCGACTCGTGGGGGCGTCGCCTCAGCCCCCCCCGAGCAGGGAGGGACGGGAGGCGCCTGTTGGCGCAGCTCCTGCCCGCCCGCGGCGCCGGGAGCCGCCTCAGCAAGGAGGGGCGCGGGAAGGAACAAGCCCCTACCTGCTCTCCTCCTCCGCCTCTCCGGCGCTCAGCAAAGGCTCCTGTCCCTCAGCAGCCACCTCCGGGCTGGACAGCGCGGCCGCCATACCCAGCCGGGGCCGCTTCCGAGCCCGGGTAGCGCCGGGATCCACCCCCGGTCCCCGCCGGCCGGCCGGCCGGCCTTCCCGCCCGCCGCCGCCGCCAGAGGGCGGCCGTGACACCGGTGGGCGCTACGGGCCGGGCGCGAGGGGCCCCGCCGCCGCCAACGGCCGCCGAGCCGGCCGGGAGTGACACGGGGCGGGGCGGGGCGGGGCGGGGCGGTCACGTGCGCGGCGCGGGGCGGGGCCAGAAGCCTCCCGCCCCTCTCTGCTGAGGGCCTGCGTGCGTACGTGCGCCCGCCCGCGCGTGAGGCCGGCCCCGCCCTCCCCCTCCTCCCCCTCCTCCCCCCCGCCCGCCCATGTGGTGCCCCAGCACCGGCAGTGCCCGGCCGTCGGGTGAGTGACCTTCGCGGGGGGGACGGGAAGGGGGGCTGCCCGCCCGTCCGGGGAGCGGCGGTTGGTCTCCGTGCGGCCCTCAGGTGCGGATGAGCCGTGGCCCACTGGGGCTTTTCCCTCACGGCTGTGCCCAGCCCCGAGGGGCGCTGCGGGCACATCGCTGCCAGCTGTAGGCGGCCTGGCCCCGCGGCGGGCTACCGGCCCCCGTCCTGGGGCGGGAGGAGGGAGCGGTGGTCTCGGTGGTCTCGGTGTCCGGGGCGCTGAGGGGGCGCGGGCGTCCCTGTCCCCGCCGCGCCTCGGGGCGTTAACGGGCCGTCGGGCGCCTCCCGCCTTCCCGCGGCCGCCCGGGGAGCGCCCGTGTGCCGCTGGGGGCGGGCCGAGGGCTCGGTGCCTGAGGGAGGGGGTTTCCACCTGCCGCCCCGGCGGGGCCAGGCGCGGTCTGTCCGGCCCTGCGCTTTGGGCCGGTCGGTGCCGGGGTCGGGCCGCCCAGCCGCCGATAGCCCAGTGCCGGGCGGGTGGGCAGCGGCTCGGCGGCCCGTGGAACGCTGCTGGCTTAGGCCCCTTTGTTTATCCGCAGGCTCCTCCGTGCGCTCTGTGTGAGGCTGTTGTGGGGCTTGTTTCTAGCTTGTCGCCGTGACTTCTTTGTGATTTTGGTTTTTTTTCTAAAAGCTGCCACTTATTGGAGGGAAAGGGGGGAAAAAAAAGCATGACCCGACGTTAATTGGAAGAGATTTTTTATTATTCCCACCCCCTCTCCCCCAAAGGTAATAGGGCAAGGAAGTTAAGGACTTAGTTTTCTAAAATAGATATACCTTCTTGGCTTTTTCGGGTTGACTTCTTGGTGGGAGCAGTTTCTTATTCATGTATAGGAACAGTGGTCTGGGCCTATAATAAAGTCTTTATGAACTTCCCTGTCGTGTTTTTCTTGTAACTGAAGCTGCATGCGCTGGCAAAAAGGGACTAGCTGACCGTTTATGTGTTGGCTTTTGGATGAATTTTTGTGTCTGTTTCTATGAAATAATTGTACATACCAGAAATTTATAGTTAGTATGCAGTATGAGGGTTCTAGAAGCAAAAAACCCCACTCTTCCTAGAGCAAGAGTATTTATTTATCTGATTATTATTTATCTGTAGGTTTCCTTGTCTTCTTCTCTGGAAAATACTATTTTAAAATGTGGGAGTATTTTTTTTGTGTGTGTGTGTATCGCTTCTTTACGTGCCTTTGATCCGTTACAGTTTACATTCACAACTTAAACTATGTAGAGCTTACCGTGTTAGCAAATATACTCATTGCATATTCATAACACAGGTACTGCTTCTTGGGCTACACAACTATGCACCATCTTTATCACGTCATGACTTCTAGCTGATCTGTCTTACAAAGGAATTCATGACGTGATGTATATGGTATCAAGTGGTGGAAATCCAGTTGCATTCCAAAACAAGCTCTGCTGATTCTTTTCTCAAGTTCAAGCACTCGCTACTAAAATACACTCTGTAGCTCTGCTATGAAGTTATAGAACTTCCGCCTCCAACAGTTGGATTTGCCTTCTCTGACAGTGAAAGTATCTGTAATTGTCTTTCCATGTAGACGTTGATGCGCGGTGACTAAAGCATGTCCTACCCTTTTGTTACTAAGGTAAACAAAATGGGAGGATGAGCCCTATTTTACCTCAGTAATATTTCTGAAGTTGTATATGACATACTTCATGTACTTGGAATATTTTTTAGTGTTTCCTGTACTCTTTCCAGTTGCGATGTAATCTTGAATCAGATTAATTGAAATATCCTGAACTACTTTAGAGTCTTTATTCAGTCAATGAAATAGAATACAGAATGAGACAACTCTTTCACCTCAATCAATGTTGCATTTAAATATAATGTACTTGTCTAGAAACTTGGCATTCTTTGTGCAACAGAGCGAGCTCATCGGGCCAGCCTTTGAACTTGCAGCAAAATCAACATCTTCATATTTTCTCTCTTATTTGGCTTTTATTTTGGAGAGCATTAAAAAAAAAAAAAAACAACAAACAAACAAAACACACAAGGCTGCTTTGTTAAGTGTCAAAACATTCATTAAAATTTCTTTTCACTATTACTGGTGAGCAGTAATAGAACTGCAAACCTAGTTTTAGTATATTTTTGACAGCACAGATAACAGTGTTGTGTGTCCTCCCTCTGAACTGTCTTCCCAGCACCATAGCATCCAGCAGCAATCTGTATTGCTGTCTCTGTCTCCACCACCCAGTTCTCTTCTAGCACCGGGAAAATGCTGAGCTGTCCCCCTGCTTGAAAAAGTAGAAGAGGGACCTTGCAGAGGCTGGCAAACATTTCCCGTCTGACTCCCCAGCAGCACATGGGGTCAATGGCCATCTCCAGAGTGGGCAAGGAAAAAGATTGCACTGGGGCTGTGATTCTATTAGACCAAGCAGATGTGGATCAGAATAATAAGATTGTGCAATCAGCTGTTTGGGACTGGTGGAGTAGAAATGTAACACTTTCTACGGTGTTAAAATAGAGGGTCCCTGCTTTTGACTCTCTGGTGATTTCAGGTATTTATTTCTGCCCTGTAATGACTGGACGTAGAACCATTTTGGCTTTCTAGGATGCTTGTACTTAAGGTATTCAAGTACCTTAAGTTGTCTGTAATTTCTGTTTTGATAGTAACTTACTGTAGGTGTTAAGAATATACAGGGGGGAAAAAAAAAAGAAAAATGCTTTAAGCGTTGGCTTTTTAGAAGAGCAAAGGAATGTATTTATTAATCTGACCACAATTTTAACTTGCTATATTGAGACAAGTTTATTTTAAGAATGAACGTGGCAGAATAGATGAACTTTGGATTAAAAGTGAAAAACACAAAACCATGTGAATGAAATTACACTGGTTTAGAGTATGATGAAGTTATTTAGTCCATTTGGTATGGAAGGATCTGGAAATACTAGAAAATACTTGTAGGTAATTTACTAACCAAGTCTTTGATTGTTAAATCTGTTGTTTTCTTAGGTGTATGCGGATCCTGGAATTCTTTTTTTTAATTGAATAACCTGTATCCTGCTGCCCCAAAAACCAGATTTGAGCTATCTTTCCCCCCGCCCCACTTCCTCATCAGTAGAGCGCAATAGTGGCTACCTGTTCACTTCAGTAAGTATAGCTTTGAAAATAATACTTATTTATACTAATAGTATTTATTGATATTAGCTATATTTGAGCTAGTGTATTTGCTGAAAGAGAAATGATACTGGTAAGGATTTTGACAGTGTGATTTCTTCCCTGAAGGGTGTGGGAGCATCATTTTCAAAACTGTAAGAAATCAGTTGTCAAAAATTGGAAAAGAATGGATAAAATAAGGGTTAGGATATATGTTTGAGACGCCAATGAAGAGAAGTTTACAAAAAGAAACTTTCTCTGCATCAGTGACTGGAGCTATGTTTTTTTCTTTTTTATAAATGAATAAGTATGTAGCTAGGGATCTAGCCTTATAGTAGTTGAAAAACAAATACTGTTTCAAGCTTCCATTCTGAAATGTGTTTATGAAAGCCCATGTGGATTGAAAAGTTGCTGTCACAGCTATATTGATAAGGCAGGTATCAATGCCACTCTTGGTTTTTTTGGTTCAAGTAAAATACAGTTAGGACTGGCTGAAGATGTAGTTCTGTGACTTTATGTGCCTTTTTGGTTGGCTTGTGATCAATTATGTAATAAATTCCTGGTTATATTAAGCACATCAAATTCCTATTTCTAAATTGCATTTTCCTAAAAAAGCTAGAGTTTGTATTAACTGCCTTTGTATTTTGTTTAATATTTAAAGTATTGATCTGAATGTCAAGGTTAACTACCTTGGAATAAAACGCTTTGGCTTTTCATTACTACAGGTACCAGAGTAAGAAGCTACTATGTGTTACAAGCCAATGAATTTGCCACTCAAACTAACCGCTTTTAACTGCCTTGTTTCTGCTTGTTCTTTTTTCTAGATGCCAGTTTGCTGCTAATGGGTGTAAGTAAATTAGACGTCTTATACAGAAAGCTTCTCCTCACTAAACTTTTCATCAGAGGATGGGGAAAGCCAGAGGATCTGAAAAGGTGACTTGTTAACAGCATAAACAGTATTTTATAGTAAAAGAAAAATTCAACACTTGAAGTACCAACAATTGTTATTGTCCTGTATTTAAAAAAACCCCAAAGTGTTAAACTTTGTTTTGTTCAGGAAATCACGTGTTTTCATGCCAAGGGAGGAAATGGATTTAAAAGAAGTCAAAAAGGGATTTGCTAAATGTTTGTGTTTAAAGAGGCTGTTCTTGAGAGAATGTATATATGTCCAATTACATTTTTCATTTCTGCATATATGATAACATACTTCAAGCAACATCTCTGAAAGTGTTTTCTAAAATCGAAACTTGCTGAGTTTTTGCAGAGAAATTGTTCCGTTGAACATCAGAGGATCTTGCTAGCTTTCTGTAACTTCTTAATAATAGTGACCTTTAAAAGTGTAAGATGTAATCAGAAGGTCTTCATAGCCCAATTTAGATACCTTGAAAATAAGAAAAAATGGAAGTACCTCTTAATTTTCAAGTATTTGCTGATTATTAGTTATTATTAAGAGTAACACCTGGAGATAAGCACTTACATTTCTTAAGTTTTAAAAATAACTGAATATATATCTTCTGTATCATGTAATATTTAAATAGGAAATTATAAGTCTGCATTTAATAAGCTGTTTCTTAGGTACTTGAAAATCATTAAAGACATTTTAAGGAAAAAACAAATAAAATTTTATTCACTCTGGATAGCAGTGCAGTTCTGGGGGGGCTGTTGTTTTTTTGTTTAAGTCCAAGAGAAACATCTCATCTTAAAATGGCACTTGGATTGCTTTGTATGTCTGTCTTCAGTTGGTTTTTTCTCTTAAGTAGCAGGCTTTCCTGCCATATGAGAATGTTGAATTTCTAAAATGTTTAGTTTACTTCTCTTGGATAAGTAAAAAATGTCGGGTTTGTTTTGATTGCAGCATTTCTGTATTTTGCTACACATGTGTATCTGATAGGGGACATCTTAACGTTATCAAAACCCTTTCTAAAAAACTTTTAGGTTCTTGGTGAGACATGATGAAGTTTCACTGCCCTATCCCCTCCTGACCCCAGTGCAATTGCTATCTGTATGGGGGAACCTCGGACTAATTCTACTGTTTTTGCAATACTAGGCAAGGCTTTTCTCTTACATGGGGTCTATAAGGGTAATTGTGCTAATGTCAAATGGCAACAAAGAAGCATTGCTGGTAGTAGTAATGGTATTGGCTGTGGCTCTTCCTTTTTCATGGGGGGGGGGGGGAACGTAAAACCTCTCACGTGACATCAAAAGCTACGGGGGAAACGTGAGGCAGGCTTGTGGGCCTGCTGGTCTGAAAAGTGGAAGAGAGGATTTGTTACATGTATTGCCCCGCAATGGGAAGATGATGAGCTGTTCCCCAGCAGCCTGGCTTCACCTGGATGACGAAGGAAGAACCTAACCTCCCACTGATTCCTCACATTGGCGAGTGAGAGGAGGCAGTACCACTCCCTAGTATGTGTGCCCTGTTGTGCTGCCAGAAACAGTGTCAGCGTCTTTTTTTTTTTTTTTTAAACTGATGACTGTGATGCTCTATTAGAAGGAATTATGAAATTTCTTATCTAGCATTGACTGATATTACAGACTACCTGCCTAGATGTAATCTGAAGTTTTACGTACATACTCTTCATGTGATGACTGCTAATATTGTAAAGCTTTACACTCAACTCATTAGCAAGAGCTGAAATTCCTCAACACGTGCAAGATTTAGCATTCAGTATCCTCCTAACTACAGATTAAATACATAAATAAATCCAGTATTTTTAGAGGATTGTGTCAAGCAAAACACCTCTTCATTTAGCTTACCCTCCATGCTCACATCTAATAACTTTACCCTTATTTTCTCATACTTAATAGACTTAACTGTTCTGTATAAGAAAAGCAGAGACTATGTACTAGAGCTGGTTTTGTTGCTGTGGTAAACTGATTTTCTTTCTGTCTGTGGTTTGGTTTTCGCTGGTGTTGGGAAGGTGAACACGTCATTCCTGTTATACTGTTGTTCTGTACTTTCCACCCACATCTTGCTGTTTTAGTTGGTCAGGTAACCTCGGGTGTGTTTACAACCATAAGAATGAGCAAGATATTCTTAGCATAGAATATTTAAGGTTGAGAGGGCCATCTTAGGGGCACCTAGCCCAGATGCTTATTCAAACCACAGCTCACTTAGTTGAGTCAAGTCACTTGACACCTCATCCATTTGAGTTTTGAAAGTCCCTGGAGGATGGAGATTATTCCTAGTTTCTCTGGGCAATCGTTTCTAATGCTTAACCATTACCACTCTGAAAAAAATCTCCACTGTGTTCCAGTAGGAATTTCTTATGTTGCAACATGTAACCATTGCCTCTTGTCCTCTGGCTGTATACCTCTGTGAAGAGTCTTGTTTCATTTTCTCTGCAAGACTTTGCAGCCCTTTGAAGTAGCAAAAGCGGCAACTAGATTTGCCCCTTAGCCTTCCGTTCCAGCAATGCAAACCCCGTTACCCTGCCCTTTTGGCTGCCCTCTTGCTAAATGGAGAAGGTATGCTATTGGTTTTCCTAGCTGCAAGGATGTGTTGTGAGCTTGTGTTCTTTTTGCTGTCTGCCAGAAACCCCATGTCTTTTCCTGCAGAGCTGCTACCTAGCTGGAAGTTCCCAGCCTGTATTATTGCATGGGGCTGTTGCATCCTAGGTGCAAGATTTTGCAGTTTTATTATTCAGTTTTAGGATGTTTATTGACCTGTTCCTCCCATTTTATCCTGGTTGCTCTGAATGGTAGCCTTACCTTCTAGGTATCAACCTCACCCTCTGGCTTTTGTCACTCATAAACATCCTTACGTGCTGCTGTTAACTTGTTTCCAGCTAGACTTGAGATCATGGGCAACTACATTTTGATGTTGGTGGTCCAACCTGTTTTTCACCCATTCAGTCTGTATTGCCCCAATGAAGCTACAAGGATGTGCAAGCGTAGGAGGTTGCTGTAACTTAATTTGGCCCCGAAAAATGATAGATGTTTTCAATATATCAGGTGTAAAATATTATTTAAGAGCTGTGCAACTGCAAGCAGCGTACCTAGCGGTTTTTTATGTTTTAACTTAAAAGCATTCTTATATACCTAACGTATGGTAGTCTGATTAATCTGTAAATGCAAAGCTGGTTTCATAACTTTTATTTTCTTTGTGGCTTACTTTAGCTCCTGAATGTTTTTATATATATATATATAAACACACACACACATATTTATCTTCTCTTTTTTTTTAGATTAAAAGTTGAATCTTCTCTACTTGTTTCCTTTCAACAGAATATTTGAATTCAGAAAGATTATTGGAAACAGGGAAAAATGCCAGACGCTGGTTTCAAAAGATTACCCAGTTTTCATTGACAAGGTACTTAAAAGCAAGAGATGCTGCAGTTCAGCTATGTTTATTTTCCTGATGGTATATAAAGGTGAAATCAACTTAGGAGGCTGCTTTTATAAGATAGAAAAATTCAATCTTGATGTCATGTGATGTTGTCACAGCATGACTTGCTGCTGGGATTGGCAACTGGGAACTTGGGTTAGGGAGTACATAGAGATAGGGTGGTGAATGCACCTGACAACATTTAGTTAGATTTTACTGACATTAACTGACTTCACTCGTGTTCTCAGTTGTTCTGTATCAAGAAAAGGACATTGCAATTGATCTGTGTGGGAAGAGGAAGTGAGTCTGTAGAGGCAAAAGAGATCTAAGTAGTGTGAGTTTTCAAATGCTCTTGATTGGAAAAAGGAAGCCCTGAGCTTCCACGTGTGAGGTGTGCAGATAAAGTGATCGTTGCCCTGAGGACTTTTCAATCTAGAAAGTGTGAACAGGGGGGCAGAAATGAAGAGTGGTTCTGAAGTCAAATAAATGCATTGGTGGTCAATGCTGTGGCAAGCTAAGTACATAGTTTCCTGGGGCTTTTTTGGTTTCTTTGCTTGTTTTTGAGCTGCTGTGGATGGAATTAGGAGGCAGTGGCAAAAATGTGAAACAGGTTGGAAGGGATGGGAAAATGAGCAGTCCCATTGGCTTCTAGTAGAGAACGGAAGGAAACTGAGAGATGAAAGCAGTGGCTCTACAAATACTGGTTTCTTCCCACCCCCCCCACCCCCCCCCCCCCCCCGTAGTACAAGAGTCGTGGAGGTGGGATGTCAGATCTTGAGACTCAAAAAATGCTTGAAACTTAGTATGTGTTATGGAAGTTATTTAAAATGGGACAGCATTACACTTTATTCCTTGATTCCTTCAATAGGTCATTTAATAAAAGCAGAGTTTGACACAACTGTGTTGATTGTGTTGACTGTGTGTTCCTATATTTGAAAAAAGACCTCAGCTTTGGGGTTTTTAAAGTACATTTTTATCCTGTAACAAATCCTTGTACTTTAAGAGATTAATTTTCAGAGCAAGTTAAACACTGATATGAAACATACTGCTTTAATCCTATTCTCTCTGTAGGTTGAGGAGCAATCTGACTGTAAAATCCTTGAGGGGCACTTCATTTCCCCATTGGCTCATTATGTCCCAGGTATCCTGCCAGTCGAATCTCTTGTAGCAAGGTAAGAAAAAACAAGTGGTATGTCCTTTCTGAAACTAGCATGGCAGAGAAACAATGGTCTGTAAGTAGTTTTATTGTGAAGCTATTTTATTGTAATACAATGTAAAATATTTCAAACTGGTTTTTTTACTAATGTTTTGAAATAGATTTTGACCTCAAAAGTGAAAATAAATCTTACTCGTGATAGTTTAATGTGTGTATAAATAATAATAAAATAAGAAGCCCCCTAGCAAAGTATGTTCGTTGCTAGGGGGCTTTTTTTTTTTTTTTTTTTAGTGTAGAAATCATATTGCATAAAGCTATGGAATACCCTGGTTTTTTTTTTTTTTAACTGTTTATTTTTTCCGAAATGAGCAGCATGCTGGAAATGAAGGATACTATAGCCAGGACAGTAGTTGTTTCTTTTACATATAGCAGGAGAAGCTGTTTACATGAAAGCAGCATGTTACATGGTATTTGAAAGAATCATTCCAGCTTTCCATTTACATTGCATACAAAAAAATTGTATGTGTACTGAAGTAGTAAGTTCATTTAATTGTAGCAGGAGAATCTGGTGCCTTTCTTACTTGGCAAGCCAAAAAAAAAAAGCATCCTTGCAGAAAGCTGGATGATACCTAATGACATTTTTGCTGGTTTTACACTAATACTGCTTTGCAGTTGAGGGATGGGTTTGGAAAGGGAGCATATTTTCTTCTTGCTTATAATTTTGAGCTAAACTTTCATGATGGAATTGGTTTCCCAAGCTTTGTTTAATAACTTAAACATTTTGTCAGCTCAAGTTGATACTGGTATTGTCAATTTTATCAATATTACTGGTTGGTGGTTTTATGTGTACTTAAACATGTAAAACTAAAGAATGTCAGAAAAAGTTTTTTAGTCAAAATATCAACTTTTTTCCACCTCTCCATTGGTTAGAGAAAGAAACTGTTGCTTAACATTATTGGACTATTTAGTCCCATAGTGGAAAATACAGTATACTGGTTGTTGCCTTATCTATGTTCTCTTACAATTTGTAGTCAAGTTATGCTAATTGCTATATTGGACAGTATTGTTACAGTTTTGAAATGCTCTACAAATGTCTCTTAAGTTAGTTGTGCATTGTGTGAATATTTTTTTCCAAAGTGTAACACTGTTGTATGTAACAGTGCTCCATCTTGTGGGGAAAATACCAGTGGCTCAGAAGTTTGGGTTTGGGTTTTTTCCCCAGTAGTTAGCCTGTAAATAACTTGAGTAGCAGCAAAAGATATTAAGTGATTGATGTTGGGTGTATAGAATAGTTTCATGGTTTGTATGTTGGGGTTTTGATGTTTTTTCTTAATTT
Organism: Falco cherrug; assembly: GCF_023634085.1. Lineage (NCBI taxonomy): Eukaryota > Metazoa > Chordata > Aves > Falconiformes > Falconidae > Falco > Falco cherrug. The sequence continues at coordinate 7,986,126 of NC_073697.1, forward strand.
AAATATATTGCTTATCTTTAATCTTCAATTTCAGCTGTTGTGTCTTCAGGAAAAAAATAGCAATCTGCCTAGGAGAGCTAGTTATACTTTTTTAGGCTGCTCTTCATCTGAAGTTCCATTTCTCCACTCTGCAAAATTTAAATTGTGATGATGAGGTAGTGGTCTTTTTTAGGAACATGATCTTTAAGCTTGGCTCCTTTTCTTGTTTGACATTTATTCTCTTCTGCTTTCGGATTCCTTTCTTTGCTGGATGCGTTTATGAAAAATGATACTACTGAGTCGCTGGCAGTTTACTGCATGGGTTATAAAAATACTTTGTTCTGTCTTTTTCTTTTTTTTTTTTCTTTTTCTTTTTTGTTTCTTTTGTTTGTTTAGATTAATTTATCTGGCACAGCATGTAAATAGATATACTTTGCTACAATAGGTGTTTGTTTCTCACAGATTTCAGTTCATTATACCCAGAAGATGGAATAGCAAGCACAGACCTGTGTGCATTCATTTAGCAGGCACTGGAGATCATGTAAGTATGTAAAATGCATTGTTATTGAGAAATTAAATAATCAGATTTTATCTTAATATATGTTTGTACATCTTATCTTTAGCACTTCTGGAGGAGACGCACATTAATGGCACGCCCAATGATTAAAGAAGCCTGTATGGCATCTCTATTGCTAGAAAATCCTTATTATATCCTTTTGTGGAAAGCATATTTATTCTTAATGTTCTCTCCAAAAGGTAAAAGACTCATCACACTGGTATAGTATCTAGTTTATGGATTGATTTCCCATGGACTTTTCGGTAGGTAGAAGCAAAGAGCAAAGTATGACCATTGCAAGAAACACAGTGTGGAACACCACTAATATAATAGGCTACTTTTACACTGAGTATTGCTTTTTGGTTTTTTTGAAAATGTCTTTTACAACTTCTTACTGTAGTCATTAGAGTAAAAATTCTGATATGAATCTGTTTACTGATCAAAGTACTGATATCATGCCTTTAGCCATGACAGCGTGAAAACTGCATTCATTCTGTATCATACTGTATGACTTCTGGATGTATTAATGACAGAAAAGAAAGTTGCCTCTCCTGCCTTCCCTTCTCAAATACAACTCTTCAGTACCTCAGGTACTTCTGAGAAATTTACTGCTACCGTTTAAGATTTAGCTCTTAAAAAAAGTTAGGTTCTGTCTAGTCATCAACTCATCAGTAACTTCTATGACACTGTTACTCTGTTTTATTGAATAGGTTCTCTGGTTACACCTTTTTCCTGCCCACATACCTGACAAAAGTAAAATCTTCAGTTGCAAACTGCATGATCAAACTACATTTAACTTGATGTAGTTCCAGTTAAACATTTAGAATTTAAGTTCCAAATTATAATGAATCCATGTTATTTATGTATGTGATTTATTTTATTTTTTGTTTGATTGTCAGTTTTTATATAGAAATATTTTACTTTCTTTAACTTGAGTCTTCTACATGGCTGTAGAAAACCTAAGGATCAATTGTAAGTATTACTGTTACATTCATGGAAACTGTCTTTTTGAATTACCACCTTTTTTTTTTTTTTTTTTTTTTTTCCAAGAAGCTCAAAGTAGTATGAACTTTGATAGTTTATTAAGAAAAAAAAAAGTCCCCAACATGAAAAAAAAAAGTCCCCAACATGGAGCACTTGTAACCTTTTAATGTGAAATTGTCTACCCTTTGCTAGATGATTTTGATATTTTTTGTTAAGAGATCACAGTGATCAGGAAATTTGCACAAGACGAACTTGTAGTATAGAGCAAGATTTCAGCAAGTTGTGTGAATGCAAGCACCAGTTAATTTCCTGATTCACAACTGTGCGTGTACAAATGCTGCAATTATATGTCAATCAACTGTGAATAATCTTTGGTGAGGTAGCATATTTCCCTGCTGTAATTGCTAAGACTTTTCTTTTTTGAGATATTTTAAGGATTTACAATCAGACATGTAAATAAATCTGATGTTGCTTGTTTGTTAGTCAGTGGAAACTATGCAATATTCAATATTTTACAGAACTTGCTCCCTCGGTTTCTTAAATGGGAATTTAGAAGCTTAGTTAAATGGTCCTGTTTTTTTGCTTTTTGCATTTTCTGAACCATTGGAGTATTAACAGAATTCACCAGGATATGTGTCTGAGGCAAAGCTGTGGGTTTAGTCTACCAATATTTCTTAAGATCCAAATATGAGTTGGTGTTCTAATCCTTTTTAATCCTGACTTGGACATTTAACATGAGTAGAAGATGCATAGAAAGCGATTTAATTTTAAACCTGTCCATTCTATTAAGACTTGACCAGGAGCACCGTCTCACACTACAGCATTTTAGATTTTGTAGATTTTATTTCAGTTTCAGCATTTGGATTTAGGAAATCGAAACATTTTAAAAAATACTTCAAAGGAGAAAGTTTTAATTAAAAAATAGTTTCTAGGTTTTTTCCAAAGCAGATGCAGAATTTTATTTATTTTGGCATAAGAACCACATTTTTAAAGAAAGCAAATTACATTTCTCAACTAAGAATTGCTTTTTTGACAGAGAAACTGCTTAAAAAAATATTACGGCACTTAGAAGTGTGAGATAGGAAGTGACAGGAGAGAGTGTGTGCTGGAATACATCCATTGGTGGTTTCTTTTTCCAGCTATTGAGGATCTGATGCGGAAGAATAACTTAAATATTTTGGCGAGGATATTTCTAACTCCATCCTCAGTTCTCTAGCTTGACAGCTTAGTACATGCATGATTTATAGAAGGATTGTTTTAAAGAGAGTGCTCAGTCTAACACTCCAACAGTGAAGCAATTGTCACTCTTCAATACGAGGTTACAAAGCAGCAGCAGTGGGTTTTGTTAATATACAAGTAACAGTGTTTAATAAATATAGCAGCTGGACAGGGCTGAGGAATATCATAACAAAGCTGTAGGAAAGAATTACATTAGCCTATAAATACTGGTCTGCAGCAGCTATGTTCATTTCTCCGTGACTTGCACAGTAAGCTTTGTCCTTGTGCTTCAGAGTGTCTCAAATGTGATTGTACGCTGGCAGAAGAGGCCCGTAGCCTTTTGTAACCTGACTGCGTGATACTGAAAATACACAGTCCGCTCCCCAGACTAGAGGTGTATCAATTGCTTTGTAAAATACATTTTTTTCCCATTTTCTAGAGTCCCTCTTACGGTTGAGCTGAATAGCTTTCTACATTTTTTTGTTTCTTCTGTTTTAATGCTTTGCAGTACACTACATGAATTTCTCAGTACCGTGACAAACTTCCCACTTTGCAATTTCAGTCTTACAGTGACACTGATGAGTGCTTCCAAAGCTGACATACTGATTGCTCTTCAAATGTTGTGTGCAATTTTTCAATGATGTAAAACAGGTAAACAAGACAAAGAACTGTTTCTGCAGATGAGATAGTGTATATCTAGGACTGTATTACTTTGATTCTATTTCTAAAAGGTCCGTTATGACCTTACAGGGTAGAAGATTACTGCTAATGAGATTCTGATGTTGGTAATATCTGTTGCTAGAAGACCAAGCTGTCAGTGATATTACATTAGAAGCTTAGCAGGTGTCTATTTCTCATCCTTATTTAGATGAAGATGTACAAGTGCCAGAGAATCTGGACTTGCTTTTTCTCCTGTTGCATCAACAGGAGTTCAGCTCCAAAATTCTCTGGGATTGTATCAGGCTTTGTATAAAAGTATGTATAGAATGATGAGAACTGTAAAAATTTAATCTTAGAAAATAAATCCTATATTTTCCTTTTCTGGGGACAAAAAGACGGTCATGTTTAAAAAATGTCTCGGACCTGTTTGTGATGGGAGGAGCTCTTGTTCTAGAATCGGCAGCTCTTTTGCACTGGCTAGAGAGAGAAGGCTATGGACCGCTAGGGATGACTGGAATATCCATGGGAGGACATGTAAGCTTTTATATTTCCTGTTCAGTAATTTTTGTTTTAACTTCTCGTTTGATCATTTAGCATACAGAAAGAATTTGTTTTATAGTGTTCCTCTCAGAAGTAATTTAAATAAACATTTACAGTCGTGAGAAACAAATTGTTGGCAATTCTCACTTTCTGTGGTGCTGAATTAGTAAAATCCTCAGTAAGTACTGACAGATCATAGAGCCCTTTTGTCAGCCATCTCCTGACAGGCTTAATAAGAATATAAGCTTCTCACATAATTATGGTTTTTTCTGTGGAGTGGGAATGTTTTCTGAAATAAGATCTGTACTGATCAATTGCTAGTTCTCCCTTTTTAACTCCATTCTTCTCGCCTTAAATTTGTGTGTTTGAATGGGTTGTGTGAAATGTCTCTTCTTTGTAGGGGTGTTGCAGTTGAGGTGACTTTTGGTGTCAGTTCTGTTCTCTGCTCATCTTTTTTTCCCCAATCATTGGTATTGATCAGAGGAGATTTCTGTGGTTGAGGTGGATAACGTTTTGTGTATGACACTGTGCATATTCATACTAATACCCTGCTGTTTTAGTTTGATGCTTGAAAGACTAATACACAGTTAAACTATTACTGTTTATATCTCTACAGATAACCATTGGCCTGTGAGACATAGTTACAAAGCTTATTAAAACAGCCTGCCTCTGTTTTGCTGATCCTTGTTTGTTTGTTGTTAGGAGCTAAATAAATAATGTTGGTAATTGTAGTGTCTACTGAAAGGAAAGTAATTTTCCCCCAAAGCACATTTTTATAACTCTTACTGTTGTAAATGTACTAATGACCTTTGGTTTACATAAATATCACCTTGCTGCAACAACAGCTTTTTTGTTAAACACGTCTTCCCTGTCTTATATTTATAAGTTGGATTGGAATTCTCAAACAGTTACGTGCCCCGCTAACCCTGCAGGACACTTCAAATGCTGTGCAAATGCTTTAGGAATAATGGAGTGCTGTATCCGGTACCAATGATCATATGCAGCGTGGGTATAGAAGGAGGCAAGATCTGAGAGTGCGTTTGGGAACTCCTTTGAAAATTTTTTTCGTAGTCCGGAACATACAGTGTTTGACTGGTCCTGACTTACAGGACTTCTGGTGCAATTTAAAACCAGGGAAATAAATTGTATGTTATGTTGATCATCTGTAGAATGTGTTTTGCAACAGAAGGTAGGTGGCACAAATTCAGTTCAGTTGATGGGGAGAGCTGGAAATAAGAAGAAAGAAGTCAGACTTTCTGGCTATCAGAACATAGATATGTGGTGGTGTTCTAACTTTTTAAATAAAAAAATAATTACAATAGAATTATAGCTTAGTTATATAAATCAATTTATGAAAGCATATGGCACAGACATGGGGTATTACATATTAAGGGGGTTACACTGTTTTTCAGTTTAGTGCAATAAAATAAAACATGTCAAGAACATACCATGTAGGAAACTTCTATACGTTTCTGGGACAAACAAAATATTCATAAAAATGTGTTCTGGGAACTGATGTAAGAGTAATAACTTAAACTTTACAGGACAGAAAAAGAATCTGCTTAACATGATGAATTACTTCTCCATATTTTGTTTCCAGTATACAAATCTTAAAAGTATGGCATTTTAAATAGTTCTTCTCTTAGACGGGAGACTTCCATTTTGCCTTGGAATAAGCTTGCAAGAGCTTGATGAAAAGGCTTTGTAGGTGGTTTTCATAGTTTTAAACAACTAAAAGTCAGAATAAATATGCCATTGGGAATTCTTAAAACAAAAATTCAGTCTTGAAATTAGCCTTATCCACAACAATGTTAGGGAAATCACTGAAGAATAGGCTGTATCTTCTGAATAGGTGAAAGTATATCCAACTGCCACAGTCCTTAACTACTTTGACACTGTGTATTTGGTTGATACTGTATAAACAATTAAATTGAAGACAAAAGAGTTCTTTTTACCATTTTGTGATTTCAGTATTAAAATAACTAACAAATGCTTTTGATTGTAGATGGCTTCACTGGCAGTGACAAACTGGCCTAAACCATTGCCATTGATTCCGTGTCTTTCCTGGTCAACAGCTTCTGCAGTCTTTACTACGGTAATTAAAATATATTGTTGTTAATATACTAGAATGTAATTAGATGTGGAACTTAAAAGGTTTGGCTTGGCCACATTCACCTTTTCAGTTAGGGCATTTCAGCACCTTTCAGCCTCTATTAGTGACTAGTGGCAAAACCCACCCTTCCTGCTCCAGAGATAGAACAGGCGATAAGGAAGGTAGCTTTCAGCTACTTCAGCGGGTCCTGCACCAGTGTGGGGACTGGGGCTGGCTTGTGGGACAATGGTCAGAGTCCTGGTCTGAGTGTGGGAAGGTGAGGAAGCAAGCCACGAAAACGTGTTTTCTTCTGCTCAAAGCCTGGCTTAAATAGTTGGGTAATAATGCTGCTACTACCATGGTGGGTGTCTGTTTTCATTGCTGATGCTGCTGGGGTAGGTGAATGAATAGACTGGCTTTGACAACCGTCGTTGGTTTAGCCCAGTCTAGATGTGTGCAAATCCGAAGTGGGTCTGGTTTCTGTCTTTTTCACACACACACACCCCTTATTTTTTAGTTTGGTTTTTAAAGGGAGGTGGTTTTCAGTGTCCAGCATTATAATATGTGCTTATGCTTTGATTAAAATATTTGTAAGGGTTATCAGGAAACTTGGCCAGAATTCCACTGGAAAAATCAAGTCACGAAGAGGAACAGATCCATTTTCTCTGTAAATGATCTGTGGGTTTTACTTGTGTACTGGATGCTTGTGTTTATAATCTCAGGGTGTGTTGAGCAAGGCGGTGAACTGGAGGGAGCTGGAGAAACAGTATTTTACACAAACTGTTTATGAAGAAGAAATCATAAAAATGCTTGAATACTGTGGAGTAAGTATAGTTTATTTTCCCTATTTGCTAATATTTACATGTGAAAATCTAACAAATAATGTAACTTCATTTTACTTCTAGTAAAAGTAACCAGTTGTTAGCTAAAACAGGTTTGCCTGTTGTTTCCTTATGCTTTTGATAAATGTAATCTTTGAAGGAAAACCTGCTGAAAAAAAGAAGCTGATATTTTGGTGGTGTAATGTGTGTAAGTATATAGCCCTTGCTAAATATTTTTTTCCGTGACCACACTTAGTGTGATCTGCAACGTAAGATTAATTTAATCAAAACATTGAAACTGTAGATAGTGTTTCTCAGTAACTGGCTTTATAGTCTGGAGAACAGATAACCTGGTGTGTAAGTATTAAAACATGATTTATTACCCTTTGAAGTAATTGCTTCCAAAGAGTCAATGCTGTAGACTGTTTTTAATATGTAGCAACATTGTAACTTTTCTAAGTTGTTTAGTGCGAGGTCTTTCTATTTCTGTTTCTTTGTGTGATGCTTGACCTCCCTCAGCTTTAGATTTACTGCACAGGCAATTGGGATAAACAGGATTTAGAGCTTTTATAATTAGCTTCTTGCTCCTCATGAAATGTAATTTATTGTCTGCATATGTTTTTTGCTTTCTTCTTGACTTTTTTTGACTAGGGTTGAAAGACTCGTGCCAAGAGGAATTTCTTTGCCTCACTGCTCTTCTAGATCGGAATGATAACTTTTTGAGAATTGCTTGTATGTCGCAACACTGTCTTCTAGCCAATTCTGATAAATAACTTTTTTCCTAAGATTCTTTGCTTTGTGACTGTCCTTTTTCAAATATCTTGCAACAGAATAGGGGCTGGGCTGAAGATAGTTTCTGAGACACTTGCCATTTTTAAGTAAAATACACTCCAGGAACACTGATGGAGCAGACATCGCTAGAAGAAGAAACATTTCAAGATGTTCAGCTTATGTCTTCCTAGTATTTAGGGACATTTCGTATTCAGATTTTTCAGTCCTAAACATAACATTAGATGTGGTCACATAGGTTTAGTACCCAGAAATTTAAACTTAAATGACTGCACTTATAAATTCAGAGTTTAATATAGAATCAAAACCAAATGTTTGTATCATAAGCTATCATATATAAGTACTTTCTGCATTTTTTTTAAGCTGACAGAAGTGTAGAATGAAATTTTCAAGAGATAATGATGGTCAGGATTTAACTGAGTGACATGCCGGCTGAAAATAAGAAGTACTGTGAGCAGTGCCCTTTGTATTTTTTTTTTTTGTTGTTGTTCTTTTTTCTTGTAATATTGAGTTGATCTTAATGATAAGATTAATCAACTGGTTTAAAGGAGAAACCCTTAGTAAATTACCTGTTGTTTTGTTTAGACGGATTCTTTCAAGATGGGGCAAGACTTTGTTAAAAACTTCCCTGACAGTGTGGACAGTCTGGAGGATGTGGATGTGACTTCCAGAATGTTTGACCTTGATTCTTCAAACCAGACTGTATCTAAAGAAGCTGTTCACAGCTTTGCCACAAATAAAAGTACTCTAAGTGCCTCATCAGAAAGACTCTTAATGCAAGATGCTCCTAAAATGCAGTGCATAAATCAAACATTTTCAACCAGTAGCAATAGCAATAAAAACTTAACCAGCCCACAAGGACACAGGATAAATAAAAGAAGAAAGAGTGACACTTTACAGAGAGAATCCTTAAGGTTCATGAAAGGAGTGATGGATGAATGTACACATGTAGCCAACTTCTCAGGTATGTATTTAAGTTTTTTTTAATGTGCAGTTTGGAAAACAGTAAAATACGATGGAAGGAGAGGTATTTTCTTCATCCTCCATTGTGTAAACCTGCTGGCACCTTAGCTGAAATAGGAAAATATCTTGAGTGTTACTGAACAGCGTCTGTTTACCACTCCGTTTCCTAATTGTTTTTCTGTTTCTTCTTAATGGCCACTTAATGATAAAGTGAATTAAAAGTTTGCCTTTCAGTATCTTTGCTTATTTTTTCGGTGCCTCGCTGTGGCTATTTTCAGGTATGTGCTAGTGCAAATTGGTATTATTTAAAAGAACAAAAAATTAGATTAGGTGTGATCTAATAGCTAGATTAATTAATCTGCTAATAAGGTTTTTCGAACAGATTGAAGTAAATAAAAGAAAAAGTGGAAATCTGATAACTACGTAGCGGAGAACCAAGCTTGAATGATTCTTTTAGACAAGTGTGACCAGTAAAAGTGCACAGAGGTCCTTCTGGAGTGATGCAATCTGAATATAATCTTTCCCAAGACAGGTATAGCATATAGAGGGAGCTGTAGCTCACTGAGCCTTAAATCTGATGAACCTGGGTTTCTTGGCCTCTAGGACAAATCCCTTTCAATGGCCCACTTGCAGGCCGTGCAAGTGGTTTCATCCTAGAGCTGATTGAAAGGGTTTTGCTTTAGTTGGGGCTTGGAATTGCTTTTGTGGCAGTCCATTCAGACAAAATGGTTCAACTGAGCGTGTACCCACTGAGCACTCAACACATCCTAGAACGTGTTTTAACTTCAGACAGGTTTCTGAAAGAGTTGTCTTTGAATGTCAAAACATTCTTGATACTGAGACCCTGTGCCACCTCATTTTTAAAATCTGACATTCAGTACTCCATTGTTAAATGTTTTTTTAAAAAAAAAACAACGCAAAGATTTCTGTAATAGCATAGATTTCTTGACTTGGGCGATGTCCGAGATCATCTAGCCAGAGAGGTTTCGTGATAAATCCCAGTGAAGTGTTTTCCTTAAACCTTTAAAAGTTATTTCAGTAGACAGAAAAAACTCTGTAATCTTTATTCTAACTACAGCTGTTCTTGTTTCTCTAGACACTTATCCAGGTATCACTTAGCTAAAGTGTTGACCTTTCTTGAAACTTAAGAGGATCTGTGATCCTAACGCACTTGTCAAAGTGATGTAGCGCTTCGTGTCATTTGTCTCCCAGGTCTCTTCATGCTCTGGGAGACATTGCATCCTCTGCCAGGGTATCCTTGGAGTGTGTCTAGAGAGGAGCTTCAGAAAATCTGCCTACCATTCAGATTTCATGGAAAATTGAATGGAAGGCTAGAATCTATCTTAGCATTACATGTCCTCTTTACATGACCTAGGATATATGAAAGTAGAGGGTCTAAATTATTTGTGGCATCCCATTGTCAAACGTCTTGGCTGGCCACTCTTTACCATACCGCTTATATTCTTTGTGAAGAGAGAACTGTTCTGTGTTCAGCATCATTTTGGTGGTGTTCTTGTTAGTAATCTGGTTGGTGCAATTCTTGTAATGAGTAATAAATACATATAACAGTATATTGGGGGTTTTATGTTGCAACTAAAACATGTAGGAAACAGAAAAGAAAGTGAATGGATACTGCACTTTGTCTGACCTCTCTCATATGAAAAGTTCTTTTCTGGTACTCGAGGAAAAAAAATTATACAAAGCTTCTAATCTGAATTTCAGATGTCTCCTAGTTCTTTTCACTGGAAAAAAGAGATTTCAGAGAACTGACCTGAATCCTATAGAGTTTTGTTGATAAGAGGAAAGACAATTCTATCGTTCCTCAGAGACTTCTGAAGCTTTCTGCTTTAAGGGAGGGAAAGGGATTGATTAGTTTGTTTTCCTACTGATGGCCTCAGTACTGTAATGTCAAAAACCAGACAAATTCTGCCAGGAGACTTCAGAAAACATAATTTTACCAAAGCTTAGAATAATTGAATTTGTTTTAGAAATAGAGAACATTTTTACAACAGAAATCTCAGCTGATGTGTTTCTCTTTCTTACCTTAGACGAATTCAGTTTTGTTTTTCTTTAGTTCCAGTTGACCCAAGTTTGATCATAGTTGTACAAGCTAAGGAGGATGCATATATTCCTCGGACTGGGGTGCGCAGTCTTCAAGAAATCTGGCCTGGGTGTGAAATTAGGTATCTGGATGGAGGTCATGTCAGTGCCTACCTCTTCAAACAAGGGCTCTTCAGGTAAGTTTAAAAATAGTTGAAAGCTTAAATCCGTAATTTTGACATACATGATTTTTCTTCTAAAAGCAAGTCTGTAACTACTCTAAGGCAACAATTACCAAATACTGCTTTGATGAATAAGTTGCTGGATCTGAAGTCATTTAAAGAGAATAACAGCATTTCCATTTTATGAGCAAAGATGAGGTGCAGTATGATCATTCAGTAAGCCAATGGCAAGAGAATGATCCTTCTCATTCTTGTTTTCCTACAAAAGTTTTTGGTTAGCTTGTTCACTGGACACTAGAAAAATATTCTTTTAAGCAGTGACTGCTTATGTTGTATTGTGCAGCTGTTGTCTTTTTGCAAATCTTATTTTCTGAGATTAAAAAAACCCACACAATTGAAAAGCAGAATACAAGCTTGACTGCCAATGAGTAGTACTTGCATGAATTCTTGCCTTAGTAATACTAGGCACTGACTTTCTGAAGACAGTTCTAGAAGTCGCTTATACAAATGCAATTCCTTAGTTTTAAAAAGTTAAATACTTGTGCTGTTTATTTTAAAATGGAAGAAATTAGTAAGACTCTACATCCTTCCCATTTTGGAAGCTTTGAGCAACAACAAAAAGAAATAGCAATATACTGGTTCAAGGTATGCTAACTAGTAGCTCATTGCTGTTTAAAACTTCACCTTATTATGTGACAGTTGCACAAAAATTACGAATTATGCATGTCTCTTTGACCATTTCTTGACATGTTTGCGTAGAAACCTCCTAATCCATTAACATTTGCAGTCGTATTAAAGTTGGTAAACAGTCCCAGTTGTTCCTGAAGCACAGATGTATTACTGGGTTGAAGTGAGAGATCCTAGAAATAAGTAAAGGAGGAAAGACTACTAATAACAACTTTTTTATTGAGTGCTGTTTTGAAATTGCAATGATAGCTTTGTAAACATGTTTTGAAATATATGAAAATAGGCCAGTTATATCTGCCTTTTCCCAAATTACACAAATTACCTTTTTTTTTTCTTTGTTTTAGACAAGCGATTTACGATGCATTTGACCGCTTCCTTCAGAAATACACAGTTTAAAGATCTTCTTAATGTGTTCAAACCGATCTCATTTGTACTTCCACTTACTAGAACTCATATTTGGAAAACAAGCCTCTTGCAACGTTGAGTTTGACTCGCTGAGTTTGACTGTTGTAGGTAACAATTATCAAGAATGGTAAAATACCAGCATTACTTTCATTTTAACCAAATGCCATTCTGACACACTTGCTTCAGTGAAAAAAGCTGTGAAAAAACAATGGCTGGCAACATTTGTTAGTGCATGAATGGTTCACGTACTTCATGTTTAATCACATTGTGTATTCCTTCAATTCTGAATAAATCCTTAATTGTGTATCAGTTGAAAACAGACCAATTAAGTATTGAAAGAATGTAAAATTTGCTGTAGGGCTAAGATGCTTTCCTGCATTTAGTGTGTTTCTAGTTTGTTCCAGGTACCTGGGTTTCCTCTTGCTTCCTCATCCCTTGCTATTCCTATTGTGCTGCACTGTGGCTTTGCCAGCACTCGGCCTCTTGTGTTTCTCACTGATTTTTCTCTATTATTAATTGAAAATTAGCTATACTAGAAGGGGCAGCATCAAATCTTGCAAAAAGAGGCTTTCAAAATTCAGTGAAGAGTCAAAGACATTTTCATTCAACACATCTGCGAGATTTTTCTGCCACTGAATTAAACCATGCCAGTTCAGAAGAATCAGGTAGCAATTAATTGATCCGTTTCACAAAACTGGAATAAGTGAAAATGGATTGTCTAGTAATTAATTGTTTACATGCATTCAGTTGGATAACAAACTTTTTCTTCTAGATTTTTTTTTTAGAATGCTAGGGGAAATAAAAATGTAATTTTCTTTAGAAGCAGTGGCACAAAGAGTCTGATTGTAAGCAGTTAAATCGGCAGCAGATGATATGGTGCTATAAGGACCTGTTTGGAGTATTTCAACAGAGGTCCTTTTCGAAGTGCACTCAGTGCTGATATGCAAAATACAGTTTCACTGTATAATAATAATAATAATAATGTATGTGAGACTAAGGGTTATTAGAACAGTAAGGTTAGCTCCTTATTTCTCCACACTGTTTTTTTAACTAGATGGGAAATAACAAAAAATTGGGATTATGGGTACACTTAAGAAAATCCAAAGTCTGTTGTTTCCTCTTTTGGGATCAAAAAGGCCAACAAATTGCAGTAGAATAAAAGGTTGTCATGCCTCAGCTCTATGTGGTATCTGTCCACATCTTATTTCATGGTAATCTCCTGTAATGTTCTCTTAAAGCTGGTTTGCAGAGAAGCTGAAGTACAGTAATGACCAGAGTTACACAGAAAAAAAAAATAGAAAAATCCAGACATTTCTCAGGATGTGTGACTCCTGCACCCTTCATGTCAGGCATTTCATTGATCTCCATGATTATCGTAATGGTTTTTAATAGGCAGAGTATGAAACAAACAAAAGTCAGTTTATATAACTATGTTATCTTGAATTTTAGTCTGGCAGATAGGACTAGTAACTGGGAAGAAATCGTGGTTAAAAATCAGGTAAGTTCAGTTAAAACCAAAGTGCAACAACTTGTAGTAACCCAAATGATTCAACGTACAACTTTGCGGAAAGTGCAAAGTAAGATGCATTCTGCTGGAAGTTAAATTGCTTCCTTTGAGTGGTTTTTCAGCATTTCTTTAGACAGTGTTGGTTTTATATATATTGGGAGCAAGTGTGGAGTGACTAGCTTATTGAAATAGATTAGAACACTGAATAAAAGTTTGAAATCAAGTATAACTAAGCTTACAAATTTAAAATTGAAAGCTTGGATACTATACTGAAGGATTTATGGGACTTGTATTTTACAAGCTCATTCATCAACTAAGAATGTTTTACAAGACTATTGTTTGCTATCCACCAACGTTTTTAGGATCTCGCATTTTAAATGTATTTGTGTGCTTTACGTCCTGTTTCTGTTGCAGCTATGAGAAAGGGAGGTAACTGGTGGTGAGGGAAAGGGCATGAATAAATGGAAGAGAGAAAAGATATTTTGTAAGGCTGAGAGTAAGCACAAAAAAAATCAACTTCTCTAAGCTACAAAGTATAACATGCCAAAGTAAATATTTTCAAAGCGCACAATACTAGGAATTACACAACTGATGGGAACTTGACATCCTGAGGTCAGTGTTCTGATGATATTACTAACAAGGTTTAACTTGCCAAAAGGGCATACTAGTCACAGAAGCAGATTTATGCTAATGTAACTCCCGTTTGCGAGTGTGTCTTTTGGGATAGGTAGTGAAAGACTGGTCTCTGAAAAAAAGGAGAAATCACACTTTGCTACGTAACTAAAGTAATGTTGCCAAATAGGAAAGCCTGGTAAGAAGCATTTAAGAAATTTATCAGGTTAGAATAATAAAAAGGAAAATTGAGCTCTGTGGTCTATTTCTGCCAGTTGTCAGACACAGGAAGCTATTAGCTGGTCTGTGAAGGGGGGAATTCTGCTGTGTAAATGTTTTTAACCTTTGAAAATGGACTTTTTAAACCGGATTTTAAGGTTAAATCCTATGAAAGCTTTATTAATAATCTGTTTTGGTGTTAAATGGGAATGTGATTTTAATCCAGTAACTGCTTAAGAAAAATACTGGAATAAGGTTCCTGCACTAAATCTGAGTAGCAGATAAGCCATTCAGTATGTCTTAAATTTATTGTAAAACTGGCCTTGATAATTTTCTGGTTTTAATATTTTTCAATAAAAATCCTAAAAAAATAGGTGTGAGGGTTTTTTCTTTCTTGCTAAGAGGAAATTCAAAGTGCATCTCACTCATCCTGTAACCTTGTTATGCCTACTAGTACTGTAGCACAAGAAGAGTAGTTAATCTACAGCACAAGATAAAAGCTTCACATAACAAAAGTGATACTGCTTTCATGTTTTTCTACATGCGGCACCTAGTAAAGAAAATAAACTTGTATCATCTCATTAAGATACTATTGTGGTTCCAGTGTTGTACTTTTCAGTGGCTTCATTGTGCTAGAATTTCCTGAACTCATTTAAAATCCCTTTTGCTTTTAAAAGGGTCCAAATCCTGTACAACTTCTTCCTGCTTGCTGCTGTGTTCCAAGCAAGGGTGTGTTGTGCCATAATAAACTTAGAGCATATTGTAGGACACCTCTAAGAGGAACTGGAAAAAATCACCCTTGCTGTTAACGGTTGCAAGGTGGGAAGGTGGTAGGAGTTTTGGATTGCTGCTGTCAGGAGGAGGCTGTTTCTTCGTCTGCAGCAGTTTGTTACATGAATGGGAATGTCACATGCTAGTTGAAAAGCCGCTTAGAACAGATAGCTGTAAATGTTACTAGCAGGTGCATCTTTGAGTCTTGATGTTTATATGCCAAAAAAAAAAAAAAAAAAAGTCCTGGAAAATTGTTGCGGCTTACTCTGTGGAATTGGAGCAGTTATTCTGGTGGAAGCCTGCTGGTTGTACCCAGCAACCAAGATGCAATAAATTTTATTTTGGTGCTCAGTTACACTGTCTGAACAGGTCGTGGCAACACACTTCTGCATACTAATGCTGACAAAACAGGAGGAGGACAGACAGAGCGGGTAGTCCTTTTTGCCTACATTTGAAAGGAAAGGCTCAGGACGGAGTGAAAGGTTAGGTCTGGTGTTTTACCCGTGAGTAACCCAGGTAATTTTTTTTTTAGTGTTTGTTTACATATATTTCTCCTGGCATCGAAGTGCTGGTCACAGTCTAGAACAGAACGCATCTAATCTGTTGAAAGGAGCTTTTTGTAATCTTTCCCCTCTCTGAGTTAGAAAAACACACACCCCTCAAAAGTGACAGCTCAGCAATTTTATTTTTTTTTTTTTTCCCCCCCCAAGGATCGATCACTTGTGTTGTATTACACTAGAAAGTCTGCAAAAAGGTATGATATGAAGGAACGGAGCCTTGTTGCTTTTTCTTACTGGAATGTCATATGCATGTGTACAGATACTCTGTAAATAGTAGATGAGAAAGTGAAAATACTTGGAGCCTTGGAATGCTTTTTTTTTTATTTTTGTTTGGTAGCTGCTAACATTTTGAGGCAGTTAGTTTTGGGGTTTTTTTTATTTATCCTAATTGCTCCTGCCATGTCACTTTTTTAAAAATGTTGTTCTTCATTACAGTTGGTTGGGCAGGGAAGCTTCTTTATCTTAAACTGTCAGGTTCTCTGTCGGCTTGGCTGTAATGATAAGTTACACAGTATTGAAAGGAGGTTTGTATAGTCTGTAGGCATGTAATTTGCCATGAAAAACTATTACGTGAGTAAAATGCTACTGTATTTCACAATCCTGCAATTTGCAGTGTTGCCTGGAACACTTGGATGCTTCCACACAAGAGAAAACATAAGCGTTAGAATGTAAAGTAGCTCGTAACGATTGTTGTTCTCTTGGTTTCATGTAGTGTATATCAACCTCTTTTTCAAATACCGGTATTTTTAAATACTGTGCTCTTAAAGGGAAAACTAAGGTGAGCTTCACCAAGGAAGTCTGACTTGTCCTGCTTCTGAAAGTAACGAGAGGGATGAAACAAAGTGGACAAAGAGTTAAAGATGAGTCTTGCACAACTATAAAACCTTTTTCTATACTCTTCAGGCCCCGTCCCTCCAGTAACGTAGAGGGTAAGCCTTCTGTTACCACAAAGTTACAAAACAAGTATGCGCAAAAGCTTCTCAAGCTGCCATGTTACTGGTCACCTTGACTGGTATTTTGCCCCCATGTAGTTAACTCTTCCATCAGTTTTCTGCTTTTTTCCTGGTCTGTTCAGGTTCCTGCACTGCAGTACTGCAGCGTTTCTGAAGTCCCAGCCGGCCTACGCATCTGCTCCCTTATCTTCTAACCCTTGAGCAAAGAAAAGAGGAACCAGGAGGTTAATCCCCTTCTTACCAGTGACTTAGGTAGGGCCTTTGTCCTTTCGTATCACTCCAACCTCTGCTTAACTTCTGAGTTTGGGAAACCAAATAAAAGATTTGAGAATCGTTTTGAACAGGCAGTGTGATGGATGCTTCTGCTATCAGGAACGTAGATGTAAACATATACAGATACTGGCTTTTTTTTTCCCCAGTCAAAATTACTAAGAATGCTTTCCTCTATTTCAAATAAATCTGCCACTGCAATATGCAACCGGCGTGTCCTTGATTAGTAAATTTATTGCATCTGAAACAAATCACATTCTTGGTGGCTTACAAAGGAAAAAAGCTTCTATGAGTTTGAAGATTTGCTTTAATTTTAATCATTCTGCCTTTTCCCCCCCTTCTTTCGTGGTGCAAATTTAAAATGAAGAAGGGATACACGTGTCACTGTTTGTGCAAAAGTGCTTGGAAGCAATAGTGATTTTCTATTTACGAAAAGAGAAATTCCTCACTTATTACCAATGTTGGGTGCTGAAACCTGCAGTTAGAAATGTGCATTCATGTATCTGTGGTTTGTTTGTAGTAGCATAACCATTGAGGTGGGTGTTTTAATTTCAAGCCTTTGCCACAAAAGGTCATTAATTTCCAAAAAAAAAACCAAAGCAGCAAGCACCTAGAGGCGGGGTTCTTTGAGGTGGACCTGGGCCCCAGCCGCGCGGTGTGACCCCATCACACCTGGCTGAGTGGCACTGGGCTCGGGAGGGAGGTGGCCACGAGCCACTTCAGCCAGTCAGGACAGTTGAAGTGCTTGGTGTTGCAGAAGGTGGCCTCTCTTCTTTTGAGCTGCTACTGTACCTGCAGCTCCAGAGTAATCCTAAAAACGCCTTGGCGCCTGAAGAAGTGCGAGCTACGGTGGGGTTCGTTGGGGTTTTGGTGGGTTTGCGGTTTTCTTTCTGACGAAGGGGCAAAACTGCTACAACCTCCTTAAAGCAGACAGTAGCGTTACCCCAAACGGAACATGTTTTGCTGCTGCAAAACAGTGGAAATACAGTTACTTGTGACACTTCTTTAAAAATATTTGACGAGCTTTATAAAAGCCTATTTGAGAATTCGCTTAGCTCATTAAAGAGGTATTGGGGTTTTGGTTGGGTTTTTTATTTTGGAAGACCTTTTATAAGTAAGGAAGTAAAATGGGGCCATGAGACTGAACGCAAGAGGTGGGGTAGGAGAGGGTGTCTTTTTTTTAAGGTGTAATCGAGGAGAATTACAGGAGCAGTGGGAGCCTGCAGAGAGGGAAAGGGGTGATCAATGTCACGCGGCAGTGGCTTTCCCCGTTCTGTGCCCACAGTGCTTCTGGGATAAGGCAGCGGCAGAAGTGCCGGCGTAACCTCCTAACGAGTCCAGTGCAGTGTGCTGCTGCGAGGCGATTTCTGGCAGGTTTTTGACAGAAAGTAGAAACGTGGAGGGGACGGGGCACGATACGAAGGTCCCCGCCTGTGGCAGTGCTGAAATGACACGCAATGCCCTCACTGCTTGGACCCAGGGATGTTCTCATGTGCCCGTTGAACACGTTCTCTAGGCTGGGCTGCCGGAGGGGCTGAACCAGGCGAGTCCACTTTGCTTCAACGAACCACACTTGTCCTCCTGCTGCGTTTTGAGACCCTGGTCACATCGTGCAAGTATGGGAAAGACCTAGAAACCCAAAAGGCCCAGTGCGCGTCGCTTGGGAGCTTGAACCATCTTGGGTGCATCGGTGACGGAGAGCAGGCAGGAGACGGGCGCTGCCCTGTCCTGCTTTCACGTCCTGTGTTGCTGCCGCCTTCACCTGCGGTTCCATTTCAGCCTTCCACCCAGGCAGCCGCTTTCAATGCGACTTGATGTTTAAAAAAAAAAAAAAAAATTATCACGGATTCTAATAAGGTGTTAAAAACTGAGGCGTGCCCTCGCTCTACAGCTGTTGGGGTGTGCCTTTTTTTTTTTGCTTGGTTTTTTTTTGTTCAGTGTGTGTGCGCCTGCGGGAGCGGGGTGTGCGAGAGGGCTTGGTGCCGGGCGCCCTTTCGGGCCCCGAAGTGGACTTTTTTTTTTTTTTTTTTTTTCTCCTTTTTAATTAACGCACACGATTAGTGCGCGGTCGGGACGGGGCACGGCCGCTGACGAAGGTGCGGCGAACAGCCGAAGCGAGTGACGGAGCGTTGCGCGCAGGGACATGCCCCGGGCTGCGCTCGCCGCCTTACCGACGCGGGCGCTCGTGGCGCCGTCGCCCGGGGACAGCGGGGCCGTCCCGCCGCTTCCGCGGGGGGGGGGTGGGGGAGGCTCGCGCCGCCGTGCTGGAGCGCGGCCGCCGTGAGGTCATAACGCAGGGGAGTGCCCCCAGGCCCCGCCCCGCGCCTCGCTGCTACGGCGGCCGCCGCCCGCGCACCCCCTCCACGCGGGCCGGCGCGCAGCGGGGCCGGCAGCGCCCGCCCGTCCCTGCGCAGCGGCCCCGGGTCGCTCTGCCCCGCGCCTGCCCTCGCGGCAGCGGCGGGAGGCGTCCGGCCCCCGAGCGGCGGAAGGGACGCGGAGGGCAGCGAGCGGCGCCGCGGCCCGGCCGGGGGGGGCTGACAGGGGATCTCCCGCAGCCCCGGCCGGCGGGGCGGGGCGGGGCGGCGGGGGGAGGAGCGGGCCCCCCGCCTCGGCTTCCCTGCGGCCGCCCCGGCTGGCGGCCCCTCGCGGCGGGCGGCAGGGCATGTCCGCGGCGCAGGTGTCGGCGGCGCCCGCCGAGCGGCGGGGCTGGGGCGCTGAGGGCGGCGGCCCGGCGGCCGGCCGGCCCGCGGAGTCGGAAGAAGCCCGGCGGCCCGAGCCCGGCTGGCCCGGCGGGGAGGAGGCCGCGGAGGAGGGCGGCCGGCGGCGGCCGGCGGTGGAAGCCCCGCCGCCCAAGGAGAACCCGTGGACGAGGCGCAGGGCGGCGCGGGACAGCCCCTCACCGCCCGCGGCGGGCGGGCAGCTCCTCCCGCAGGACCCAGGTGCGGCGGCCGGGCCGGGCCGGGGAGCGGGAGGGGGGGGGGCGGCGTGTGCGGCTTCCTCGGCGTGGGGCTCGGCGCGTGGTGTCGTGGGGTCTTTTGGGAGCGAGTCGCGCGTGTTTGTCGCCGCTCGGCGCGGCGCGGGTGCGGGGCAGCCCGGCGGGGCCGCGCTGCCTTGTGACATACATGGGCAGAGGAGGGAAGCGGGGCGGGGGCGGGGGTCCGGCGGCCGCGGGGCCCGGCGCGGGGCGGGGAGGGCCGAGCGGGACGGCCCGGGGCTGGCGGGGGCAGCGGCCGCGCCGGCAGCAGCTCCCGGCCGTTGCAAATGGGCTCCGCCGGGCTCGGGCACCGGCTCGCAGGGCTCGCAAGCGACTCGTTTCGCTTTTTCTTTAGAAACGTGGCTAAGCCCCGTTGGCCTTACCGCCGGTCTGCCGGGGTTTTTTTCCCTAATTACAGAGTTGGGCCCTTTCTGGACGATCCGTTACTTGGTTTGGCTTTCTGGAAGACTTGGGTTGCGGAGGCTTTAAATGTTAACAAAAGCGGTCGGCTTGCCCTGCTCCATCGCTTCCCGCATGAGCAGCCTGAACCCGGAGGGCAGAGCAGCCCTGGTGTAACGCTCGGGCCTTTAATCCCTGCGAGCCAGATGAAGCTACTTTACGGGCTCCGTGCCGACTGGAGGGGCAAGTGGCTTTACAAAAAAGAGGTGGCCTGACACTGCCAGGCCTTATGCTTGGGCTAGCAAAGAGTTCCTAGAAGTTCACAGCTTCTGGGAGCGTTGTTCTCGGCAGGGAGCAAACCGCTGGCCTCAGAATACGTATTTCAACCTGCGCTTCCCGAGAGTTTCAATCGCGGCGCTTGCTCCCCAGGCACCTGGCAAACCTTTCTGTGATCTCACGGTCACTTTTATCCTTGAATTAAATGCGTGCTTCCGTCACAAAGAGAAATCTGTAATTTATAGCTTCAAGTAGACAGGTCACGCAAGCGGAAGAGTTCCCCAGACCACAAAGTCTTTACTTAGCCAAAGATCAAACCTTTTGGCAACATGTGGAGCCCTCTTTATCGTCTCGACTGTTTTGTTTGCGTGTCCTGACACACTCATAAATACCTGTTTACGCATAGCTTCTGGAACCTGGCTTGCTGGGCAGCAGCCTGTGGTCTTGTCCATGCATGAAAGAGAACTTGTCACTCACTTGCCTCGCCGTGGCAGTCGTAAGAATAATGGTAGGTCCGAAGCACTGGGAAAGCTGCTTTTGTTTTATTAGCACCTCGTGCTTCACCTTTTTTAAAGTTTACTTTTCCACTTCAGGTAAAACACACAAATAGTTGTAGAAGGAAGGAGGGGAAAGGAGGCAGTGAGTTCATACGCTGTGCACGTTACATGCTTAATTTGATGATTTCAGAGAACTTTGTATTTTTCTTCCGCGGGAAAGTTGCGCTTAGCGTTATCAGGTTTAATGTTAAACTGAGTACTTGCACTGGAACAGCTTTTTCAGTGGCAAGTGTATAATTGAGCAAAGATGGGAGTTGCTGTTGCTGGTGAATGGCATTGGTGAAGAACACGTGCCAGGGTGTGTGTTTTGGTTTGGCCACTGCCGAAAGCACGGTGAAGGAGCCACTGCTCTTTCCCCTGTAAAAGGCAAAGCAGCTGATCTTTCTTGGCTGTTTGAAGGAAGGAATTGCCATGTGCCTCCATCTGCAACGAGGGATGTATTTTGAAGTTACTAATTGCATGTTGGCAAAGCAAAATCAGCCACACTAGGCCCTTATGAATGTAGTAGTATGGTAATTAGTCATGTGAAATAATTAGATGAGCAGAAATACTACTGGGATGGAATGTAAAACTATCCGTCAGGAGGATAATAAAATGTAAAAGAATTTCACATCAAAGTAGCGACTGAATCCTGTTCAACTTGTTGATCCTGGCTTAATTTGTTGAAAGTTTCCTGAGACATGCACGCGTGGTATGTTCAGTGATAGTTACGCACTTGAGAAAATTGACCCCAGTCTGTCATCTTTTGACTTTCAATGTGGTGTGGTGTTCGTTTGTAACAGAGGCAAATCTGACTCTTGTTGCTGAAAGAAACTGTTAACGTCACCTGACACTAGAAAGAAAAAAAGTAATGCAAAAGGCTTAAAATCCTTGGCAAAAGAATTCGGTTGAAGTGATGCTACTATGGTCTTTTTTTTTTTTTTTATATATATATATTGGTCTCAAATATGTTAGTAAGTTTTAATCATGCTATAGTAAACCAAACACCTAATGTAAATATGTTTGGATTTTTCACGGTATGTTTCTTAATACAGTTCAGTGTTTCTGACTAAAGCCTTCTATTAAGCTTCTCTTTTAAGCACAGTAATTTCAGAATTATACAGCTACTTTTACATCCTGATCTGCATTTAACTCATGGGAGAAAGACTCATAGCAGTATAAAACTGCTAGTGAAATTAATAGGCTTCTGACTAATCCTGGTGATTGTGGATTGTGAGTACAAGGAATTAGCTTTAGCATAGGCTGTCAAATGATGAAAGGTAACTTCTGCGATGGGTCTTCCTCCCCTTGCCTTCACTTGTAGTGCCCAGGCAATATATTGCAGTAAATCTTCGGTTCTTCAGGATGAAGCTGTGTAAGAGGAGAGGAACAGCTGCAAGGAAGAAGTCCTGTATAATCTTCTAGATAATTTTTCACGAGGTAACAAGATAAGCTTTTCTTAAATTGAGCCAACAAGGTGTATGGAAGCGGCGGAACAGCCCAGTGTTAGTCCTGTGTTCCTTGTCTTTCCCCTCTGAGTCTTGTTTTTCCCCAGCTGCTACTCAGAGCAGGGCTCTCGCAGAAGCAGCTAGTTACCCTTCCTCCGTATAAATAATTTTCCCAGGATGGAGTTGTTGAATTAATTTTATTACAAGAGTTCTCTCACCTCTTCGTTTGATGAAACCTAAAGTACTGCCCTTTTTGTAAGGTTGCAAAAGGGAATCTGAATGACAAGTTCTCTAGCCTTTCGTATAGCAGGTGTGGGTCTCTAATGATTCATTAGCTAATTATTCTAAAATTGTTCGTGAAATTTATGAAAGTATTCAATGAAATGAAATACCTGTGCTGCTTAAGTGGTTGAAGTGGGTTTGCATCCTAGTATGCTTGAATGATGCAGTTAATTAAAATAACTGCACGCTTCAGTCTTCTATGCTGTGCTCGGTTTGTCTGTCTTTGTTGTGTTTATTTCTGGGTATGGAAGAACACTTTTTATCGGGTTGATATTTTTGGTAGCAGAACCAGTTCACTCTGGTGCTCTTGTGTAAATTAATTTGCTTTAGTCTGTGGGCAAAACGAGTTGTAAAAGCACAGTTTAGTAAAGGTATACTGTGTTACTAGGAGTAGTGAGCTTTTGACTAGTAAATTGGTAAATGATCGGATTGTCAAGACTTTTTGGTGTGTTTAAGGCAGGCGTTATCGTTAGCTCTTATGAATTCACTGAGTGTTTTAATAGCAGCTTTTAAAAATCATTTTAAGAATTATCCGAAGGTATGACATTGACGATTACTCCAGCCCTGAAGGGATTAAAAACATTATCTTTGCAAACCTGCTGCCTGTATTTTAGTCGGGTATAACAGCATATGTAATTTTGTACGGTAGTTTGTTTGTTTGTTTTGCTTTGTTTCTAAGCTGGAGACCTGTAATGAGAGAGAAATCCATCCTGCTGCCTACAGTCCGAGACACAGTATTGGCTTGCTGTGCTCTAGCACGTGCTCCCTTTAGACCATAAAAGCTTTTGTAGAAATTGAGTCACAGGTTGCAGCTTCCTATGCAGAAGCTAAGAAAAAAGTGTGATGAGAAATAAAATGCAAGGAAAAGAAATAATATAATTATTATTTATTAATCTATCATATATTGGGTTTTTTCCCCCTGTTTCTTGTTGTATTGAAAAACTGATGGGTTTTGAATGTCACTAGATGGAAGGATGCTGGTGTCATAACTTGCTGCATTGTTTAGTTGTTCAAATAGCGTGAAGAAGGTCAATCTAAACGCAGCTTTGCTATAAAATACTAGAACTATTGTAGGAAAGGATGTTAGCATAATTACTGGGTTTTTGTTGGTTTGTTTTTTTTTTTTTATTTCCCAGACTCTTGGATCTAAATCCACGCTCTAGATTTAAATTATGATATACTCTAAGGGATTGGTTTGTCAGATTTGCAAGGCTTTCATGTAAACATGTTAAAACACTGGTTTTAAGTATAGCTTACCTTGTTTAAAAACGGGTTATACTGTGAAGTTTCAAACTAAGCATTGAAACGAAAATCGTGTACAAGTTCAACAAACGTGTTCCACTCAAGTTTTGAAGAGTTGTTCCGCTGGGTGATTTCAGCCACCTCCTGAAGCACTTCTGGTGTATATGCGATGTTGTTCCTTCACTGAAGGAAATACACATGCAGTCAGAGTAAAAATAACGCTTGAATATTGTCTAGAAATCCTGACAGCATAAACCGTGCTTGTATCAAAATTAGAACGTGTTCCACCTTTTGTTAATAGACTCTTTCAGAAGAAACTTGCAAATCATCCCTCCCCTTCTAGCAGAAGAAATTACTTGCTGACTAATTATTTGCAGAACTTCAAACCTTCCATTCTGAAGTACTACCACAGTAAATTTAATTTGTCTTGCAGTCGGTGGTACTTTGGTGATACATCTTTATGTACAAACTTTGCTTCTCTTGTCTCTGCACAGCATCCAGCCTGCTTTTCCTTTTCTGTTGCTGTTGGCCCAGAAGATTCTGCTGCTGTTTTGGTGGTTCCAGAATTCATCTTTCGTTTTCCAGAACTGTCATCCCATGTGTCTTGACATAACTGCAGCTGGCGTGGTTGCACATCTATGTCTTTCTGCAGAAAAGATCTCACGTTAGGATGTGGTGTGTTAAGAGGCTCGGGAGAACTATAATAAAAATGGCTTTGAAGGCTGATTTCTGTTTTCCTGTGAATGAATGACATCTTTATTAGATGGAGTTCAGTGATTGAAAGATGGTAATTGGCGATTAAACTTGCTCATCCTTGATTTTACTTTTTTCCCCACCCCCAACTCAGCTGAAACACAGCCGGTGAAGTAACTGAAGATAACAGAATTTTTATCAAGGCAGCATGCTGTCACTGAGCAGGTTACCTTGTAGCACATGACTGAACAAATATTTTAATACAGTCAGGTTGGAATTACTAAGTGAAATAGTTTAGTTGCAAAGGCTTGTTGGGTTCTGCTGGAGCAGTGTACTAAAGATGCTGTTTCTGGGTATTCAGCACTGTTATGTGATGTTGAAACCAAACATTGGAGTAATGTTAAGCATAGAGATTTTTGCCTGAACAGTGGCTTTAGCCCTCTTCATAACAATGTAACAAATGTGACCTGGGTAAAACCAGTGATCTGATGTTTTGGTTTTTTACTCTTCCATCCTCTTCTGTTTTGTTTTGTTGGTTTTTTTTTTTTTTTCCTTCCCCTTTATCATAGTTTTCAATGCTTCTCGCTGAAATCCGGCTCCCACATGATAAGCCCCAGCAAGCCAGTTAGGAAAGATCAGTTAAATTTGGTTTTGAGCATGGCTCTTCTGGGAGGACAAGAAACTCGGTGGAGGGTAGGGAAGTATGGTGTGCAGTGAGATCTCGAGCCTTTTAGTTCAGAAAGGGCATCATCAACTAGGTGGTGTGTTGCCTAATACTAATTTTCTTCTTGTTTAGTGTGCAAATGCATCTTCCAACTCTTGGATTGCTACATACGGATAAGAGAGATTCCTTAAAACGAGTTGGGTCTCATTCTGCTTGACTTAGATAGTCTCTCCTGCCGCCTGGAATAATATCCCATGACTAAGATAGTGCAGCGACACTGAGGCTTTTATTTTTTAATTCCTTGCTACACCCTGGTGACACACAGAAGTCCTGGCAGAGCAGTCCTTCAGCAGCAATTTAAGTAAAAGTGCTGTGAGATGGAAAAAGAGCTTCGTTAAGGTGATTGAACAAGCTAAAGAGACGTGTGTTTACAGACTACTGGAGGACAAATGCTATGGCCGGTCAGTTTACCTTTATGGATAATTGGCAGTTCTGTAGGAGAAAATTACAAATTTGTTTGCTGCTCCACCCCAACAGCTGTTTGTCTTGTTTTGAAAAGGGCAATTAGTTTACTACTGGATGACAAGGAAAAATTAGGATTACACAGGCGCTGCATGTTTCTGAAAGCGGAAGGCAGAAAATGAAAGTTTCTGAAGTCTATGAAGTTAATTGAGGCTGAGTAAGAAGAAAGAGGCAGTTGGGGGGGGGGGGCAGGGGCAGGGGCAGGTGTGTTTTGTCTTTGTTATAAAAAGCCAGTCTGTGGGAGAGGGGGGAAAAAAACCCCAAACCTGCTGGTAAACGGTGTGGCGGAAGTCAAAGGCTGATGGGGATTCGCTGTGGGATGGGCAAGTTGTATATAGCAGTATTAATGTAATTTACAGAGGAACATGGAGTGTACATTAGTTTATGCTTCTGATGTTGGCGGTATATTCCAGAAAGCAGAAAGCAAGAGGGCTTCGGAGTCACTGGGGCACGAGGGTGGGGTTCCCAGTGTGAAGCTGCGATAAGGAAGATTAGTCACTGGATGTGAAAGTGATAAGGGTTGAGGAGGTGATGTTATCCCTGTACACAATAGTAATCCAGTGATTTCAGGCATGTTCAATGCTTCAGGCTTGTCTTGCAATAAAATACTGAATAAGAAGTGTTGAGGAAAGGTGGTGACCACTTCTTTATGGGAAAATATGGATCAGCAGAACAGAACCAGGGCTTAGCAGGAGAGGTTAAGAGCTGGTTTCCTCTGTCTCTATTCTAATCTCAAAGAAAAATTGCCTGGTTACTAGTGGGGTTTTTCCCCCTGTATTGCCAGTGCAAAAAGTAGAACACAACTGAGATGAGTAGGGAAAAATTGCACAGAATAAGCAAATCAGGCTCATACACAGAAGGGTAATTGCACATGTATTAAAAGACTTAGTAAGTTTAAACAGATTTTTTTTTTTTTTTTCAATGTGGGTTATTGATCCTAGATCATTAGGCCCAATAATGTTGCCATATATGAGGAAGAGAGAGAGAGAGTTATTTCCAAGCATTGTATTAATTCCTGGCAGATATTAGTGGTAGAAATATAATGGTATAATGGACTGTTGCTCAGGAGATCAGATGAGATCGTTTATTATAAAGTTTTGGTCTTGACTCAGGATGGTTCTGAAAATGTCTGAGTGTCAGCTTCGTTGCAAATGCTTGTATTTGTCATTAAGATATCCATTGTGGAATTTGGGCATTAAAATTTATTAGTCTTAATGTAGTAGTGATAGTAATTTTCTCTTCCCCCCCCCCCCTTTTTTTTTTCTTCATTGCTTTGGCTTCATTATGAGCAATATGCCTGAATTTTATTTGGCATTTGAATAACTGCTTATAAAAAGAAATTACTAGGAATTTGTGAATATGTAATTGCTTCTGGGTTTGGGTTTTTTTTTTTTCATGCTTGCATAATGACAGATTTCGGAAAATAATTCTGTCTTAAAATATAGTTTCTAATAGGGTGACTTCTAAAATGTGTTTCAGGGGCTCATTTTCTTTGCTGCTTCTTAGGTTAAAATACCAGGGGTTTTTGAGATAGTCTTGGCCTTATGCTGAGTAATAGCTTAAATACTGCATTATACAGTATCCTGTACATGTGGTTTTCAAGATTATTTACACTTACTATGAACATGGGTTTTTCAATGTCTTGTAGTATTAGTTAGTTTATGGACATGTTGGTTGACTTATAATACCAAGGCCTCAAAAAACCTTTGGTGTAGTATGATAGTTAAACAGAGTTGTTAAAGTGTACCTTACTCTTATGAAGTGCAGTCTAATTCTTCACCTGAAAATATTTTTCTCTCTTTTCAGAACTACAAAATTCTGCTAAAGTTATAAAAGCAGCAAAACCCAGGACAAGGAAATGCAGCAAGGTTTGTATTTGCCAGAAGGACATTTAGCAGTGAGTTACTGGACTGATTGTGTTTGAGGTCCCAGTACATGTAACCTGTTAATCTAAACTGGCATTTAGCTTGGCTGATAATATGCTAGGAAAATGAAATAATTTCAAAGGAGAATTTCTGGCTGTAAATTGTCACTATGATAAACAGCTGATATTACTGAAATAAAAAGATAGCAAGGTATTTTTAAGTTACAACCAGAAGTGTTATGTCCTGCCTTGGTAATGGTTAATTTTGAAGGCAGGAAAGCGGAAAAGGAAGGGAAATTAAAATTAGGAGGGATGCTTAAGTGGTGTATGTATGAGGGATAAGGAAAAGCCACTGCTGTTCAAGCAAGTAATGGGATTGTATGAAGATGTGAGGGTTCTGCAAAGAAAGAACATTACTTGAGCACAAGATATGCTAGATAGGTTTTGGAAATCCTTCTTGCATATTATGTGGTGTGTGCGTTTTATGTGCTGTCATAAAATTATCATTATGACAGCAAGAGACACTGAATCCTTTCACTGAAAAATTTTCTACTATTTTGTACAGCCGCCGTTCTTTAGGTTGAATAATACCTGTGCTCAGAGGTCTTCCAAAAGCTGAGACTTTTAAGCAGTAGATATCTTTAAATCACATAGGTGACTGGTTGTAAGACAAAATTTAATCTGACAATTGTTTTATGTGTGCTCAAATGTCATAAGCCCTTTTAGTTTGTTTTATAATAGAATGTAGAAAATCTTGCTTGCTTGCTGTCTTCTTTTAGGCTGTGCTCACTTAAAATATTCTTCATGAAGGCATTCTTTAGACAGTTATACTAATTACAAGCTAAGGTGTGTTGGACCTGGATTTGGATGTAACTATAATGAATAGTTGTTTCTACAGTTGATCATACTCTGTTTTCAAAAGTTGTGTGTTTGTTTACTGTTGTATTTCTCAGTTTTTAAAAAATTGCTGTTCCTAACAACTCTGCTCAAAGGGGTAGTCTGGCCACTTGAGTCATGACTGACATCTTCTATATATTAAAAAGGATCAAATCTGGGAAGTTGTATAAACTGTTTGTCGTCTTTGCAGGCTGGTGATTTTGGTGATATCACAAACTGGCCAACACCAAGTGAAATAGCAAACAATGAAGTAAGTATCCATTGTTAATTTCAGTGTTATTTTTTAAAAAAACCAACATATTGACTTCTCTGTTTAATACCATTCCCCCCAGCATGTGCTTTGGGTGTTACAGGGTTGCAGCAGAAATTCCGTTAATAATTCAGGGTACTGGTCTATGCTTAACTGTCTGTGCTGGTACTGGAATTTTTGAACCCTTTGTAAGCCCAGATACATACACTCCATTAGCGGTGTGCCATGGACCTATAGGTAAAAAAATGTTTACTCCGCTGTTTTAAAACTTGTTTTTCCCTTTGCTACTCGTTGGGAGGTTTGTGCACAGATGAGGCCTTTGGGGTTGTGAACCTGCTGCCCTCCCTTGTGGCTCAGAATGCTTTGTGCAGGCTGTCTTCGGATGACTTAGTTATCCTTGACCTGATAGATATTCCCCTTGCTGGATCTTTAGTAACATCTGTTCTGTCAAATTATCTTCCTTTCACTTTATCTTGAGTCATAAGCGCGTAATATATCTTGCATCTTGTGTTATTTAAAACAAGACTAGAGCACAGATTATTGCAAGCTATGAGGTGCCATTTCACTCTAGTTCTGCAGCACCCTGCGATGCTTTTACTGCTTTCTTGGTGAGGGAAACCAGAAGATTTGGGTTCAACAGTGTGCATTGTATAATGGAAGGTGCCCAAATGGAAGCTGAAAAAGAGTATCTTAAAGTAGTTGGGAATGAATAATTTGTCCTGTGGGCTCAGTTTCTAACATGTTCCCTTCTCCCCCAGCTGATTGTCATAACTTCGTTATTTATGTTGGCAGCAGAACGTTTTCAGGTATCTAACTAGGCTTTTAGCGTTGCAGGTGAAAATTACAGATGTCTGTAGATTTGACACAACTTTACGTTTGCTGCTAGGTCGAATTTGCCTCCTCTAGTATCTTGTTCTACAGGATCTCAAAGAAAATCCTGGAGATTGCTAGAAGAGTCTTTAAAACCTGAATTGATTATATGCCCATAAAGTAATGCTCGTTCAGTTGTTCAGATACCAGGTAGAATACTTCGGTGTGGGCATATGTCCCATCGAGGTGTAGGTGACTTAAGAAAATATGCACCCATATCTTTTGCATTCTCTTTAGTACTTCAGATCTTTATCATCTACTTGGTTATTATCAAATTTTGCTATGAGTAATGGTGTCTGTACAGTACTAGTCAGAGTGGCTGAGAGAGATGCATGTGTGGTGTTTCATAAGAATATACACATTTGACATTTTCTGTGTGAAACGGTGTGCTTTAAGAGTATTTTTTAAAATATTTTTTTTTGTTTTACCAGATGGTTTAACTTGTATTATGTAGATAATAGTTAACCTTTTGCTGAATTAAATATCTGAGAATTTTAGTACACATTCATGTAACGTCTGTTAAAGTACATAACATTTAGTTTGTATTTAGTCTCAATTATTTGTCTAGGGGAAGGCTTTGCGTTCAAATTAATTATGGCGTGGTACTGCAGGATCTACTGTACATACTCCTGGCTCAAAGCTATCTCCACAACGTAGGAGTACTCTTTCTGTTTGGCAGAAATGTCTGTAAAGCTTAATTTTGCAGGTAGATATTGTATCCGATCACAGAATTATTTGGGTTGGAAGGGACTGTGAAAGGCAGTCTAGTCCAGCCCCCCTGCAGTGAGCAGGGACATCTTCAACTAGATCAGGTTGCTCAGAGCCCCGTCCAACCTGGCCTTATATGTTCCCAGGCATGGGGCATCTGCCACCTCTCTGGGCAACCTCTGCCAGTGTTTCATCACCCTCATCGTGAAAAATTTCTTCCGTATATCTAGTCTGAGTCTCTCCTCTTTTAGTTCAAAACCATTGCCCCTTGTCCTACCACAACAAGCCCTATTAAAAAGTCTCTCCCCATCTTTCTTATAAGCCCCCTTTAGGTACTGAAAGGCTGCAATGGGGTCTCCCCAGAGCCTTCTCTTCTCCAGGCTGAACAACCCCAGCTCTCTCAGCCGTTCCTCATAGGAGAGGTGCTCCAGCCCTCTGTTCATTTCTGCGGCCATCCCATGGACCTGCTCCAACAGGCCCACATCTCTCCTGTGCTGAGGGCTCCGGAGCTGGACGCGGTGCTCTGGGATGGGGGGGTCTCACCAGAGCAGAACAGAGGGGCAGAATAATCTCCCTCGACCTGCTGGTCACGCTTCTTGTGATGCAGCCAAGGATATGGTTCGTTTTCTGGGCTGTGAGAGCACGTTGCTGGCTCATGTCCAGCTTTTCATCCACCAGTACCCCCAAGTCCTTTTCCACAGGGCTGCTCGCAGTCCCTTCATCCCCCAGCCTGTATTGATACCAGGGAAAAATGAAACTTTATACTGTTTGCTAAAATGCTGTTCATTTTGCCTTCTTTGAAACCTATCATTCTGTGGGATTTCCAAGAAGTGATGATCTGCAGGATGCTGGCAGTACTCAGAGGGACGCAGTTCCCAGTAAATGCTGTATTTTAATATGGGGAAAAAATAAATCTGTAATCATACACCTCCACATCCTCTGATCTTTGGTTCGTGTTCTGATTTAGTGGAACAGAATTGTCAGAGTTAAGACCTAGGGCTCCTTACAGTTTACATCAGTGTTTGGCATGCTGTTGAGATTGTTCAGCATCATGGGAATTTCCGATTTACATTCAATATTCTGTAAGCGCAGCTTTTTAAAGATAATCAGCCTGAACATTAGGTACTGGTGAGTAATATTTCTTTCTTTTCTGTAAAATAAATTTCAGTTCTGAGGCATTGGAACACGACTGTTGTGTGCTCCACAATTCTACATAGCCAGTTAAGGAACTTCAAAATCTTCTAGTCTAAAAATTCTTTTTATACTCTCACCAAGTTAGCAGAATATAGAAATATTTTAAGTGAGACTTTACGAAACAACACAGTTTTTAAAACTTACCATACTGAAGAGGTTGAGAGCAGGTAGTAATAAAGTAATTTTAATAGGTAAAGGAAACTTATACCTTTTGCTATAAGCTGCTGTTAGAAATAATTACTACTATCTCTTGCAGTGTAAGGCTGTAAGTCACAGTAAGAAGCCAACAAATAGAAGAGAAAAGGAGGATAAATCTGATCAGAAAAGCAATAATGGAATCAAGGACAACCCAGAGGCAAAGCCAGATGGTCCGGGAGATAATACTAGCGAAGATGAAGCTCCAGCTAATAACCAGAGGAAAAAAGGTCAGCCTGGGCGCTGTGTATAATGCAATAAGTCACTTCTGATACAGTTACATTAATTCCATTCAGTGACTTCATGAAACCTTGATGTTTTGCATTTTCTAGGTGATAACAGGATGTATTGCTTTTTGCTAGGAAGCTTAAAACAGGCTTCCTTTCTCCGGTTTTGGAGTGTTCTGTTCAGTGCAATAGGAATTCCAAGGAAAAAGCAGCTAATGTCCTATTAATGGTCCATGAAGCTCTGACAATTTCTGGAAAACTTTAGCATGGCTGTGCAAACCATTACTGTCTCTCATATCTTTGTTTCCCTAAGCAGATAGCACTATGTTAATTTAACTTCACATATATATATGTGTGTACGTGTGTTACTATATATACTAACACTTTAATTTTCATGTTTTACTATTAGCTTATACCTTGAAGCGATGACTTGAAAAGTAAACCAGGTTATTAATTTCCTTTTGATCCAATCTGTAACATTAAAGCTAGGAAGCAAACCTGTATATTATTTGGTCAGTAGACTGGAGTAGGCTGGAGAAACAGCTGAGGGAGTTTTAAGATATAGCTGCCATCAGCTGTTTGTTTTGGTTTTTTTTTCCCCCTTGCTTCCCTGCTGCTATTTGTTCAGGTCCTAGAGACCTTTGTTGAGTTGATTTTAGATTTGTTAATCATCCTATATATATAGATATATAATATTAAAAAACAAACCCTTTATTACTTTTTAATTTTTTCAGTCTAAAGCAAAGCATTCCACAGGTACAATCTATTTCCACCTCCGCCCCACCCCTGGTGTGGATAACACATTTTTTGTATTTCCTTATATTTCTTGGCTACAAAGGTATGAAGCCCGCAATACCAATCAAGTATAGGACAGCAAATATTATTATTAAATATTTTAGCCAGCTTGCAGCAAAATACAGCTTATTTGTTTTTATAGTTTTGATACACAGCAGGGGAACTTAATCTGAATATCACAAGGTAAAAATACAGTACTGTAGCTAAATTTTTCAGGAAAATTTATGGTTTGCGATTGAAATCTTCATTTTAGTGGTTAACTTGATATATTATTTTTTTACCTTTAAGTTTCATATCCAAGTTGTGAAACTACATAGTAATGAATTTATTGTATATATTTAACACTTAGGTAGCTTTACATTCTTGGTAGAAGCAGCTCACCTTCATTTCATATTTAAAGCTTAGGTAAGGTTACCTGTCAGAGGAATTCCTGTTTACTGCATTTATCATTATTTAGTTATTCGTCATAGGTTACAAATTCAATGTTAAGCCTCTCCCAGTTTTTAAACTTAGAAACTGACTGTTACTAGTTCTACAAGAAGAATGCTATAGAATCTTTTCAGGAGCTGAAACCTCCAGTAGTACTAAAATGAAGAGTAATATATTACCTTTTCAAGGTAACAAGCAGAAATGGGTGCCGCTTCACTTGGACGACGTAAGGTCAGACAATCAAGACAGACCAGGCTCTCGAGCTAGCTCAAGATTTCTGCTGGAAACAAACAAGTTAATACCTCATAACAACAGACGGAATGAGGCAAGAAGTAAGTAGTTTTCAATCTCTGGGGTTTTCTATTTGTGGCAAACAAAGTATAATACCACATGAGTAGGCATTTATTTTGTTGATTGGCAGTTTATGTTGAACATGACTTTGCCTATACTAAGTAAAACCTAGTGTTTATATTTGCCAATAACCAGCAATAAATAAATAATTGTACTGTAGCTTGACAAATTTTAGATCGAAAAATTTCGTTCGAATGCTTGCTGCCCAATTATTTTTTTTTTTTAACCTTTTCAATAATTGAGCAGAGTTGTGATGTCTCCATCACTGGCTCTGCTGAGTAACTGAGTTTGGAAACAGTCTACCTTTACGGTGTGTGCTGGCGCTCTGAATCAGAGCAGCATATATTTTTCTCTTTATGGCTCCCTACAGGGTCTTGGGCCACAGCTTTACGATACAGAAAGTTTGGAGTCTCATAAGGCGGCTGCTCTGTCCTGCTCTACTGCTATTCCCGCAGCTTGTTGCTACCAGAGCAATTGCTTGTGGGCCTACACTTTGAACTCTGCTTTGGCAATTCTACTGATGTTGGTTTTCTCCTTTAAGTTGGACCAATTCCCTCGGTTCCCTGACCTGTTTCTCAGGATGGCCATGCAAAAAGTTGTACTAGAACAACAGAGGGAGAATTGCACCACAGCTTGTACTGCTTCTGGTCCTCGGTGTCCTGAATACAGCTTGTCAGGTGGCAGAAATCTTAGGCTGAGCGTAACTCTTTGGTTTATTTATTTGCCACGGAGATGGGAATTGTTTATGAAGTTCTTTTAGGAGCATGGGTGCAAAGTTTGATGTGGATGTCTGAGGGATGGACAGGAGCAAGGGGAGAATTTTCACTAGTGTTACCACTTTCTTCAGCAGTTATTTCTCAGGGTGGTCAAATGACCAGAAACTTGTAGCTGTAAGTGATTCAAGACCAGATTAAGTGTGAGGGACCATGAAACATATTTTGCTCTTCAGGAGTATTGGCTGTTTAAATAAAAAGCTTGTTTCGGGTTTAAATCAGCACTAGCCCATTAAGGTGTTTCACGTAGGACTGTAGCGTGTGTCTGAAGCCACATGTACTCTCAGAGTGCAAAAATAAAACTGATTTGGGGAAACAGTTGAAGTAACTCCTACACGTTTAGGACCTCTTAAGGTTGAGGGTGGCAAGTGTGAAGGCTAAGGTCCAAATTCCCAATGATACACACAGGTTATGATACTCATAAATTCAGGGTCTTATTTGACAAAAAGTAAAATACAGGAACTCGAATGTATGAGCACACGTATATTGTCGTAGGGTTCATTAAAAACAGTTGCTAGTAAACCAAGATTTCTAATACGAACAAAAAAAAATCATATCATTAGTCAGTCCTTTGTTAAATCTAGCAGCTCTCAATTTGATCAAGTAGGTGCTGTATCCCCAGGCATTCCTCTGACAGAGAGGTCCCCCGGCATCTGGAAGATATCCAATTACAACTTAAAGAAACTTTAAGCAAGGGTGCCTGAAGATGGAAGTCTCTGAGAGTGTTAGGAAAAGAGAAAGAAATGGTGTGAGAGGGCTTCGTTTTCTCTCATGAGTAAAGGGAGAATTACACCTGTCCTTAAGTTTTGTGGTGAGTGGAGCCAAGGTCCCTGGGGTCTGGTTTGGACCTGTTTGCTTTTCTCTCTTCTTCTACTTCTCTCTTGCTCTCTTCTGCTATGTGTAGACCACATACTTACATGAAAACCTTACACAGATTCTTACCGAGTTGTCTTAGATGTGCGTGTGTTATCAAAAAGGGGTTCTTAACTTAAAAGCTTGGTTTGGGGCACGACCAGCAGAGAATAATAAATGATCGCCATTAAATGGGCAGTGTCAGGGGAGCTGTAGAGACGGCTGCCTCTAGGACCAAAATGGAAGCTCCAGAGAGCCGTGGCTGCGGAAATCCCACACCGAGAAGGATTGTCGAGAGCTGGCGACTCTTCCTGGCTCTCTCTAGGTACTGGGAGTTGTCCACAGGAGGAGACTGTATTATTACGCCTGGAAGGGAAGTTGAATTGCATGATCGTTCCTTCCTGTCCCAAGCCGATTGGGTATTGTGATCCCTGAACTGGCACCACAGCGTCCAGTGGCTTCAGAAGCATTTGAGGTTGCCTGCCAGTCAAGCCCATTTACTCTTCTTTATTGCTAACAGCTTCTGCCCCACTCATCTCAGGCATGGCTGGGCAAACCTTACTGTTCCACTCCGGCAGCTTCAGATCTGACCTTCAGCTTTGGCCAGCATGGTTGAGTCGGTGGACTGCCTGGGCGCAAGCTGAGAACTTTGTTACAAGGGACTTTGTGTCACTGTGATGCTTAATTATGATTGCGAGTACTGGGTTTTTTTTCTCTTTTCAAAGATTGGCGTCGTGATAGAGAAAAGAGAGACGATCACGACGAAGTGTGCAGCGTGAGAAGTGAGGGTGGCAGTGTTCGAGGATTCTCCAGAGGCAGAGGAAGAGGTAGAGGCAGAGGAAGAGGACGAGGCAGAGGAAACCCTAGAAGTATGCAAAGAAGTAGATGCTAACCAAAAATTTTAAAACTGTTTTATAATGTTTTTGTTTGCACGTGAAGTAGGAATTGTCTCAGAAGACGTAGCCTGAGTCTTTTTAAAATCAGATGCTGCAAACCAACAGTAAAGTAGCAGCGTGCTATACTTGTGTGCTGGGCTTAATATTTTTGTCATCTTTCTTTTATGTTCTCCTTTATTTTGAAGTGAACTTTGAATATTCAGTTGGTTATCAAGAACTGTATGGTGAAGGAACTGACCAAGTATTTCATCCTGAGCTTAATGCTAGTGTGATGTATTACTATGGTGATGGAACAGGAGTGCAGATGTATTCTGTGGATGAAGCACTTCTCAAAGAATATATAAAACATCAAATGTAAGTGGATCCTTTAATGTAAACATATTTTTAGGGATCTGGTTAAGATAACTCATTTCAAATGGCGTTTAATCCTTATTATCCATATAAAGATGGAGATTAAGGCATTTCAATTTAACTTTTTGATTTGACTGTTACCAGTGTCAGTTTGAATTTATTCACTAGTGGGGTGGAAAAAGTTGAGTGATGGGGAGGATTTTTAAGGAACCTGTTCTGCATCTTGTGCTGTAGTCTGGCTCTAACTCGTATACCTGCTTTATTTATGGTACATAGCCCTCTTTATGTTGTCATGTAATTGAGATTTGGATGTCTCTGAGCTTGTGCTTTTTGAGTACTGTTGGTCTGTTTGCCTATAAAGCTCTTCTTGGGTGATGTAGCTAGATGTTTCCCTTATTTGCTCTCAATTTCACTTTGAGAAGTCTTGTTAGTTTTATGTTTTCAGAGTGTTTCACCTGAAACATTTAACTGAAAGAGAGTAGTTTTGCAATGGTACTTGATTTTTCAATAATCTGAAATGTTTACTTTCTCGTGTACACCATTAGGCAATGAGAAACCATCTGGAAGACTGATTATCACCAGGAGACAAGTCAAAAAGGGCCTGGAAACCACTAGCTCATTTTAAAGAGACAGTTTCCACCACTGACAGATATTTCATCTTCTGTACTTGCAACGGCATTTGTTTGCGATGCCTTTGTGGTGGTTTTTGATTGCCCTTGTATTCCATAAAGCAACTTGCTTATTTTATTCTTGCTTCTTTTGTTACAGTTGACGCAAAAAGGAAGAAAAAAGCCTCTTTAAGGGCAGAAAGTATCTGGCATGTGGCTATCAACTTCAAAACTTCTATTGCAGTCTTTTTTGTTACTCTTGCTGCCAGGCCCTTATGAGACCTGACAGTGGACATGTACCCCCATGTCAGGATAATCGGCCTGCACTGTCCTCAGACAAGTGGGGGAGGAGCACAGACACTCCACTGTTGGCCAGATTTCTGGGCATGCAGTGTAGAATCCAGACCTTCTAAGGTAGGACATGATGATGTCCCCCTCTGCTGAGAAAAATGTCAGTTACAGCATTGGTCGCATCTGACTTCTGGTTATATTTGTATTTGGTTTTAGCAACGAGAGGTTGGCAGGTGTCAGTAGAAGACTTGGCATGGCTGGCTAACCAGAGCCGTTGGTTGCTTGTCTGATGTGAACTTCTAAGGCAGTTTGATTATGGAGTTTGCTTTCCATGAGAGGGAGATTCTTGAGCAGGTTTAGAGCATAACTTCACTATTTTTATGCTCCTTAAAAAACCAACAACAACAACAACAACAATAAAAAACAAAACCCAAAAACAAACCCCCAAAAACCCAACGTGTTTTTTATTCACTTTTTCTATCACATTAAAAATTATTGGAAACAGACTTTGTTCATCAGTTACTTATTTTTCGCTTCTAAATGGGGATAATTTAGTTATAAAGTATTAACCATGCCAAAGAAGGAAGTAGATACAGAATAAAGCTACACAGAACTGTTAGGTCTCAGCGTTCCTTATGGAGTCCAAGATTAATATTAGAGGAGTGAGATTGGTGTTTGAATCCTAGTCAGCTGATGAATTTTAAAACAATTTACCTGCTTAAGAGGGCAAAATCTTAAGAGACTATGTTCAGCTGAGTGGATACGTAATTACAGTAAGAAATGCACTGCTGTCAAGCAGTTCATGCTTGTCCCGAGAACCAGCTTGATGTACAAGTGAGCGTAATATTTGTATTGGATACAAAAACATCTTTAATGTTTTTAATTACAGGCTGGAGTTGTCAGCCTGAAATGTTTCAGTGCTCAGCAACTCCTCAGTCTGCAACATGCAGTAGAATTCTATTTAAAAAGTCCTCTTTCTTTAAAAAATAAAGAAATACAAGTCCAGACACGCACCCAGGTCTCCATCAATTCAAGAACAAGTGAAGGGACTGAGGAAAATGAAAAGAAAAGCTGGAGGGGGTGTATGTGTGTGTGTGTAGGTTTGTCCCTCTACTTGGAGCAAATTTGTGCGTTGTTTTCATTTATCATTAATGGTCTTTCACATTCCTTTTTCTAGAGTGATGGACATCAAGTGAGGCAGTTTGAGTCAAGTTCAGTCATTGTCCATTTCTGCTTGTGGAATTTTTAACTAGATGAATCGTTACAAGATTTTACCTTTACTGTATGACTGTAAAGGTAACAGTAGTAAAAACTTGATATATGGCTTTTGTGCTTGCTTATCTTCTAGACTGGGAGGGGAGAAGAAATGTAGCAGTTCAGAACAGTAAACAGGATATTCTTGAAAGAAACTTTCTCTTTGTGCGCAGTTGCTTCACTGGTCAGTTTACTTAGCTCTGAGTGAGAGCTAATTCTCCGAAAGAGTTATTCTTTTCTCCGTGTGCTCCGATCTAATGGCAGTGTTTTCATTTGTCATATGTCTTATTGTCCAACTTTGAGACTTTTATATTCATTCAGTCCTGGAGCCGAGTGTTTCATATAGAAAGCTTTAACGTTGCATTTCTTTAGCTACCAAAAATTAGAGTGAGAAATGGTACCAAGCTTCTCCTTGGGTCAGTGATGGCATCAGAGTCCTCTCCTCTTGGTAACTTTGGCCTTGATCCCAACTTCAGTGGAGACACTTAGCATTTTATACTTAGTTGAAATTAGAATTAACTTTATTTACATCTGCATGTGGTTGGGCTTTTTCCCCCTCAGCGTTTTAATGCCCTCTTGTTTTATTTTGCACTATCTCTATTTTTGTGTTACGGAATTTTAATTGCTCTCCATTAAATATTTCACTGCCTACTTTCTTGAACCTGATGAGGAGTAGTGTTCGTTGGATGCAATATGCAAAATCATGGTATGATGTGTAAACTCTGTGAAAGGCCTAGATTTTAGTTGTCATGATTGATTTGGGGGGGGTGGTTGTCCATTCTTTTTCATAACATGTTTTCTTGTTTGCTTGCTTTGTGTGACAGGTCATGATTTGAATTCCTTATTTTCCTCTTCACTAGAGTAAAAACATCTTGACACCCTAACCATTTTGTAGAGCAGCTTCATTGTTTAAGAAGATTTGTCTTTCTGCTATTTCTTTGTCCCTTGTCTCTCTCGTTCTGTGGTATTGTCAGATTCTCAAAATGGTCCTTGTCCCTCTTCTCTTTATCCGCTTAACATCATCTCTTCTTTTTGACTTTACCTTTCGCCATGAACTGTTGTGCCTTTTGGTACAGTTTCACGACAAATACAACATTACTATTTTTGTTTTCTCATCTTCCCACAAGCATGCTTGAAGTAATGATTCAGAGTACATATATGTGCCTCAACACTCAGATAGGATACTTAAACCTTCTAATGTACTGGAAACTGGGAAAAGAAAAGATACAGTTCAGAATGGAGGCGCACTGATACTGCTGTGTGGGAAATAACTTATGCT
Organism: Falco cherrug; assembly: GCF_023634085.1. Classification (NCBI taxonomy): domain Eukaryota; kingdom Metazoa; phylum Chordata; class Aves; order Falconiformes; family Falconidae; genus Falco; species Falco cherrug. The sequence goes on from NC_073697.1 coordinate 8,026,054, forward strand.
CTGACTGTAAGCAGTAGTTGTCCTTCATCTATATGGAGGCTAAGAAAATGTTGTTTCCTTCTGTTCATGTAAGTAATAAGGAAGGGGGGTGGGTGAAAGAAAAATTGAGCACAGTTTTTTTCCTTATGCAGTTCATGTATGCAAATGTTAACAAGGCTTTGATTTATACCCTCTATGTACTGTACTGGATCATAACTCTTTCTTAACACGTTGAGCATGCATGCTGTTCTGTAAGTTTTGTTTATAATGATACACCCGTGGAAGGAACGATTTTGTTGATGATGGCAAAGTGTGGTCTGTTTTTAATGGAAGACTTCTAACAAGGAATCTCTTAAGTTGCTATTTTGGGATTTTTCTTTAACCTATGACAGGCTCATATTTGTATGTTTCTTTTCTGCAGTGAGTATTATTTCAGCACAGAAAATTTGGAAAGAGACTTCTTTCTGAGGAGAAAGATGGACCAACAAGGATTTCTGCCTGTTTCATTGATTGCAAGCTTCCGTCGGATGCAAGCTCTGACTACAAATGCTGCCCTCATTTTGGAGGTAAAATAATTCAGGAGTATGTATGTAGAAAGTTGTTTGGTTAATTTTGTACTGCCATTTAAAGTCGGTGCTATGAATTCCTGTTTGCATTGACAAGGATTTTGTAAGGAGACTATAAATGGCAAAGTTTGGGAGTGTTTTTTTCTTTTTTAGGTGGTGCTAGATATGTAAAGTTTCTAAAGTTATAATATGCTTGTCACGCAGGCCCTAAGGGACAGTACAGAAGTTGAAATTGTGGATCAGAGGCTAAGAAAAAGGGTTGATCCAGAAAAGTGGCCGATTCCAGGTCCTCCTCCGTGCAGCCTGCCACCGACTGACTTTTCCCAGCTCATCAATTGTCCAGAATTCATACCAGGCCAAATTTTTGGCTCACATACTGGTAAAGGATTTATTTTACAGAAACTAGTTCAGGACTGTCGATCTAGCTTAGGAAGTTTGCCTTTTGATACTGATTTCATAATAGAAGTGGTACATTTGGTAATGGTTTATTCAGCTGATATGTTTCTGTCAGCCTTGCAGTTGCCAAGTCACATGGCTGGCATGGCTGATGTGAAGGAGATAAAAATGTGTCTTACATGCTGCTGCTGTGACCGTTCTCCGGAATATAGTATGATGGACTACAGTTGTGTAGTAGTAGTAGAAGCAGTAATGGTAATCTTAAGTTAGTGGTAAAATCTGCTTCATTGGGGTAGCAGCTGCATGTTAACTCTTTTTTTGATGCATCCTGGTTTTGGATGGGGATTTCATTCGCATTATTAATAGGGAGATGGCTTTGTTTGCTGGCAGCCCTCGGCAGGGAAATCTTTTACTAAAATGTTGGCTGGAATTAGATGGCAAGAATGAAGACTGAGTTAGGCACCCATCCGTAGAGCTAGAGGATGGCGTGGAGAAAACCTGTCCCCAATGATGCTGCTCTTGTTTTCTGACTAACACGTAACTTATCTCAGACTGTTAGAAACTTTACACATAAATAAGTTGCAAGAATTGATATTTCCCTAAAATGTTGAGTGAACTGCGAAAAGCCATCTCCTAAAAATGAAAAGAAATTCTGCTGATCAGTGTTACATTTCATCAGAGAAGTAGAAAAATAGTCGCTATGGTTAAAAGAGACTAGTGAAACAACTGAAAAAACCACCCCAAACAACAAAAAAAAACCCTTAACAAAATGAAACTAAACAAAAATAAAGCAATCCAGAGTAGAAACTGAACTGTTTTCCACTGCTAGAGTCTGCACCAAGTTCTCCAAGACTGGGAAGCCCGCTGAGTCCAAAGGAAAACACCGAAACGAGTAATTTTCAGACGATGTCTAAAGGATTGTCTACAAGTTTGCCTGATTTGGACTCTGAACCTTGGATAGAAGTGAAGAAGAGGCACCGTGCATCCACAGTCAAACTAAAGGTAAAATCAAAAACCTTTAAGTTGGTTTTAAATAAACAAATGCAAAACCTGGCAACTTATAGATTATACCGTAAAAGAAGATTTTTCACATCGTAACGTGTGATGCGTGATAATGCAGTACAGTTAGTGTGCATACTTCTCACTGTGTCGGACCTAGAATAACTGAGTGCATTTGAAATTCTGATCTAAAGCTCACTAAAATGAAATACTGTGGTGTGGGGTTTTTTTTTTTTCTGCTGAGGGGCAGTTGTACCTGTTGATTATTGAAAAAATGTATTATGTGCATCGGTAATTGTTCTAAAAGCTTATGGCAGAATTATTTAGTACAGTAATTTACTTAATAAGCATCTGAAAATGGCTATATTGTTTCCAGTTTCCCCTATGTTTGTTTATTGAAAATGTTCTATCATGTTCTGTTTGTCTCCCATTTGGATAATGTCTGTCCAATTCAAATGTAAAACGCATCACCTTTTCCAACTTAGGAGAGCGGCGTTCCTGTGTCTGATCAAACATCAGATCAACAACAGCCACCCCCACCTCCAGAGGAGCAAGAACAGGAAGAACTTGATTTTATGTTTGATGAAGAGATGGAACAAATTCAAGGTCGGAAGAATAAATTTACTGATTGGTCAGACAGCGATTCTGATTATGAAATTGATGATCAGGATGTAAACAAGATTTTGATCGTAACACAGACACCACCATATATGAGAAGACATCTTGGTGGAGATCGTTCTGGCAACCATGTATGCCGTGCAAAAATAACATCAGAACTTGCTAAAGTTATTAATGATGGCTTATACTATTATGAACAGGATTTGTGGATGGAGCAGAGTGAGAATGACACTATGTTGAAGGTAACTTTCTTAAATTTTTACCTGAAGACTATGCCCGTCCAAACAGTTCTAAAATGGATTTCAGCCATCTGCTGTGTAATTGTAAAATGCTGGGGTTTTTTTTGAAAGAAAAGTGATAGTAGTTCAGTTTACAGGTCTCTTGAACTCTCTTTATTTTGATAATATTGTAAACAAGTTGAAAGCAAAATCGGCAAGTTTTTCTTGTCACAGATTTGACCAAAAACATTGAATGAATATTTTTAGAACTATCTCTTAACATTTTGGAGAAATTTCAACTTTTCCAGTGTTTTCTTGTTCTATGAATAGTTTGTTTCATAACATTTGCAAACCCCTACCGGAGAGGAAGTGGTCACATTCTTGAGATAAGATGAGAGGACGGTAATACAGTCATTTTGAAGTAGTTTTACGTTAAGGTTCTGTTTGCCTTGTAGCTTGTTACAACGTTAGCTCTGTCAGCAAATGAAACTTTGGATTGTACACCTTACATTTCATTGGAGAAACACTTCTATTTCCTAGCCTGTGCGTGGGCCCGTCTTTGAGGCTTTCAAACCTTTACAAGGAGATGGTCAGCTTTGATATTTTAAAAAAATATTATTTATTATTTTTTTAAATATACTGAGCAGCTGTAAAATTAGATGAGTTGAACTCCAGCACTGCAAAGGCAGAGGTCAACGTGGCATACTGCAGTCCTGTCACGTATCACTCTTGGTTTATTTTTTTGTGCAAGTGAGCCCAGTGAGTGGCACGTGTGTCAACGATCTCACTGTGTCACTAGCAGATATTAAGTGTACAGAAATACAAAGTTACCTAAACAGTAAGTGGTGAGGAGAAGGAGCTTTATCTGTGCACAAGGGTAAAGGTGGTTTGGGGGAAGCAGCTTAAAGGACAAATGGGGCATGTGGGTACAAAAAAGAGCTGACAGATAAAAACGAATGTTGAGAATAAGAGCAGGAAAGTAAGGGTACAATTCAGAACATGGAGGTTTTATTATAAAGGAAATGGACCAAGAAAACCAGCACACTAGAAGAGGACAGTGAGAAATAGCACACAGCCAGGGAAAACTACTTTTTTGTTGTTTTGTTCTTAACATTGATTTAAACAAGATTTTTCACGCACAGCATGCACGCACAGAGATGTCCCGCCCCACCTTCAGCTGAGCAGGGGCAAAAGTGATTTGACTTGTTGCCACACATCCTGGAAAATCCTGTGCTTTTGCGGTTTAAGCTACCAATGAAAACATTAAAAAAAAAAAAAAAAACAAGCTGAACATTTTATTTACAAATGCTGGCTTTTCTTAAGATGTTGCCTGAGAAAGGGAGGAGGGTCTTTTTTGCTCCCCTAAATTGCTAGGGCCTTCCTTGGCACACTTACTGCAGAAGAGGGATGGTTTGGGGTTTGGCAAGGGGCCAGGGTCTCAGTTGTTTTTATTTCTTATTTGTCTGTGAAAATTCGCATGTAGGTGGCCTTACTGTCTCCATTTGCCCATTTACCGGCGTAACTTTGTTTTAGCTAGTGCAGTGTGAGCTTATATACAGTGTCCGTGGCAGCTTTTTTTACAACGTGTGCTAGAGACTTCTTCCATTTTCCTGAAAAGAAATCTGTACTGGCTGTGTGTGGGTAGCTGTGTCAGTTCTGGCTTGCTTATTTTCTCTTCTATGAATTTCACCTGTTTCTCCGGATGATATTAATTATTGTGCTTTGCATTTACAATTTGCTTTCTCTAATTCAGCAAGAGATTGAGAACTTTAAGAAGCTAAGCCTCATTAGTAAAGAGGAATTTGATAGTCTTGCACCAGAACCAGTTGCTGATCCAACCCAAGAAGTTCCTCCAGGACCTTCAGGGTTACGGAAAGGTAAGTAATAAGTATTATTTTTTTTCCGAATCTCTGTAATAAAGAGCAATTCCATAGGTGTTTTAACTCTTTCTGCCTGTGTAATATTTCAATTTTGGTTCAGTCAGCAATCCGAGGGGATTGCTCTTTGCTCATTTTTCAAATTGTCAACTGTTTGTTAGTAGCATGGTTTCCATTGAGTTAGAACAAGCTGGTACTACTACTTTGCAGGATGTGTATGAGCATCAAAAGGCAGTGTTCTATTTTGTTGTCACCATGTACCAACACCAGGTGCTTTTTGTGTAGTTTGACATTCACAGTGTGTAAAGTAATAGCTAGTGATGTTGTGAAACATATTTTCTAGAAACCAGTATTTTTACGGGAAATGGGGATAGAAGGAATTGAAACTAGAAGAATTTTCTATTTGTATCATAACCTTACTGAGCAGTCACTATGTCCAAATCTTATCTTTTGAGTATTTCTGATGCAGTAGTAGTATTAACATTTACTCGGATACATGCTAATAGTGTCTTTAAAGCAGTTGAAGAAAACCACCTTACTAAACCCACGGCCTCACCAAAAAGCAAGAATGTGGTTATGCTTTCACCAGTGTTTATTTTCCATTACTTCCCTAGTGTAAGTACCAAAGAACAAGCAGTGAAGAAGTGGGTTTAAATTTTCTAGCAAAGACATGCTTGAAACTTTATTTCCTAGTTTTGAGCGGTTTGTGCTGCTTCTGCACAGAGTGCTCTTTTTAATTTGATTATCCTTTGGGGATGATGTGGTTCATTTGAAATGAAACAGGCCTTTAAGATACTAAGGGAGCTTAAGCTTTGAAATCCGAAGTCTGTTTTGAAAATGAGTGTTTTGTCCTTCCTGCCTACAGATTTGGCAGAGGAGCTGCCTTGTAATTTGTTAAGTGTTGAAGTCCCTCCGACGGCAGCAATAGCTCGATCACTGCCAACAGCAGTGCCAGATTCCCCCTGCATTCAACCTGGCTTCACCCCGCGAACACCTCGCACCCCAAGGCTACAGGACCCCAACAAAACACCCAGGTTCTACCCTGTTGTTAAAGAAGCACGATCCATTGATGTGAAGGTAAATGGAAACATACTTTTTCTAAAACGAGAAAAAGTCTGTAAAACTCATGCCTGTGCATACGACTTACCAGGAATAAAAAGAAAAAAAAAAAAATAAACACTTGTACATTTTTATGGCTTATCTTCAAAATATTTACCATATTGTTACAAAATGATTTCCTAGTTTTCTCTGTAACATTTCTTAAAAGACCTTGCTGAAAAAGTGTCATGTCAAAGACTTTGAATTTGTTACATAAGACTAATCTTTAGGTTATGTAACCAGAGTGTTGTGACTATAATGTGTTAGATAGAATATAAAATTTTTAGAACTTTGTCTTAATAGGGAGAGAATGAGTGAAATGAAAATAGGGAAATAAATACTTCATTTGCTTTCTTAGACTCCAAGAAAAAGAAAAACACGACACAGTACAAATCCTCCCTTAGAATGCCATGTGGGTTGGGTGATGGATTCCAGAGACCACAGGCCGAGAACTTCCTCTGTGAGGTAATTTTTATTTTTTTTCAGTTGTAGAATATTTATTTGCAGTATCATTAGTTCTCACTGCTAATGGAGAAACAGTCTGTGATAAAATACAATTTATAAACACATTGGAGGGAAGAGCAGAGCGATCAAGAAAGACAAAACGATAGAATGCGAGGTTACTGGGGAGTAAGCTAGCCAGGCTGACTAGGTTCCACAACGTTGTTGAGCCATGATACTGTAGCAGTAATATTACTTGAAGTACTGACATTCACTTCAGTGATTTTGCCGTTAGGTGGTCATTTAAAATCAGGCAGTAATGTAATGTTTAATTATTGTCATTCAAAACTGTCTGGTTTTTGACATATTAGCTCAGAATCTGATTTCAAAAGCGGGTGACTGGGACCCCAGGCATGCATTGTAGTGGTGGTCCTGCGGTGACTGCGCTATTCTGACAGCTCTTGCATAGATCAGAATGGTTGAAAACTGATTCTATAGAAAAGCACTCTTTACAGGACAGAAGTGCATTTGCTTTTTTTTTTTTTTTTTTTTCTTTTTTCTTCAGCAGTTCCAGTGCTTCGCCTTCAGAAGGAGCTCCATTAGCGGGAGGTTACGGGTGTACCCCAAATTCTCTTCCAAAATTTCAGCATCCTTCTCATGAACTGTTAAAGGAAAATGGCTTTACTCAACAGGTGTACCACAAATATCGTCGAAGGTGTCTGATGGGTAAGCCACTAAATGTACTTCCTGAAATTCTACCTAAAATTTTCAAGGCGTCATCTGATACCAGTTTTCTCCACACTGTTCCTCATCCTAATTTTTTCTTGGAAAAGGAAAGCAAGATGTATTTTGTTTCTCTTTTATGAACTCTGCTTTCCATTTAACTTTATTTTCCCTGACAAAAAAATTACCCTCGCATTTAAACTTCAGTTACTGTAAGCTCTTGTGTGTGTATTACTAATGGAAAAGCACTTGAAAATATGTTGCTGAAAAATTGAAAATAACTTTCTCTTTTTTTACTCCTTTCTTTTTTCTTCCAGAGAGGAAACGGTTGGGAATTGGCCAGTCCCAAGAAATGAACACGTTGTTTCGTTTCTGGTCCTTTTTTTTGAGAGATCACTTTAACAAGAAAATGTATGAAGAATTCAAACAACTTGCTTTAGATGATGCAAGAGAACACTACAGGTATTCACTTTTTCCTGGAAGTTGAGCTGTTGAGGTCGTACCTGTGCAGTTTGCGTATATCTGAAGTGAACATTTCTAATATTGGTTTTGAGTCTTTGGAAATCTTTAAAATAGCAGCCTGTGTAAGTTATTTTAATAGCAAAAATCTGTTTGTTTATATTTGTGCTTTGCAGATAATAGCTAAATGTGCAGCATTTCCTGACTTGTCATCGGTCTTGAATTCTACAAAACCCTGTAACTTGTTGACTGTGACAAGTCAGCTCTGTACTTATTTACACTCCTAAGATTCTTCCTTCCATAGGTGAAGACGTTCTTAACCTCATTGAACTTTGGTGCGACTGCTTCTGGCCTTATAAAAATACCAGAGAAATGACCACAAAGGAAATTACCGCTGCCCCTTTAGCTCTCTGATGTTATTCCCTTCCTTCCACCCAGTTCCTCCCACCTCTGTTTCCCTTAGCTGAAAAGACGAGGTAGCCCAGCGTTCTGAGTGCCAAGCGAGGATGTACCTACCGGCTTACAGAATCCTGAAGTTTGGATATGTCACTTGAGGCTGCAGAGTGATATTCCCTGGGGGGTGAAGTGGCTTTAATAACGCCTTGTCTCTCTGCTCTGGATTACTTGATGCTCTGTGATTATCCAAGGATACGTTTACTAGGAGAAACTTCAGAAGGCTTTTAAGGGCGCTAAGGTGGCAGCAGGCAAGAACGGGAGGAGGTCTGCGCTATCTGGAGACCCGAGGCAGCCAAAGCCAGAGTAATGCCGAAGCATCACTGAGTGCCGAGCCAGAAACCCTGCCACTGGGGTGGGTGGGAGCTGCAGGAACACAGTCCTGCCTTACACGGCAGGTTTTGCGCTGGTGGCGGGTTAGGCTGACTCCTGGGCCGACCCACTATGATTGGTCTTGTGTTAAAAATGTTTGTGTGCCCACACATACTGAAAACATGAAAGCATTTGTCTTCATTTTGTATGTGTGTATAGTGTCCGTAGATCCTAAATTGAAACCATGGGACGGACCTGATTTTCCTAAGTCAGTTTTGGTTATTCGTGAAGATGTTTCAGAACAATGGGGTGATAAAAACTGATGCGAAAAGGAAGCGTTTTTTTAGGAGAAGGGTAAAATGAGACTGTGCCGTCTACTTAAATGCAAGGAGAGACTGGAAACTTGCCTCCCTCTGAGGGATGAGCAGCATATGTGTAAGGTATTTGTACCTCTTTGTTCTGTTACAGGTATGGATTGGAATGCTTGTTTAGGTTTTACAGCTATGGCCTAGAAAAGAAATTCAGGCAAGAAATATTCAAGGATTTCCAAGAAGAAACGAAGAAAGACTACGAAGCTGGTAATTATCATAGGCCGGTCACGGCTCACACTGGGGTAACTTTAGTTGGAGATAATCCCCGTTCCTTGGCCCTAACTTGTTAATGAACCCAAGAGCCATTTCTGTTTGTGTTCCTCTTATCTTCAGTTCTCTTAAACATACAGTTACCAGTGAATAATTAAGGTTTTTTTTAATTACATCTGACCTCTGTAAATTGGTAAAATTGTGTTTTTCCATTATCAGGTCAGCTCTATGGACTGGAAAAATTTTGGGCTTATCTAAAATACTCTCAGCACAAGACTCCAGCCATTGACGCCAAACTGCAAGAGTACCTTAGTAAATTTAAGAGGCTGGAGGACTTCAGAGTAGATGTAAGTTTCAGTACCTATTTCAAATAAATATTTGGTGTATGAATATTTTTACTGCAAGGTAAACTGAGAACAGTTACTTCAGTTCACAAAAAGGCAGCTTTACGAATCCTGTCAATCACTAGAAAAAGCATGATTACAAAAATTTGAATGAAAAAGGCAGTTGTGTTCTAGCCATTTGTTATTATTTTCTTTTTAAACCAAAGTATGGTGCTGAGGTGGCTAAAACGTAGAAAGCGTTGATCCATTTTCATTGTGTAGTGAAAGAAATAGGAGAAAAAAAAAAAAAAAAAAAAAAAGCTTGTCATTTGGTAAGACTGATGATTTCTATACCGTTCAGGAATTTGGCAAATTAATGAATGGCAATCCTTGATGAACTGTGACAGGCATTGTCCTTGCTGAGAATGTAAGTGCCAAATTCAGTGCAGCCTCCCTGCAGAATGCCGAATTCTTAGAGTACGGTTCCGGAGTGTAGTGCTGCCCTGCCTTTCGTACCTGGCTTACGGGGCACTGCGCTACCATCGGCCCCGGTAATCCTCCATTTCCTAGGAGTTGTGGCAAACATTTGGGCAGTGACAATTAAATAATGTAAGACTGTTTAAAGTCCTTAATATGTCATGCACTTGCGCTTCTAGCTAAATGGCCAGGAGAGCTGTAGAACATTACCAATGAGTTGTGAATAACTAAGCTGAGTTATGGAACGCTCTGTCTTTTTTTGATCTGTTAAGTGTATGAAAGGGCAAATACCCGGCCTTACAGAAAAACATCTAACAGGTTGCTCGTGTTTATTTTCAGCCTCCTATTAGTGAAGAATCTGGCAGAAAGAGACCGGTTGCTGCTGCAGGTGAAGATTCAGGTCATCGCAGACATCAGTCTAATTCATCTAAAGCACTTCTTGCCGCTAAACCCACAGCTGCCTGTCAGTCCCAGGCACTGGGCAACCTTACCAGTGGGAACACTGTGCAAGCATCCGTAGGTCATAACAGTGCTGCCGCAAAATCTATAGGAAATGATGTACCAGAAAAATAGACTTAAGATGAGCTGACGCCCTTGAGAATCAACTTTTACATCATTCTCTTAATTGGGAGATCTTCAAGGCAAGCCGATCTAATACATGATTAAAAATGTATGGGTAAGACAAAGGATTGGATTCTCTTTTTCACAGGATTTAGTTCCATAACACTTACCCTAGGAGAGTTGCTCTTGGTTTTGGGATCATTGGAAGGATCCTAGGGAAGATTCTTTGGCTTCAGTATTGCTTTCCTCAAGCTTTTGTTTACAAAGAACTGCATTCCTTGCATATGCAAAAAATACTTCGGGGATGCCTTACATTTCAGCTCATATTTCTTAAAAAAGGTATGATATACCCATGATATTTACTGTGCTTTCTTTACCCAGAGCTTCCCGTTTTTTGTATTTTACCAAAGCAAAAAAGATTACATTGTATGTAGAATTTTAAATGTAAAGGAAAGATCTATTTGATTGGTTTGCTCTTGAATCTAACTATTAAAAAGTACGCTTTTGTGCAAAAGCACGCTTGAGAATGTGCAGCTATACATGAAACTGCATTTCTGGATTCTATTTAAAGACATAGTTTCTGGTTTTTTTCAGGGTCTCCATAGTATTTTATTAAGTATGGAGTTTGAGTGGACATAACTGGGATAGTTTTGCAGGTATTTCCTTCAGTACTGGTTCTTAGTAAGTCAAGCAACAGAAGTGTACAGGGGAAGATGGATCTGTTGGCTTCATAGGGTCTTAAATTAACATATAGTATCTACAGTTTGTGCAGGTTGTTAAAATAGCAAACTATTCAAATTATTCTTGGCTTGAGAGGTATCTTCATTTGAATTAGCATGATTATTAATTGCTCTAACAGGAGAGGCATAATTTTTCCAAATGTGTTTGGTCTTTTTCCTCCATATTTCAAGTAATAAAAAAGAGTTTGGAGGGGAAACAAAGTATTCCTTGTAAATCTTATTTTTTGCTTTATTTTACAATATCTGAATGAAGTTCTGTTTAAATTGTGCTAGCTAAGCATAAATAATTTCAAACAGGTCTAAACATGATTTCACCGAATGTAAGTTACTCAAATACAAATCCATTGCTGTAGCTGAAAGATGGGGATGTTAATATCCTGTAATTTCTTCTTAACTTCACTACTTGGTTTTTGAAGACTCAAATGAGTAACTTCTTGTTTCCTAGAGCAGGTAAGAAGAATTTCAGGTTTTTGTTAAACATTAACTGCAGAAAAGACTTCACTTTTAAAGTTAAAAAGCTACGTCTAGCACAAATGCCTTAATCCGTGAAGGTGTCTGAACTGACTGCACAGCCACATCCAGGGTTTTAAACTCCTACCAGATCTCAGAGGGTGTAAGTCCATTCATTTTTCAGTCATTGTCTTGTGAATCTCAATGAAACAAATGATGAACGTTTGCATTGTAAAGTAGTGTATGTTTGCAGTGACCTTCCCAACAGTTAATACCATTTCAATACAAAATGGAGCCTTTTAAACGGCCTGTTCTAAATTAATTTCAATTTACTCATACCAATATTTTAAGTAATATCCTGTAACTATGCTGAAGTGGCACATCTCAATCCTGTGTTTGATCCATGCCTTTTGCTATCCAAGAAAATGATACGAATGTAAATTTGGATTGAAATTGTATATACAAGTAATAAATTTAAGGTATTTCCTTTCAGTTTTTCATTGGAAAATGTGCAGATTAAGCTTACAGTGTGTGTAATTTTGTGATATCTTGAGAAATTTCATAAAAACAAAAAAACCCCAAATCCTAACACTGTTGTATGTCAACTTTTTCCCCTACAATGTGTGAAGAAAAACAACTTTGAAAAGATTGTTAAAGCTGTAGACTTGCATAGAAATTTCTGCTGCCTCTGGTGCACCAAGGTAGCGGGGAAAACCCTGCCTGTTCAAACACTGTAGTAGTTCTTGGAATGTGAACCAGCTTTCTTCAAGTTCAGTACTGATGTATTTTTTTCATATAACTAGGTACTTATCAAAGAAAAATACAGCTGGGAGCAAAGAGGGTGCATTCTTCACCTGCTGTCTGTGCTGCTGGCCTCTACAAGGCTGGTTGCTTAGACAGTGTCCCCTCACTCAGGCGGACAAAATACCACCCACAGCTCCAGGATTCATTTTCAGGAATGCACCCCTTCACTTCCCAGGGGCTTGATTCTTCCCCCTCTCAGCCCTTGCAGGCAGGTGGAACAAACCAACCCGTTAACAGCTGTTTGCACGCGGAGCTGCGAACAAACCCATGGAATTTTAGAATAAACCCCAGAGACGTTGCTGGCTGAGCAACTTGTTGCTCTGTATGGCTGGAAGTGGTTAATCACCTTTCAGTAACCGGCATACCGGCTGCGGAGCCATGCATTTGTTTTTGAACATGCACCCATGTGTCCAACCTGCTTTCCATTTAGCTCCCTTTAAGCCAACCTCCAATTTGTCCTTCTTAAGACTGGTTGTATTCTAATAGTAGTCTACTCCTAAACACTAGCAAACCCTAGACCTTTCCTTGTTTAAAAATCCTCCCCTACGCTTAACAAAGAACTCTTGTTTAGGTCTGTCTTCATTTCTTCTGTTGAGAAATGACTCTACAAATATTTCGGAACACTTCCCTGCCCAAACTTGGTAAAATTTTTCTTTAGTCACGCTCAAAATGTTGGATGCTGAAGGCTTTTTGAAAGGGAAGACTCAAGATGGCTCTCGTCCCTGATGGAGACCAGATAACGTGTTCCTGTAAGGAGCAGCTGTAGCCTGTCTACATGGCTGATGCTGCTAACAGGGATTAGATTTCTGTGGGAGATAAAGCAGTAGGATGAACAGAAACCAGTTTATATTCGTAACAGCCTCTACCCTTAACAGCCTTTGCCTTTGCTTCAGGCATCACTGTGGTACTGAGGTGACAAACTACACTCCTTCAGTTCCAGACAGAGAAAGAGACCAAGTGTTAGCCAGTGTTCTTTTACTGACAAATCCCGCCAGAACTTCGTACTTCCAAAAGGCTTTAATTTTAGATGCTGAGAGAGTGTACACTTGCAGGCTTTGCCCAGTTACCTAGAAGACGTGGCAGGTCAGTAAAATATGATTGTCACAAAAAAAACCAGTTCAACTTCATAACCAGAATGGGGACAATTCTATTTCTTCATGGATTTTGCAGGAAGGCTGCAGTGCCAGACTGGATCTCACATGTTAAAGTTCCTGCTTTCTGGTACAGGAGAAAATACACAAAACCCCAAGAATCCCCCAAGGGGGAGGGGTGGGGGGTGAGGAAGGCTTGGGTTTGGTTTGGGGTTCGGTGGTTGAGTTGATTCAAGTTAAACAGCTCTCCACCTGCATTTGAACCAACCTTGGCACAGGTATTCTATCAAAAGCAAGCTTAAACCCCAATCTGTAAACACCTGGTAGCAAACATTCACCTTCAGCCATAAATTAGAAGCCAGTGAAAGGATTTGCCAGTAACAGTCATACTTAAATATGGAAACCAAATAATTAAGTAAGCCTTCAAGGGCAGGGTTAGATTATTACTAGCGTTAAGCAGGAAAAGGAGTGAATAGCCAAATCTGCAGCTGCAATGGCATCGTTCCATTCATGCCTGCAAGAGCAGTCAGAGGGCAGCCAGGGGAGGGTTTTCCCCACGGCCCACGCTTCAGCCTGCAGCGCGAACATGGGAGAGCGCCCAGAGGCTGCAAGGAGGGCTCCGAGGCTGCAGGACTTCATCGCAGACACGCTCTGGGCTGCTGAAACAAACTTCAGCAACATTTCAGTACTGAGTGGCTGAGTGACGCTTCATGAAGAACTATGCAACTTTTACTCCTTTAGGACAAAACCAACCCCAAAGTAGAGCCAGGAAGACAATTTATATTCAAAGTTCTAAGTCTTGATCAGTATTTCGTACTAATTATACTATAATGCATGTATTTCCTGGAGGAAATAAAACCCCACAAACTTCTATTGTAGAGAAAGTAATTATCCAAGAGACTTAAAGCATAAGTAAGCTTTAACTATTCCTTGACCTTTACAACAAGGATATTAAAATCAAGCTCATTTTGCAGGAAGAAAAAGAAAACCCCAAACATTAGGAAATGGTTTAGAACTAACCTATATCTGAAGTGAAAAGAGATCAGAAGCAGAGTGCCAAACTGCTTTTAGGTGTCGTGTCTGACTGAAGGATAGAAAATGTAAACCTTAGCCAAAGAAAAGTAGATTTAGTTCAATAAAGAGAGACAAACAAGTACAAGCAGGTGAAAGGATAATTCTGTAGTCCTTGGTGGAAACTCAAGATGCTCAGCTCAAGTAATGACACGGTGGTACTTTTGTTTTTAATCAAGAAGGTTTAAAAATACATTTTCTGCCATAATAAAGCATTTTTGGGAGGCGGTGTATAAATGAGGCAGAAGCGTCAAAACAGATGACTACTCAACTAGTTTAACACTAAGTCTAGCCTAGGAAAACAAGTCGTGTGTTAAACTGGAAATGTACTTTGTTTCTAAAGATGGTAAAAAATACTTCCTTCAAGTCCTTTACGTTGCTCAAACAAAATTTAACACGTTGTCAGTATCAACCTGCCTGTCATTTTAGTTAACAGTGAATTTTGACCAAGTGATTGACAGAAACATTTCATGGATGAACACCTCCATGGAATTATTAACTGCACTGAAGTTTTGACGGATCTGATATTATGATTTTTTCTTTGTATGTGTCAACTATTTATAAAAATGAAAGCTCCTGTGTGCTTTCAAGCACTTTTTTTAGGTTGTCAGCTTTGAATCACTAGTGACTTGGTATGTAGGATGAAGGAGGTTCATTTAGAACCCCCCAGACATCAAAATACAGGAGTAAGCGTACACAGCATACCGCTCCTATAGGTGACAGGTTTGTATTCTTCACGGTTACCATTAAGTTGCTTCAAAGCAAAACTCATCCTTTACCCATCCTGTTCAACCAGTCCTAACAGTAAAAATCCGAGCGTTGTTCTTTTAAACAATTTAAAAGACCCCAACAAACCACAACAAAACCTCACGTAACTTCACTGTGATTAAGCTTCACTGCACTTCTTAACGGGAAAGGAAAAGGGGTTTGGCAGTGACGGCATATCCAAAGCTACCCTTCTTTCTCCAGTAGGATGTTGTTTCTACATAAAAGGTACGGACACGATAAACAGCTAACGCTACAGCTATGCCAGGTGTGCCAATGCTAATAGCCGTAATGAGTGAAAGGCGGAGTAACTCATGGCAAGCGTTGAGAAACTCCAGCCATGACTGGATGGTAGAAGCTGACACACACCATTTTAGGTAGAAGCCTGGGAAAAAAATATTTATCTGGTTGTCCTATCCGACAGTTGGAGAAGCCACCTTTTCCTGCTCCACAACTACGTGCATCTCGGTGCCAGGATGAGGTGCAACAGCTGGTGCAAAAGCTAAAAGTGAAAGACATACCGAAATGAAGTGTAGCGCAAAACCTTTTCTAGCAAGATTTAGTTAAAAGAAAGAAAAAACAAACCCTAGCGAAGCATCCAGATTAAGAACTGCCGCTTAAGTACTTCTAGCTCCTGTCCTATACAAGAAAGCTTTCTCCTGGGGTAGCTTCCATTTTTCCATGTTAAACGATTATTTTTGTGGTTGCCCAGCACTTCAGCAGTGTTAAGGTGACGGGCAGACACTTACAGTACCAACGTGCAAATGAAGCCTGGACACTGCACCGTCACTCGGCTTACATGGCTGTGACCCGAGCAGAGGCCAGTGCTTCACCGAATTACGGGCAGCAGGCGAACAGCCACACACCGGGCTGGGTGGTTGTTCAGCCTGTACAAGAACCTGCAGGCGTAACCTAACTTCTGTGGAGAAATGGCTCGTTTCGTTACTGCTTCTGCGATTACCCTATTCCAGGCTTGGATACACAGAAGAATTCAACTTGCCTTCCAGGACACGGGAGTTACACGATTCAACGGAGGATTTTTGTTTATTTGTTTGGTTTACATCAATATAAATCTCGTTCAGTCAAATAGTAATAAAAAAAAGTAGTCGTCCCTTGAATTTCACAGTTTATACCGTTCAACAGAATGCACACTATAGAAATCTGTTACTTACCACAGGTGAAATCTGCAAACACAGGTATGGGTGTAAGCCATAGAGCTGCAAGTCGCAAACCGAGTAGCATCACCATTATGAATTTAGCAGAACAGACGGTGAAATTTCTACAATATGTTGAGCGATACCCGCGTACACATCTCCAGCATTCTTGTCCTATCAGTGCCACAAGGCACATTCCTTTCACAGTACGTTACATGTTTCCTAAAATGCTTCTCTCCTTTATTTACATCACTTCCCCCCCCTCCCCCAAATGCCACTGGCATAGGTTTATTCTCTTAAATACGGCTTACCTGAGTAATTCTTCAAGATTCTTCAACAGCTGGGACTTGAAAGGAGAAAAGGCACCACAAGGACTGGGAACAGGATTAATAGCGGTGGATGTTTCACATCCAAGAGTTCTTCCCGTTACTTTCTATTCCATCATACTCCAGAGCTGCCTAACAGCTTCTACATAAAGTCTGACAGCACATTTGGTATTGTACATGCTTTATTAAAATGGTATTCGTATTTACAATATCTGCAGAAACAATCCCTCCCAAGTCTTGCATTCAGACAGACACGCACACATACACACGCGCGCACGCCCCTTCACTCTACACGGGGGTGAAGGCTACGCTCCCAAAAGTTAGGCAGCTTCTGGAAGAGGAGGAAGGGTGACTTTTTTTGTGTGTTTGTCATTACCTAAAAAGAAGCACGGGAGTATGCATTTGGCCATCACAATGCTAATTTAAGTATATGTAGTATTAACATATGGCAGTAACACTGAGTATTCCTCTTTTACATTCTATACACAGAATGACATCAAGGTTTTCCAGTCAACAGAACATTCGAACTTTAGTCTCAATGCTGCTTGTAGTGACTATGAAACCACAAATTTGGGGCTGTCCCTTAAAACAATTCAAGTCTATGTAAGCGAAATAAGGCACAATTAATATCTGATTTGATTTAGAGGATGGGAAAAGGGGGGAGAGGCAGGCTTCAGATCATAGTTGTTGCAGAGAAAAGTTTTACCCAATCCTTTTGAGAAAAGGACGAATTTTACCCCCATCCTAATCTACACGGACTTTCTCTTAGAGAACTGAAGTATTCTGCCAGGGCTATTAACGCCCGCAAAAAAAAAAAAAAAAAAAAAAAAAAAAAAAAAAAAGGTGGAAATTCACATTTTAACACCAGTTTCAGTAGTCTAACCTACTGATACTGATGCATATGAGTACATCTTTTTTTTTAATGCTGAAGACACATGAAACAAGATTCAAACCTTCCGCTGAGCTTGAAAGACTCACGTCTTTTGGAGAGCTTGTAATATATACTATTTGAAGGCTTCAACTTACTGATAAAAAGGAATAGCGTTTTTGACTTTAAATTCCTGGCCCCTCTTCACTAACAAAGCCTAACCAGACATCACAAATAAACTGCAACAAAAAGTTTGGCAGCACAGATAACGTCTTGTATTCAAATCTTCATTTGTGAGTATATTATTTTCCTTGTACAAAACCTGTTGAATGTTTTTCGCAGCAGATGAACTGTACCCAAAGATGCAGGACATTCTGTGATGGGGAATAAGAGGTTGCAGTTCCGAAGGCCCCTGACTTTGGTTGTTTACAAAGTTCATTCCTGTTTAGTGTGATCCTTGGTATCTTCCTCATCTGTGTATTCTGACGGTTCTTCCCCTGGTTTTAGGAGTCTACCTACGTAGTCATATTTTTCTGAAAGAGAGTTATGATTCCATTACAATCAAATACAGCTGCATTTGCTAGTTAGCCTGCACTACTGCAAATTCAATTCTTCTCCTACACACCAAGGTACTAAACCTCAATTGCTGAAATTGACGGCAACTTATCAGCAAGCTCAGCCTCAAAACAATCTTGCTGCCATCGCTGCTCACTACTTTCTCTACCGTGACTACTTTAAATTCTCCCACAGCTCATCAGGCAAGCTTTATCACACAATGCCTGAAAATGCTGCTATTAGAACTGGCACAAATTCCCTTAGCCTGTTTTGATTTCAATCAATGTGAAAAATGCCCCCCTCCCTCCAGAGGCATACTTCCATACTTTTGAGAAATTATTTCAAGACAAACTTGTTCAACCCTTTATGCCAAAACAACTCATAGTCCTAATCATAATTCCATGGCATCCAAAGCCAACAACCCGCCAGCAGGAACTCCATCAGCTAGGCTACACTGAGATCAGAGAATGAAATTCTGCACTGAAGAGCTGAGATGAGAACAGCTGTCTTGCATAAAACCGAAAGGTTCAAGAAGCTATAGTGGAATCCTCCCTATGGAAAAAAAGCCTGAATCCCCCTTATTTTCCTAAGAAAGTTACGCTGCATTATTAACTTTACCATCAACATCTCGTCAAAAGCTGCCCCAAGCCCACATCAGTCATTTTGATTAAAAGCATTTCCTTAAGGCAAAGATGTGCTGCTAATTGGGGAATTTACCTTTAAATTGCATTTCCCACTCTCTTACACTTTCCATCTGTACAGCATTTAAGTCCGATAGGTCATCATATTCATCTCTGAGTGCATCTTTATCTAGACAGAAAGTTGCTAGTCCCCTGGAGGCATCTCTGCCAGCAAATATTCCATATGGACCCTCTGAAAACAAAAAGACAAAATCGAGACCTTCAAACCTTTGTTTATAGTGACCAATCTCAGTTCTTTATACACTCTGCCAAAGCCATACATTAAACTTCAGCAGTGGTGGGAACAGCAGCAGTTTCAATGCCATAGCTGTTCAACATTCAGCAGCACTGCAATTCAGTCTTAAGCGTCACTAGGAGATAAAGTCTGCAGAGAGAAGCAGAACCAGGAAAATAGCTTTGAAGGGATATCTGGAGAAATCCCTGTCAGTTGATGTAAATTCCAAAGGGACTGGAGGCTGGAATTCAAAAGAAACACACTACTATTAAGCAAAACAGAATATATTTACAAGTCAGGCATGAATAGAAGCAAATTATATAGACATCTTAATTAGATACCTGTTGAATTTTATCAATAAATAGAAACTGGAGTGCTAATTAATAATTTCACTTCACTTACAGAACCACCACAACTTTCTACACACTACAGTGTGTCTTTTGACACATTTCTTCTGCGGAAACAACCTCATTTATTTTGGGCAGCAAATCACCCATACACCTATCCTGTACTGTTCTTGAAAACTGCACAAATCTTTATGTTAAGAACGTAAAGCAACTACTTGCTTTGTGACTGATGCAAAGCAGCACAAATATGCCAATCAAATTTTGAGCAATGACTGTAAAATATTACAAGGAGAACTGGACGATTTGCAAACCAACAACTTTCAGGACGAGGCCGGTAACTGGCTTTCCCAAATTTTTATCTAAAGAACTTCAAGAATATCGTTATCTTTGATTTTCTTGACCTAAACCCAAATACCTTAATTCAGCTCAATGAAAAAGAAAACAAAAAAAGAAACGCTTTAAAAATTTCTGCACTAACTGCAGCAGCTAAGCAACAGGGAAATGCCCAAGGCATTCTAAAGAGTGGTCACTACTTGAAGATAAATAGGCCAGAACCCTTCTCTGGCTTACCTCTCAGAAGACGACAGTGGCCATCAGCCTGAAGAAAAGGCAGCACCCATGGGCAAGAATGAACACAAGCAAGTGGCAACACACTGTCCTTCAACCCCTCTATTGCCTGCTGTAGCACCTCAGACCTCTTCTGCACCAGGACGAGCCACAGGAAATCATTCAGAGAGGCTGGTTTCCTCCCAGGCCGCTGGCTCCAGCCACCACACCTATCTGCTCTTGCCGGGCATTGACTTCATGGTTGAGACACAGGCTGAATGCAGCAGGAAGAACTCCTGAGGCAGGGAACCCGAGTACCATATGGATTAGAAGAAACTACGTCCTCACCAGAATTGCTGTCATCTCTCCACCCCAGAGTGCTTGGCATTGTAAGTTGCTTACAGTCAAACCTGAGAACAGAAGGGTGTCTTGTGTGCCAAAGACAATTCCCTTGTCTCTCTGGAAATAAACCAACCGATTTAAAAGCAAAATTTCACAAGAAGTAGACATCACAGAAAGAACTATCAACTGCAGGCTTGCACTGTGCAAATCTGGCCATAAGAGAGAACCACAATGATTAACAGCATCTCCATGCTCGTCCTTTCAGATAGCTCCAGGTATGGCATTCACAGTAACTACCTCTGGGATCAAGGACTACCTTTATGCTACTTGAAACAAAGTCAAGAGGGCTTGTGAACTCCATTCTTCCCTATCTGCATCCTGAATTAGATGTTTATTTGAAAAACGGGATTCAGAGACTGAAATCAATCCTATACTCAAATATTTAATCTCTGCATTTTGCATGCTCGGTCAGTTCCATAAAACAGGGCAAGAGGTAGCAATGGCTGTCTTTTGCAACATAACATAGAGCCTCTTCAAACAAAGATTCTTGCTTCATTCCAAAATAGCTATCATTCAAAGGATCTAGGTTTTGATGTTCTGAAGGAAGAACACAGGAGCTGTAAACAGCTCTTACAAAGACCACACACAATCAGTAAATCCTTAACAGCAATTATAAGCCGCTACTCTACCTGCCATCGACAGTATTTTGTCCCCATTTTCTTTCTCTGAAGTGTTTAAAACAAGTATTTCCATAAACCCTACTAGCTATTTGCAGAACGCATTTTCAAAATTCTGGCTAACCAGAGTCAGAGAAGCACACTGTTCCCCTTTCCCTTCTACCCTGCATTTCGTGGTTTATGGAGTTTTACAGCACCTGCTGAGATGCCACCTCCTGGTCTACCAGCTTGATTCCAATTATTTCTATTAAAAAGAGAATTACATTATATTTATCAGTATCAAGCCCTGAACATCCCTGTATCTCAACAACATATACAGTGGAAAGCATGAATGCTTCCAGAATGTATCAGTTTGCATTAAGATTAATGGATGCAAAATTTCTGCAAATATATTGTAATGTCAGATGCTATTATACCAATAATTTTTTTTTCTTTTCTAAAATTGAATTTAAATGTTAGCATTCCATCATGTTTGCTACAGAAGCATTAAGGAGTCAAAAAGAAACAATCAAGCCCAGCCCAAGCACTCAACAGAACGCTAACTAGTAAAACCCAGCCTTTGGACTTGGTAGACAGCATCTCAAATTCCAGCTCTGCAAATGTAACTTAGAAACACGCCTCATTCTTTAATACTTTACTAAAAGACAAATACTGAATTACGATTCTTTAAAAAAAAAGTCACAAGCCTGGCTTCACCTTAGCTGCAGTGTGGCTAAAGCAAAAGTTCAAATATCTCAGCACGAGCAATCTACTTCAAGATTTAAAGCTTCCATTCAGATACTTTTACACAGAGATTAAGCACAGTACTTTATATTAATACAGAATATACAGGTCTGGGGTCTTGCTATAAGCCCTAGTCTAATATTTGTTTTCATATAAATACCAGTGCAACAGTCTTAAAAAGGTATTTTGCCTATCAGATTTTGCTGTGCTTGCAGAAGCATCCAGGAAGGTGCCAGCATAGAGAACCCTGCAGAAAAAATACCCTTGAAGAGTATGATTTGGAGGTAGAGACATTAGTGCAAACCCAGACATAACTCCCACAGAGTTCTTTCATGACCAGATGCAATTTACTCTGCAAGCCCTACCCATAGTCCTTCTTTTCTTTCCTTTTGTCTGCCTACCTATTTAGACTGGCTCCTGCTCTAAATAATTGATTGTACCACGACAGGATATACACACTGAAGAGATGGCAAAAGGAGATGCTATTAGCATAGGTATGTGTACCAAACTGATTTTTCAAGACCCCCATCACAAAATTTTAGTGGTTTTCTTTTGCTGTACCCCCAAATTAGCTATTTCATAGTCAAATATTTCTTTAAAAACTTCTCCTCCCACTCTTACTTGCCATCTCGAAACAACAAAAGGAAAGTCAGGGGAAGTGTCAAAACCCATTAAAACACGCCTGCTACATGTTGCTTGGCTACAGGCCTTACACGAAAGAAAACTTTGTTCCTTGGAGAATGTTTTTCTTCCCATCATTGCTTTCACATATAAAAACACTTTGTTTCAGAGCCTCTGAATATTTTTGCGCTGAGGCCAAACAGTTATCAAGACTACGTATTTGCCTACCTATCTCCACATCTATACCACTACGTTTATACCCTGCCTTCCCAGCCCCCCCAGATAAAGTCCTCACGTACCTTACAACTCTATCTTGCATAAAGTATGCCCTTCTCTGAGCTAGAACACATGCAAAACGTTGCTACCCATCACCTGCAGATCCTCACTTTCTTTCAGAATCCAGTTAAAAATCTGGCTGCCTCGAAGAATCTGACATCTTGTTCCAGCCTGACATTCATCTCTGTTCACAAATGAACTGGGTAGTTTGAGAACTGGCAAAATCCACGTCTTCTCTGCCAGTGAAAAGACCTTTCCAATTCCTGCACTCAGGATTTCTGCATCCCCTAGCCCTGTTTTGATTATTAAATGAAGATGTAATTTCTCTTTGCAGACACCCTAAACCAACAGCAGGCAAGGAAAAATACATTTAATGTTAAAGCACTGTATTTAAAAATTTGAGATAAGAGGCTGTCCAAGCTGAGTTTTTATTTGGAAGCACTGCTTCTAGTCACTTGCTCCAAACAGGCTAAACTGGATCTCGGAACAGCATGTTTCAGTTTTCAGCTGGTTTGGCCAATAGTTTCCCCCAGCAAAACCTATGCTGGCGTTCAGCTTTCGAGTAGGTATTCCTGTTTTACTGAAACAGCTGTCTGACCACTTCAGTTCCATACTCGCTTTGCAGAACATCCCAGACTACTGCTCCAAGACTTGTCACAAAGGTGAACAGTGTATACTGAACTTTGGATTGCTCCAACTGTCAGCACAGGGACTGCAGCTGCCTGTGGACTTTACATCTAATGAAGCGATTTGCAATCTCAGAACTGTATTGTCTCACAAGGCCCATACAAGTTCCCTGAAGAAGCCACGCAGGGTAACAAGGTTCAGTTTTAAACCAGCTTTGGTTTCTTCAAATGGTCAAAAGGCACTTGCAAGCAATCACCAAATATGCAAAGCATACCAGATGTTCTTTGCATCTGTGGGCTCCATGCAGCCGCTGGAAATAAAACCCCGTTTTGTCTGAAGCTTAGAAATTCGGGGACAACATTTCTTGATTAAGAATGAAGACAAACTTCTCTTTTAATGTAAGTTAGAGGAACAAAGAGAGACAGAACACAAAATTATTGGCAGCTGCACTACCCTACCACTTTGTCTACCTTTTCCACTCCAAATGAAGCAAAATC
This sequence comes from Falco cherrug, assembly GCF_023634085.1. Lineage (NCBI taxonomy): Eukaryota > Metazoa > Chordata > Aves > Falconiformes > Falconidae > Falco > Falco cherrug. The sequence goes on from NC_073697.1 coordinate 8,049,530, forward strand.
TCCACTGACTGTTTAAAACTTTCTACCTGAATCCTGACACCTGTCTGTTCAGTGTTGCATCTTTTATGAGGGAATGAAAAAGCTACAAATTGGACAAAGCCGTTCTGAGATGCAGCTTGAAAGCAGAAGCTTTCTAATAACATTTATCACTGGGAATTCAAGGTGACATAATTTTAACTTTACTGCTCCAGATTTACATGAAAGGAAAGATGTGGGTCAATTTTAAGTTACAACTTGCATGGAAAGTAAGCGTTCTTAGGAAAGTGATCTACAAAGCCTACATACTAAGATGGGAAGTGCTTAGAAAGAAAGGTCTAAACCTGGCTTCTCAGGCACAAGACCAGAGGGCCTCGCTCTCTCTTTTGCTTGCTTCCTTTTTAACTCGGTGAAAAAAAGTGCAAGAATTAATGACCCAATTTCAACTACAGGGGCAGACAACGAGCGCTTCCAGGAGAGCCTGTAGTTCAGTAGTCAGGAGATTGCTAGAACACAGCTCCACACTTGAGGAAGACATGGATCCCACATCTTGCTTTAGTGAGAAATGCTCTGGACACAAGTTTATTTCATAATTAAGGCAAGCAATGCAGGCCAGGTTTTTTGACTAAATGAAATGAAACTACACTGCTGTGCATGCACTGGATATAACATCTATACGTCACTAACAACGATGCTACTATCACATCCTAACATATCTTGCTCTGAGCATACATGCTTGATCAGGTCCCTCAAATCTCAGGTGACTGGAACCTGAATAGTTTAAATTGGAACTAAGGGTTTACACGGACCTTTTATCAAACACACAGCTGTTGAAGTTTTAAAGAATATAATCAGGTTATTAAAAAAGGAAAAAAGAAAAAAAGACAAAGAGCGAGCTGACAGACACACAAAGCAGAAGCAGAGGAGGAGATAGTGATGCATCTTCCTGCACAAACCCACTTGACTCGCCCCTGCTCTCCGTGAACATGGACTGAGGGCTTAGAACAACCCCTTCCTTCATCCTGAAGGCCAAGGCACTATTCTCTTTAATCAGAAGTATGGAAACAACCTCTCGCCAATCTGCACGTATACACCTTTTCAGAGCCGCTACTTCTGGTAGGAGCTTAGCTTCTTTATCCAGAAATGCTGTTTCTCTGAAAAGCGGAGTTCTGGGGTGAGAGACAGCACCATTACACAGACACCAAAGAGCTGACAAACATCAAAACACAGACAAGGCACACACCTTACAGAAAGTACTTGTTTCCCACCAGTCTTATCCTCTGTATTATCTGTAAACCCTTGGCCTGTTGTGTTCTTAAGATAAGGCCACCCTTAACAGAATTCTCCAGATACAACATATATGATGCCCCTCCTGCAACATTCCACTCTAACCATACCCTCATAAAGGATGTACTGAAAAACATCGGTGCCGTCTTTTAAACAGAGACGCAACGAAGTTTACAGCACTCTGTTCCAAAGGAAGTGCAATAGCATCAGATTATTTTTACAGAACTGATGGCAAAAAATGACAGCTGTTTTATTAGAGAATTTTCTGAAGTATTTAACATCAGAACTCAACAGTTCTTAACTGGATTTGCAACATCAAATAAAGGTAATTTTCCCCTCATGAAAAATGAACTATGATGGAAATTTTTGTGGAAGGAACTACCACCTAATCTATTCCTCTCTGCAAACTGGAAAGGAGAAATCTTCACGACACGCTGAAAGACAAGAGTGGGATGAGAAATGAGTTGACAGTGACAACGTATTGCAGCAAAGGAAAGTCAGGAAATTGATTTTTTAAAAATCATTAAACATTAAGAACCAAGAAGTGATGTGGAACATTTGTATACACTGGACTGCATATAATCTTGCTTTGTCATGCTCAAAGCCACAAATATTTCATAACTGCACAAAGTATTTGATAAGTTAATTACAACCTGTTTACAGCATTATCTTGGCATGCCAATTTAAATGCTAAATATTAGGATTTGCTAACATTGCTTTAACTCTTGCTATGTCCTTCTATTGGCCGTTACCAGGAATCTTGATACAAACAAACATGACATTAAAGGTTGTGATAAATGAAACAGTAAAAACTATCTCTCATTCAACCCAGTACACGTTAAAGGTATTAATCATCGAAGTGATGAGATGTGATTACAGATGGGGAAATCGCCCCAAAACAGCTGCTTTGAAATTCTGGTTATATGGTATTTTTAATAGTGAGCCACTAATTGTTTACTATTTCTTTTACAGTTTGTGTGTGATAAAGGAAAAGGTAATTAATTAAAGGTAATAACCAAGCAAAGCATTCTAGGACACTTACTCATTTGGGCACAAAGATGATATTTAATACAACTAAAGGTGAAGTCTCGAAACAAAGGGTATACTTGCAGAACACAGGACTATCCCAGTAAGCTGCATTTTGGAAAAGAACTTGGCAAGTAAGGTTTTAAATTAAGAGTTCAAAGAGGGACAGATAGTAAAAGATGTGATATAACCTTTTCTTGCTCTTAGCTAAAATGCATCAGACATAACCAAAGACTGATAGGATACCAATGAGATAAACTGGAAAGCTTAAAGAAGACAGCAAGAGAAAAACCAAAAAATGTGGAAAACATTTTGATTAAATATTCTAGAAATTGATGTTTGCAGTCATGACTGTTTGAAAGGATGACCTCAACAGTCTATCAATTTTTAAAAATATCTTAACTGTATGTGTTTAAAGGGCTCTCCAATGAAACAGACCAAAGCATAACAGGATTCAGTGGATGGAAACTTACAACACAGGAGAGCGTCTAATAAAATCAGAAGCTTACTGTGAATTTTAATGGCATCTCAACTGCTGGACAAAAATCTGGACTAGATGGCAATTCTGTGCATTTTTAGCCTTCTGCTGTAAGTAGAGAAATAAGGAACAACTCTGCATCCAAACTACACTGAAGGAAAAAAACCAACCCACCTTTATTTTAAGACATCGGAAGACATTCTGAGGCAGCCACATTATTCAACGTTAACCCAGCAGTCAAGACATACTTAAGATTTGATAGTGAGCCCTCAGCCAATGCTTTTTGCTGCCTTAAAAGCTGAAGCAGTATTTCGCATCAGTACCTCAACAAAGTACAAAAGGCTCACTGTCCTAACCTGCAATATCAGCAAAGCCAGTGCCCTCAACTGTTTCTTCTGTTAAACAAAATTTAGCCACGGCTTTGTTGGTATGCTCTGCGCTTCTCTTGCTATACTCCAGCTATGAGGCATAGTTACCTAAAAAACCACTGTGAACAACTGGCTACTCTGACTGAAGTCTTTCTGAAAAGGTCTCAATCAGCTGTAGAAGACTTTTCCACCTAAGTCTTCTCAGATCTTTTAAGGCCTGCACACCACCTACGAGCCTTTTTTTCTCTTCAGCCACAATACAGTCACAAGAAAACATTCCCTGACATGCATCTCTACAGGGAAACCCCATCAGCACGATTCTAAAATCAACACCTTCGGCAGAAAACACACAGCTGATAATGCACAGGCTAAGCATCACTATCCTCATGTGTGTGGCCCAAGTAACAGAGATATGACAGACAAAGATGATGTCAGTATGTTATAAAAAGGTAATCTTTCACTACAGGGAGGGACGGCAGGTGGGGGGAAGCCTTTGTCCCTCTTCACAAAAAGCTGGAAGCACTGCTTTAGGGAAACCAGCTGCTGCCAGTTATCAAAAAAAACAGACTGAGGTCCCAGAACATAAAGCTTTGGCTTCCTCACAAAAATAGACCTCCAGAGGATGACGATGTGAATCAGTGATGACATCTACAATGGAGGGTCTAAAATTTAGTTTATATTTGATACACAAAAGAGCTAAAGTGACTGTTTAGATTATGGCTTAGTATTATTTCACAGAGTAATTTATGAAGCAATCTGTCAACTTACTGGTGTTTTAAGTTTCACGTAGCATATGCATTACCTGCACTTTATATCAGCACTTATGTCTCAGCTTAAAAACCCCTAAAAAGTGAGAGACAAAAGAACTAGCCTGATTCAGTATCATGAAAGATGGAGCCCACCAGACTGCAATTTCTCAGCTTTACCACTCAATAAACAAAATAAGGCATGGCAAAGGTAGCTTAGATTCTATTGTTGTTTTCCAGTACCCAGTCAGAAAAGCAATTTGATTCATTTATGCCAGTTTTGATTTCTGCAACTAGCAGCAGAGCTGGAATCACAAACCTGGAGGGTAACAGGAGTTACAAAATACTAGCGCAGTTCTACTGCACAACTGTTTGTCACTTCCCTGGTAAGAACCAAAGACTTCTAACATGTCAGTTCTGTATTTTTTTTTTTTTTTAATCTAAGATTACTTAAAAATAATAACTTAACTTCAACTATTTTCAAGGGGGGGAAGTATCCTCTCTCTCCTCCATCCCTTGCACAAAGACACTTGCCATACCTACTATGAAAACTCCTGCATAATTTGATTAGATCATATTTTCCAAACCACCATTGTTTAAGGAAGAAAATTATCAGCAGTCATCACCCTCATTTCCTTTGCCATCAGATGTGAACACAGTGCTCACCAGTAAGTTTACCCGCCTCATTATTAAGAACACTGTTTATTACAAGAGATTACGCTGCAGTTTCACATCTACAATGTGAATAGCTAAACATTGCTTTTAAAGCGTACTTTTCCGAACCTCTGAAGATTCGCTGAACCTTTGGTGCATTTCTGCTACAAAGAACTGTGCTGTCTATTGTTTTAAGAGAGCGGGTTGATTTCTGCACTCTCCTCGATGGTGGCAACACAGCAGTCCCCGAGCTCTCCCTGTCTGCCTCTATTCTGATTAAAATTCATATTCAATATGGCATTTGCACCTAAGTAAGTAACCAGCTTGTTTTTCTCTTTCCTGAACCGTAAGAGCTAGAACGAAGGAAGCATTGCTCAGCTGCACTTGGGAAACCTACTAGAAAAGACAGAAGGGAAAAAAAAAAAGAAAGAAGCATTATCGACATGGCACATCCATATCTAAGCAACTGGATACACGGATGCGCGGGGGACGCCTGAAGGGAGCCCAGCGCCGTCACGCATCACCTGTTCGCAAGCCCCCCCAGGCCGCAGGCCGGCCGGCCCAGCAGGGGCTGTGCACCGCAGCCACCGGGGCCAGGTCGCGGTTTGCGCGGCCGATTCCCACCGGACACCCCCCAGGTAGCCCCTATCTGTCAGCCGAGCGGGCGGCGAGCGCGGGGGGCTGGCCGCCCGAGATAAACCCCGGGGCCCGCCTAAGGCCGCCGCGCCGAGCCGCAAGCCAGGCCTCCCCGAAGCCCACCGGCCCGCAGGGCGGCGGGGGGAGGCCCGGGCGCCGGCAGCACGGAGCCCCCGGCTGCATAGCACGCCCGCCGCAGCAGCTCCCCCGGCGCCGCCCCCGCCTCCCGCCGGCGCCGCCCGAAAGGCAGCGGGCAGCTGAGGGGGGGCGCGGGGCCCCCGCCCGGCGCGGCGGCGGCCGCCGAGGGACGCCCCCCCGCCCCGCGGCCCCGGCGTCTCACCGGGCCCGTAGAACTTGCTGCCTTTGGTCACGTCGAAGACTTTGCCGTTGACAGCCAGGAGGATGCGGGGGTTGCGGGCCCCGTCGAACTCGCGCAGCTGCTCCAGGGAGAAATCCCGCCGCTTCATCCGCGGCAGAGCGGCGGCCTGGCTCTGCCGAGCCGCGCCCCCCGGCCCGCTCCGCGTCCCCCAGCGCAGGTACAGCCGGTAGGCCGCCAGCAGCGCCAGCGCCAGGAGCCCCACGTTCAGCAGCATCTCGCCGCCCACGGCCGCCGCCACCGCCGCCGCGCCGGCCGGCGGCTCCCCTGCGCCCCCGCCCCCTAGGCCGCCGTCGCTGCTCCCCTCAGTCCTTAGCCTCCCATCCCCATCGTCCGCCATCACTACCAGGCCAGCGCCCGCCCGCCCGCCCGCCCGCCTAACGGCCCCGCCCCCCCAACGGCCCCGCCCCGCCCCCGGAGAGACGCGAGGCGGCCGCCGCGCCCCCGCCCGCCGCTCCCCATTGGTGCCCGGGCTGGGCGGCACCGCCCCCGGCAGGCTCGCGCCCCGCGGGCGAATTGGGTGCGGACACGCCCCGCCAGCCCAACGGCCCCTCCGCTCGCGAGAACCGCCGCCGCCGCCAGTGCGCCTGCGCGCCCCCTCACACACACGCGCCCCCTCCCCCCCCCCGCCCCGCGGCCAGGTGGCGTTGGCGGGAACGTGAGGGGGAGAAGGCGGCGGGGTGAGGGGGCGTGGCTTCGCCTCAGGGGAGCGGGCGGGCCCCGCCGCCTGCTATAGCAGCAGCAGCAGGGCGCGGGAGGGGGCCGTGCGCCGGGGGCGGCGGGCTGGCGCGTTAGACCCGCGGGCCGGGCCGGGCCGGGCCGCGCCGCGGAGGGGAAGAGGTCGAAGGCCGGCGGTGCTGGCCGCCGGGGTGCAGCCACGTCGTGCGGCGCCCTTTCGGCGGGTGCTGAGATAAGCGACGCGTCTGCTCCGAGGTGGTTTTGCTGCCCGCCTGAGTGAACGCAGGCGTGCCACTGAGGTGACACTGCAGCCCGGCTTGAAGGTAGCTCAAGGGAGTGCTTGGTGCACTTCAGTGCTTAGGGTAAATACAGCCTTCCGTTTTTTGCCGTCAGAAAGCGGGATGGTTGCTAACAGTAGGCTTGTCCACTAGAATTACTCCTTGTGCATGTGGCAGTGGCAGTGCATTAGGTGGCTTTACTATGTATCTTGTTGTACAACTCATGCCTGGCAGTGAGTTTGCTCAGTTACCTGAGGAGAAACACTAACAAGACTTTCTTATTTTCAAGGAGAGAGTGGGTACGTGTAGGTCACCTCAGTAGGATGACACTTACCTGCAGAGAAAACAAAGACCTGGGCAGAATTTAGCCCTTCTGTTCCTCTCATCTTGGGAATGTGTTCCCAAGCAAAACTGACTGTCGCATCAGGTGATGCTGAAGAGCCACTCTACAGACGTGTAACGGCCTAGGGAGTGCAGGCTGGGCCCAGCCACTCTCCCTGCAGCCAGAGTGTGAGTCAGGGAGTACTTTGGACTTGAGAAACGTGGTTATTCCACGTAACTCTGTGGTGCTGAAGCATCCCTGCGTAGTAACATCAGCCTTAAGAATAATACATTATGTAAATTCAGTCACAAAAGTTGAAAACCTCAGTTGTTTGCACAAAGGCTGGTAGATGGTGCAAGAGACTCAACCCAGTGGAAAATAACATTAATGATACTTAGCATTTACATAAAGCTCTGTGTTTTCAACACACTGTGTATGGGTTAGGTATTTAATCTTCTGGCCTCTGAGCCAGTTCAGTAATGACTACCTCTGTGAGGAAACAGGATGAAGTTCTTGCCAGTTAAAGACCTGCAATTAAAATACTACTACTATTTCTCTTAACCCAGCAGGCTCTATTTAATATATGTATAAGTAAACACTATTAAAAAATTCCTTTTATCTTAACAAGTTACAGCTTGATTGTGTTGACAACAGTTTTTATCACAGAATTGTATGTTTGGATTGTCACAGGGCACAGCTCTGCTCTGTTGCAGGTCAGAAAAAGACAGGAGTTGCACTCTTAACTCTGGGTTTCCTTCCCTCGTGAGTTTAATTTAGATTTTCCACAACATCTTACTATGCTCTCTTAACTTCCTTTGTATTGTAAATATGAGTTCGGAAAACAGAAACAAGTAGTAAAAGGTGCAAAGTACTTTTACCCATGTTTCTATCAAGATCTTACCTTTAAATTCATACAGACTGACTAAATAAATCTAGACATTTATTTGAAAGCAGGTGGTTTTCCACTGCATTAACGTGGTGTTCTGCTATATTCTGGAAAGAATGCTTTCAGGAATCGGTGTGGCTACCACAAGCGTTTCTAGCCTTCTGTCCTGCTCTGGATGCTTTCTTAAGAGATTGTATTGCCACCTGGGCTTGGCTGGGATACCTCTATTTACTTCTGTGAGCCTTGGCTTGGATCTAGTGCAGCAAAACGGTGGCAATTTTTGATCCCCAGGTAAGAACTGGAAACCAAGCGGAGTCCCAGAAACCTGTCCCAAAGAAATGGAATTGTTTGAAAGACTGACTTGAGAAGAATTTGAATACTAGGAAATAGACAAATACATTAGAAATAGTATAATACAAATACTAAATATGCTAAGTATACTTGGATTAGAACATTTCCAAACCTAGGAGATAGAAACGACTGAAAACATGTAGGTTCTGAACTGGAGAAACATTGGCTGGTTGCCCCCTTGTTAACATACTCCTCAGACAAGTCCAGATACAAAGTGCCAAGGAAGTTAAGGTCCCAGTGCAGCTGCAGGCACCTTTGATGCCAGAACATCATCATTAGATGACAGAGGCACTCATGATCTGCTACCTCAAATACAACAAGCAAATGTCTTCCTGTCCTGGCGCAGACTAGTTTCAACTTCAGTCAAATTTTGTTACCCTGCTGTTAGATTTACCTGCCAGAGAAACACCAGAAAAAAACAGTTTCTCCACCATGACTGTTACCAGTGTTTCTTCTTCACCTGTCCTTGGTTTGCCAAGGCAAAAAGTCTGTCCCTGTAAAGCATAAACATTATGTTCTATAAAGCTATGATGACTAGTAAAGGGTCCTGAAAAGTATTTTAGCATTACTATGTTTCTTCTGCTGTTCTTTATGTGCGTTTTTTGTTGGTTCTTTTGGTGTGAACGAATCTTATTTTGAACTAATTGACAGCCAGCTGTCATAGATCCTGACCCATGATTGGGGAGCCTAACTATTGCTAAGGTGGCAGTGGAGTAATTACAGCAGTATGATTAGTGAAAGGAAAATTGAGCATCCTGGGTTACCTGTGAAAAAAACTGTCAGAATTTTCCAGATTCTGGAATTAATGCACAGCTATTTTATTCATACAGATTTGATACGAGGAGCAAAGTAGTGATAGTTGTGTATCACTGTTTCCCTTGAAGAGCTTAGTGAATCCTGAAAAAATATATATGGAGTATTACCGAGTTTCTAATTACATATGTTATAGCTTCTGTTGTTGTTAATTATTTAATTTTATAGGGTTTTTTTAACCTAACAGAATTTGAAGAATACCTAGAAAATGAATTATCACTATATTTTAATGCAATCTCATCTATTGTTACTTGCGTATCCTCTAATTCTTGAAGGTTGATAGGCATTAATGTTCATAGCAGTCTCTGAAATATCTGACATGATTTGTTCTAGCAAAAAGGAAAAAACCAGCAGTAGTATCTTGTAAAGCTATTTGCTCACTGGTGTTAGATGTTCAACGTCTCTCCACATCAGTATATATTTTCTTCTTCAGGGTAGTCTTCTGTATTATAATGTGTCAGATATACTATGGCTAACTATTGTACCTTTGTCCTAAGAATTTCGCAGATAGATCAGTTGCCACCTACTTTACTCCACATACAAAATAATTGTCTAACATTTATTACTTTTTTTTTAGAGAGAAGTAGGCAGGATGCTTCTAGGGGACTTTTCCATTAGGAGGTGAATGCCTCAACTCAGAGTTACATTCTTCACTTTTCTCTTTTCAAACACTGCTCATTACAGTCTCTGGAGAGGAGACCGAACTCAGTGAAAAACACAATGAGAGCAAAGTTTCACAAACAGAAGTTGAACTCTGATACAAGCTATTATCGTGGCTGAAGTTTATTTTCCATTGATTTTGAAGCTGAAGAAACATCTGTTATCACATAAAGACAGGCTACATTCAGGACGGATTGGGAGGCAAACTGCATGCGGAGGAATGTAGGAATGTCTCAGTAAATTTGGAATTATAGAACAATCAGTCAGCTCCATGGATGTTGGATATTTTTAAAGCCAGCTTAATATACAGGATGCACCGATGATTTAGTTTTAAGCTGATAAAGCTTGGAAGTGCTTACTGTTGAGGTCAATGCAATGCTTGATGTCTTATTTCAAAACAGTATCTGCTTACATTTCTTAAGACATCTTTATTTCATACTTATTTGAAGTGCTACATGTAGACCTACCTAAAAGTTTTTAGTATTATGTCACAGGGTCTTTTAATGAAGGGATGCGGAATGCATACGTTATGCAGAATTTCTTTTTCAAAATTTGAAAATACAGTGTGAATAGCCACAAAGTGAAATTTACATTAATCCATTTGCTTCTTTTGGCTAAGACAGAGTTAATATTCTTCACAGTCGCTGTTATGGGGCTCAGTTTTTCATTGATAAGAGAGTCAACTGTTATTTCTTAGTCTTTGTAAATGGTGTGATATGTGAAGTGCTTGGTCATAATATCGCAGCAATAATAAGGGTAGCAAGGAGACTGGGGATAAGACCTGTCTAGAGGGTTGGGAAGTAGACTGTGCACTGGTACGCTGCGGTTCATGAGCGCAGGTATGGGTATTCTTGCCTTAGCGCTGCTAATGTATGGCATTGTAGATAATGAAATAGTGTATGTAAAATGTAGAATTAAAGTCAGAAAATAATTTGAACTCCTTAATGCAACTGCTAATAATTTTAGTACTTCTGTACATCCAACTCAGTTCTTGACCATACAGGTATGACCTTTTGCACACTGGGCAGAGTTGTACTGTGTGTATTTTACTACAGCACTGGCAAACCAAGCGCTTAGGTAACCAGATTATGTTTGTCTGTGCAGTGATATAGTTAAATCCCATGAAGTCCATAAGAGTTTTTCCAGTGGCTTTAATTTCACAAATTTAATAATATTGGTAACCTTGTCTTGGTTTTAAAAGGAGCTGGCTTGGTTGGTTGGTTTGTCTGTTTGTTTCCCCCATAGGAAATACCACTAACATAGACACTTTTCGTGTAGTTTTCATCTAATACTGATTTAGCCGAATTTCAGTTGTTTGTTGGTTGGGGTTTTTTTCCCAGTTTAACTTTATCTTGGGATTATCTTTATAAGATGCCGCTGTGTTTACATGTACATTTTGTTCTGTAGCATGATACCACTTACATTGATATGAATTCCTATGGTAATTTCCTTGGGTCACTGCAATCACCGTCTTCTAGGTTGTCCACAAGTGTCTGTCTACCTCAGGTGCTGTTCTCTCTCTTTAAGTGTTAGTGTTGATACAGTGAGTTAAAGTTAACAAACAGAAGCAGGCCACTACTAGCATTCCTCCTGTTCTGCGTTCTTGTATGTCTTCGTCCTGCTTACCTGCCTTTCCATCGCAGTTCCATGAAGCTTTTGAGGCACTTTATATTCTATTCAGTCTTAAAACACTGTTCCAGGCTACTCTTGACAGCTAATGAACCCGTGTTTTGACAAGCCAGTGATTCGTAGTAGCTGACCATAGGAACAGACCTGTGTTTGCTAAGCGGTGATGGGAAACAGACTGCATACCTCAGTTTTGGGTTTGTTTCAGAAATGGTCGCTAGCTGTCCTAGGAGATTTTAGCAATGAATTCACAGATGTCCCCATAGGATCGAAGTGAATGAACCGATGTTTCAAGCTAATAGGCATTTTTTTTTAGCTGTATCTGTTACCCTGTTGGTTTTCCTAGAGAGATTGGCTTCTGTTAAGGGCAAAAACCATTTAAGCAGCTTATGCAGAAGCCTGCCTTCCATCCCAAAGTCCACATTATTATTGAGGGGGGGAAATGATGAATACACAACCAAGTGTAAATGTGTCATAGTAGTGACCTAATGATTTTAAATAGGCGTACATGACCGTTCATACAATTAGATGCCTTTCATTCAAACATGATGGGAAACTAAGATAGTTAAGTCATTACTTAGGCTACTGATAATAGACCTCTTCATTGGACAAAACATATCAGGGTTCAAATCCACCAAAAGGCAGTCTGTCTTCGTAAGTCTTTTTTAAAATTTATTTATTTTTTATTTTAGCGAGGGGCTGTGAAAATTATGCACACATACAGCTCCTGTTCTTTGGCAGGCATTCATAGTGAGGAGTAAATTGCTGAAGTCTTCTGTGGAAAAGTCCATGTTTTCAGTTTTTGCCCTTGCTTTTTCTGTTTTTATGAGGAAGGGGAGGAAGTTGTAGGATACAGCCTGATTATACTTATCAGTAGCAGCAATTACATCAGCAGCTCATTGGTAGCCTTTGCCATTTTCTAATAAATAATACTTACAAACTTATGCATCCAGAACTGTGGTCAATTTGTTTAGTTAATAAGGTGAATTTTGCTGGGTCAGTTCTGCTATTAACACTCACATTCACTGATATGTGGTATTGTCACCAGGGTCTACAAAATCTTTTTATTGGCTGAAGAAATTCCTCTACTGGAACAGCATACCTTCTCCTTGCTTACAAAGACAGCATGGCCATTGTATTAAAATTTAACTGGGGCCTGTATCATAAAGAAGCTAGGTAACATTTTTCTTTTGAATTTCTGATTAATGAATTGTCTTTCTTTAATTTTGCAGGTACTCTTGAGTACAGAAGGGCCATTTAGCGGACTGAGCAAGGCATTGCTACAGATGGCAAACAAGGGCATCTCATTCCCAATGACATTGCTGTGGAGATGTAAAAGGAACACCAAATTCTAAGATTTGCTGCAGGTACAACAGGAATAAGGAATAAGAAACTCTGACAACTTAGTGGCATGAAAAAAAAATGAAGAAAGAAGGCACTTGTTAGAAGGGTAATGAGTAGTTTCAGCATCTAAAGTTTATGTGCAGATACAGATTTTATAAAGACTAATGACGAGGTCCCTGAGCAATACCACATAAAAATTATAACAGTCCATTTATAGACTTAATTTTCACAGATTTCACTTTAGCTTTAGTTTGCACTTGGCTTGCCAAAGTGTACTAGGTAGTTAAAAAACATGTTTTGTTAGCTGACAGAAGGTTTGATCACATTGATCTTAAACATTTCCTTTTATATGTTTCTAATATTAATAAAGTTGTTTGTTTATTTAGACATTGGTTGTCCACTTAGTCATAAAAAAATGGCCATTATGTTGGAATGTTTTAAAGAAGAATAAAGCAGCCAATCTGTAAGATCAGATACAACAGCACCCCATGCTCACAGAAGAGTACGCACCAAGGTTTATGTTCAATTTGACATGTAATTAAAAAAGCAATCAACACTTATCCCATGCAATCCATACAATTAATCTGGCACTATGTAACTATACAAATATATAGTCATCTAGCCTGAAGCTTGTTAAAAATTAAGCACTGCAGGCCTCTATAAAGCCCTATAACATATGTGCATGGCATGTTCCAGAGCATTTTTCTAGCCAAAAACCCACCATATAGCTTAGCAATGAATTGCTCCCTAAAACAGCCTCATCTGCATACATATCGTCTTTCTAATTTTAGTCTTCCTGATTTCCTGTGAAAGTTATGGGTGCTTCCCAGAAGCACAAGTCAGCTCAAAACAACTCATAGCAAAAGTTTACAGGATCCAGACCTTGACAGAACCCTCACTTTCAGCTTCTCAAGTAAAGGTACAAAATGAAGTGTGCCACAAACTTACTTAAACCATTTGTAGTGTGTGTAAAAGGAAGTGTTGTCTTGCCTTACAAATGCATGTTGTACTTCAGCAGTGGCTAAGAACATACTGATTTTTATGTACAATTCCCACATTGTCTGGGACTTACTTCTAAAATAGTGTCAGGAGAAGGTAAATGAGGTTTACCTAAGTATGTTAGCAACTTCTAACCCTTTACAAGCGATGGCACTGGTGCTGAGTGAGGTTCAGTTTGCCAAGCATCTCGTCAGAGTCTCTACTCTTTAAGTTAGGGTTTTGCCATAGGTGTGGCCAAATTCCTCAAGACATTCAGAGCTGGAGTTAGATTTCCTCTGGTTAATGCAAGCATTAAAACTTTTGGGAGGACAAATTGTGGGCCCAGCCTTTTACCTGCGGGAGTACTCCATATGCTAGGTTATGAATTCAAGCCTTATGTAAGAAGAGACAGCCATATCCTTTTGGGACTAATCAAGATCCTGTGATGAGAGGAATGTAATTATTTTGTATGTAATAAATACATTAAATATTTAAGGACAACTGGAAAGCAGAAGAATGTAGTATTTTGTGTTATGATTATGTTTTCTTGACCATACACATCAGTCTGAAATTATATGAAGCTAGATGCAGAGTTTCTAATTCATGTAAAAATGCAGCAGTAAACCTGTTAGGCAGGCAGGTTTAATTGTTATTGATGTGCTCTAGAACAGGTGAACTCAATCCTTTATATTTATACAAGGAACATTTTCATGGAGGGTAATATTAACTAGTTCTCTTATTCCAATTCATTTTTTTTATTTATATATGATAAGGATACGCACCTTTATTCTCCTCAATTCATTGAATACTGCCAGAAAAAGAGAAAGGACCAAAAAACCCAAAATGCTGTGCAAGCAAAACACTCTAGTGCCTGTGTTTTACTTCCCTCCCCTTGGAAGAGACATATAAAGACCACTGAACATATGGTAGATGATGGTAACATCACTCAGTCAGGGGTCAGATGCAGCTATGTGGAGATGACAGAGCTGCTCAGTCAGATGGTTGCTACTGTATCATATGAGCAGAATCGTGCCTGTCAAGCTAGCCTGTGCTACCAAGGAGAGGGAGATTGAGTGGGAAGGGACTGAAGTCTTTTAAAACTTGCCCTCCTATCAAATGCATGCTTTCCTCAATACATTTCTGGCAAATTTTTAGATACTGTAGCAACAAGTGAGTTACACTAGAATACCTTGCAAGTCTTTCATTATTAAACCCTTTCGAAAGTAAGTGTATAATACTAACAAATCAAAATAGGAGCACTCGACTTGTGTTTTGCACTCACCTAGCAGGGGTGTGTATGACTAAATAAAACACAAGGCACTGGAAAAGCAGGCTTAGTGTGTATGTATCCATATTTTATCTCTTTGCACCCCTGTCTCTTCCTTTTAATTTGAATAATGACCAGGACTAGGCTGAAACTGAATGAGAAATCCATATTCCAAAGAAGCAATACAATATTATAATTTAAACATCAGTTTGTTAGGATTGGGAGCTGCAGGGGCATTACAAAGAGCCTAGAGAGAGTCAGAAGGGAGAGAGGTTGTCTTCAACCTGAGTAAGGATTTGGGAACTTCCCTGTTAAAATCTATGTTCAATGCAGTCTTGCCAGGAGTACTCTTAAGAGACTAAACTTTTCCTCCAGTGGTAACAACAACCATGTACTTCTAGTAATTTGTGCTGAATAGGGATTCAACTACACAGACAGCACAAAACACAAAAAATACCTACGTAAGTATATCTCCAGTGGAGCAGATATACTGCCAGTCCGATATCTTTTTTACAGAGGGGTGTTACAGCCTCTTTTGCCTTGAGTAAGTTAATTTCTGTTTAGACCGTAAAGGTACAAAATAATGCATGCCAGTGTTATGAACGAGACATTCATACTTTCTGAATGTCAGGTTTGTCCCTGTTTGGAGAACCATTATACTACAGTAGACTCACTCCACGTAAGTAATTGTCAAACAAACCTGTATTCTTTATTTGTGCCCATAATAATGTAATTAAAAACCTATATGCAGAAAAAATGATGCAATATAAGGTTGTAGTTCTGCATTAAGTAATATAAAATCTGTGCATGCCGGATTTCCTGGCAGTAAAAATTTGATCTGTATTGGCGTGAGCACACAACTGCATTTTTATCAAATCAGCCAGAGCATGTGTTACAGTGTTTATTTAGATTTTATGCCAGCTTTCTGCCAGTAGAGCAGGGTAAATCATGCCTGATCCAGCATAAAGTTAGAGTGGTACAAACAGACAATATCTCATCTGATAGGAACTCTCCTGGGACAAAATTATTTCTTCAAGCTATTTACTGTCTCGCAGAATGATAGCCTACTACCCTAATATGCTGTAAACCCTACACAGTCCTTAGACAAATCTTTTTCAAGTCAGAGCATGTCTATATCTGATTAGCTGTAAATAGACTGACAATCTTTTCCTCAGAGGGGAAGAAGGGGAAAGTCACAAATTCAAATTATATTTTACACCTTAGGCAAATACAGAAATGTTTCAGAATATGATTTGTAAAGAAATCTCAGGTGTACTCATGTATAAATGTAAATAATGAGATGAGAAAAAATGAGTCGTAATGATAATTAGGAACGTAATTCTTGCAATTATAGGTTTGGGCCCATATTATGAAAGAAAAAGGATCTGATTTTGTGCTTCCTTCCCTATTTTTTCTTTTAAATATGCAGCTGCTGTGTTGTATTATGGATCCTTGGCATATCATTCTGAGGATGAATTGTCATGACACTAGTTACTGGAGGTAAAGATAGTAAACAAGAATGTTACGGTATGACCAGATGATTTTTGAGATTTCCTAAATTGAAGAGTCGAATTCGTCAGTAGGTGTATACAGCTTTTACTGATTTTGAGATAAAATTTTTTGAGGTTATTTAAGATTTTTCGGGGATTTTGATAATTCTTGTTTAAATGCCATTAGAATTTATGCATTTACTTTTGTCACTGCAGTATTGCCTGTCTTTGGCCAGGGTTTGTAACTGACTGCAATTCAACATGCAGTGACAGTACTGCTTAACATTGTTCAGGCAACCCTGGCTACTCATTTCTGTACCTGCACTGCAGCCTTTACTAGGTGTGGTGGGCTGACCCTGGCTGGACACCAGGTGCCCACCGAAGTTGCCCTGTCACTGCCCTCCTCAGCTGGGCAGAGGGGAGGAAATAGAACAAAAGGCTTGTGGGTCGAGGTAAGGGCAGGGAGAGATCATTCAGCAATTACTGTCACAGGAAAACCAGCCTCCACTTGGGGAAAATTAGTTTAATTTATTACCATTCACATCAGAGAAGGGTAATGAGAACTAAAAATCAGCAGTTAAAAACACCTTCCCCCCACCCCGCCCTTCTTCCCAGGCTCAGCTTCACGCCTGATTTCTCTACTTGGTCTCTCAAGCAGCGCAGGAGAACAAGGAATGGGGGTTGCAGTCAGTTTATCACACATCGACTCTGCTGCTCCTTTCTCCTCACACTCTTCTGCTCCAGTGTGGGGTCTCTCCCACGGGAGACAGTTCTCCAGGAACTTCTCCAACATGAGTCCTTCTCATGGGCTGCAGTCTTCATGAACTGTTCCCGTGTGGGTCCCTCCCACAGGGTGCCGTCCTTCAGGAACAGGCTGCTCCAACATGGGTCCCCTCTGGGGTCATGATTCCTGCCAGCAAACCTGCTTCAGCGCAGGCTTCCCCATGGATCACAGCCTTCTTCGGGCATCCACCTGCTCTGGCGTAGGTGCTGGATGGCTGTCTGGGCTGCAGGTGGATATCTACTCCAGCATGGACTTCCGCGGGCTGAGGGGGATAGCCTGCCTCACCAGGGTCTTCACCACAGGCTGCAGGGGAACCTCTGCTCTGGTGCTTGGAGCACCTCCTGCCCTCCTTCTGCACCGACCTGGGGGACTGCAGAGTTGTTGCTCTCATATTCTTACTCTTCTCTCCAGCCGCAATTTTGTGTTGTGCAGATTTTTTTCCCCCATCTTAAATACGTTATCACAGAGGCTCTACCATTGTTGCTGACGGGCTTGTCCTTGGCCAGTGGTGGGTCCATCTTGGAGACAGCTGCCATTGGTTCCGTTGGACATGGGGGAAGCTTCTGGCAGCTCCTCAAAGAAGCCACCCCTGTAGCCCCCCTGCTACCAAAACCTTGCCATGCAAACCCACCGCACTAGGCCAGCACAACAGTTTTTTGGGTGCATGGTGGACTAGCCCATGGAACTGATTTAACTGAAGGATAGCAGAGATTATGAAAGCTGGCACTGTTACTGATTTTTTTTTTTCTTCCCCTCCAAACTACATAGAGTATGAAGATAAACAAAGCTGGGAACTTACAGCAGACCTGGCAAAAGGGTGTGGTAGTGCTGGATAAACTGAAAGAAGGATTATTCCTGACAGACTGAAGGTAAGAACATACCTGTTCCTCCATTCCAGGGAATAAGTTAAAGTCGAAAATGTTATGCTGAAGTAGATGCAGTCATATGAATACAGAAATACTTTTGAAAAGTACAGCATGTACTGGAGGTGTAAGTCAGCTTTGTTCTGGTATGACTGCCTCTGTACCAATTGTTCTGGTGTAACAATGTTAATAAAAATGTTCTTCTGACAGAGTTATGCTAGTAAAACTTATACAGGTACAAGACCCCTAAAAATTGGAATTAGGAATAAACAGCATACCCATCTAATGTAAACATTGCAGACCCCAAATTCAACAAGAATTCCTGTTATGCAGATCTAAGTTAAGAGTTTGTAGAACTGCAATTCTATTAAGTTAGCACTTCGGGAGAATGCAGAAGTTCCTTTTCAGAAGTTGTAGAGCTGTTGCATTTCTCATGATACATTTCAGTGAACTTTCCAAAATCATTCTCGGCACAGCTGAAGCATCTTCAGCATTCTTCTACTACAGTTTCTTCTACCACTGCCATCTCTTAAAAGCCTATGTTTGTTCTCCAAATGGGGCCAGATTGTACTGAGAGATTGGTATTTTTAATGGAGTTTCCTGTGGAGGAATAACCTAGACTCTTGGCAGCCTACCACTATTCAATTCATACACAGCGCTCATATCATTTACTCTGTACACAGGCTAGGGCTCGTGACCATTCTGATGTAATCTGCACTAACAGTGCTGTTTTAACTGCGATCACATTACATTATATGCAAGTGCTAAATGTATATGAGAACTTAAAACACGCTTTGGGGTTGACTTTTGCAAAAAGTGATGCTTCATAGAAGCTCATCAGTAGAAAACCTTCCAAGAGAAAGCTGATTACATATACCAAGTTAAGTTCTGATGTTAGACCATATTTGCTACGTAGGTAGATACTTAATCCAAAATGTGATTTCTGTATTTCACTTCCACTTGCAAGGGAAACAGCAGCCATCTTATCTGTGATTACAGTGCACTTGGAACCAAATGGGTCCAGCTACTGAGCAGCAGACACAGAGACATTCTCTTAGATAGGCTATTTTTGGTTCTCAGAGGCTCAGGAGTGACCACAAATCCTAAAGCAAAGAAACTACTGAAGACTATTGAGTATGGTTGGCTCAGATACTGTGAGGGGAGTCTGGTCTCCTTGAATGATCTTGAATGATAAGGCTTGTTAACTTGAGGTAAACCAGTGGGAACAGGAGTGATGTGAAAGAAACATCTATGTGATTTCTCTTGATGCAATTTCTTATAAAATATTGGAAAATTAATGTAATACCTTTAAATATTAAAATTGTCATTAATATCATCATATACTGTTACTTCATTATAATACTCATGTCACTGTACCTACATAGGAAATTTTTTTTATATTCCCCCAAGTGCTGCGCACATAGCTTCCACACATATCTAAATAACCTGCTTTTGTTTGCCACTCTGAAGTCCCAGTGGTTGGAGCTAGTTTACAGCCAGGTTTGCTATCTCTATGCAGACCCTAAGAGTCAGCATTTTGCTCTAGGTCTCCTTTGTGCTTCCCATAAGTGCTGTGCTGACATCCTAACTCTTCTTGCTCTTTGGAAGAGGCAAAAGTACAGGAAAGACTAGAATTCAAACTTTTTGAGAGAACTTGTGAATTGAGCTGGGTCACGGGCAGGCTTCCTGCAACATCACAGTAGAGCAAAAGATGTGACGATATTCAAAAAGAAGATAACTGATACAGGCTGGGCCTTTATCAGAATTCAAACTAAACAGGGTATTTTTAAGACATTGACGACTTACTCTTCCATTTTGAATATGAACAATGTGGAAGACAATAGTGTGGTGTGACTGAGGAATGCTCTATAACCATGTTTCCAAGGGATCTTTGGTACAGAGAAACTTGATCCCTCAAGTATGGATGTAATCCTGTGTTACCCCTCCTTCCTGCTTACCTTCATCCCGTTTCTGTTGCTGGGTGGTCTTCTGTTAAAGGAATGCTCTGGCAGCAAGCTTAACTGTTAAGAACCATTGCTCTTACCATTGGAAGATACTGGTATAAATATGATGTTGTGTATACCTAGTATTTATGTTCATTCCTGTAATTTGGTGCTCTTAACGTGTTGCGTGGATAGGTTTTGTGATGTGGATTAGCTTTTGTGAATGCTGCTTACCTCTGTTTAAGTTACTGTCATCCTTACATGCTCCAAATGACAGTTTCTTGCCCAGTAGTAAGCCAGGAAGCCACAAACGTTTTTCCCTCTTTCATTCAAAGTTCCCTTTTCAGCCCTCTAGGCAACTGCCTGTTCTGAACACATGCTTAAAATGATGGTGGCTTCAAATGGTGTCCTGTGAGAGCCAGCTCTTGGCTGTGGTTTCTGCAGTGAACTAGCCACCATTCTTTATGCTCCCATGGCGGTCATATCAGCCTCCAGAGAACATGCCCCATCATCAAAACATGTATGAGCAGGAACATTTTGATCACACAAGAAATAATTCATCATTATACAGTAATCTACAAAACCTTACCAATGCAATTTTTTAATCAGTAGAAACCTAATTAACCTTTTTTAGATATAAATCTTTTTTTAAAAAAATCTTACATTGCACTAGTAAGGCAAAATGCACAGAAACGTTTTACACAACACATTTATAATTATATACAATTATTGTAATTGTGATGCTGTTAACTCCCAGTGTGCTTAAATCTGATTACATAGCAATAATAGTGGCACACTTAACTCAGAATTTGTCCACAGATGATAGAAAAAGAAATTCCCCAAAACGAAGAAAGCTTGGAAAGGCTCTAGTGCAAGGCAAAACCACTTTCTGATTCCCTGAGTAGGTTTCTAAGACATTCCAGCCTTAGAGAAAATAAGTGTAATAAAGTTCTTGCAAATAAGGATTACTTTTTTTCCTTTTTGGCAACATAAATCAAGACCTTATACCTGTCCCAAGCTTTAGCCCTCTAAATGATTCCTGAATTGCACTTAGTTATGGCCTTGTTTTCCCTATGCCAAGGCTTCACATGGGGTCCGTACTGTTACAAGCAGTATTAAAAAAGAGTGAGAACATGCCCTGGCCACAAACAAACCTCCATTTCCCTCACTGCTCTGATGCAACTACTAACAGTATCAGAGCTATGGACATTTCCTTAATTTCCAAAGCGTATGAAATAAGAGGTGGGAAAAGGAATACCGTCTCCACAGGCTGGATAGAGACTTGAAAACCAAAATCAACGTCGCCTTTGCTGCTATAAAATCTGAAAATTGAATGGTAACTTCACCTTTCAGGTTTTGCTTCTAGGCTCTGAGCTCTTCAAAACCACCTTTGTTATCTAGTGCTTGCATGGCAAACTTAAGTGGGGAATCAATTTTTTATTAAAAAAAGAAAATTTTGTGGTGACCTTATGAAATACTTTCAGAAAGGAGAAGGTTGAGAGAAAGAAGAGCTTGGGGAAATGGATAAGTGATAAAAGGATAGGCTGAGGGTTTGCCTTGACTGCTGTTTGGAATTAACCCTGAGCATTATGCAGTTTAAGCCATGTTGCTGTTTGTGCTTAGAGCCTCATCAGAGTCATGTACATGGCACTTCTTGGTCACAGAATCACAGAAAAATTTAGTTTGAAGGGATCATAGAGGTCACTTGGTCCAACCTTGGTTCAGAGCAGGGCCATTTGAGATCATGTTGATCAGAGCCCTGACCTGCTGAGTTCTGAGTATCTCCAAGGATGAAGAGTCCACAGGCACACTTGAACAACCTGCTCCAGTGTTTGACTACCCTAGTTATGAACTGTTTTTCACAACAGCTGTTCTGTTTGTCCAGCAATATGTCTATCCTACTATCTGGTCCATGACCAGGACCATTTAAGGAAGTAATTTTGTCTCCAGAATCTGCTGCTCTTGTCTCTTCTTCCAGTCCTGGACTCTGATGTTAGGGGAGCATGGAGGGCAGGAAATTGTGAGTCAGGACACCATGGAGTTAGTTTGGGAAGCCTTCTGTTTCTTACAGCCAGAGAGGATTGTGGACAGTGCTTTGGATGTGGTTTTAGCATAGCTCCCACTGAGGAACTGAACTGAGGAGTATCTTTTGCTGTAGTTAGTCAGGACGGTCAAGGCTTGCATGTGTACTTCAGTGGAACCTAAATGTGATATGTTTTACTTTTGTTTTTCCTTAGGTGGGTGATTTGCTGTCATGTGCTAAGAACACCGGTGCTTCTCCAATTCCCACTCTGCTGCTAGAGGGGCAGGCAGTTTCTCTCACAAGCACTGGGAAAGGATTACTGGTGCCTCAAATTATTACAGTACATAAAGCCATGGACTGTAGCCCTGGAACTGGCCAATGCGCATGCAGGTACGCAGTGCCAAGACAGACACAGTAAAGGTATTGTTCTATGCACACTTTTCCCAGCAGCAGACTCTTTCAAGGCGTTCCCAGGACCCACCTCAACTGCCAGCTGCTTGTTCCTGACACTCTTTCGGCTGTGCCAACACAGCTGTTTACGTG
Organism: Falco cherrug; assembly: GCF_023634085.1. Taxonomy (NCBI): domain Eukaryota; kingdom Metazoa; phylum Chordata; class Aves; order Falconiformes; family Falconidae; genus Falco; species Falco cherrug. The sequence goes on from NC_073697.1 coordinate 8,071,926, forward strand.
TGTGTTTGGGAACTGAATCATGAGACTTAAGTCAGGGTAAACTGCCTAACAATGCTTTTTTGCAGAATTTTTCTTTAATACCTGTTTCATTCCTGGGGCCTGATTTGTATTGTGGCCTTACAGACAGTCCTGTTGATAAAAGTCATGTGGCTGTCAAGAGAACAGGACAGGCAGGCAGGCAGGAAGGAAAAATTGTTGGAAGTACTTTAAGTCAATATTGCCAAAGGCAATGTATCTTCAGATTTACAGCTTTGTGGTGTTGCCACTGACAGCTGAGCTAAACTATTGCTGTTGCTCAGAGTCCATTGTCTGTCTTATAGTGAACCTCAGCAATGCTGACACATCCATGGGTATACTCCTATCGGTTTGCTCATCAGCAGTGATAAGCTAAAGGTTAAATTTAAAGAACGTAGTTGCCAACTCTGCGCTATAGATGCCTACTAACTTGAGGGCTAATAATCTTGCAATACCTTCTGTCAGTTCTCATGGTCTCCACTGTTCAGCAGAAAATGGTTTCCAGAGCAGCAGTGAATGAGGTGCAGTTTTACCATACACTTAATCCAGACTAATAATGGGCAGCCAGTGGAAAGAGCCAGTTCTACTCTTTCCCCAAACTTGTGTACATCAAGTTCTGGCATCTCTTCTCTTGCACCAGATCAAATGGTCATGCAATGCAAGAAGATCAGTTCCCTTTGAGAATCCGATGGATAGCAGTTTGGGGGGGGGGGGGGGGGGGAGCGGGGAATGCTGGCCTAATCCTATTGAAGGGATTAGGAAAAGCAGAGGTAATGAGCTAATTCTTCAGTGAGGATGTAGCTGCAGAAACACCTTGTAAAAGGTGTTTGTAAAAAAACTCGTGATGTTTTTTAAAAGGAATTCCTTGCTTTTTGCAAACCCTGTACTGCTGAATTTGCAAAGTGACACTTTTTGGAGTTGTGGAATAGAATCTGAATTAACAGTATTTAAAACCAAAGTACTCATTTAAATTTTTATGTTAATTTCAGTCTGCCACTGATGTCACACAAGTGTACAGCAGGAATCATTTTACTGAAATCACAGACACTGCTGTGTCCCTTGTGAAGTAATTTCTACCTGTGTAAAATATATATGAAATGTTACTAAATCAAGTCAGCATTTTGTACCCGCTTGACACTCATATTGCAGTGATGTAAATTACTGCAATATGAGGCATCAGTGAATAAAATTACAGTAGAATAAAAGTCTTGTGTCAGAATCTGATCCCATATAAGTGTTTTGTACTGTTGTTTTAATGGAACATTGCAAAATTGAAAAATCATTAGTAGTCCTGCCAATGCTTTAGCATTTAAAAGGTCCTATTTTCCATTTCCCTGTAGTCCCTTTATACTACTCCATTAGTTTAAAAAGGCCATAAAGAGAGCACATTTAGCCGCTTGAGAATATTTTCATTTCTGTGTTGCTCTTGCCTTTGGCATAGTAGATATGTTAGGTTGTGGCTGAGGAGAAAGGGTCATGGCTGGCCCGCCTCTCTCTTCCAGCTATTCTTGGTTGCTGGAACAGCTCCTAGGGGCCCCAGGCTGCCAATTGTACTAAAATTGCTGGTAGCCTTAAGACTATTCAAGGAGTAATTAGCTACCAAATGTGGGTAATTGTGACAGAGTCTAGCTAATACTGTTTGTGTCTGAACAGACTAATTAAAGGCTGCACACATGAGAAGAGAAAAAAGCCTCATCTTTTAAGGAAACGAATTAAGACAGAAAATTTGATCTAGTATTGAAAAAAAAGTTCTGTTCCTTCTAGTAGGATCCTAGCAGCTTTCGATAATTAAACTTGGAAAATGAAGCACAACTAGAGTTTTTAAATTAAATACTTTCACTGTGGTACCCTTCATACTCTGCTTTTGGTTTCATAAAAGCCATTTTGTATTTTTTACAAAAAGGTTGTTCAGAGCAAGAACATTTAAAAATTATTCTTGCCTATGAAAAATCAGTTCTATTTCTGCTCTCAGAGACATTTCTAATTTAAATAAGCCCAGCTGAGCATGGGTTTGTAAGTTCTGGTTTTCCCTCTGTACAAAATGATATGAGGAGGGAGAATAATCTTCTGCTGGTCTAACAAGGCTACAGCCTTCCACTCATCAGTATAGCTGCGTTTGTCATAGTTTGTACCTGTGCTCCTCCTTTCTGCTGCTTCTACAATCAGCTGTGAGTAGTTCCATTCCATCCCATTTATGGAATGTGTGTCTTCAGTGGTACCTAGATATTTGCTAGTATGACCATAAAATCTCACATTCTAGCTAAATTTTCTATGCCTCTAGCTCTGCTGCAGGAAATACCAGATTTCCTAACTGCAGGAGCCCCATATATAGCTGGTTATATCTACTTTCTCTAGTCTGAAGTAGATCACAGTTACAGAGACCAACCAGAATGAGGCTCTCACAAGAGTAGAAGATTCAGAAAAAAAGCCGTTCCCTTTACTTCCTCCTGCCTAGCTAAAACAGATTATTTTAGAAAACACTTCCTTGTGTTCTAAGATAGTGCAGTATCACTAATACCCTCACAGCTGTTCTTAGGGGCCATAGTGTTTCCCAGCCACCAGCCAGCCACCTGGCCACCCTCAGCAGTCTCTGTTTCTTTCTCAGACCTATAAAATGTTTCTCAGATACGGCAAACAACTTGCAATGTCACACCTTGTACTTCAGCCTTAGCCACTAAACTTAGGGTGTTCTCTGTCCATCTTTCTCCTCCAATCCTGTTGGATTGGCTGTAAACCTGAATTTAAGATAAACTGTATCTTGTGTGTACTCTGAAATACGCAAATTATCTCATTAAATACAACAGAACTGCATCAGGCTTGGTAGCTGTTTATGGCTGTAATCAGTGACCAAATGTAGAGCCCGAAGCTGTCTATTAATGCTAATTTTGCAAAGAAGATAGGTAGAAAAGCTTTACTTATTTAGAAAGAAAGCCAGTTCCTCTTCTAACTGTAAAGGGGAAGAAGCCATGCTGTCTTGGTCTGTCCAGAAAGCAGAGAACTGTGGACTGACCCACATATGCATACACTCTGTGAAGTTCAAATCTGGTTGAATTCCAGACATTTTACAGCCAGGAATACAGGTGTTACCTTATTATGGCAGCTGCAATTCCTTTTTTATAGGCTGCTTCAAAGAGTAGCTAATATAACCTAGTCTCCCTGTTTAAACGTCTTACTCTATGTTGTCAAAGTGGATGAGAAATACCATATTACAACTGATAGTCATTCTCCAAAACAAAAGGAATTGTTGTTGAATGCAGTCTTTAACTAGAACAGGCAGTTTATGATTATCTTTTCAATACAAATCTGGTGATCATCAGAGTTTGTGGCTAATACTTACTCTTTTCTTCTGTATTCTGTCTACTCATTTGCTTGGGAATTCATGTAAGTGAGGTGTTCTGCACTTATGTGAGAGCTCCCGTGGAAATGTGAGGACATGGTAACTGATTCTCCTGCTCTTTGAACTGAGAATTTGGGTGACCTGACTGGCAACTCATAAAAAGACTCTTAGTTAAAGAGCAGCAGTGATACTGGTTTAGCAGGACAGTCCAATCTGAAGTAGTCTTCAGGTTGCCTTAGCTGGTTTTAAGGCTGAGGGTGAAAGTTCTGTGCACGATGTATGTGGAAAGATGTCAGGAGGCCCATGATACAGGATTTCAAGAAGTCTTCTTATTTACAGTCTTTATAACAACAATACATCTTTTTTTGCTCCTTGGTATTAATGATTGGAACCATCTTGAAAATGAAAGGCAATCATTGCAGCCCAAAAGAGGGGAAAGAAGTAGAAATTGCTTTGTAGCCTCATCACTCTGTTGTACAAATCAGGAAAGAAGAACCCCAAAAATATGAACGGTGATATGTCTGTACCTTTTCAAAAAGTCTGACAAGTGGTGCTATGGCAAGCATCTCTGCTGCTTGACCGGGAGGCATTCTGGGTGAGACAGTGAAAATGGTCATATAAGCTACATTTTAGAAATACTTGTCATTGTTCATCATTATTCACACAACTTTGCATAAATGGAAGTAGGGGCTTCAGTGTGAGTACTACCTTGCAGTGAAAACTGCAGGCTTGATAAAGTAAATTAATGTGTGACACATGCAGCTTCCATCTGGATGCATGAAAAAAGACCAGACTCTTTAAGTTTTATAAGAAAAATCTGTGGGTTGGGTTTTTTATTTTGTTTTGGTTTTAATTGACAGAAATCAGCAGCGCTTATGTAAGAAAAGCTAAATCGTCCCGTCCCCCCCCCCACCTTCAGACGCAGAGCTGTGTTTCCCACACTTACAATTGGTCATCGTGTCATTAAGAGGTGTTCTTTCTTTGTTGTGTTTTATGTTAAAGGATTAGTGTGACAAGTGGCACAACTTCAAGTACCACAAGTACCTGACCGTTTTATACTTTACTCCAGCCCTCATCCAAGAGCAAAGTGTTAGCTTGATGACCAGAGCACACCTCAGAGAGATCTGTGTTTAACTGCATTTGGCCAGGAAAGGAATTAGGCCAAGTTTCCCACCTCTAACTGAGGATTAATACCATTTTGTAAATTGGAGTATTATCACCATGGTGTTCTCCCCTGCTAGATCATGTTAGCAGAGGACCATGATCTGTCCTGACTTCCTTCTGGAAATTCTGCATGGTGACACACAAGTAGATGGAACAGAGCACCTGCAGCCTTGCACTGAGATTTCCCTCTTGATTCACTGTAGGCAAGTACTTCCTAAGACAGTGGCTTCAAGCAGCTTCCTGATGGGCTCACTGGTTGCTCTGGATTTCATTTTGAGGCATGCAGGCATCTACTGTGTCAGGAGCTTAAACATGAAAATGGATCTCTGGATTCCAGACTCACTCACACCTCATTAATATCTAACCTAAATCCTACCTAAAACCTCTGTACAAATTGTCACTGAGTTTGAGTGTTCTCTGAGCTGGCCATATTAGCTTTGCTCAGGGAACTGAATGGCTATGTGATAGCGTGGTGGTGTTTTACAGCATAGTGCCCCGGCAAAGGAAGAGCAGAAACTTACAGCCAGAGGTGGAGGGGAGGACAGGGCAGCTGCTTTCCAGGACTGCAGGCTTTGATTGCCTTAAGCTGCTTGTGAAACCACAGTTACAGTCTTTAGGTATTTCTAGGGAGAAGCATTTTTCTATTTTTAGATTAAATAACATGGCCACTGCAGCTTATCTAAGTAGTGCTGATACAGAATACTGCTATATTTAGAAATCACTTAACTCCTTAATGCAAGAACAATATATTACGAAAAAGATCACAGTATGCTTCTCTGTTCTATTAGTAATATGAGTTTTGTAGCTTATGCTAAACCACTGTATTCCTTTTTAATTACCACACATATGAACAGACATCTTCCCTATGTAATTGTGGCATCCATTTCCATTGATCTTTGTCTCAAGTGTGCTTATAAAGACTATTCCTCTAGTTTTCAGAGTCATGATTAGCTCTGAGCTCATCCAGAGGCTCTGATAAGGAATGGATAAGGAAAATGCATACTGGTACATTAAATCAGTATGCATATTGGAGCATACCAATGCATATTGGTATATGAAATTAATACCCTGCATTGTTCTACGCACTCCTTTTGAAGGAATCCATTCCCTCATTAGGGTTGGATTGGGTGTCTAATGAGGGTGAATTTGTGGTGTGCAATCTGCACATTAGCAAGCAGTGTGAGACCCACACCTCCAAGCGAAAAGTACACTGTGTAACACACTTTCACATCTCACTCTCATTTGCATAAGTTTCAATAAAAAACCAATTCATAAGAAGACATACCTCATTCTAAAGCAGTGAGGATCAATGTTCGGTATGGATAGCTCAAAGCTATGTCTTAAAGCACTGAAGACTAGCCAAACAGGGGTAGGGTTACCTCTGGATCAGAACTTGCTTCATGGAGCGTGCCTGTGAACTTAATTGGCCAGTTCTGGATACGCATTTGCTAGTGGGGAGAGAAGTCTGTTGTTACCAACTTCTGGTTCTGGAATTTGATTATACATAAATAAGAGCAGGTGTTTGCCAAGATAGAAGGTTAATCAATTTTTTCATCTATTGTTCAGGAATTGCAAATTATTATTTTTCCTATCAAATTCCATCTTCATATTTGCATGGGTATTTGCTTTCAATGAGCAATGTGTGTGAGGCGTCAGAAATTAAACTCTGAATTGAGTAGAAATAGGTTACAGAGCACATGGAAACACGTACTGATAGTCTTTATGCCTTTAAAAAGCTAATCTGAAATCAACACTGAAATGTCAGGAGATAAGAAATACCTATCAGCATGAGTATATGCAAGCACTTTGGATATGCAGAAAATAATTTGACATGAGGTTTAGACATTTCAAATGTCGGGATTGAGCAATGCGAGTACTGTAATCTTGTTACTTCCTCAGAATGGCACACAGGAATGCCCAAAGAGAAATCAAAGCCAATTTTCTAAATTGTAAGAATATGCTACTAAATTTTTTGTGTGTCAAAGAAAGTACATGATGTTAGTTGAGGGAAACTCATATTGAATGTCATATGTCACCCACACTTGCAGTGTTCCAAGCTGTGCTTAGCTTGTGCTGCAACATAATATACGCAGTGGCATTGCACAGAACAGGTGGGAATCCACAGGCCTCAACACAGACAAACCAGGCAGTCTTGGCAACATTTTTTCTGATATTTGTCATTTGGCTGTTATAGGACAGATTTGCTATTACACTTTCAGGTGTACAGTAACAGGAACAGATTGGTTACTAATTTGAATGATTTTAGTAGTGCATCCAACACAAATAAAGCAATTTACCAAACAATCTGTGAGTAAAAAGTTTCAGAGCTTTGCATCAGTTTTGTCGTTTATGGATCTAGCAACTAATTGCCTGACAGAGCTTTAATTAAAAGCAACTTTATAGGTATAGATATTTACTTCATATTTCCTGACTAGAGTAGATTGAAAAGTTTGACATAGTGGTTGAATACTGAGATTATCCTGCAATTCTTCGGACAATGATTCTGTTTGTAGGAATAAACAGTTTTGTATTCAGTGGTTCATCTAGAATAATAAATTACTTAGATTTTCTGTCTGAAGGAGGACCACTCTCAAACTGAGCATGTGTTTTTAAGTAGCTTGAATTCTAACATGTACCTTAGAAGCACTTAAAAAATCTAATTCATGTGAGCCAGTCCACCATTATATATCCAGTATCATATGTGTCTGAGGCTTGGTAGACCAGTAAGGTAGATGATTCACTTGATTTGCTTATGTAAGTGGTTAGGTTAGTGGTACTAGTAATTCCATAGGCTCTGTCTACATTGCCTTCTGTAATATTAGGATGCTGCCCCACCCGGTTTACTGTCCCAGCTTGGAGCTGGCAGCTCATGGTGCCACCTACCCTGGAAGGAAGTCTGTGACCTAATCTCTGTACGGTGGAAGATTCCCAATGCAGCAGCTTAGCAAAGGCTTTCTAAATCAGCAGTGGTATGAGAAGATTGCTGTTCGGTTGGTCTGGCGTGATTAAAAGTGGACCAACACCTAGTTCCAGAACAAGGTCAGGAAATTAAAGGAGGTCAGAACAAGCCAAGAATAGCAAGTCATGTTCAGGGGCTTCGCAGGGGGAAGCATTCTTGGCTGAGGTATGGTGTTTTCTGGGAGGATTTTAGCACGGAGGCACACACCTGTGACGTGGCACTGTATGTAGTGGGGAGAACAGGGAGGGGATCTCATTGCCTAGTGAGAGGTACAGGAGAACCTGATTTGTCACAGTTTTGCTTTTAGGCAAAGATATGTATCAGGGAGTCTCTAGAGTTGCCAGCCCCTTTCCTAGTCTCTGACCCAGTCATTCAATATTCGTGTAGCCTGACTTCATTCCTGCAAGATCACTGTTTCTGTAATTGTCAGAGAGGCAGGGTGGGAAGTGGGGAGGGAGAGAGGGGAGCCTGCAGTGCCAACTGCAGGGCTGTGATGCCAGATGGTATTCCCCCATCTGAGGTCAGGACAGCATATGGCATTCAGGAGCCCTGGCATACCAGAGACACATTGCACACATTTCATGTCCAGTGATGGGCACCATGATTATTGTAATTGTAAGAGGTGCCATTCCATCCTCTTGCAGGGCCTGTGTGATCATTGCAGGCAATTAGTTCATGGATATCAGCTCCTGACTTAGAATGGTGTTAAAGTGCACGTATAAATTCAAATGTGGCTGCTAAGTTTGTTTTGGCCCCTGTATCAGTCTTTGCTCACTTTTCTAAAAACAACAGGAATTTACAGAAAGCAGCAAAATATTGGTGAGATCCAGAGTAATTTTTCTGCAGGTATCATTTAATCTACAGAGTTGCTGTTGTACACAGCTAAGTAAATTAGGATGGGGAAGAGGTGGTAAGCTGAGAAATGTCTGTAGTCTCCTTTCATGTTTTGTTCCAGAAGAGGACTGAAAGCAATAGACAGTAGCACTGAACCTGACCCAACCTTCTTTCCCTGCTCACGTGCTTTTTTTAACTGTATCTCATTCATCCTGGCTATAATAGGTACCCAGTAAGACTATCCCATGCAATTAGATAGAGTCAGAGGACGTTCACTCACAACACAGACTCTGCATATGACCTTCACAGTACAAAGACAAAAGGAAATTCCAGTGTGCAGAGTAACTTCAGCTGTAGTTAGGTTTGGTGCCATTCTAAATTGTTTGGGACAGAATAGGGTGATGGCACACAGATAAAATGATAAAACCACGAGATCTACATTTGAATCCTGTAACTGGGTGCATCTGCAGAGAGGGAGTGAAAGGGCCATGCTAGCCACTGTCACTGGCTACAGATTTAGAACAGCAGGTATGGGGAGATTTATGCAACAGCTCTTCTTTCTTCTAGGCTCATACATGTATACTTTCCTCGACTTCATTTAGTTCTCCCCACAGCAACCCTAATTACTTTGGACTTTCTTTGAGGAGAATTTACTGAGTTTTCCTGCTACAACTGATACCCACTGCTTCTCTTAGCTACACGACAGCAGAACACAGGGTATGAAATCACATATGTATTTTACCACTGCTGTATACACTGAAATGGTAACTGGTCTAGAAAAATGCATTAAATAGATTGTACATCTATATACATTAAATATAATGCACTCAAAATACTCAGAAGTAATTGCAACAGCCAGCTGTAATAAAGAAGGAAATAAAATTTTTATGTTCATGGATGATCGTACCCTTATTGCAGGACTTGTTTTACACTTACTATGCAGAAAAAGGTAAGACAGATTAAGCAAATACTTTCTTAATTTATTCTTAAAGAATATGAACATTTTATAGTAGCACAAGTTTTAAAAATCAAGCAGAACTTTAAATAACCATGACCTGCTTCTGTTTGCAAACTGATCTATCAAAAAAACCCTAGCTTCTTTTCAGTACAATTTTTAGTGCTTTTACCCTACAACTTTAATGCCAAATAATCACATTTGGAACTGACCTGTTCTGAAATGTTCTTCTACAATCTAAAGTTCTTATCACTTTTTTTTTTTTCATTTCCACAGCCTAGTTTTTCTTAAACTAATTATGTTGAAAAATAAAGATAATTGAAAAGGAGAAGCTAAAATTCCTTCTTGTACCTTGCTTTTTAGGCTCAAGCCTTTTCTACAAAGAAAAGAAAACTGCTGCCCAGGAGTTTTCCCAGGAGGGAAAGTTCTTCCCAGCTCCTCACCTAATTGTGCATGTCTACAATCAAAAAATATTCACTGGCTCCATAAGTCCATCCAGTGGCTGCATATGGGAATTGCATATTTTAGAAGGTAAATTTCAATTTTATGCAATTTAGTTTATTAAGTAGTGTAGTTAATATTATTACTGACAATAAATATGAACCAAAATGTGTAATTGGAGTACTCCCAGCCTTTGCTGATCAGTAGGTCTGTATCTGTGAAGTACTCTTTTAGGATAATACTGAGATTTGTTATTGCAGCAACAGGAACAATGTAAAAGTTTATGATTATTTATTTGTATTTAAATTATTAACCTACTAGAATGAGGAACAGAAACCCCTGAGTGAAAAGCTTTAGCTTATTTTCATTCTGAAACTGAGACAACTGAGGTCATTGTGGATACAAGCTCTTGTGAAAGTTGTCCTCTTAGATCTCAGCATGCTTGTGTTTCTACTAAAGCAAACCTGTACAAAATGACATATTCTAATTATTAGAGATGTTCTTTGTTAAATACCATAAGATACTACATAAAGTAATTCAAAACCTGAACGTAAAGAGGACAAGATCTGAACAATGTATTCCAGCAGTCACATTAAGAATTTATACACAATTTCCAGAAAATCCTACTTAAGTTCAGTATTGAATCTTGATGGGTTACCAGGCTAAATCAAGCTAGCTGAGTGAGAACCCACCATTAGATGTAGCATTTCTCCTTGGTGATGACAGCAGTTTGAGCCTCAGTGCCTTGAGCCATGCTTCTAACATCACTTCCATTATTGCTACCAGTGCTGGAGTCGCAACTGTGGAGAGTATCAATGTGATATTTTTACCAGTTAGAAAAAGTCCATTCGCTAAAAGCCTTTTAATTCTCTGTTCTTGACAAATACAGGCTTCTAAAACGTTCACCATCATTACTTGCTTTTTTCTTCCCATGAAAGTAAATGTATCTTTAATTTTGCCTTCTAGAGTGAATACATTATGATACAGTGTACAATTACATAATAGCCTATTATTTGCAGAGGGGTACCCTGCCTCAGTTAGTGCATAGGCTGGGAAGGCATAAGGAGAGAATGACATTTTAACAGCAGCCTAAGTCTAGCTTTTCTTAAACTTTGAGTGCTTTATTTTTCAATCTACATAAATAAATTTTACCCTAGAAAGTTTCAGAAATACGTCTAAGATACTAGCTGGCAGGTACTTCGTACATGTTGAAATAACCATATAGAAACTATTGCATGCTGTGGTATGACAGCTGCCTTTATATTCCTTTTGAGGTTTTCATACATTTCAGATCTTTGTTTATTTTCAGTATGGAATTGCCACTACTGAGGTTGCTGTAACTGTAAATTCTTGCACTTTCTCTCCAACAAGAAATCCATTTTTAGTAATAACATCTAAAGTTAGAATATTACATTTCTTTCTCGCTGCAATGATTACTATAAAAATGAGAAAGTCAGTGTTTTGTGGCTATAATGCAAATCTTCTGTTCTGCTACAGAGACTCTGCTTTCAGGTTTGGGATTTTTTTTGTTTGGTTGGGTTTTTTTTTCACTAGGGCCACAATAAATTTATTATATTAATTCCAGTTTCAACACCTTATTTGGTAACCTAAGTACTCCCCAGGCTAAAACGTAGTCCTATATTTGGGTTCCATGGGAGTTTAAATTAAAATAAGATGGCTGCAAAGGAACACAATGAGAATATACTTTTAGCAACATTATCAACTGAAAAAAAACCAAGCAGAAAGCATTAAACTCATGGTCCCCGCTCTAGCAGCTTTTTGCATGGTTCCTGCTTCACAGAGTTGGCTGGTACCTTATGGATTCAGTTTCCTCTGTAGGAGTAAAGAGCTGAGTGATACAGAACTACTGAATCACTTCCTAACTCTCCTTTCCCTGTAAGCTGTGGCTGTCAGCATATTTTGACTTGTAGCATAACATAGGTTTCCTTAGGGCTAGGTGTTTAATACTATGTGTTTGATCAGCCTCAAAAGGCTGTGGATTATAACATTGCCTTTGCCCTATCCTTCCTTCTGAGTACAATCAGAGGACCACTTGGTTATTTTCTTTTATCTGTACTTGCCAACGTTAGGATTTTATTATTTATGTGTCAGTTATGACTGCATCATTTAGCAGAATGAAAAAGACTCAGCTTAGTACATTGCAACAGCTATGAACCTTTCCAGAGGTGTCCAGTATATTGTTTTGTTTTTCTTTGTCACATTAAATAGATAGGAAACTATTTTCCCCTAATGATTTATTATTCTTCATGAGCTAGAAGACAAGGAATAGGCAGGATGTGTTTCTGATTTGTTCTGAACTCCTTACTGGAGGTGGGAAAAGAACTCAAAATGTGGTAGACCTTTTCACTAGGCTGTAGTAAAGCCTACCTTTTGACCCTGCCAGCTTCCATGCTTATGGTCTGAGCTATATTAATACCGCAGCATTCTTCTGTTAATGCAGGACCCTGCATTTTATCATGACCTGTGCTGTGACTGATCAATAAACCCCTGCAATGAGGAGGTTACAAATAAAACTGTAATCCACACATTCAGAAAATTATTTTTAATCAGCCATAGTTTTTTATCTAAACAAAGCAAGGGTAATAAACACCTGCATGCCAAACACTTCCTATGTGTATTCTCAATATTTACAAAGCCCGTGGATTCTGCTTAGGGCTTAACAGGTTCTACAGTACACCCTTAATCTTGTACTCTGCTGATGGGTTGTTACACAGACCGCAGTATGGAACCATCTGTCACGTTCTAGTTTCTCTGTCAAAAGGTCTCTAGCAGTTCCAGAAGTTATGAGGTCCATTGCCTACCTCACCTCTGCCCTTTCACAACAAATGCAAACAAGAAGAAACAGTTTTCTGATATTGCAGGCAGCCTATTTTTCTGGAATGAACCCACCTGAATGATTGACACTGCCATTTTTGGGGCATATTTCTCATTAACAGAGTTCTTGCTGAACGGAAAGACTTTACCATTCAGTGTCTATTTGCCTCAAAGTGGAAAAATGCAAAAGGAAAGAATAAATAAAATTAGAAAATCTTCAGGCAAAATAATGGTCACAGGATTGAATTTACAGGTCAACACAAACATTACATGCATCTGTTAGTCTGTCATAATTATGAATGTCCATTTGTTCTTGTGTTATGAATAAAAATAAATGTAAAAATATGCCATTTAATTTTCTTAGACCACATTTTCTTTCATCTTTTTCTAAACAAGCACTCCTAATCTTTTAAATCTCCTGTGCACAGCAGAGCACAATTTTGTAAGGATTGTCAAATGCCATTGCAGAACTGGGTTAATTTAGTGCCATTATGTCATTTAATAGTGTCTTTCAAGTTTTAAAATAATTCTAAAAATGTCTAGTGAGGTTTTATGATGTTATGATCTCTATTTCTTATACTTATAATCCAGAGATCGGTTTCCATTATATTTGTACAGAGGTTTATCCAGTTAGTGTTTGGTTATGAGGTTACAAGTTGGTTTTGAAAAATTTGTTTCATGAGTATTTACAGTCAATCTATTTATGAACCAAGCACAGACTGAAGAGACAGCATATCATAGATGACTCATAAACTGGTTCTTAATTATTTCCATGCAGAGGCAGTACCAAGTAGAGTGCTTGCTCCTGTTGGCCTGCAAACAGTCCTGCAGCTGGTGGTGTAGGCTTCTGGTCTCACATTGAATTTATGTGTTGACAAAGCTGGAGGATGTTTGGGTACCCAGTCCTAAGAGCTGTTCACTCTCCCGTAATCCTGCCTCTAGAAACTGATAACTGACAAATGTTTAGTGAAAGGTTAAAACCCAGATGATCTTCATGTTCTGGTAACTTCTCTGACCGTTTCTTAATTCTACTGTACTAAAAATAATCAGTATACCAAAGGCTGCCAGTCCCGCCACCCTTCTCGTTTTAGAAGTGTTAAGGATCACACATTTTTTTACATGTTTACATTACTGGCTATTTTTCTGTCCTTGCTCTGAGGAAAGTACTGCAATATGCTCATTTTGCAGTTGAAGGAAGTGTTGCATAGAGAGCAATGACATGCTTCAGGGCACACATCAAGAGTGGTATAGGCTCAGTCATTCCAACTCCCACTTACAGTTAATGCTAATTCATTCTTCACAGCATAAAACCCACAACTTAACAAAAAGAAAAAAATTATCCCCAGTAACTCCTTTGTTGGGACAGGATTTTCAGAACCCAAATTTAGGAATTTTGGCACCAGATGCTACCCCTTACCTTAACACTTCAGTCTTCTTTTTTCAGTCTTTTTTTTTTGTAGGCAACTTTGTGCCTTTCAAAGAGACACCTAGATACAGTTAGAAGATGCGAAGCAACTAAGCTAGCTTTGAAGCAGGAGGGCTAACTGCAATTAAAAGGGAGGGGATTATTTTAACTAAACAGTGGTTTAATATAGTGAACAAACTAGAAAAAATGTATTCCTAACAAAGTACAAAATGGTCCAGTGGCATTTGATTTAATCCTGCTGTAAGCCCTAGTTTACCTTTGAAGAGGTGTTAACAGAAACTGTTCTGTCAAGCCCATTTAAAACCACACTTTTCATCAACTTGAATAACACTGTAGTATTTTATGCTTAAGATTAAAAAATTATTCTACTTTTATGTAAGTGAGGGAAGATTTTTACCATTGAGATATAATGCTGAGGAAGCACAGTCATCCAAACATGCATACCAGAAACATCCCTGGCTAATCAAATCACTCCTCTTAGCCAAAGAACCCTATATGTGGGTTTCACTGTACTCACAGAGTGCTGTGTCTTGCCTTGTGTTCTGTGTGCTACCAGAAAGCTGTTAGGACCGATGCATTGACCTTGAATAGTCTCGTTACTTAAACTTGTGCTTGCTGGTAATGGCTCTATTCTCTAATGGCTCTAATCAACTACTCAGAATGATGAAAACGGAGTAGAGAGGACATCCATGGAGTCACTGGGAGAACAAGGCTACTGTAACTACTGTCATAACACTACTTAAGATCACCTGAGCAGGTAGCAGCTGTACAGCATCTCTCATTAAATGACGCCTTCACCTTTGCAGAAAGGCTGAGTACATGGCCAAAAAAGTTCTGCCTTGAGGCTTAGCAGAAATCTATTAACAAAGAAATATAATGAAGAAAACCAGCACTATTTGTGCAGAACTCAAATGTTTTTCTCATCTCTGAAGTGACTCTTGAGTTACATTTATCTTGTCAGCCTCACTTTCCAATAGTTTTGTTTTTATGGATGGTATGTAGCAGGCAGCTCCTATAGTTTTTGCTACATGATAAATGTTTTTGTTCAGAGCATTTTCAAACCTGGTTGGAGTGTGGGCCCTAACGTCAGACAGCTGTTGGCATATAAGGGATCCATATTGGCTGTCATGCATACATTCGGTAGGTCACCAATGTATAGAGTAAATGGAAGGAAACTGTAAACTACAGGGTTATAAATACATGAAGAGTCTCTTGAGCAAAGCTTGAGTGGTTTCTGATGTCAGCAGAACCCTGAGATGTATTTAGTGTCCTGCTTGGTTTGGCTGTTTTTCTATTCTCTGTGGAGCAGGACTCCTTCATAAATAGCAAGAGAAAGCCAACGGTATTTAAGAGAGAAATCATACATAGATACTGAAATGATAACTGTAAACATTTACAAGATGTCTTATTCTATCATTGCCACAGACAGATGCATACCGTTGTGTTTCGTGGATGTAGCTCAAACAGGAATTCTGAGCTTATTCAACATAATTCATTTCCTGTCTGTAATGCTCTTGTAATTTGATACTACAAAGAACAATCTTGGGTTTTAAAAAACTGTTGGTATATAAATTGAAGCATAAAATCAGAAAACATGTTAGTACAGTACAGATGTAAGCAGGCAAGTTAAGGAAAATAGTTACTATATAGTATGCACGAAATAGTAACAGGATGATATATTTTCACGGCAATGCAATAGAAAATATTTTTTAAGACTAAGAATCTAAGATTTCCATACAATGAAAATCAGTAGTTACAAAGGAGGAATAATCTCAGTTAGTGACATTCAGAAAAAAAGAAACTGAACTAAATTGTTTCAGAAAAACATTCCATACACTTCAGTAATAAAAAATGTTGTCTTTTGCAAACTGCACTGCAGGTTACTATGAAACCTGTAGGCAGAATTAGAGTGACAATGCCCAACTGTATTTGCTTCTGACTCAGAGGAGGAAGAGTTCTGGTGTGAATGAAAAAGACAAAATAACAGCATGTTCTGTGTACTAGCGAAAGCTATCAGGCTTAAACTCAGTCACAGCAAATAATAACCTTGTTTCTACAGAAACATCTATTTTTCACATTGTGCAGTATAGTAATAATAAATAATTTATGATCATGTTGAAGGATGTTGCATATTTACTGTAGTTAGTCTGAAGGAGCTTTAAACATGTAAACAGCATGATGTGTTTCAGAGGTTAAATGTCTAGAACAAAAAGACAGTATCTGCCTGGATCAAAAGCTAGTCAGAAGAACATCTGACTTTTAAGTGTGGTTGGAATCTGTAAAACATTGAGGACCTTTGGGCAGAATTAGCTTTGTAACATTGCTAAAATGCAAGATGTGTCTTATTTGCGAATATTTATTTTAAATAACCCAAAAATCTATCAAAACCCCATAACATGTTCTTACCTGAAATCTGAAAAATTAGATAAGGACAACTGCCATTAGGAGGATGTGATTATTCTGCACCACCGTCCTTCCCTACTCTTTGTAAAGCTCACTAAAACTACAGAATATTTTGTAATAGTTACTAAAATATGTTGCCCTGGCAAAAATCAGGTGTGGCTCAGCTGTGATTTCTAGGTGCGCATGGAAGTGTAGGACAGGCTATGTGGCTCTGTTGTGTTGGAACCTGAATGAATCCAGCCAGCCTTTTGGACCTCAGGTGCATTTGCCTGACAGAAGTCCTGTCATGGGAGCCGAACTAAGCCATTATGTTGGACACTGCTACTTAGTACAAAATTTGGCTTGAGAAAACACGCTATACAGTTTTTGTTGATAATGTATCAGATACCCACATCTTTTGCTGAACTTGGCTAGTTGATCAAATCTCACCTATGTTGATACAGTGTATGAAGTGAAGACAAATGAAAGAAGTTTATTTTTCTGGTGCCATTCACAACTGATTTCAAGCAGTTCTTTTTATAGTGGAATCATGCTAGCAGCTAGAGTTAAGTTAAAAGTAAGTTCGAGGTTACGGGATTACAATTAGAGGCATTTTCTCATGTCAGATTCTCCGTGGTGGCAACAAAAATGCTCACTAGGTTTCAGGCTAAAATGTGGGATAAGACTAAAAGTAATTACTCCTGTGTGAATAGTCAGTTCCTTCTTCTGACAGTGAATTTATCTCAGTTAGTCTTTAAAGAAGTCTACAGGCATTGAAAATTATATTAAACATATTCCATGTGTGCAAGAGTGAAACAGAAATTTAAAATATATTAATTTCAGCCTCAGATGGGATATAACTCTTAATATTTCCACTTGTACCCTGGACAATATCTCATAGCTCTATAAAATTTCTTATTCTAAATGCAGGTGTTTTCTTAGAGCAATCTTGAAGGCAAAAATACCAGTCCTTTCCCCCTGGAAATCTAGAATAATAACTCACAGTACAGAACAATAAATCAGTTATATCCTGGAAATGTTACTCTTTGAAAAAGGAAAAAAAGCCTAAAACCCGCAGAGTTGATACCACTTTCCAGAGTAATGCAAAATCTTAATTGAACACGTGGCTGCATTGTCATACCATGCTTAAAACTGACAGTTGCACATGGCATTCAATACAGGCCTGTCACTGGGTCTGGCCCAAATGTTAACCAAACTGGTTAACAGAGTCCTTCAAGCATTTTGACTTATCTCTAGGAAAACTTTCCTATTTTACTCCTCTTGGGCTTTCCTCCCCTCCCACTAGATGGGTTTTTAAAAACATCTTGTTAATTATGTTAATATTTCTGGAATTAGGTTCCTTTCAGAGAAATGCACTGTACATTGTACTGTACAGTATTATAATGCTCAGAAATGTATCTGTGTAAAGTATTTCATGATAACTGTTAGGATGATATTTTAAAATATAGGTCTTAATAAAATAATTTATTTGGTTGTAGCAATACAGGAAGAAGCGTACAAAAAGAAACTCCTAAGAACTTAAGGGTAAATCTAATTATTATATCTATATTGTCTAGCAATAAAGGAGGTTAATTATAAAGGCAGATGATGCTTATATCTTATATGTGTAGATGAGCACACCTTCCTCCTCCCTCACACACCCCCCCCCCCCCCCCCCCCCCCCCCCGTTTCACTTCAACACATTTGGGAAGATCTGTGATGGAACATGCCTGCCACTTTCACTGTTAATGAGAATCTATGAAGTCTCTGGCAGGACACTTACTTTAAGGTGTGATTTCCTGCTGGAATAAGATCTGGAGGCCAAAGGGGAGGTAAGGACTTTATTAATCCTAGCTGGAAGTAGGAGAGAGAGATCACATCACAGAACATTCTGTCAATGTCAGCTATATATTCTAAGATAGGAGTAGCATTTTAAAATCTTACTGTGTCTGACAAGCCAGTCTTTCCATTTTAAAGAAAAGAAAAAAACCTTGTCAAGTCTGTGTTTTTGTCAGAAGTTGAAGAACTTAGTTTATTTATAAGGAATATCCACAAAACAAGCTTGAAATTAAACTATATTGGTAGGTTAAGGAATCTTGGAAATGTTAGGTAAAGGGCTGTGGGTTTGTATGAGATTTGTTTTTTGATTTTGGTTTTGTTTTTTTTTTTTAAATGGCAACCAGGTCTAGATCCATCTATGCAAAAGACAGGTAGGAACAAGACATATAAAGTGCCCCCCTCAAAAAAACCCACAGTAGTCAGAGCTCTTGCCTAGAGCAGAGGATTTGAATTTCTTGTTCTCTAGTTTGGAGCCAGAGGGAGAGGAGAAAACACTGTTGATCAGTTACCTGAAAAGCAGGTAACTCACATCAGTCATGGAAGAACAAAAAATAAAGGCTTCAATTTATCCAGAGGAGGAATTCAAACATGTACCTTCCCCTACAAAAGCAAGTGATTTAACCATGAAGTTACTAAGTATTGCATTTTGGGAAACAGTGTGAATCCTCTGTCTTATTTTTTATGAGAAGAGGCTGATGGGACATAGACACCAGCTCTAGAAGAAAGCCAGTAGCTGAGAATCCCAAATGAGGATAGGCCGCTAACTGTTTATGGGTGCAAATATTAGATCCCTTCTTTTTTTTTTTTTTTTTGGCATCTTTTACTGGTAGCCTAGGTGTCAGTCCATTAAATTTGCTGGTTTGAATGCCTAAATTTCCTGCGTTTTATGGGGAGTGTGGGCACCTTCTCTCAAGAAAGCGAATTTTATTGCAACACATACATCCACGATGGAAGTAAGCCAAGTTAATTTTTTCTACTCTAAAAACAACTGAGATTTTCCAACAACATAAAATGCCAGAGTTCTTTATGCTCATTCAGCATGAGGCAGAAAGCAAAAATGAGGCTTTTTTAAAATTCAAATGTGAGAATTTGTGCAGAGCTCTACTAGAATGTGTAACTAAAGGAATGTGAAGAGTTTTAAGCCCTGGTGTCATCTGATATGACAGACTATAATATTTCAGAGTTTGCTGCCAAATCCTAATCTAATAAAGGCAGATACATTTCCTTTAGCAAAAGAGTTTCCAGTCATGTCAGAAAAAAAATTTAACCAAAGCAGTGAGAGAGATTGTGATCAACCTAGGAAAACAAAGTAATTCTTAATCTGGATAATGTGGTTTTTTTATTACTTTATTGCAAAAGGTTAGATTCAGACATGATGCTGTTCTAGTAGTTGTTGATTAGTGATGCATTTATTTTGGGATGTATAGTAACTAAAAAGCTTACTGGACTGACAAAATATTGCCTATGTACACAGCCGAAGTGGGAATTCAGAATCATGAGAGGTTAGCTTTCCAATGAAAGTCTGTGATTTAAAATCGTTACAGATCAAAATTGTTTCAATTGCCTTTGGAGTGCAATAGGATCATCCGGGAATAATATGAAATCACTTCATCAGAAAAAACCCAATGACACATTGTCTTTCTCAGACCACCAAATTTGTGAATTAAAACAAATAATTTTTTTGTAGCTTTTTCTGGTACCTAGCTCACAGAGATGTTTTGTCGGTAAATTGATTCATTGTTACTGCATTAAATATGAAAAATGATGCACAAATATTATTACCCAATAGTAATTACATGACAGGACTATCCTAAGCTCTCAGAGCTCTTTTATTTTATTTTATTTCATTTTTTTCTTTTTTTTACTGCCTTTGTTACTTAGAGTTACTCATGATTAAACTTCAGATTTTGGGCCAAATCTTTGAATTTTTTTATGTTTGCACTTTCTGGAGTGGTCACACCTAGATTTCACATACATGTTGCCTGAAAAGACCATGAAGGCACTCGAGGATAAACATACGCAATGGTAACTAAGTAATCAGATACTGTAAGTTGCTTTGAGTGCTCTGCTACTTCAAGAACATAGCAGATGAAACGGGGTTTAGGTTTTTTTCTGAAACGACCAGTTCTCCTGCCGTCTTCCTTCCTCCGTTCCTTGCTTTCTTTGCCTTCTGCTGGAAATGGCTGGTGCCCACGAGATGGCACTATGCCACAGCAGGGTGTTGGGATACCAGGGCTACAGCTCCCATTTTATAGCATGGATATACCCCTTTTTAAACTCCAGTGATTTTTCAAACTGTACTTTCCCTATGCCACAAATATCCTGCCTTTCAGACTGTTATCAGCTGGGAATTGCAGGCGATTCCTGCTAGGAGGCTTGGGGGAATTCCAGTGTAGAAAGGGATCAAGTTGCTAAAAATTTTGGGAAACATGTTTAGCCTAAGCTGCCTCCATTAAAGGGGACTGCTAGGTGAAGGATCCTCTTAGGAACTAGCAAGAGTGTCCCTGAGGAGCACAGTTAATCAATTAAACAGGGATTTTAAATGTTTAATTCATATGTTCTTGGCCTATCTTCAAACTGGTATATAAAGGCAAAAGTTTTTTTATTAAATTAAAAAAAAGATTTAATAATTTAGGAAGTGTGTCTTTCGAATAATTTTTATCAAGACTAGCACACAGAGAGGAAATGCCTTATCAAGCCCTAGCCACCTGAGACCCACTGGGCTGTTCAGGCCAAGTTAATTGGTTCTGGAGCAGGGCACCACAGGCAGCGCAGAGTGTACAAGGTCAGCGCCCTCCCCTCCCCACCAAATGAGACAGAAAGAGAAAAATCCTTCCTGTCATGGAGCTGCTGTGCGGCTTTGCAGGGAGGAGAGCTCTTACTTTCTGGAAGAGGAAGCAACCTTTGCAGCTGTGAAACCTGAGAGAACAATGGAGATTGTGTAGACCAGCAGTTACGGGGGGCTGCTTTCTGCTCTCCGGGGCTCCATGCCAGAGAGGTCCCACAGCAGCAATCTTTTCTCTGTAATAAATTTTAAACTTCTCTTGACCTTATTGCTGCACTCTGGGCTGAAATGCATCCAAACAATTGATGGGAGGTACCATATATCGTAAAAATTGTGGATGCATCCTGAATGCCAACAGAACTGCTCTAGACGAGACCAAAGCGTAAATGGCAGCATTTTCCTCGTTTCCAAACTGAATTTGAGCTAAGCTTTTCATTCCTGCCTTAGCCATGCACTGGAGGAACATGTGACACCACTCAAGTTGCTTTAGGTTAGTGTGATAGAAGTAGCTCTCATTTGCCCGTGTTCAGCCCTGTGGTTTTGCTTTTTTGCTTTATATTATCTAAGTCTGGTTTAACTTTTTTTTTTTTTTTTTTTTTAACTGAAGGGAAAAACCCACAAACCTTGAAGCTTTTACTTAAGAAAGTCTGCTTTCTTTTTGCTCTACAGAATTGTATTGTCCTTTGCCTTCTCCACTCCCTCCAGCTTGCTGTTGTAAAATACGTTGCTCTCCAAAGTGTGATGGATCAAGCGTGGGTAGATCTTTGCATACCCTGCACAGGCTCTCCTTTATGTAGCACTGGTATACTCCATAGTAACTGCCTAGAGAGGCTGGTTCCACCTTGCTGAGAGCACAACTGTTCTAATATAACTGAGCCCATTCCCTTCTGTAGAAACCTTATCTGTGATTGCTGTTGCACACTTGAAAGAGCTCTTTGTTAGGCCAGGCTGAACGTTTGCATGGTTTGGCTGCAAAACACACTGGTCATTCCATCCCAACACATGCGTGTGTTGATCATGGCATTTATACAGGTAGGCAGCCATGGTGTGTTTTCGTATATCCATAAGTTGTTGCAAACTTGTTCTGTTATGCACTAGAACTAAAAGAGAAACTAGTTTCAAAACATCTACTTATTTTCTGAGAGATTTTACTTACCTAATAAACATACAGTGATTTTGCTTTTTTAATTCTGCCTTTTTTAAGGTGAAAATCAACTGCAAACATAGAGAAAGTGAAACCTTAAACAATTAAATACCAGACTGAAGCAATCCTGAAGGCTGTTATTATTTATACTTCAGTATCACTTTGAAGCATCTGTTCAATTTAAGGTCCTTGATTTTAGTCCAGGTTCTATGGAGAAGATGTCTCGTTGTTACAGAGCCTTCTCCACTTCGTTGTAAAACTACTTCTGTCCATGTACATACTAAGGCCATAGTTCTTCCAGCTTCATGGATATGCCTAAAATCTAGTCATGTGAACATTCTCATTGATTTTTTTTATGTTGTGTGCAAGTATGTAGGCATGTGTGTAACTTGCAAGAATTGGAACTGAATTATTGCTTTATCCTGAAAGGATTAAAACCCTTAGAAATGCCTACTTCTTGCCAAATAAGGCATAACATCCAGATTGACACCATCAGTTTTCTATACATCACAAGACCAAATGTATTAAACAATACAGTAAAATAATATTGTTCCTTGTGACATGTAACAGTGAACTTTCATAGTAAGTAACCCACAATTGTTGGATTAATATATGTTAAGGATTTGTAATTTACGTTTTAAATTATGTACCAGGATGGTCTGTATATTTTTTATACATATATATGGGGGGGTGGTGGTATATAGTCTTGGGTTGTAGCCAAGACTATGTAAGAAATATTGCTTGTGTAGAAGCTCTGAATGGCCTCCTTCACAGTCATCATCATGCAGGCATTTTCCCTGTTTAATATCTACTACCCTGCAATGCTATTTCCTTTAGGTAACTGTATTTCTGGCTCGTGTCACAGTAGAAAATACTCCCTCCACCGCCTGTCATCTACTAGGATTCATTTTAAATGTGGTAGTCACTATCCTTATCTAATGAATGATAGTACTTTGGCCAGTGCAGTTTAAGGATTGGGAGGATTTATAAATCTGCTGTCTGAACATAATAAAAGATTTTCAGCAGTGAAATAAGCATTTGAAATTCAAATTTTATAAATGGATTCTTTAAAACTATTTGATGTTTAATCACACCAAAAAAGAAGTTTATTACACCAGTGGCTGTAAGGCTTTTGGATGCTGTCTGTATTCATACCACACCAACACAAGAGAAATTATCATTACTTACTGAAGAAATAATCTCTGTTCTTTCTAGTTGGATTATATTTAAATCCTAGAAAATTTTGACAAAAGAGGAAGATGAAAGCTAAGGTCAGTGGTAGATTTAGTCTTGAAATAGTTGAAATGTGGCTTGTGGGATAAGTGCTGTTTTATATCGACTGCATGTCAGCTCCGTATAAGATGGGAGCATGACAATATTAGAGACGATGACTACCACAATTCACTGACTTTTATAAAAATTAGATGTTGCTGGGCTACCCCGGCAAGGGAGGCATTGTTTTGTGACTTCACGTGCTTTTCACACAACCTAATTCAAGGCACTCCAAGGCAAGTGCCTGTGTTGGGTGATTAGCCTTCCTAGGATCTCTGTAATTGTTGGGAGAAGGAGGTTTCTACTGCTTTCATTCAATTCAGGGGAAGAATTCATCACAGGTAACTGAACTACTCTCCCATGGAGGCCCTCCCACCTTGCTGATGCACAGGAAACCAACAGCAGCTAGCTTCCTACGTTATTGTATAAACAAAAAAAAGATGATGACGAAGTCAGGAAAAAAATCAAATCAGGATAAGTATATAAGCCTGTAGTATGCCAAATGTAAAATTAGGCCCTTAAGGCCAGAATTAAAATCCTGAAAATGCCTACTTATGTGGTACCCAGATTCTAGGCTTTCTAGCTTTCTCAAACTGTGCCATTGTCTAGTACTGCTGGGTAGGTGATGCATGTCATGCCTCAGTGTAATCAAGGAACAGAAAGTAGATGTTCTCTCCATTACAAGGCACTTTTAGTTTCCTCTGTTTCCTTGTCAAGACCGTTATTGGTGACTTTAGTGGTTAAAACAATGGTTTGCAGGCTCATTCTCATTTAAAAGTTGATATACAAGTGGAGGACAATTTTAAGCATTTATAGTTAGAAATTAACACTGTGATTGCAATAGATGCAGTGAAGTAACAGAAGGAGAAAACTAGTTCTCACCTGAGGCAATTGTACAATGCAATAAGATGCTAAACCTGTGTTAATTCAGAACAGGAGAAAAAGTTTAATCAGGCTCGAGGAACTGGGGAATTGGTAATGCCAGCATCAGGTTGATTCCATCATTGCAGTGCAGATTTGAAGTTTCTAGTGGAACTGAGTGAAATGAAGATTATGTTATTAATTTTAAACTTTTTTTTTCTTTATTCCTAAGAGAAAATTGGGGGGGGGGGGGGGGGGGAAGGCAAGAAAAAGTGTTAGCAGAGTCAAGACAAATTGTATTAATCTGTGGCAGAGGAAGAGGTAGGCTGAAACTGATGTCTTATCATTTAATAAATGTCCAACTTCTAAAGAAATCCAGACAGGTCTGAATGAGTGTCTATACATAGTATATCAAAAGATGTATATGTAACAGTGCCATTGTAAGACTGGCCAATAATCACAGCCTACATTAATTCCAGAAAGTACACACAAATAATATTTCTTGGCTCCATTTTCAAAGCAGCATTTGGAAAGTTATGTGCACTAATCCTGTAACAATAACAGGATTTGTGTTTCCAACACAAGCATAGCTTTGAAAAT
The DNA here is from genome assembly GCF_023634085.1 of Falco cherrug. Taxonomy (NCBI): domain Eukaryota; kingdom Metazoa; phylum Chordata; class Aves; order Falconiformes; family Falconidae; genus Falco; species Falco cherrug. The sequence goes on from NC_073697.1 coordinate 8,096,775, forward strand.
GTAGCCATAAGGGTCTAATGCCACAGTCAAAGTAATCCCTGACCTTTTACCCTCTGAGAAAAGAGAACAATTTTGCAAAAATGTTTGTCACTAAACTAAAAAAATGTCCTGTACCCTGGGGAATCCACACATGAACAGTCTCTTTCTGGCCTCAGGGATGTAAGTCATTAACTAAATGCAGGAGCAAGAGCAGATATTGAAAGAGCCCAAATTTGCTTACCTGTCTGAAAATCCTCAGTTCTCTGCCTCTCAAGTGTAATCATAGAATTACAGGATGATTTGGTTTGGAAGGGACCGTGAAAGGCCATCTAGTCCAACCCCCCTGCAGTGAGCAGGGACATCTTCAACTACTTCAGGTTGCTCAAAGCCCCGTCCAACCTGACCGTGAATGTTTTTAGGCATGGGGCATCTACCATCTCTCTGGGCAACCTGTGCCAGTGTTTCATCACCCTCATCATAAGAAATGTCTTCTTTGTATCTAGTTTGGATCTCTCCTCTTTTAGTTTAAAACCATTGCCCCTTGCCCTGTTGCTACAGGCCCTACTGAAAAAGGTTATAACCCCAGAGACGAGGAGAAGTGAGCGGTTACTTTGAGTACATTATCATTTAAACTGATAAAAGTAAATATTCTAATTTACTCTCCTGTTCCCTGACAGTCCAACGTGTTGTGTGTTCTCCTTCAGTTCCTGTTCTTCAGTTCCTATTTCCTTCACTCCAAGGAGTAGGACCATTGGAAATTTCCAGAATTGGCATTGTTGTCTTTTCCCTAGAAAAAGAATTTTGTGTAAATCTTACATGTGGTTAGGAAGTTAAGTGATATTCAGTAATTCGTGCAGTGAAGTAGCAAGTAAAATCTGAAAAGTTCCAACGTGGGTCTTTTTATTCAGAATTCCTGTTGGCTTCAGAGGAATCTAGGATGTGGCTCTTTTTTACAATAGAAAAAGAGTCCCCTGCATTAACTGTCTGTGGGAGTGAATGGATGTCAGCAGCTTTTTGTATTATACTGAAGGCTGTCAATGTCTTAGGGTACTGGTTTCCAGTCTTGTGGTTTAGAGCAGGGTTATTGGTTGTTATTATTATTTGTGACACCTATTTTAAAGAAGGATGTATTTAATATCTCAGTCCAGGATAGCAGTATCTAAAAATTGCAGTCATGTATAGCAGCATTGTTGTGAGTCTGAATAAAACTAGTAATATGTTTTTATTTCACATTAATCAAACACAAAGCCTTCTCAGCATTGTAAAAAAAGGTGACTTGCAACCCAAGAAAATGACCTAATAATCAAGCACAGCAAAGGATATTAAATATCCTTCCAGTATCTCTCATACCTCTCAGTTAAAAGGAAGAGAGAATTTCTGTGACAGAGGGACTTTTTGGAAAAAGAAACAATGTTACACACTGTTTAGGTTTCTAAAAAATAAGGAAAAGGTGGTTTTTTTTTGCAAAAAATGCCCAAAAGGTGGCAGTACTTCATGCACTGCTGAGTGCCTGGAGCCCTCAGAGCTATCCAGTATTCGTTCCGAAGTGCTTAACATCCACTTTCCTTCAAATACACCCAAGGAAACGATGTCCTTAAAAGAAAATACATCCCTTTGTGGCTACATTTGGCTTTTCTAGAAGTACACAAGACCACCTGAAATAAAATATCTTAATAGGTCTGAAAAATACTTGTTTGAGGAATTCCATTTTTACTCACAGACAGTCCCGCATTCTGGGCTGCTGGCTGTATCTCTTGCTGTAGTCTCACATGGCACGTTGCTATATCACAGAAGTCAGACAGTTATGCTTGTGACTTAATTGGCATCAGTCTGGATCCTTAGCAAAATTTAGCAAGACTAAGATGTTCTTGATCCTTCTACTTAAGAAAAATCCAGGATACAGCTCATGTAAAATCACCTTGTATTTAGAGAAGTATCTGCAGGGTACAGTTCAAACAGGTCGATTCTTTATGCCTAGGGGAGTCACACTGTAGTGGAGGTAAAACTGCAGGTGCTAAGATGGCAATAGCTGTGTTTTATTTCCTGTGGCCATTATCTTCCCACAACCTTCAGACAAAATCCAGCCAGCAAAGGATCCCTTTTTCATGCTTGAAAAAAACAACTGAAAGATCCTTGCTATTAGCAGTGGGTGGTTATGGCATATGGTGATACATGGTAACACTGCAATTCTAAATGTACATGATATGGTTATTAGTTCCTGCAATGACAGGATTGTATCTGTGGAACTAGATTTTGCTGTGCTGTAGCACAGTCTGGCTCTGAGCATAACTGTGCCTCTGCCCCCGATCTATTGCCTTTTCTCTGTTCCCTTTTCCTTTGGCCTTCTCACAGGGTTGGGTCTGTGTCATCTCTGTGGTTGTCTTCCTTTAACGGAAACGTTCACCCTCCCTTCCCCATGGCCACATGTGTTGCTGCTTTTTCCTGTGAAAGGACCCAAAGAGAACTGAGCCACCACAGATTTGGTGAGAGTGGACGTTTGTGTGTCCTAGAAGGCAGTTAGGGGTCATAAGCAGTTCAGTGATGGGACAGAGGGGCAGAGAGATCTCCTCCATCTGATAAAGTCCTCTGCATTGATCTTAATCCAATAATCACATTCTTAGCTGTATCTCCGCACTTACTACTAACAGTGTTGTGAAAGACACAAATTACATTCCTCGCTACTACTGCTTGTCATTGTGCAGGAATATTGCTTTCATTGCCAAGAAGGTGGGCTTCTCTTACAAAGTACTGCAATTCTTCTTTATACCCAGAAAATATGGAAGGTGACAAGACTTCCTTTGAAAAACTGCTACATTCAGCTTTTGGGCTAAATATTACAGCCAGCAGTAACTGAGCCATTGGTTATTATATTCAGTCAGGGTGAAGTGGTTTTCTTGTTCTGAGGTTGAACTGGTTTAGTGGCTTGCCACTGCTGGAAGGATCAGTTCAGTTTCCCCCTTCTCCTGGCCACACATTCCTGTTGCTTCCCTGATGCTGGCTATTGTGTTTGTGTGATCCTGCCATAAGCCAGTTCCACTCACTAAACTGGAAAAAACTAATCCAGCAAAAAAGTGAATAGTTCTCTGTGATTTGTTGGGAGCTAAATCACCTCTCATATGAGTGCTGTAACTGGTACAAGGAAGGAGGGAGTGAACGAAGCAAGACGGCCACTTCAAGTAGCAGACGGATGTTGCATTGGCTCACCCACTCTGTGAAAACTCACAGTGTAAGCAATGTTGGAAAAAGAAGAATCACTAGTAAAATTTACTTTTCAAAAATAAGGAATGGGTACTGAGGTATGCCACCAGTGAAGTAACTGAACTCTGTACTGTCTGAAAATACATTGGTGCTAAAGGAGCAGGCTTGCCAGACATTGGTTTTCCCAAGGAAGCCAACTTAAGAAACTCTGTCTCCTTCCCTTGGTGGCTTGTTTCCAGTCACATGTTCAAATTGCCTGCATTCTCAGTTCTGCAAATATAATATTTTTTAAGAAACATTGTAAACTGGATAACTGAAATGACCTGACTTAAAAATCCACTTTCTGGAGGGTTTTGTTTTTTTTTTTTATCCCAGATCATTTCAATGAAGTCAGTATCTCATGTAAGTACACCCTTGGGATGAAATTAAATTATACGGCTCAATCTAAATTAATAATCTAGTAGGACATCATTACTGAAAGACAGAAATTTCTCCCTGCTGATCCAGAAAAAAATATGCAGTCTTCTGTCAGATTCATGAGATTAATCAGCTCTATGTGTGTGTGTGTACACATGCACATGGGGATGTGAAGTGGACCTCAGTGGAAAGTGTTAGTTGTGAAGGACCTGTGGCTTGGAATGAAAGGGAGGGAAGAAAAGCAGGATCTTTTACCCGTTTGGTGGTATTAAGCTGTCATAGTGGCTCAAGCCAAGCAACATATTTCCACCTTCATGTCCATCTCAAAATGTTTCACAGATGAAATAGAACTAGCTATATTGGTCACTGTACTAAATCTGAAGGCTTATAATGATATTTTTCTATGTTTTTTCCTATTCTCCATGTTAGGCATTAACATAGTGCTTCAGTGTTATGATAACTGCATATTGATTTATTTATTTGTAACATCATGAGGTATTCTGAACTCTGTTACTGATTTGTTCAGGCAGCAGCCATGCCCTTTGTTTGTAAAGTACCGGCTACAGTGTCAGGCTGCAGCCCTAAGGGAGGCTGCTCTGGGTGTGTCTGCAGTATAAATACAGAGATGCAGCAGTTGTCACCAGCCATCATTGCTGACCTGACAACGTATCTTTCATTTCTGGTTAACTAATGTGGGAAATTCAACAAAATTATAATCTCTAAACCATATATATATAGTTTATCAGGTGTCAAGGAAAACCTTTTTCAGATCAGCAGCGACCCAAACTAGTTAATTACCAGAGTGACTCTGAAGTACATTGAGCTCATGTAAATGTGGCAATTGTTTGGTTATCAGCCACAGCTGATTTCCTCATTCTTGGCTGAGACCAGCTACTTCCTTCTTCTAATGCTAGAGATATTCACTCAAGAGAACTTTCTCCTCCCTTTTGTATGAAGGAACATTTTGATATCTCCCTATTGTCTTCTGCATGTACTCTTTTAGTTATCCTTGCTGCAAGCTTTAGTCCCATTTACACTCCCTTTCTTTCACTCATATAGTTACCTTGTTCAAGTGAAAATCTTAGAGGAAGATTTGCTGGATTATTTTTAAAAGGGGCTACTGAAGTCCTGCACTGGTACAAATGGGTTTGGGGTTTTGTTTGTGTTGTTACAACGTATGCATGTTTAGATTTTGTGCTTGTGAAGTTACACAAAGTGCCAAACACACTCAACTGGATGAGAAATATTTTTAGTTTTTATTATGTCACTTAAACATAAAGGAACTTTATGTTTAAATCTTGAATGCCCACTGTGACAATGGGAGGTCAGTCACTTATTGTAAGACCTAAAGAGGGTGAGAGTGTGTATTCTTAAACCTGTTGTTGAACTCCAGTGGGATGAATCCTTCTGATAATCATAGAAGTAAACAAATTAAAAATAGGGAGAAATATTGCTTCTACTTAGTTGTCATAACTGTAAATGTTCAGTAACGATACGCTACAAGGTTCTGTAAGAGTTTCATGCTGGTGTACAATTAAGACTAGTTATTTCTATAAGGCATTTTGAAATTAATATAAATTAAATAAGATTAGGCTTATCAACAACAGATCAGTAATACAATCATAGAATGGTTTGGGCTGGAAGGGACCTTAAAGATCATCTAGTTCCAACGCCCTGCCATGGACGGGGACACCTCCCACTAGACCAGGTTGCTCCAAGCTCCATCCAGCCTGGCCCTGAACACTGCCAGGGACGGGGCACCCACAGCTGATCTGGGCAACCTGTGCCAGTGTCTCATCACCCTCACAGTAAAGAATTTCTTCCTAATATATAATCTCAGTCTACCCTCTTTTAGTTTAAAACCATTACGCCTTCCCCTATCACTACAGGCTCTACTAAGAAGTCTGTCCCCATCTTTCTTGTAAGGCCCCTTTAGGTACTGGAAAGCCACTATAAGGTCTCCCCAGAGCCTTCTCCAGGCTGAACAACCCCAGCTCTCAGCCTGTCTACACAGGAGACGTGCTCCAGCCCTCTGATCATCTTTCTGGCCTCCTCTGGACTCGCTCCAACAGGTCTGTGTCCTTCTTATGTTGGGGGCCCCAGAGCTGGACATAGGACTCCAGGTGGGGTCTCACAAGAGCAGGGTAGAGAGGGAGAATCACCGGGTGGCCACGCTGCTTTTGATGCAGCCCAGGATACAGTTGGCTTTATGAACACTTATATTTGAATAATTTTTTTTTCTATCTTAATGCAGTATTTAGAAGTGTTACAACTAAGCATTTTCTTAAGTCTGCCATTCTCTATCAACAGCAAACAGTCAGGATTATTATCAACCATTTAATAAAACATGGAGAATAAAAGGTAAAATCTATATGGACAGCAGTGATTAATACTGAAGATGGTCCCAGTTTGATCTTCTTATATTTGTCAGTGTAGAATTTGCTATATTTTTCTGAACAAACAGACAGAATTGCTCATCTGCTTTTCTGAATTAGTTTAGGGAAGCATCTCAAAAGGTGTACTGTGATATTAAAGGCCATTTTTTATGCTTGGTAGAGTTTTCCCTTGCGTGTGCTTGGAGGCACAAAGATAGTTGGGAAATCACTCTGTGATGATTCTTCTGAATTATGTGTAGCCAAAATCGGATGCAGAGCTGATGAAAGAGTACAGGATATGTTAGCAGTCCTGCTTCAAGCCATGCTTATAAGTAAATAATATTAATCCCTTCAGAGCAATGTAAAACCAAATTATTAAAGCTGGTTCCTGAAGAAACTTAGACCATGGTGGTTAATAAAAATGTCATGTTCCTTGAGTTATTAGTTCCTCCCTCACTATTGAGAACAGTTTTGAGCTTCTCCTACTTTATCCCAGAACTTGTATCTTGTGAGGGAAATGCAGCCACAGTACAATTCAGACGTTAACAGGTACTTCAGCTGGAGAGGAACGGAAACTATGCTGTGACAACAAAGGTTGTAGGAAACACTTCAGTATATGAAGGAGCTAAGGTGAAAGGGGAATTTATGTTGAAAGGGCTGTCTATTACAATTTCCAGATCTAGTGAGTTAACTCAAAGTCTGAAGTCTTAATTATTTTTGTGCCTGATTTTGCAGTTTAGTTTAAAAACACAAGTACGTTATAATGCAATGTTAATAATCTCTCTAAGTCTCATATCTGTATTTTTTAATTGCCTCCATCTGGTTATTGAAACAAAACAAACCCAAAAGAACAAGGCTAGCTGCTCAGCTGGCAAAAAACATACCTCAGTTGAAATTAGTGGAACCATACCTGTTTGTATCAGCAGAGAAACTAGCCTACAGGTGTTAACGGCAAGTACAATGAAATTAATCTATCCACATATGTTTTCTATGGTGATTTTCCATTTTTCTATGTAGCTAATATGGGAAGTGCAAAAGTAGTAATGAAATTATATTTGTAGATATACATACATCATTTTTAGGTGCAAACAAAGATGTTATTCAAAGATAATTAAGAGACAGTAAATGCAGATTCAGTGAAATGCTTCAGGCAGACTGTTTGTACAGACTTTCATTTTAATGGTCCTCTCTGCAATAATTACCAAATTGTTTGTGTAGGTTATTGTTACATGTAATTGGTCGGCAATTTATGTTAGGTAGGTTTGCTTTCATTAATACATACTCTTTGAGACACTAAATTTTGACATTCTCCTCCAGAGATTAATATTTCATTATTTTTAATTGAAAGATGATAATTTCCTGATATTTCCTACATAGGATTTTAACACATATGTTTTGCTCTTGAAACATCTTCTGCTTCAATTAATATTTTTATGGTAGTCAAGAGAAAGTAATTCAGGATATAGCTTGACAGGACAGTATTTCATATATGTGTCATACTTAAGGTGGGGCAAATATGTTTGTATGTATGTATGTATTTATCCATCTGTCTACCTACCTACCTACCTACCTATCTATCCAAGCATATCCCACATACAGAAAAGTTTAAAGAATCAGTTCAGATAAAGTTCTTACTAGTGATCTGCTGAAATAAAAAGCATCTTCAATAAGCTATAATATCTAAGCCTATATTCAACAAAGTTGTAAAGTACACACCTGAATGTAAGCATGTGTATAAATTTATGCCACTGTGGAAAACTCATATTTGATTTTGAGCGTGTACTTCAGGGCTTTGTGGCATTAGAGCTTTGGCATTGTGTATTCCCACAGAAATCTCACCATTAAAGGTCATCCTAACTTCGGCAAAAACTATAGATACACTCTCGGATATGATCTCAGAATGTTTGCTCGCCTATATGTATGACTTGTACATCATGAGAATAAAACAGGACTTATTCCAAACGTCAAGGCTTTTCGCTTTTACAGGTCTGACATGATTTTGCCACTAGTATAAGTAATTGCCAATTTAGAGATGACATGTCTTATTTCAATAAAAATATCAGATATCAATTTCTAAGGGATACAGTTTCATACACTTCTTCATTACAGCTAATTTTACCACACAGTGCTTGGTGTTGTCTCTGTTAATCACAAACACTTGACAACGGAGGAAGCTATGTGCTTTCACATTGTGATTGCTCTTCTGTGAAAAATTTTATGATGTATCCTGGACATTTCTTCTAATAATATTTCACAGGAGGCAGTGAAGAGCTGCACTCCCTTGCAAAGGAAATCTCTGTACCAAAGAGATTGTGCCTAATACATCTGTAGAAGTGTCCGCACTTCTCTGAGGCATACTCTATCATATAGTAAGGATGTAGTAGGATTCTTCTCCCTCTCATTCTTCAATTTTGCTTTGAAAGCAAAGACTGACTGAATTATGATCATGTTACCTTCTGCTTCCTTTTTCTGCTGACTTGCAGTTTGTGGCCAAGTCTCTGCACTCTCAGGTTGTCTGAAGGGCCGGTCGCAGGCCCTTCCACACTCTGAAAAGGTAAATTTCTTGTGCATCTCCCAGTTTATTAGTTATGTGGGATCATTGCAATATGGTTCTACAAGTCTATAATGCTAAAAGCATTACTAAAAGTCTTGCTCCTTTTGTAAAAACACAGCCTTTTCAGCTATTTCAAGACTACCATCTCCTGCCTGTGTTCACCAGGAATTTCTGTGGGTCCAAGGCACTTTATGTCAATAAGCAATGTTTAAACAGTCATTGCAGAGTATGGCATGAGTTTCTCAAAGGGGTAGTATTAGAAGGATGAAGCAGAGTGCCTAGATGAAGGAAGCTGAGAGTTCTGCAATGGCTCGAAATGGACATGAACAGCAATTTGATAAAACAGCTTAAAACTGTATCAGTTTTCCTACCATTGCCTCAAAACTCGCATCTCAATGACTGATTGGAGGTACAGAGTCCACTGCTGAGGGCCTTGATCTTTAGTTGTCTTCCACATTCTACATACATCAATTTAAGAGCAGCCAGGAAAAAGCAATGGATTTACAGCTCCTTTGGTGTGTGAAAAACTTTCTGTCTCTGACAGTTTGTGAGAGAATCATGGATGGTTTTTTTGAAAGTTCTCCCACAGTTTACCCCCCTCAACCTTGGAGCGTTACTGTGTGTGTTGTTAATTGAATCCAGTGTCAACATTTTCTGATCAGATACTTGGAACTCTGCATTGCTGGAGTTACATTTGCTCATAAAAGAGGAGTCTTCCTCTCATATGTTTGTGCAGACTTACATAGAATTAGCATTTATAACATCCTGTTTAGTGTGGGGTGTCAAAAAGTAAGGATCTGTCCAGTGGGTGTTTGAGACATCTTACTGTTTGGTAAATGAGTTGGGATTTTTTCAAGATTCAGGAGAAGCTTTTTCTATTAAAATGTCTTCAATTTTTCCTCAACAGTCTGAACTCTGGGATGCTTAGTTAATTATAAGTCTGTTATTTTCACTGTCAGATAATAGCTGTCAACATCTTTAATGGACTGCCTGAAACAAGCAGCATTTTAGACATGTTGGTGATTTTCAGCATTAAATTAAATTTTCTATGATTCTAACAGCAGAAGCCGAGCTTCCTGAATTATGCCAAGAAGGAATCTGCTACTTATTTTGTAACCCATATAAAAGGCTTATAATGAAGAAGATAAATTGTAGACAGATGAGTAGGATCCCTATCTTTTTTCTATACTAAGTAGTCAGGAAAATACTAACTTCTTAGAATAACGTTGTGCCTTCCAAATGTAGCTTTAATAGCATTCTGCCCTCTGGTCCTGTACAGACTCATGGCTCATACAGTTCTTGCCTATAGACCTTGCCAGGTCATTCATGCATAGAAGTTTCTAATTCATACTGCATGGGCTGGTGTGTTGGGCAATTCTGCAAGTGGTGAAGCCATACTCTCTTCCCATTTATTACAGCAAGACTCTTTCAAACTTTTGTGAGAGTTTTGCCCTTTGGGTAGCTACTTAAGATTATAATTAAGTTACCCACAATCTAAGATAAGTGTACTGACTTCATGGAATAATTCTCTTCTCTAATAGGTAGACAGAAAATTTTATAATTAAACAAAAATAGAAGCTGAAGAAAAAATTTTTCACTGCTTCCAAAAGACCAACAATGATTCCTTCCCAGCAATCTATTCAGTATCATACACAATTTTAGTAGAAATAGATTTTCTTTAAAAGGTGTAGCAGCTAATTTTCTCTTCCTTTCGTTGTGAGAGTCTTTTTGTATCAGTCATAACTTTTAGAAATGGATGTTCTACATTGGGTTTCTTTTCTTGGTGACTAACCTATTTTCTTGCATTAGCTCAGAATAGTACAACTAAGCATATGGAACTTGGGAGATAGTTAAAGTCAAGCATTTGCAGTTATGAAAGATAGACAGATTCTGAAATGCACAGATATGCCCAAGGCCGTATTTTCTTTTGGACCAAGTGCTTAAACACAGGACAGGCTTAGATTTCTAACTTAGATTTACAGGTAGCACACAATACTATTTTGTTTTGTGAAAGCAATTCACTATAAAATTGTTTTGCTTTTTTTTTTAAAAAAAGTGGGTGTTTGCTTGCTTAACAGTGAAAAGATGATGAAGAAACCATTTATTTTTTTCTCTTTCAAAATTAATCAAAATGTTGAAGTATTGGTTGGGGTTATGCTGGTTCATAAAACTATCTTACTGGACAAGACGTGTGGCTGAGATAATTAGGCATCAGGTTTTGGAAAAAAGTGCAGTAACTTTACAGCATACCTACTGTAATTGTAAATATAGATGTCAGATGAATAACAGTTTATCCAAGAACAGTATTTTGATACATTTAATTGGGCTGTCAATAATTTCTCTGTAAGATGTAAGATCTAAGATGAAATCTAAAAATTGTCCCCCCCCGTAGAAATATGGGGCTTGGCAGTCTTCATTTCTGCCACCTTCCAGTAGATATGCTTAGTCAAATAAATGTTTAAAACTCTGTAGAAAATAGCTAGTCACTTAGCATGGAATAATGAGACCGTCATTCTTTTGCATGTAAATTAACTGATGGATGATGAGAGTTTACAGATTTGATTTTCAAAACATGTAAGGAAGCCCAAGTTTAGTTTATTTGCATCAGGAGAATCCTGATTCAACAAGACAAGTAGCATGTGCCTATCTTTTACTGCAAAGGTAAACTCATTAATTTAAACAGGACTGCTTACATGCCTAGTGATAGGTGCCTTTAATAGGTAAGTTGAATTCCCTTGACTAGACTCCAGTGACTATTTTCCTGGAGCTGCTAGCGAAAGAATGAAAATTTCTGGGAAAAGTAAAAGTAATGCTTTGTAATCACCGAGAAGTTATTATGTAATTATCTCAAAATAAATAGCTAGATTAAGAAATGTATAATCTTTTATAAAAAGAAAAATGGTGAATCAGTGCAGAGGACCGCCAAGTTCCAAAGAAATAACATCAGACAGTTTGTGATTGTGACTGACAGCTGCTGTATGTCCTTGTGGCTTGATCAGGATATGTAAGAAACTTTTAATGTTTCAAATGTTGAGTACTGTGTCTTTGTAGCATCTGTCTGCTAACCATCTATGTCACTTGCAAATGAATTCATAAATCCAAACTTCTTACGGTTTTCTTACAGGCATTATTGGAGCTCTATTTATGTTGACCTCTTGATGATAGTTACCTATGTTGATTACTTTTACACATTAATTAGCATCAGTAAGTGCTGATAAAGGCCATGTGTATCATATTTCTGAAGGTCTCTCACCTTCTGTAAGCAAATTACTAATCTACGTTGATTCAAATTATTCCTTAAAACACTGTTTCTGCCAAGCTTGTTATTGCTAGTACATCCAATTTACCATACTGTTGCACACTAAAAAATCCCCAGCCATCCTGTAATCTTTTCTTTTGTATTCATTTTGTTTTGTACAGTGCTGAACCACTGACAATCTTCAACAGAAAAACAAAATATTGTTTTCTGTATATCCATCTGAAAATCCTTCTATCCATCATCTGTTCACCCTGTTGCTGTTGTTTATATATCAAATTTTTACTGTCTTTTTCCATGGATTAGTAGTAAAAATCTAAGCTCTCACAGTTTTTCATTGCAGTTCAACACTTTGGATTTGCATGTGTAAACCTGACACTAAATAATACTCAATGAAATACAAAGCAGTATGTGCTTTGTATGAGTATATGAATTTTCAATTTAAAGCCATGAGGAATTTTATTTCTTTACATCCCACATAATGGGAATGAGTTTAAAATCACAAATAGATTATTATAATTCAAATATTTAACAGGTACCAAAACCAGGTAAACTCTTATAGGAGTAATGTTTTATTTTTTTACAACTATAAGATTTAGTCAAAAGATGAAAGAATGGTTATTTCCTCAGTAAATAGTTTTATTTTTTCTTGAAACACTCATTTTCCTCTATGCTGAGAAAAGTGGCTAGAAAATATACTGTTATTTTGCCCTTTGCACTGTATCATGGATGAGGAAGCGCTGTGATTTTTTCTTAGCTTTAACTACTAGGCCATAGCATCAGAGGTTGGTTGTTGCTGTTTTGTGCCAAATAAAGGATATTGTATATTCACAGGGCTGAATCATTACTGCTTCTTCTCTGTGTTGTAGTACCCCACAAAATCTTCAGTTATTTCTTTTCAGTAAAACATGGATAAGCTTTGGTTTTCCTTTTTTCCTTGTCCTAGGAATCCTTCTATTTTTTACATCTTTCCTACCTAGGCTAAGAGAATATAGTTTTACAAGCATGTGTAAATTATCTATTAGCCACAGAACCATATCAGGCTACATACACATGTGATTATGAATTTATGCCAATTTATGATGAATTTAAATTATTGATAGAAACGCTATTTACAGACAATGTCAAGCATAACAGAAATAATTCTGATAACATCAACTGATATTTGCAGAGTTACAAACATTTTCTGATTTTCACTTGATAGGCAAGAACCTTAGCAATGATCATACGTGACCTGATCCATAGAAATGACATCTTGTTTTTATTTATTCCAAGATTATAAGAAGTTCTGTGAAAAAATGTTTACAGATGACAAACTGACAATCCTGAAGACTATTTTTGTTAGTTACATTGTAGTTACCTCACTATCAGCAGCTACAAGAGCTTTCCCATTGCCTTACTCGAGTACCTCACTAGGGAGCTAGAATGACCAGTCTTAGTTATTTAAGAGTGTTCCAGCCTCTAACCCACTTCTGTCCCTCGTGTATATGGTGTATATGATTTTGCTAGCACATAGATATAGTGATATCTGTTGTAAATAAATTTTAAAGCCTGTAACTGAGCAAATAGTTAAGTTTGTCCATAGTAGGTAAACCTTATAGCAATTATTACAGTCAAACTGGACGGAAATAAATTTAAATATTATTTTTTATCAACTACCCTTCATATATAGTTTATTCAACAAGTTCTGTTAAGCTCACTGGGATGAGAAAGGAGCTGCAAGCCCTCTCAGAATCAGCTAGGTGTGTTAGTAAACTTACCTTTCTTTGTTTCAACTTCATGTTGAATGAACTTACTGGCTTTGGTTTCTATTGCTGATTCGTCTGCACTGCAAAATATTTCCAAAATGAAAGCAATAGCAGTGCTACCTTGCGATGATTTTGTAGTAATAGTTCATGAAACAAAGGTTTTTTGTAAGTTAAACTACAAACAGCTCCTGGTATGCAGGCAATGACAATACTACAGCCATATAGATTTTTATGGATTTTTACAGGAACAGGCATTCAGATCCCCCCCTGTGGTGGTTGAAACCTCCTTACTTGATGATGGGCAGTTTTATGGTGCTATAGTGAAACCGGTACCTGGAGTGGGGAAGGGAGAGAAAAGGGAGGGGGAAAAAACAGGGTGTTTTCAGCAGCTAGCTTGAAGTATCTAATTCAGGAACTTGCTTCCCCATATAGTAGGGAGTAGTCCACTGTGACTGGGACTGAATTTGTTGTACATGATTATTAATCACCAAGAATATGACCAGTTTTCCATTATTTGGGGCAACAGAAAATGTAATAGGACACCCTGACAACAGAAGAGCTTCCATAAAAAGGTAATAGTGCAAGTACAGGTACAGAAGCACAGCACTGGGTTGTGTCTTCAGCCCTCTTATTTCAGCTCAGAAAGAGCTGGAGTACCTCCAGATCATGCTCCCTATGAGGACTGGAACAAAGTTACAATGGATGTTTTGATTTGCCATATGAAATATTTCTGCCGTCACCTAGTCCTTTACCTCCAAAAGAGTCTGTCCAACCTACCATAGGTATGGTCTGCTCCCCAGCAGAAACACCTTTCTAGTTGTCACTTCTAAATCTAGCACACAGGCCTTCAGCTCCTGAGAACTGATGGTATATCCCACTTTGAAATGCCCCTTACCACGTCATGTCTTTTCCTGTAACCCAGCAGAACTCCCACTAAGCTTTGGGCCCACAGAGACCAGGGTCCCAAAAGCTTATACTCCTAGAGCAAGCTCATAACCCAGCTCAAACCATCTGTCAGGGAGCCCTATCACACATTTCAGAGAACTTGTCCCCTTCCAATCTAACTAATCCAAGGAGCCTGTTCCCTAAACCACAACCTGATCTCAGCCAAACAGAACAACCTTATTTTATGATACCTTATCTAGAAGCTATTTCTAACCCATCATAGACTTTTCCTTAAACCTACAGCCTTTCTCAGAGTGCTCCCAGCTCAACACAGGTGAGAAAGATCTAAATCCTAATGGCCCAGCTGCTGCTGTGTCCCTGTGTTACTGGCTGGCTTCAGAGGCAGCTTGGCTACCTCTCCTTCCTTTTCTCTCTGCATGATTAGTGTATTGGGTAGCTTTGTTTAATGTTTTCTAGAAGATAGGCTTAGTCTTGGGTTGCTTTTTCAGAATTCCTGATCTACTCAATGCGATCTCCAAAGGACGGATTGTAGAAACAGGAGTCTTCCCTGAATGACTAGTGTAGGTTAGTTTGATACAAAACTGTGCAATGTGATGTCTCAGTTTTCTTCAGAAGGCAGTAAATTATATTGTGTGTGAAAGGAAAATTCTCGCTGTGAGAGCGATGTGTTACGTGACTGACCTCTTTAAAAAGAACTAAACTAGTATCACCTAGCTGTTACTGTGCTTCTTGTTAGATCTCAGCATCGTTACTCTGATGGTGAAATGTAGGCAAAATGATCAAAATTGTTTTCCAAGAGGTTTAGTTTGTAAGTATGTTACAAGAAGTTGTTCTCTAATGGCTGGTATTCACAGAAGATAAAAAGTGGATTTTAGTATTACTTATACATGCTTTGTAAAGCTATTCAAAAATCCCTTGTTAATTTCAATTTTGCATGTAAATGTTCAACTACTTTTTTGTAATATTCTTTTTATAGAATAGAACATAGAAGATATTATTACTAAGTTTACAGTACTTTTATGTTTTATGTTTTTTCTTAATTTGCAACTAAGTTAATATGTTTTATTATTAACAGTATTTCCTTCAAGAATGTAGTCCCTTTTTTGTTTCAAATGATTCGAATGTTAGGACTGTTCAAAATTCCTTTGTAGTTAAAATTCAAAGTTTAAAACTTTAATAGTTGCATTTAAATGATTTTTGAGGTTTGCTGGCTATTTTATCCTACTGTAAAAATACCTTCTTCAGTGATACTGAGTGTTGATCAAGCTGTATCAGCCCTGGAAGAAAATAGACCTCTCTGGGCATATCTTTTCTGTTCCTCTGCTGTGACTTCTTACAAGTTTTCCTCTAAACTGTAGTGAAAACACAACCATGTAGTTTGCTCTAAAAGCGGCACAATTGATACTTTAACAGCTATTTGCCAGGGAGCGCTAGCAGAGTCTGAAGTCCAAAGCAGGGCTGAAGTTATGGAATTTAAAAACATTTTACAAGAACGTATTCATTGGAACTTGGCTTGTATGTTAGCTGTAACAGGAGTATTGTATGCAATTTGGCAGAGTATAAATCTTCTGGACTCCAATTTTGGCATGATCTAATTCAAATTGAGCCTTGTTTTGTAACGTAACAGCTACTAAAAATGCATGTGCTGTTTAGTTGAGTGACAAGAGATGCAAGGATTGCTACCTACAAGTAAATCTTAGGCATGTTTACTGTATTCCCTGGAGAGAGTTTAACTATACAGTAACTTTTAAAAAGAATTTGATTGTTTTTTCTAATACATGGTAGAAATTCTGGTCTGCTTATGAAATAATTTCAGAGTCTTCACTTTTCAACTTCAGTATCTGAATGAATTTTGGAAAATGAAAATACTTGGAGATGTTCAAAAAGGGCAATGTACCATACTCACCTATCTAACGTGGTGAAGAGTGAAGAAAATTATATTAAACTATGTTATAGGTGGGACAAGTAAAGGGACTGACTGTGATGTTTTATAAAAGCTCAGTCACAAAGCCTAGTAATTTGTCATGAAATTTCCATTTCTCTATTTAGCCATGGAAGCCTGCAGCTAGTACTGTTGAGATACTAATGAAATTGATGGGAAGGAACCCTTTAAAAGTAGATTCAGATAGGAAAAATCCCGCTTTTGTTTGTAACAAGTGAAATACACAGGGCCTGAAAATAAGAGTTATATTGCTAATTTAGAATCATTTTCTCCTCTTCTAAAAAGCCAACATTTTAGTCTTAACTTTCAGTGACAACTGCCCCTACTATATGAACAAATTTAAACTAGGATTGCATTTGTACTTGCAGTGTCATTCTCCCTTATTCAGTTATAATCTAGAATATTATTGATCTACTGCTAGTAACATGCTTTGGGGTGATTCAGACTCTCCTCAGCTTCCAGGGAACATACACCTTGGAGTAAAATGTAGAAGAGCTGTGCATTTGTACGGACAGGGTGGACCAAAGGATGTCTTCTGGGTGTGGGGTGTCCTGAGATAATGAAGTTTATAGATAGTCAGAAAAACTCATGTGACAATCCTTACCAATTTGGTAGCCAAAGCAAAAACCCTAATGTACCCAGTTAGTAGCTATGGAAAATAAGAATCACTGCTTGCAAGGTCATGTCTTCCATGAGAGCATTAAAGTGTTTCTAGCGCGTTTCCAGTTTTCCAGACATTTGTGAGGCAATACACATTTGAATGCAGATGTGCTGCCTTTAAGTTCAGTAATGAATAGATCTTTTGTTTCCCATCTTGTATAAAGGTGCAAAGTCCAGATGTGGACATAACTGCTACTAATATTCTGGAGGGATGAGTTGGGTTTTTTTTTTGGTGTTGTTGTTTGTTTGTTTTTTTCTTAAATTAAACTTAGAATTGGCAGTGGTGTTAGAAATTATTTGGCAATTCACATGTAGAGTTGCCCAAGTGATGATTGCCTTTTACACTGATGTTCTGTAAGAGAGATAGCTTTTGGGTTTTAGGTAAAAGGAGGTTTGGAGATGAGTGACTGAAAGCCGAAAGACAGTGAAGGATAGCTGAGTGTGTTGGCTAGCATAATCTTAGTGAAGTATACAACTGGACTAATTTATTTAAAGTGTTTATATTAATGAAACCCTGGTAAAATCACCTTAATCTTGTAATCCAGTGTTGCTTGCTCTGCATAGTATTTAGTCCACTTTTAAAAGGCTGTGTATATCTCATATGCTAGTGATAACATAATAGGAGCACATGGAAATCCTATAACGATTGGAGAAAAAAACCTCTCATGAGAAGCAAAACAGATGCAAAGCTATAACCTTGCACCTGGAAATCTTTCACACGGCAGTTCTGTGCATTCCCAGCCACCCCATAAGGACAGAAATAAACACAAGCAGCTGATAATGTGATTGTGAGGAATGTGTTGACCATGATGATGACAGGGTGATACATTTACCCTAGAGAGCGAAGTGCACCTGTGAAGTATTAGACTGTGCTTTTTTACTAGGACATCATTTTAGAAATATTTAAGAGTAAGCTACAGGATGGAAGGAGAGGGCAGTTAGAAGAGGCTGGGAAGAGGTTAATGGTAGACATTTGGGGAAAAGCAGTGTGCTTTCAGAACAATCTATCGCGGAGCTTTGGAAGCTTATTCCATTCTCATTAAGAATAGATCCTATGCAGACAAACCTCTACCAATGCAACCAATTAAATACATTGGAATTCGTAAGCAAGGGGAGAAAACTCATGGTTTATATTCTAGATGCATAATTCAACATGTAATTAGTGATGTATACTTGAGAAAGTAAAAGGGAATTTTTCAGAAAGCTGATTTGGTTGTACTGACTGTTTATTTCTAATCTATGTTTTATGTTAACACACCAAGTGGTACAGAAAGCATTACATGCATCAAAATTGAAATTACTGTTAGTTTGTATCATCTGGGTTTCCAGAATTCTTGGAATGTTATCTCCAGTACTCACAAATAAGTAATGTTTGTGATAATACTTAAAGAAAACTCTGCATGTTAGTATTGCTATTTCCAAGTGATCCCTTTCCATTTTGGGGTTCCCCTGTGGGATGAAAGAAATAAGATATGCTTGCGGGTTGGTTTGTTGTTTGGGGTTTAATGTGGGTTTTGGTGGGGTTTTTTTCGGGGGTGGGGGTACTGTTTAATGTAGCCTTATGGAAAACTTGGCAAACCTTAAGCTGGCTTGTAAGGGACACGTGTGGATCAGGGTGTTTTGTAGGGAAGGTTCTTCTCAGTTAGCTGCTGTTGTGTCTGGGAGATGCTGAAATACATTGGTCAGTTTACCTACTCCAGCATTTTGTTGAAACTTGATGAAAATGTGTAATCTTGTACAAAGGCTGATAAAAAGAATATAATACCATCTGTATAAAATAGGGAGTATGTTTTGTGCAGGCTTATGAACAGATGCTAGCTGACATGTTTTAGCCAGAAACTATGAAATTAATGATAAGGTTTCCTGGGAAAAACACTCTGTAAGTATTTGAGGAAAGCAGTTCTGAGCTTAAAATGTCCTCACAGTCAGTTGGATAAGGACTGATTTGGCTTGCCACCAAGGAGAAGTAGATTCTTCACTGGCAACACCTGAAAGGAAAGGCAAATGCTGAATAGAGAGTTTAATGGTGAAGCAAATAGCTGTAGGGAGCTCAGAGCCAGGTTTTCTAGTGTGAAGAAAGTGACAGAGGATACCAGGAGGCAGAAACAGTAGAACACCTGGATGTAGAATACAGTTTTTGAGATGATAGATTAAATTTTCTTAATCTTTCTGTTGGAATCAACCTTAGGAAGAAAAAAAAAAAAAGCCTGGAAAATGAGTTAATATTTTGGCAGTCTGTCCAACATTACTTTGCTAGTGAAGTGGAGGAAATCAATATTAAATATATTTAGGAGTACATTATGCTGAGTTATGCTGACCTCATTAAATATATCACTCACAAATGGCTACAGTACAATCAGTAGCAGGACAAAATTTGAATCGTAGTCTGCTGAAGCTGACTTTTATGGCAAAGACATGAAGTAGGTTCTTCAGGACAGGGCTGGGTGAAGTTTATCTGAGATTCTGAAGCTGGTTAGCCAGAAGATTAGCTGCTGGGAAATAAAACTAATTGAAATCTCAGTGCACCAGGAGCATAGTAAATGTCAGACTTCCCAAGCAGCCCTCAGAAATGTGCTAAAATGGGTCTGGTCACACACTTCAAAATGGAAGGGAAACAGTGAAAAGGCTTTCTGGGACTTAACCTGCCTTGTGCTTCAGGGTAGGGGATGGTCTGGCTCCAGGTGATGCCTGGGGACACTGGACACTGCTGCCAGCAAGCTTTACAGCCTTCTGCAGAACTGAAAGCTGCCTTGCTGCTTGCCGAGAAGGCAGCCTTCTGTGGCTCCGAGTAATACCGTGAATGTGTTTAAAAGGAGGAAAACAAGAAGAAAGAGGTAAGGGACTAGTACAACTAAGAGTCCTAAATGGAATGAAAAAAAGATGTTTTTCAGACTCAGTACTTGATTTTTGTGTTTATTAATTGAAAACTGCACTAAGTGGATGTGGATGGTCTTTAGAAATGGAATGCTACTACTGATACAGGAATGTATTGGTTCCAAGTACAACATGCCAGAGGAATCTGGGTTTAGGATAGAAAGAAATGCTTACTGATGCATCCAAATTCTAAAGAGAGGAGACTGAGACCAGAAACTTCAGAAAAGGGTATTTTACTACCTTTAAGAATAACTATGTTCAGCACCTGCG
Source organism: Falco cherrug (assembly GCF_023634085.1). Taxonomy (NCBI): domain Eukaryota; kingdom Metazoa; phylum Chordata; class Aves; order Falconiformes; family Falconidae; genus Falco; species Falco cherrug. The sequence goes on from NC_073697.1 coordinate 8,116,954, forward strand.
AAAGATCTTTTAAGTCATGTGTCACCACTGTCTACCTTGTACCATTCTTTCTGCAGCAGCACCCAGTTATAGTAAGAGTCTATTTAAGTCAATTTACATAGGTCAATTAGGCATACACTGCTTTCATACTAGTAACACTTCTACACAACTTGTGGCTTTCTTTATTATTTAGTATTTTTTGGATTTTTTTAATGGTGTTTGAAGTTGAGGCATCTGAAAAAGCCAGTTTGCCTGCCTGGAGTAAGATTTGCCCTAGGATAATAACCAAGTGGTAATCTATGAGGTTTCTGTCAGCTGAGGGCAAAACTGCAAGTATTTGCAGGCTAGTCAGTCTGCAGTGTCTTGAGTAATCTCATTGAGGGGAATTAAATCCCTTAGAGTATGGAATTCAACAGTTGGCTGGTTTTGCTAAATAGGGCCTGGTAAAATTTCTTGAGTTACTAGGACAGATTCATTTGACAAAGTTTTAAGTTTCTCCTAAACATTTTGAAAAATGTTGCAGTGGGATGTTATAATCATCTAATAGATTAAGCCGATTTGAAGGGTGTGTATGTGATAATAAACTAAACATTGCCAAGTCTTGTTTCTTTAGGGAATGAGACTAAGTGCGCAGTCACTTGGTGTTTGTCCCTCCCCTAACAACTTTTGAAGATATTAATTTCAACCAAAGCTGACAATGCAGATCAATCTTTAAGCTACTCCACTCGATTTTTATGAGCTTCATGAAAACACAATCCATCTCTCCTACCCAGCTATCTATCAGTGCTCTCATTAGGGAAGTGTGGTAGTGTCAGTTCAACCCTCATCAGTTATCAGACAGATCATCTGTAGGTGGCAGCAGTGGTATGAATGCCCTGATTACTTCTGTCAGATAGTGATTTTGTAGGCATGGGAGAATCCAGTTGTGAGTGCTAAAGCTGTAGGAAATCAGTCTTTCCTAATTCTGCTGTCCATATTTCAAATCAGTTTTACTTGAGGCACTGGTATGAAGAAACCATAAAAGTGCTTAATATTTTCTAATGAAGCTATTGGCAGCTAATAAGCTATGCACTTCTACAGGGTCCTTACTAAAAATATTTAAGAACTTGAAGGTAAATGTGAAATTCAATTCCGAATACATACATTTGGATACTACATCCTTTGTCTATATGAATTCATTAGCACTGATTGATCAATTGCCTTCCAAAAAGGTAATCAAGGGGTAATCTTGTTAAAGATAAATGGACTACTTAGCATGACTCAAAATGTCAGAGGGCCAAATCTTGATCTGAGGGTGGAGAATAACCTTGCGGTTACATTGGGACTGTTAAATTGAGGAAGGCAAGAGGGACTCATTCCAAAAGGAAGTGAGTTTTTGCTAGGTCTCTAAGTCAGAGGAGCCTGCAGCTGGCTGATCCAGCAGCTTTGCTTTAATAGACAGTGCAGAAAGGAGAATGTGCAGATGGGGAGAATCGGGCCCATTTTGGTATCATGCAGTAATGAAAGATCAGGTCACTTGACCTAAAGCTTATAATTTATTCCTGATGGTTTTAGTTTTTAAAATGGAAACGTAAAGTTTTTTGGCAAGTGTTGGAATGAATAATATGGATAATTCCTAATAATGACCATTAATCAGCTTTCAAGAGAGTATTGCAAACTTTACTGTGTTTGAGTATTTCCTAATGGTCAGCTAAAAGGTGATGATACTAAGCTGTAAACAGCATTTGGAAAATGTGCTGCTTCTCATTATACTGGCACTTTAAAAAAAAATAAATAGATCTGAATACCAGCTGTATGTTTACTTCATTTCTCTTCTGGAGTATCTTAATTTCCATTTTAACTACCAGATGTAAAATATGGCAAGCTTGAACATGTGTCTGTAAGCACTGGGGACCAGATCTTCAAAGGTTTTTTTTATTTCACAATTTTTACTATTATAAACAATAATAAACATTCTTAGCATCTTATTTATTTAAAATTCAGATAGTAATTATGATACAGTCAGGTATCCAGAAACAATGGAAATAATGCTTTGTGAAACATTGGCCTTCTTGGTTCTCTATGTACTCTTCCAGTTTCTGAAGTTACATTGTACCATTTGGTAAAAACAGTATTTTGAACAATGGTCTGAAACTACTGGACTTCCTACATGGCCAGCTGCTAAGGAGAGCAGGCTCTGAAATGGAAGCCCCTGGCTTCTGAGAAAATTTGACTCTGGCATTAAGAGTGACCTGGAACCTCTCTGTGAATACAAAGGACTCAAAAAGATCTTTTTAGTCCTCCTGGTAATGGAGATGGAGTTTGTCTGCACGTGACTTCTGCAGACAGATTGTTTGCTTACAGCTCACTTTGTGTTTTCTGTTGCTCGCTTTGTCGCGGGTAGGATATAGACAAGGATTCATACAAAAAACATCTACAGCTAAATTGCTGAGTGCCCAGGATTTCATTCTCTACAAACCTTAAAATATTACTTCAGAGTAATATTTTAAGACAGAGCGATAGAATAAATGGCTTTTCAACTTGCATACAGTGGCAGCTGAAGCTGGCTAAGTTTCTCTTTTGCTCCTAACTTTGTTTGCCTTGAGCTGAGTAAATCTACTCATGTCAGACTGATCTGTTTTATAGGGACAGACTGTGAACAGTTCTGCTAAAACAAGAATCTCTCCCAAACAGATGAGAAAATAACTTTAAAATTGTCATTTGAGTTATAAAAACCTAAGGTGCTTTATGACAATTTTATTTCAAGCCGACTTGCAATTTTTTTTGTGTCATTTATGCAAAATTTAAAAATTATTCTGACTTCCACATTTATCAAGGTTTCATGTTTGTTGAACGCTTTTGAGTTGTGGCTTAATGGTACATAATTTTGTATTTTTGAAGAAACGTCTGTGACAAACCAGCTGGGGCTTACAGATTCATTCTTTAGTAAGTCATCCTGACTGGAGAAATTTCTGCATATGTTCTGATGCTACAGTTCATTTCCTCCTTACCTGATATTCCAAGCTTTGTTTTTGAGCCAAGGCAACTCATTGTACACTGATCTGTGAGGATTTCCAAACAATAAGGGAGACTAAACCACCTTACATTTCAAATTATTTTGTAATACACTTGCACATGAAAAAAATACAAGATGACATAAGGGTATTGCAAGGCTTTTTTTAAAAACTGCAAGTGGCTTTAGGAATATGCAGATGAGTTCTTTTTTGCAGACTGTTATTCATTACACTTTCATTTCTGTGGTCCAGTTTCTACATTTTAGGTTGTAACTTTTCAGGAAGCTGTAAAACATGTTTACCTAGGAATGAAGTGTTTCACCTGCTTCATTTCTAAACCTCTGTTTTAGTCGGAGGGAGCTCAGGATTGCTTGTCTGTCATATGCTGTGACTTGAAGCATCAAAATTTATGTGGCTGAGGAATTGTTCTGAGTAGGCACAATTCATATAGACTGCAGCTTTGGTTATCCCTGCGCAAAGGGTTGGCATAAGGTCAAGTTTTCTCCTTTTGACATGATCTGCAGTGAGCACCAAGTCTATACTGGAGCAAGAGATTTTGTATAAATACTGTAGAACTGCTGGGCTCTGGCTCAGGCCTGTGTTTCAAAGACAAGTTAAATGCATCTAAAGTATCCCCTTTCTTGTGGTGTCCATGCTGAGGGTTCCCTAGTGGTGAACCTATTGTTTGTTCTTTGTGTCTTGACAAGTATTTAGGACTTGCATGGCAACAGCAGCAACAGAAGTACAGGGCCTTGGGCTTCAGATCTTGGGCATAGAAAGGTTTTGAGCCTGTATGACAGTCTAAATTACTGAACTATTGAGGAAACAGCTTTTTCTCCTGATACTGTTTTGTTAACTTAATTCTTTCTTGCAAGGAAAGCTCAAGTGCTGTGTTTTGCTCTGTAGTGCTATTTATTTTTTATCCCAAATGTAATTAAAACCAAAACCACTTCTCATGGTCGAGTTAAATCACTTTCTTTTTCTGGTTTGTTTTTTTTTTCACACTGGTAGGCTGTGCAGAAAATCACTTCTTCCAGTGAATGCCCCATGATTTAAAAACAGACCCCTGGTAACTATTCAGGCTGATTAGGTGGTGATCTGCATCAGCTACCACTGCATTAAATGGAAGTGGTTTGCACAAGCACTTCTGGTAATCAAACCACTTAAAGTGTCTACCTGAGGGTGCACGTGTTAGGAAGTTCCTTGGCTAGCAAAGACTCTGGTGTCTTGTAAACTAAACCATTTCTTTAGACATTTATGTCTGTATTTTGGCATATAAGTGTAGGCTTAGGCACTGCAGGTTGAATTTCCACCTTTACTTTTGAAATCTGACCCATAATCACTCCTAAAGCTAGCCGCAGTGCTGCCTGCGTGCTAAGGTGGGGCTTCTGTCAGCAACATAAGCAACACTGCCTGGGACACTCTCTCCGTTTGAAAAAAAACCCAACAAAACAACCCAAAAAGAAACAACGAACTGCCCCCTCCCCTCCAACTCAGGATCTTGTTCATGATGTTCAAGGAAATGGATGATGGTATTTTAAAAATAAACAAATTTTAAAAGTAAGTGCTTCTCTACCAGAACTCCATCACAGAATCTGATGAATTGGTCAAGCAGAGAAAGAACTGCGGTGCCCACTACCGTACTAATGCCTCATCCCCTGATAAGTAGAACGATATCAAGCACTTACCAAAGAATGGCTTCTTACTGCTTCTGCTAGTATTTTATTTTGTTCTTAAGGTAAAAGCAAGGCCCCAGCTATACGTTGAAGTAGATTTATGCCTGAGAATCCCAACATTTAAGGATAGTGTCACTGTTTACCATTAAAAGCTATTTGCACAATCTCTGTGTACAGACTTTTGTGATGGGGGGGTGTGTGTGTGTATGGGTTTCCTTGTTGTGTGTGGCTGGGTGAATATTATGTTGTTCAGCCTGTGACTCTGTCATGATCTGCTTACCCTTACCTGTTCCAGGTGTTCAGGATCTGGGATATCTGCAGTTGGTGCTGGCAGTCAGTTGAAGATGCAAGGACCAATCCTGAACTTTGAGGGGCAGGTTTAGGCTACCTTAGCTGTATCCTTCAGGGCAGGATTCCTCTGATCTAAAATATAACTTCCAAAGTGTTCTTGTGAGCTGAATGATTGATTTGCACAGAGTGAACAGAGGATGTAGCTTTCAGGTTTTCTCACATGGCCGCTTGCTAACCGTGCCATTTTGTCGCTGCTTGCTGCTAAGACAACTTATACTTTCTTGGTTTTGGGCAAGTGGCTATAACGTGAGGTGTGCCAAAGCATACTGAAGAACTGTTCGGTGATTCTTGTAATTGTTTGATTTGGTGGGTATGATGTTGAAAGTTTTGATGTGGCATGACTTTGTAGGATCGGATATATCTGCAACTAAGCATTAATGTCTGGTGACGGATCCTTGTTTTTCTTTTATTGCTGGGTGTAAGTGGTCGTACTTGGCCCCCATCTTCGTGGTGTGATGGCGTGGCACAATAGAATGAAGTGGCTTTGATATGTTTCTAGATATGAGCAAAAGGCTGGCTTGTTTGTAGGAATGGCCTAGCAAATTGATTGGGATTCAAGGAATGTGAGTTTTATTAAGGGCTTTTCCAGCATCAAGTATAGTGGCCTTGGCAGGTGAATTAACCTTCTTCTGTAGATTAAAAAGTTGAGACTTGGAGAAGCAAGTAACAATTGCATCCTTTGTGCAGGTTACAAAAATAAATTATTTATAAAATAAAGTTACTGTCAATATTACTGTAGCATTTCCATCTGAAATTATTCCAGAGAGTTTTTAATGTGAAGATCTAAAACAACTGTCTTTCAGGGCTGCTTCTTGTGCTTTGTGGTGGTAGAGATCCCTTTTTTCTTTCCATCCTCTTTCTGTCCCTTCACTGCCACCACCCAAAAAATTAGGATTGCGGTGGCTCTTTGTTCTGATCTTCCAGCTGACAGGAGGTACACCAGGTTCTTTTTTCACCTGTGACCAGGGTGCTTTTGTTCATGCATGTGTATGTGCTTCTCTGACCAATGGTCTCTTCTTTTTTTTTTTTTTTTTTTTCTTTTTTTCTGAAGTGACCTCTGCAGCGCATGAGGTTTATGGCAATGTGTACTTTCATTATGTATCAGTGTTACTATGCAAGCTCACTGCATCTCTGTCAGAGGAAGAACAGCTTCTCAGAACAAGCCTACAGTATTATCTTTGAACATATGTTCTCTATTAAGTGAGATGAGGAAAGTCACTTAGTTTTCCTTCCATTTGGAGGTTAAAATGGAGGGCTTGTCTAAAAACAGATTGTAGTAAATTGGAGCTTTATTTGAACTGTATGTCAACATTATTAACTTTAAAATATATACTAAATTGATAGGTTTCCTTTAATTACCTCATCTTGAAAGCTGTTCTCGACAAACAAGCAAACAGTTCAAAAGTGATTTAATCTGCCTGAAAATGAGAAAATCAGAGCACTACTTTTCTAAATATGACTTTTGTTACAATGAATACTAGATAAACTATGTAATGTATTTGGCTCATTCTACTTCTTCCTGTTCAGAAGTAATAACAAATTTTAAAAATGTTTATGTCCAGGTTGTAGGGTTATTTTGCAGATGTGCAAATGTTGGCCTATACTTTGGGCATAGACAGCTTACTGGGTTGCAGAGGGGCTAACTTTTTCTGTGACCAGTTTGAAACAAGTTAAGTGACTGGGTTCCTGGAACACATGGTGTCACTGACTGATGTTTAAGATGGCTGTGCGAATGCTTCATGTATGAAATGCATTATACAAATATCTATGAGATTTCCTTGCTTTTAGACATTATTCTGAAGATTTTAATGATGTTGTATATGCCAGGAAAGCCAATTTGCTTTAGCATGCCACATAATCATAGACATTTCAGCAGCATTCACTCAGCACTACTTATGTATGTGCTACCCTTTCAGACTGAAGAGCCCAAATTAGGGGCCTTCTAGATTACCCTATTGCAGAGGAGAAACTGGGGATTTCTAGGGAAACTGAGCTGCTTTAGTACAGTTAATGAGAAACATGTGCCAAGTCTGACTTTCTTCAACACAGCACGTAAACAGAGACAGTTTCACAATTTGGAGCTTAAGACTCTTTCAATAAATAACTTGTTTTAAGAATCCACTTGTTCTTGACCAGAATGGGCCAGTAATTCAGGCATGGTTTTCTTCTTAATGTTGCTCCTAAGCTGTTTCCTTCCAGGTGAAACTTTGTGTAAAGGTTCGTATCCACACCAAAACTCAATAGCAAAGCTCATCTGCCTTTGTTTTAGGAAGAAGTGCTGCCTTAATAGGAATTGATGATCTTCCCGACCTAGTGGAGAGTGGTTCTTGAGTCCACCATTTCAGCTCTTGACAGAGTGTGAGAGAAACGTGACATTTTTAGGTCTTCCAAACTACTCATTTTCACCCTTTTCAGTGACTATATCCAGAATAATTAGCATCCAGAAGCGGTGCTTTCTGACAAAATGAATAGGGGATGTTAGAGTTCCTCTAGGCAACCGCTAGCTGTCTGGTAAAGGAGCCATGCAAAATTACCATTCTTTGCCCTTGTACTTCAAAAAATAAGTAAGAAATAGCAGATCTTGACCTACATTAAAATTTTGTTCTGAGTAGCTTTGGTAGTGGTTGATAAATCAGTTTTCTGTTGAATATTATGTTGAGTTTATTGTTGAATCTGCACCCTATTGTTAAACGGACAGCTTTATTGTTATACAAATTATTTTGTATATGTCAGTGAATCTAGCTGAGATTCCTAAGCATTTATGCAAAGAAATCAAGTGATGGTGCAGCATGTAATCCTGATTTGTCATGTAAGGTACAGATGCTTTCTTCAGTAGAAGAGACTGCACAGCGTTTTCTTCATAAATTGTGACTGTAGACATGGTATGAGTAACCTTCATTACTACAGCTGAAGGTATGGTGGTTCTGAGGCGTAATTTGGCTTACTATATTGTTCACATATCTGAAGGTGGCCTGCTCCCTTGTCAGTGTTTCTCTACACTCTCATGCTGAATTGACTAGTACTCATTTTTAGCCATCATTCTGAGTCCCTCATCTCTGGGTTATGTTTCTCTTGACCCCCACTATAAGTACTAAAGCAAAGCATAATACCAGACTGTCCCAGTTGGTCACTTCCTCATTAAGTTTAATCTTGTACTTCCCATCCTTTCTACTATGTCTAGTTGTTTTTGTATGTACATCCTTTATTTATGCAAGTATGTCCACATTTGTGTTTTGCTGTTTTATTATGCATAATTTCCAAAATTATCCTCAGAAACTGCAAAACTTGCAATTGCAAAAGCTTTTTCCGCTGGAAAAAAGTGTTGTAATTGAAGTTTTGCAGTTCCTTGCTGTCCTTATAAAACTGTGATTGGTTATTGTCATTGGGGGATAGTAGTTTGTTAGTTTGTCACAGAGGGGCTTGGGATACTACTATAAAACCTAGTATTTTTTATTTATTTATTTATTTAGAAATTAGGTAAAAATAGCCTGGTCAGTGGAAGGCCTGCCCTGGGCTCATCTAGTAGTCACTGACTGTGTGTAACTGGTCTGATAATGTGCTGAACACTTTTAGGGTGCCTCAACTGCTGAATAGGGGCTTGTTTAGAGGTTATAGTTGTGTGAACATGAACAGAAGAAAATTCTTCAAAATGCCTCTGCATTTTTTGTGGTACTGTATTCAAGAAAAACAAGTATGCTTAGAAATCCTAAGAATCTCTGAGCCAAATGTCAGTGGAAAAGAATTTGCATAAGTTGGGACATTTTCCTTACCTCTAAAGGTGATGGCTTAGAACTGTTTTGGGATCTAGAAGGTGCAAAATTTGGACTAGACAGCATTAAACAAGTGACACATCATAGACAATAATTCAGTAGTGTGTATCAGGATGTTGTCTTTTCAATAGGAAGCCATAAACCCCAACAGTTGTACTCACCTCTCCTTCCCATATGCTCATAGTACATGTGAGTATCTTTTCATCTTGCCAATTATTTTTCACCCTAGTGGGCTGGCTACTCATCTTCAGTACTTCCTTGTTAGTTTATGTGATGCTTTAGTTTGTGTTGTCCTATGTTTTATGTGGCAGCTTGTCATTAAAAGATCCCAGCAATTATCGCTCCGTACTACCAGCCTCTGCTCTATGGCCAAATTGTAGTTGAGTGAATTGAGTGGTTACAGTCTCCTTAGCTGTGAAATGTGAAGGAACTGGGGGGGCATCAAGCTTTTTCTCCTGCTTTTTCTATGATTATTTTGTAGCACTGCTATGCCTCCCTCAAACATTTCCATTCTGTATCCAAGGTTTCCCTCTTCCCTTGCTGAAAGTATAGAGAGTAAAACAGAGGTTGAATTAACTGCTTATGTTTACTTATTTTCCCCTCTTAAGATTTATTGTTGATAGCTTCATGCTACATACCACGTGAAAATACTGATTTGTATCTCAAAGAGCTTATTATGCTCCTTTTGTAGAAATTATTTATTCAGAAATCCTTATGTTCTTGCTGAAGTTTCTGTGTCTGCCTTTCTCTGTGTTCTGGAAGTCAGTTGGTAAATGGACCAAGTAAATTGCAAGTACAAGCAGGACTGAAACTATCAAAACCTTTGTAACTTTACGTGTGTAGAGCTGGAATGAATGTAAAAGTGTTTTGTGACATAAAGAGATGCAAAAAGAAGGCTCATTTTATGATACAGGCTGTATCATGGCTTTATAAAAAACACTTGCACGCGCGTTTACTTTCCAGGCAACAGGGCTGTTGCTAGAGGCCACCTGATTAAAAGCCTTCATCCTGCCATTCCCAGTATTGGGATAAATCGTAGAGCAGTGTTTGCATGGCTCAGTGTGTTTCATGTCATGTATCCTCACGTGCACACGTTTTTCATCGTTTATTGCTAATAGCGGGTACGTGTTAAAGTTTTTGATGCATTTTTTGTGGCATTTTGTATGTTTAAACTCTACAAATGTAGAATGGGAATGATCGTGTATTTTGTCTGAGGGAAATGGAACTGATCCTTGGGATACTTTTTGGTTTGTCTTCTCTGCCTATGCAACAGCCTTTTGTTGTTCTAGAAAAAGGCAGACACCTTCCACCAGCTAAACTTCTTCCCTTGCGTTTTTGGATTAGTAGTGCAAGCAGAGGATTTATGTCAAGTGTATTGTGTTTGCGTGGCAAGTTTTGGTAGCAGAGGGGTACAGGGGTGGCTTCTCTGAGAAGCTGCCAGAAGCTTCCCCCATGTCCAGCAGAGCCGATGCCGGCCGGCGCTGAGGCAGCCCCACCGCTTGCCGAGGCTGAGCCCAGCAGTGACAGTGGCAGCACCTCTGGGGTAGTGTATTTAGGAAGAGGAAAAAGTTACTGTGCAACAGCAGTTGCAGCCGGAGGGAGGAGTGAGACTGTGAGAGCAGCAGCCCCGCAGCCCCCGGGCGGGTGGAGGAGGCCGAGGGGCTCCAGGCCCTGAGCAGATCCCCCCGGCAGCCCCTGGTGCAGCCCCCGGCAGGGCAGGCTGTGCCCCTCAGCCCCGGGGGGCAGATGCCCCCCGCAGCCCCGGGACCCCAGGGGGTGGCCGAGGGGGCTGTGACCCGTGGGCAGCCCGCGCTGAGGCAGCTCCCGGCACCGGGCTGGGGCCGGTGGGGCCTGCGGGGCTGCGCCCTGCTGGGGGACCCGCCTGGGGCAGCCTGTGAGGAGCTGCAGCCCCGGGCAAGGGGCGCGTCGGAGAAGACCCCGGGGGAACTGTCTGCCGTGGGGGAACAGAGATTTAAGAGAAGATTTTAATGAGTTGATGCCTTTTGGAATAGGAAGCAAACCAGAAAACTTCTAACTGCTCTTAAAGGGTGGGGAAAGACTGACGGCCAATTAATGGTTTTCTTCAGCCTTCACTTACATGACTATATTAGTCAAAACCAAAGTTACCCTTCTTCGGGGTAAGAGGAATGAGCACTTCTGTAAGTGTCCCATACCCCCAATATGCTTTCACTCTTCTTCCCTAAGTAGTCTTCCGGCAAAACTGACTCAATTTTGTGTGGTGGTTTTATTTATCTTGTGACAGAAAATGGTTTTGATGGGGTGTGTGTGTATGTGGGGTGGTGGTGTTCCATTTTGTTTCCCCTTACCACCACCCAGGTCTAGTAGGAACTGTTCCTGATTTGACCAAGAACTTCACAGCTGCTGCTCTTCTTCCTAGTGTGTTCAAAGTGATTTGTGAAGGGTTTTAACTTAATGCAATTAAGGAAGATACCCTAAGCTCTAGAGGTAAAAAAAAAAAAAAAAGGTTCTGATAATGGCAGTCTAAATGAATGAATGAACACATGCTTGCACTTCTCATTGAAATAAATCTCAAAGCTCTAAAAAAGGGACAATTCAAAATTTTTTTAAATTCCTGATTTCCAAAGAGAAACTTATGTGTTTTATAAATAAGGCTTTGTTACAGAACAGCTGAACTGTCCTTGTGAACTGTTTCTGGCATCCTTTAGAATTTTATTCTAAATTGCGAGCTTTTTTCTCTAGGGTTTGAACAAGAAAGAAAATGGTATATGAGCAAACCAGCAGCACATCTAGGATGAATCCATAGAGAGTAGTAGGCCTAGAGTTAATGGCTTGCAATTCTTCCAAATACAGTACTCCCAGTATGAACTACATTTAAAAAACACAATCTGATTTTAGTAAATGCTGTAGCACTGTATGTAGCTGGAAAGGTTGTGTTGTGCTGTGGGATTAGAATTTAGGATTTTCTTGGATTTTGATGTTTTTCAAAGCTACTTAATTGCCTTCATTAGCTTTTTCTCTCTTCAGTTACTGATTGCTTCCATGGCAGCGGGAACAACATGACAGAGACTCTGTTCTTTTTGCTGCTGCAAGTAGTAGCCTGATTCTGTCCTTAATCATTAAGATGCTTTATTGTTGCAGTTCACGTGTTTTAATAAAAATCTCTTATAGTAAGCAATACACTGTCTAAGATTCTGACTTTCTTTTCTTGTCGGTCCCTTCCTGGGCACAGGGGGGAGGTCGAGCAAGAAGGGTTTAAGTATACATGCAGTCTCATGCAGCAGCATATAAAATGCTGCCAGTTGCAACAGATGTGTCTTACACCTGCTAAGCCCTTGCTAGCAAGCTGGCGTGGCACCCTCTGGTTGTAAAGCAGGCAGGAATACAGTTTGATCACATTCTAATTTCATTTTTAGACATCTCAGGTTTTATGGGAGATGTTTACTAAGTCAATCTCCTGATCAAACTGAGCATTCTGTCATCTTTGCAGAATGAAAGTCTCTGGTATCCAGGCTTGTGGCATGAAAGACAAAACCTGTATCAATGTAAATGCTTCAGATACTCTACATATGGAAGCCATGGGGATTCTATATGTATGTCTTCATACATATGCATGTATGTGCCCACCTCTCCCCAGAAGAGTAAGAAGTGTTCTGCTTTGTAACATTTTTTTTTCATTAGGTTTCAAAGTATTTGTTTGAAAAAGAGTGGTAAAAGTTGAAAACACCTTCTTCAGTTGTATTCAAAAGTGCAATATCATCACTAGATCACCTACATACTGGAAGGAGAGAGGAAAATGGACAAGATTAAGTATGGATAGGTCTGCGAGAATAATGTGGAAAGGTGGAGGGAAGCACTTGCATGTGAAATGATCTGACTGTATATCTTTGGATCATCTAATTTTGCAGAAAACGTTTTTTCATAGTTTCACACTTCTGGCATTTTCCTTTATCTTTCAAACTGTTTTAATTCCTCTCACAAAGTGAAGTTTCTTATTAGATGGAGTGACTTTTAATTAATGCTTGTCTTTTGTGAAAGCAGCCTGAGGTGTACTGCAAAAACGTACCAGGCTCATTGGATTCAGCAGACCTACCGTGTGACCAGCTGCCAAAATTTTGACTATGGAGTCAAAGTGAAAGGCTTATAATCAATTTAGAAAGGTATATAGCTGGGCAGAGAGAAAAGTGCTTCAATTTTAATTTTTAGGTACTGGTTTGAAGGACACGGAGAAGATTCACGTGAAGGGAATTGATTTTGTTTCCCTCTTCTAAACCTAAGGGAGCTGAGTTTAACACTGTTGAAGGATTTTCGGCGAGATGTTCACGCAGCTCTGGTGGTGACAGTATCTTGGCTTCAGTTCTGAATTTTGTTCTAAATTTAGGATTCCTCTTTGCCTCTCTCTTGGAAATGTAGTTGTTCCCTTCCCTGCTTGGTATCAATAACAGTCTGCCTCCCTTTTAGCATTATTACTGCACTCAATACTTGCACAGTGTGTGAATCTCTTTATATCTTCTGTGACTATCACCATGTTGCGGACATACATTATTTTGGCTTTCACAGAAGCAATTTACAATAGATGAATAGATGTTGACAGTTCTGGGCAGCCACAGAAAAGTTGTATCGCAACAGACTTGGTTCTGAATCAAAGAAATGTTGTCCTTACTGCCTCCTACATTTCCGAAACTGTTTTGTTTGAGTCATCCATGTTTCCTATCTTTTCTTGGCAAAATGTAAATAAAAATCAAACCAAAACCTATCAGGAGGTCATGCCTGAAGGACAGATTATTATTATTTTTTAATTTCTTTTTTCATCAGGTCTCTTGTTAACATGTTGATGTAGCTCCATCAGCACTGCTAGCAGTCCTGTTGTGTGAAATGGCTCATCTGCCATCAAAAATTATGAAGACACAGCAGGCAGCAAGACAATAGATCAGCCAGAGTGTCTACAGATGTTTTTAATCTGATCCTCTGTTATTTATACCGTGTCATAGGTATGCATGTTGTTTTATAGATATATAAAACATGAGAGTTTCCTGTCCTGAGGGGCTTACAACATGCAAGATTGTAAATTAAATCCTGTAAGTTTTCTGGTCGTACTCTTCAGTGCTCTGTGTGTATAGCTTACAGCAAGTGCAATATGGAATATACCTGCTTCTCGCTAGCTGCATACGTAAGGGAGAGAAACATGTTTAAGTGATGTGCAGTCAATAGTGAGGAAGAGAAAACTGGTAATGGATCTTCAGGGCCTTTAATGCCAATTTAAACCTCTTACCTAGGCCTGAACCATACTTCGTTAAACAAGAGGACTTTCAGAGGTCCAAAGCATGCGTGGTCCCCAGTGAAGACAAGGTATGTGTGTTAGTAAATTGCGTGCTGCAGAGTGGTCCAAAGGCAGCAGTCCCTGCTTATTTCACTCCACAGTATAAGAAATAATTTCTTACAGTCTTGGTCAGCCTAGAGGAACATGGATCTAGGTAACAGGCACTGAGAGGAGTTTGATGCATTTTTGCTACAGCCAAAACATTAATATTTACGAATACTTGAGGAGTTTTTAATCTGACTCATTCAGCCCACAATCATATAGATAATGTCATCATAAAAGTCCAAAACTAGTATGATGTTGTATTGGTCAATTTTCTGCATGTCTGAAAGCATTTGAATGTTTCTGACTTAACTAAGATCCTGGTTAGCTTTGTAAATTGATCACATGTTCTTTTCTGCATATGACCCAAACATGCATAGCTAATGTATGTTTTTACAGACCTACAGATTGAATTTAGAGAATTTTTTCTGAGAATTCCAATATATGAACAGAGCTGAGTTTTGGTTTTGTAAAGTCAGTTGCTGTAGCAGAGCTCGGAAACATCCTTAGCTTTTCTGTTTCAGCTGTGTATGCATGTGTCTCCATGTTGAGCAGTGCAGAGTGAATTTACAAACTGTGGAGGAAAAGAGAGAAAATGAAATAATTTCCTTACTAAGGAAATAAGATGGCCATTTCAGAAGCCTTTCAGAAGTCTGTTGTAGGGTTGCAAAGTTATAAAGCAATAACTTACTTTTGCTAGCATGTTACAGCTACTGTTCTGGTGGAATCCTTACCTTTGGAATGTGTCTGATGAAAATTTGTGAACTTTGCACTGTAGTCTTCCCACTTTGCACCATTAAATATTGACTGGAAAATTTGACTGTGAAATTTATTCTTCCTTTAATATAAAGCAAGTTGTATGCTAGGAGTGCAATCTGAGAAGCAATTTTATGGCCTCTAATACTTGGTTAAGAAGTTCTTCATTCCCAACAGATAAGAATAATTTATTTTTCTAGTCCTGAATTCTGAACCTAGGAAGTATTGACCTCATTAGCTTACTTCGAGCACAATTCCCATTTTTGCATACTACTTAGGGGTGATTTATGTTGTCTCTATGTGATATAGACCTTGATTTTTTTTTCAGTTAATTTTGATTTGTGGGGTCATAAAAATTGTTGCTTGGTATCTTTGACTATATAAATACTTTCCCCCGCTCCCCCCCAATTCTGTTTTCCCTCTCCCATGTTATTCCTTATTTGTGAGATTTGAAAACAACTTTAGGACAAAGGGTAAGGCATTCCAAGAGGAAGAAATCTGGAAGTTTGAGGCTCAGAAAAGAGTTAAGTGCGGGTTTTCCTTGCTATGAAATTATGGGGCAGAAGCCAAGCGCATGAGAGCTAGAGAAGAGGAATTGCAGAAGTTGTTTCTGTGTGTTGCAGTCTGGGGGAGGAAAGATGAGTGGAGTTAAAACAGGGCACGACTCCAGGGAGGGAGCCTTTTATGACAGCTTTCTGGGAGAGTGAAAACTAGGAGAAAAGATGGCCAAAAGAATGTGCATGAAACATGTTTGTTTTACTTAGCTCAGACTGCTGCTTAAAAATTTTAAACTAGGCTAATTAGCACTTGCAAAATGCTGTTTTAATATGCTGAATTGCTTCCTGTCTTTGGGCTAGTTCGTTTGGAATTAGCCAGTTTCAGGCTGATACTGCCAAGTTTCTAGCCTCGACCAAGAAACTGCATTAATAGGCTCATACCCATTTAAAACACGCCTGTGCCCCATATCCAAAACTCAATGTGCGCTTCTGATTTTCACTTCCTTATTTCACATTACAACAGGCACAGTGAAAAGTGACGAGATTCCCTGGAGATGTGGAATGACTTCCACACAAAGCCCAGCTGTGGGGCTGTGAAAAGCATGATTGTGAAGAGGACATGAGAGAGGACTGTGAAACCCTGGTTGGCATGGAAAAGGTGGCTAGGGAACAGGTAACCATGCTTTCTCATAATGCAAGGATATGAGGAGTCTCAAATGATACTGATCAGGTGTAGAATGGAAACATACAAGAAAGAAAACAGTTCTGGGGAACTTAGTGCCGTATGGTAATATGAATGCCTTTAGGTGTGCTTGGGTTCAGAAATGATGAGACAAATGAAAGCCCATGTGTGCCTTCTGAAGGCAAAGGTGTCGTCTGTGGCTCAGAAAGTTCCTGAAAAACAGAGGAATATGCTGGTGTGGTATCACTTCATGGTTGCCCTGCTCTTGTGCTCTTTCTCCACACATCTGCTACTGGCTGTTGTCGCAGAAACTGGCTCAGTGTGGCCATTCATATGGAACAGCAGGTCATATGCAGTAAGTACATGAAATAATCACTTTGGGACAGTATAGATTTACTTTTGGAATCTCTTAAAGTTTGTAAATGCTTTGGATGCTATTTGAAGTCAGTTGAATAACGAAGTGGTTTTGCCTCTTTTTCTCATAGCTGTCCTCCTTTTAAGCTGTAAGAGTAATTACTAAAATCTAAGGCTATTCAGACAAAATATCATTGCTGAAAAGACGGTTGTGCATTAAAATCTCATGGCACACGTTTGATTTGATGTCTAAGTAAGTTTCAAATATGTATCCAAATGTTAAGATGCTGGCAGAGATTCAAGCAAGCTAATATCAAACTTCAGCTGTTCCTTCAACACACTGGATATCTGTTCTGCCTAATTCATGTTTAGTTCTAAAGCTGTGTTGCCCTGAAGTCTAACTGCAGAGTAGTTGCAGGAAAACCTGTAGTCTTTTTGTTCTAGTGTCTCCCTAACAGCTGATGTTTTGTTGTTGGGGAAAACAGCAGGCACAGTTCCTTAAGTTCAATTTCTTCTTTTTTTTAAAAAAAATAATCTTGGGTTTTGGATTTATATCCATAAGTTTTGAACATAAAATAGGGCCATTGAGTATGTTTTCACCTCTGGACCTGATTTTTTGTTGACATAGACAGTTTACTATACACTGAAGCACTTGACTGTGCCCATGTTTATATTCTGAGATTGGCCTCAGATAAAAGTTATTTCTGCAAACGTAAATGATGGTGGGCACACCAAGTAACTTTAGCTACTTAATTTCAGGGGTTACCTTCCTCTTTAGGCTGGTGGTTGTGCTGTGAACCGTCTTTCAGAGGAGATTCTTTGGAGTAGGAATGTACTCAAAGAAGTGTCTCACCTACTATAACTTTCAGCGCTTGATGTTAATAGCCTCCCTTCCCTGCTTCCTCCAGTTCTTCCTTCCCTTACCCTGAGGTGGCAGCTGTGAGTGAATATAACCAGGAGAAAATTTGCTCCAAGGGACCTTGACCCTCTGTTTTTCCTTTCTCGCTGCAGTGCTGGCACAGAGAGTTGATTCTGTGAGCAGCAGGAAGACTTACTCTTGGCAATAGTTCTCAGTGGTTAGGTCCTCTGCCATTTGACAAGGTGTGAACTCTCTTTGAAGCTTCTCTTGGGATGGTGTTATTCATAGCCTGCCCCTCCCCTCGATCAGTGGCTTCCCTCTGATAATGGACAAGTTTGACCAAAATTGCTCAAGGGCTGCAGAAGTTATTTGGACTCCTGATATATGTCTATGTGCGCTTCTGCAGGAGTATTACAAAATCTTCCTTTCCTTAAAAATTAATGTTAAAATCCCAACTAGTAGGAATGTGTATGGCAATTGGACATTTTTAATAATATTCTTGCTACTGTATAAAGTAAAAAAATACACCATTATAGCAGATTGCAATTCTGTACAATAGTTCATCTAACATTAGCATATAGTGCACAGAATTGGAAATGTGTGTGATACAAGTGTTTCTTGTTTTTCTTAGTGGGAGGAGAGGAGAAAAACATCCTAAACCATTTATTAAGTGCAGTAATCTTAAATTATCTGAATATAAAATTAAAACTCTAGAAGCCAGAAGGAGGGGAGAGAGAATATAAAAGACACAGAACAGCATTTTAAGCATTAGGCATAAAAATGGTGGCACTTGGACATGTCCACGGTGTATAAATATTTGCAGACATGTTTCCACTTCTGGAACTGCAGAGAATGCCTTGACTGAAGGCAACAATAAGGACAAATATAGCTTCAGAAGGCATGTAGTTTACTACCTACCATGGGAAACTTGGGATCAGTAGAGAAAGATAGATATTTCAATTGTATTTTGGAATAGGAAATCCTGTTCTGTGTTAGAGTGCAGTTCAGCGCACTGTGAAATCACACTATCGTGATAATCCAGGCTGGTGTTTTGGCTCTACTCTGGTGCAGTCTCCTCTGTCTGTGAGATAGCTGAAGAATTCAAACCAAGTAGCTCCTATAATTTTTTGTGTGTGTTTAAAGAAAACAAGCAATGCTTGCCTTGTGGTTGGTGGCTGTAAAGTAAGGAAAAAGATGCAAGATGAATCCTTGGAAACCCAGGGTTTATGAAGTGTCTGCAGTGTTAAATATTCAAACCTATTATCTAAATGCCCATGCCGTTAGCAGGCACGGGAATTTCAGGTAGATGCTGAAGAGGAACATATGTTGTTTGTTTGTTTGTCTGCCTTTAAATGTCAAAATTAAAGAGGAAGAAGATGAATGATTCCAAGAAACCAGAGCACATAAATCTGTTACATAGGATGACTTACGGGTCAGATCCATGTGTCTTCTGAGAGTGACCACTGGTAGATCTGAGGAATGGAGTATATACCCCAGTACACGTGTGAGGGTTGGGGGTGGGGGTGGGGTAAGGGGGCAGGGGGGCGGAGGAGAGGGGTAAAAGTGAAGGAGCAATGAGAGATATGTTCTGTTAAATGTCTGTTGTTATATACATGTATCACGGGAGTCAGATGTAACCTGCTGTGGGCTTATCTTCATTTTAATAGTATTTGAGGCAGGAATGGAACTGGGGCTTGTGGCCGGGGCACTTACACTTCTTTCTACCGTGTATTTTCCAAGCACTTTAGAGTCACTTCTAGACAGTAGGTGTTTCCTGCAATTAAATTAATGTTTATTGCGTTTTCCTCCTCATTACATATAGTCAGGTTAATTCTGAGGTGATTGCTACCTACACTTGCTTAGCCTGTCACAATGAAAATGCAATAGTAGTAAGCAGAAAAAGAGAAAAAAAATTAATCAATTTACAAGGTGAATGCAGTCTTCCATTAGTTGAAACTATGGGAGCTGTTAAATGCCCACATGTCCTTAGCCAGTGCAGAGTATTCTGTGTCTTTTCAGCTTTTCCCTTTGGAAATATAAAAAATTATACTGGACTTCGTCAATTAATATCTTTCTAGTGAGCATGACAGTTAGAACTGTTATTTCAAGAGACAATGTCTTTTAGCTGTATGCTGTTAATTCTCCTACCCCAAATGACCTCCCAAAGGGGACCTGAAGTTAAGGTGCACATCCATGATTGGAGGATAGACTCTTTAAGAATATTATTTTTAAAAAAGCCATGAGAAATCTATAAGACATAGCAGTCAGGTTTTATTATTAAGGCAACTGTGTTTTCCAAAGTTTCCACAAAAACTTTGATGTTATTTAGTATGTCTGCTAGCACAGACAGGGTTGCAAAATTAAATGCTTGAAGGTTAAAAAGTGACCAGCTGACCTTAAAATGTGATCAGTGTTTGTGTTCTTTTCACAAATTCTGATAAATTGTACTTCTGAACTTTACCTACAGGTATTGTATGCTTTAGGTATACAGTAGATGAATGCTTCCTCCGTGTCAAATCTGGTAGGGCAGCTTTAATTTGTACCCTAATTTTAAGATAAACTTTCTCCAAAATGCACATAAATAAATCTAAGGAAAAACCACCAAGAGTGGGCTGCTTCTGCAGCATGATTGCTGTAATTAAGTAGTAAATTACAAGAAAACCTTTGGTGTTTGATATGAGAGGTGACACTTAGCAGACTGACTATTTTAGTGTATTGCTGTTTTCTAACAGTACATTCAATTTTCAGTTCAGTAAAGCTGGGTAAGACTCTGGGATGCTAATTTGAGCTGAATATTACTTGAATCATCAAAGCCGTTCTAAAACCAAACCAAGCTCAACAAATGGTTTACTCTTGCTTGTATATGGGACTGGGGGGGGGGGGAGAAGTGAGAAAAAACCTATTCACTTAATTATGAATTCATTGTTGTTCTTTTGCATAATTGCATATCAGGATTGAAAGCTTTAATTCATTTGCTGAAGTATGAGGGAAAATAGGCTGCATGTAATTCCCTTAAAGCAGTATGCAGTAAGAATTATCTACCCAAAGAATAATTCTGGGTCTACATTCCACAAACTGACAAAATTCCCAGTGCTGGGTAAGGTGTACAAATCACACTGTCTTTCATGCAGCTTCTTGTGGGTTTCTTTTGTCCAGCTCTACTGTTAAACATAGTTCTCAAACAAGACAATAAAAAAATTCTCAGAAAGCTGCTTCTATGGTTGCCAAAACTAGAACAGTGTGGTTGACTAGCAAATGCTTTGGCTGTCGTAAATTTTTCTTTCTATTCTAAAAATGTTTCATGTTTGTTTCTACCAGCATTAGTAATGAAATAACAGGTGAAGGAAAAAATTTCTGTGACTACTGAATGTACTTAAGAGTTTTGCATACCTTTTACCACTCAGATCTGCTAGCGGAGACATCTGGCAGAAGATAACCTGAAGGGAGACATCTGTGTCACCTTATGCACTGTTATCATAATTGTCATGTGCTTAAATTACATGGTAATTTTTTTCCCATAAACTTTTATGTTACAATGCATGGATGATTTTGAGGAATGTTTCATAAGTTTCCATAGGAGGAACTGTTTTTGTCCCAGTTGCCTTGCAGATGTGATGAATGCTGCCTGTGCCTTCAAAGCACGGATAAATGCTGCAGTAGGGAAAGATGAGGAATAAAAGGAATTTATATTAACTAAATCAGATGATTAGACCAGCTAATCAGGTATGTAAGTTAATTGAACTGCCTTTATAAAAACTGAGAAAGCAGTTCTCAATCAAGCCACTCTACCAGCAGCAGAACAAATAAACCCAGGTTTCTTACGGAGTTGCCTGAGTAGCTGGAGTTTTTGGTGTCTAGGAAAATGTGATATCCCGCTGAAGCTTTTTTCCAGGTAGGACAATTTCAACACCTCTGCTATGCATGCATTTTCTGGTGTCTAGTGAAGCTGGAACACAGCCTTTCTCGCTGTTGAGGCGTTGATACTCTCCCTCCTCAGCTTACTTAACTAAAATCATAATGTTTGATGAACATTGCTGTCTTTGAGGAAATTAGCCTATTGATTCAGAAATTAGTGGCATGAGAGAGGGAGCACGTAAGGATTATTTCTTTGTGAAACCTTGGCATAGAAAGTTACAAGGTAGCAAAGATCAGTATCAAGATGAAAATTTTGTATGTGGTCTTATATAAGAATTTTGTTTTTACTCCTTTCCTTTATAATGTAAGGAAGACCAAGATGATTAAGGCTGTTTTGGGCTTGGGGTTTTGGTGTTTTGTTTTTTTTTTTTTGTACTAGGTTTCTGTTCTGGTCTTTTTCTTTGTAGATGTTGAAATACATTATATACACTGGAAGCAGTAACATACGTCAGGATGTGCTTATAGTGTGAGAATTGTGTGTTTCCATTCTTTTCATAAGGTTCAGTTCTACAGGTGAGGCTGGGGCCTGTGCAGCCTCTGCTGGATGTTTCAACCAGCACATATACTTCTTAGGAGACAGAGAGTACAGGATGGAGACATGTATCTATAAATATATAAAGGTAAATGGAAAATTAAACACATAGAAGAGGAAGAAAGGAAAACTACATGAGAAAATGAGTCCCTAAGGTGAAGGAAAAAAGTTGTACCTATGCAATACAGTTACATACGGCAATCTCTGAAGGGTGGGCAAAAGAAGGGAGGTATACCAAATAACTGGTATTCAGATCACAGAAAAAATTGCATTTAAGGCATCCATGCTTTTCTATTTATTTATAGTGTAGCATTCCCTCAATTGTGGTGTTTTTGGTTTGGTTTTTTTTAAAGTATAAAATTGCCAAAGGTAAAGCTCTGGAAACTGCAAGTAGAAGACTGTTCTGCCTTTGTGGAGTGAGGAACTGTGAAACCTAAAATGGCTTTTCTTTTTGCAAATGTGACATGTGCATTTCTCCTTGTCTGTTGCTTTGGAGAGCTTTTTCCTTACCACTCTTGAGCATTTTCCACTTTTTTAGTAAATACTCAAAGAATCATAATTGAAGTGTGCTACTGAATCAGTCCCAAATCACAACAAAACATACTAAGTCTCTAAGCCAAATCATACCTTCCCTTCCAAATGTTTCCCAAAGCACATAGCTCTGAATTAAAATCTGTGCAAACAAACATACAACAAGGAGAGGAAAGGCTGTTGGAAATATCATCTCCTGATTTGTTTAAAGTAAATTAATTAGCATAATATGAAAGATAAGAAGGAATGGCAAGTTCTTCTTTTTTACACTGGAAACAGAATAGAAACTTCCTAAGGAGGAACTTTGTTTCAATCCATGCTGATAATTAACACTCAAATTTTTCTGGTTTTTAGAAACTTATCTCCTCCAGAGTTGCGTTAATCTTTCACTGAAATGTTGCTTCAATGAATCCTTTAAGAAGAAGAAGAAGAAGGAGAGAATAGAAGACACTTGGTGGGGTTTTTTTTTTAGTTATAACGTATCTGGAACAGCAACAATTATGCCACAAAAAATCCCCAAAACTTCAATATCAATAATATGAATAACTGAATGAAAGCATCTCAACACTGCTAAAGTTAATTGTCATATAAGAGCCTAATGTTAGCCAGTTCCAATTTCTCCGTCAAGCAGAAACGAAATATGCAGCTTTCTGTGGAAAGAGTATATCAAAACAGCTTAATTTGTCTTGCAGTAGAAAGACCTGACGAGATGTTGATTATGTCAGTCAATGCTAATGTTTCTACTTCTGAAGACTAACTATGAGCAAAAAATGATAGGACAGAACCTTATTCAAAATCCAATTTCCCTTTG